>NC_084597.1:16058703-16658703 GCF_033807715.1 Cololabis saira
TATTTAATAAGGTTTCTTTTTTTGCCTTGAGTCTGCTAACAAGCTGATAAATTCATTACGTCATCATTACGTTGACGTTGGATAATGGGACTCTAAGTGTAGAAAAAAAGAGTAGTATATTTATATCACAGGCCTTTACTTTATAGGTTGCATTTACGCTGCAAGCACCATAAAATTAATTAATTTGTAGATTGTCTTGTCAAACAAAAGGTATAATAATAATATTTTTTTGTAAAAACATGCTTTTTTGGAGCGAGCAATAATTTCCGGGTTGTCTCACAAAAACATGAGGGTGCCGAAATTTAAAGAAGAATAAATGTGTAATCTCCGGGGCACTAAAATCCGTTTTATTTTATTCTATATTGTAATAATAGGGCTTGGTCGTCTTGACGTCATCACCTGGCAGAGCCGCCATATTGGAAGCTAATTTAGCTGCTCTACGGACCACTGCGCACTATGTAGAGACGTGCTCCCTCTTCATTTTGTCTAAGCCTACTTGTAATCGTTACTCTCCGTTATTCTGTAAACCATGGTAACCCGTTGCTGTGTTGTGGGGTGCAGCAGCTCCACACATAACAAACGTGGGGAAAAGATCGCTAATGGTTTAACTTTTCACTGCTTTCTTCCACGGAGGCAGAACCATGGAGGCCAGCCAAGTATCTGCGATAACAGAGAGTAAAAGAGTCGTCGGCTCGCTTGGATTGCGGCTGTAAGACGACCAAACATAACCTTCCACAGTAAACCACAAACAAACACTCACACAGACCGGGGTTGGATCATTCACATGGGTGTTATTCTCACTTCTCGAGCTAAACGCAGTTGCTGGCCAGCTCTCTGCGGTGCAATTAACCCCAATCTTCAGATTAAACTAGTTTGTTAAGGAAAAAATATTAACTCTAGCTGCAGAGGAAAAAAATAATCCCACGAGGAAAACCAAAATATTGCTCATGCCTCGGAGCCTCTTCCGCATAATATAGCAGTCAAAAAAAAGAAAAGAAAAAAGTAAGAGTAATACAAAACATGTACTGTATGTTGTACGATTATACTAATTTATTGTAACATTTACAATAAATTCAAAGTCAAACATTTACCAAAGCTGCTGCCAAACACTCGCAAACAAGGTAGACTAAGACGTCGGTTTTGCAGAACTGTGGCAGTAAGTCCTCCTCGGAGCTCCACTCTTTAATAGGGATTTCATATGGATCCAAACTGGTAATAATCATTATTTTCTCCATATACCGGTCCCTGGCTTCCTTGTTTAAGGTATCCCGGTAAATTCCAGTTCCTTTCCGGCATTTTAACATGTTTTTTTTGCGTTCCGTCTGTTCACTTGGTGCTACCACACTGCTACTACACTGCTGTTTGTTTACACTCACGAGGCATCTAACACTGCCGCCGCGTCCCAGAATGCACCTTGGTGACCAAGCCCTATATCATCAAAAGTTACACAAAATAACACAAATGTTTTAAGAGCTCATATACCTACATAATTTAAAGAATAATTCAAATAGCATGCAAGCCAATTAGTTTCGTCCATAGCTGTGCACTTAGCAACCAGCATAGCAACAACAGAAAACGTAAAACTGTAACAATTTTATCCCGAGACCTGAAAGATTCATCCTAATACCAACAAACCAACAATCATATACAGCAACTGAACGAATATTACAAATTTCAATGTATATTTCTCTCTAGAAATATGATCAAAACCTTTTTATATGTTGAACCTACCTTAAAATCTCATTGAGTAATTGTATTCACCAAATCAATGAGTGGATGTGCCAGAATTTTCTCCAGCTAAATGCAGAAAAGACAGAGGTGATCATTTTTGGCCCTAAAAATGCAAGGGAAAAGATCAGCGCTCACCTTGGCTCAATGTCATTGACAGCTACGAATCAAGCCAGAAATCTTGGTGTAATTATTGACTCAGACCTGAACTTCAACAGCCATCTAAAGTTTATCACTAAGGGTGCTTTCACACCTGTACCGTTTCAAGCAGTTGTTCCGATACAGGGAACGTTTCCCCCTAAAGATCGGAACGTTTGGTATATGTGAACACAGCAATCGCGCTCTGAAACGGTACAAAACAAGCGATCCGAGATCGCCTAGGAGAGGTGGTCTCGGCCCGATTCCATTCGAGACCTGAAACGGTTAATTTTTTTTATTTGGAGTGAGAACATAATCCACACAGCAACCGATACACCTCCATTCATTCATTGTGTGTGTGCTGCCGCGGCGCAAGGAGAGGAGTCGGTCCAGCCTCCACCAACTCCTCTCCTATTGGACGTGCGAGATGTTGTCACAGCACGGCACAAATTAAACATTGTTTGAAATTAAACAATGTTCAATTCGGGCAGGGTTTGCGCAGCGCAAACCCTGCCCGAATTGAACAGCAGCGCAAACCCGGCTGCAGCAGGCAGCCTCTCGTCCGCTGCCGGGCTCCGCTCTGCACCGGTAGCACATAAATGAATGGGTAAAGCCTGATTTATGGTTCCGCGTTAAATCGACGCAGAGCCTACGCCGTACTCTATGCCGTAGCCTTTGCGTTGGTGTAACGCAGAACCATAAATCAGCCAAAGCCAACGGCTGCAGTCTGCGCTGAAAGGGGCGTGTTGTTTATCCCGGGGTGCGGAAGAGAAAACTCCTTCCGCGTTCATTTGACCAATCAGAGAGCAGCTGGTTAGCGCATGGAATTTGTTAACAGCTTTGAAACGGTACAGACGTTTGCCTTGTGAACACAATCCCCACGAACGCGAAACGGAACAACTGTATCGGTTCAGCCCCTGAATCGGAACAAAACAAACGGGCCACAGGTGTGAAAGCACCCTAAATCTGCATATTACCACCTGAAAAACATTGCTAGAATTAAGGGGATTCTGTCTAAACAAGACATGGAAAAACTTATTCATGCATTCATTTTCAGTAGGTTGGATTATTGCAATGGCATCTTTACAGGCCTTAACAAGAAATCTATCAGGCAGCTGCAGCTGATCCAGAACGCTGCCGCCAGAGTCCTTACAAACACCAGGAAACTGGAACACATTACACCGGTCATGAAATCACTACACTGGCTTCCAGTGAGTCAAAGGATAGAGTTTAAAATCTTACTGCTGGTCTACAAAGCACTGAATGGTCTTGGACCAAAATACATGGTTGATCTGTTAGTTCCTTATGAAGCTCCCAGACCCCTGAGGTTCATCTGGATCTGGTTTGTTGTGGTTCCCAAGAACCAGAACCAAGCAAGGTGAGGCAGCGTTCAGTTATTCTGCTCCTCACCGGTGGAACAAACTTCCTGTAGACCTGAGGTCTGCTCTAACTGTCAGCTCCTTTAAATCAGGGTTAAAAACATTACTGTTTACTCAAGCGTACCCCTAAATTAAATGTACCTGCTGTATTCTACTGCCCTTATTTTTAACAGCTTGTGCTTTTTATTATTTTACTTTTTTTCTTATCATCTTTTTCAATCATATTTGTTATTTACTGTCTAATTATGTCGAATTATTTACTGTCTAATTATGCCTTGCCGCTTTTAATGTCAATGTAAAGCACTTTGAATTACCTTGTGTTGAATTGTGCTATATAAATAAATTTGCCTTGCCTTGCCTTGCCTTAAAATAATGCATTTCCCACTGAAAAAGACAAGGATGGCCTCCATGTTTTTATTTTTACAAGGCAGCTGCAGGCAGTCACATGACTTTTCGGCAGGCCTATCCACCTTATTCCTAGCCCCCATGAGGCTTTGCGTGAATTATGGGTGCGACTTCCGGCGCGTACCAGAACCGGCGTTTGTTTACATGCTAAGTGAACGCGTTAACCCTCTTTCTCCGAGCGTTGGGGATATAAAACATGTGGAAACACCACCTGTCACAGCTCAAACGGGACAATATCATCATACCTCTGCCTACTGCTATTGAGGAATGGGAGGACGACCTGAAGAAGTGAAGAAATGCTTAGAAGATGGGAAGTATCTCATTCTTCCCAATGGACAAAGTGGATACTACCTCCAGGTGGGTAAATATTGTTACTTATAATCAGTACTCGAGATGAGGGGGGATGAGATCCCCCCTGAAATAAAAACGGTCCAAATCATCCCCCTTTCCATCCCTTATGTAATTTCATCAATGAATGTGGTTGTACTGCTATTTCAACATTTAGAGTCATCACCAGAAAAATAACACCAGAAAAATAACATTTGACAATTTTCACCTGTTTCAAGTAAATTTTTACCTGAAATAAGTAGAAAAATCTGCCAGTGGGACACGAATTATCTTCTCATTACAAGCAATAACATCTTGTTCCACTGGCAGATTTTTTTACTTATTTCAAGTGAAAATCTACTTGAAACAGATGAAAATTGTTGTTTTTTCCAGTGATGAGTCTTGTTTTAAGTGTAATGAGATTTTTTTTTACTAAAATGAGACATTTTAAATAGAAATAAAACAAATATTCTTGTTAAGATTTTGAGTTTTTGCTGTGATCCATTTTACTTATCCTGTGAAGGACAGAGGCATATTGATAAGTTCAGAAAACTGTTTTTTATTGTTGTGTTTTGATGTATTTGATGTAAGCCCAGTGGATATTTAAAGCTTACAGAAGGCTGCATTTAACTGCTGCTATGTCATTCCTGCAGTATTTTTGCAGGTGTTTTGGTCAGTGCTATTATTTGTAATATATTATATTATTTGTAATCAGCACAAATTATCTGTCCCCATATGATAAAATCCACCATCCCCCCTGATTTCTTTTTTACAACTCGAGTACTGCTTATAATCTATGAATTAATGTGACAGGTAGGCTACTTGTGAACCTTCATTAAGACAAACTGTAAGCCATCTTTTATATTTATTATTTCAGGTCCAGCTGGCAGTGATGTGTCTGGGGCTGCAGAGCTGCAAGCTGGTTATCTGGACACCAACTGAGCACCTGGAGTTCCACATTTCATTTGACAAAGACTTCAGATACACACATGAAACACCTCCAGAACTTTTCACACATGCTTCCAACATTTGTAGATGAATTTGTTGCAAAGAAGATTCAGCTCTGCCCCAAATATCTGAATCTCTTGAAAATACAGTAAGCAAATAACAGGTGTAATGTGTAATACACACACAAAACACCAAGAGCACTGTATAAAGCTAGGGGGAAAACAGTACAACAGACTTCATTTTTGTTTTCAGTTTTATTAAAAACACAACCTGAAAGATCCCCTCCTGACATATTAGGACATACAATATAGGGACATGAATCAAAACCTTTTAACACAAAAATATTGTTTAACAAAAGCACATTACATTTGTGTCTTGAGTGAGAGAGATTCAGTTTACTGTCAGAGGACTTAAGAAACCAGAAAATATTCACACCTGACAAGCTGAAATCACACTATTTGGACTTTTATTTCCTCAAAAAAATAACAATTGCAGCTGGACCTCAGTTGTTTTCAGAAAATGTTAAATGAATGAAATATGTAAGTTCAGCTCTACAAACTACATACAGCACTTAACCTGTTGAGAGTTATGTGTTAAAGATACTGTAAGTGTAACTGTACCTCAATTGTTTTCAGAAAATGTTAAATGAATGAAATATGTAAGTATGTTTAAGTGCAATATTAAATGTCTTCTCACTTTTGAACTCAAACTTGAAATGAACTCAGCTCTTAAATTCACTAAACCAGCACAAATCTTGAGCATTTTGTCAATTTTGGGCACAAAGTTAATTGGTCCTGTTTGAGAAAGAATCTTGTACACCTCCAGGTGCCTTATTCAACATGAATGCAGGCATGAGCAATGCGGCGTGTGTGAGTGACCTCCTCACTGGTCAGCTGGCATCCTTTGCATGTGAATGCTGGAATGATTAGCTTCACCCTACGCTCCTCCAGCAAGTCTCTAACTGTGAAACCACGGTCACCCATCACCTCATCTCCAGCACGTAAATAATAGAATAGGTGTGGTCCTCCATCCCTGGGTCTGACCACTGTGTTTGGGCATCACAGGAAGCTTTGGTGTTGATCACAGCTCCTCCTTTTGATCCATCTGGTCAGGCTCATCTGAGGTAGCAATACAGTACACAATTATTAAGATAAGATATGATACATTAGGGTTTTCCTACCACTATAATACCCCCAGCCCCCTCATCAAATGTACCTGGGGGAAGACCCACAACCCCCCACCTGCAACCACATCACCTAAGCCCTCCAGAAGTTTAGGAAAAACCCAGTACATTATCACAGCTACGATTTAAAATTGAATTAACAAAAAACATTTTTGTTATCAACACGTCTGTAGTGAAACTATTGTATTTTTATTCTAATGCTGCCCTGCAGTCCGTGCCATAAACACACTTTGTATTTTAACTGCACAGAAAATAATAATAAATAATACTAAAGGTTGTCATTACCAGACAAATACTACAATGCTGTGTCCTCCATACACCTGAAATCATACCTGATATTCTCATGACATTAACCTGAAATCATACCTGATATTCTCATGACATTAACCTGAAATCATACCTGATATTCTCATGACATTAACCTGAAATCATACCTGATATTTCATGACATTCCTGTCAATCCTCTGAGGATTCGGCGTCTCTCCTCCGTGGTTTGTCGGATCTCAGCCACAAAGTAGGATGCAGGTTCTCCTCCACAACACGACGTACCCGAGCTCCACAAGGACATTTTAGTAAATGCTACGGTTGATAAATATGTTAAACATTAAATGTCAGAAAACAAAACCGTAACTTCTCTGCAAGATTGAAAGCAAATTGCTTTCAAATAAGCCGCTGTTCGCGCTCAGCTACCGTGGTTAGTCAATGGCTTTACGCTACTTCCGGCGTCTCACTGGAGGTTACACCCATAATCGTTTCTACAGTAGAGCCTCCAGGAATAAGGTGGATAGAAAATAATAGGGGAAAAAAACGTGAACATGTCACAATTTGAGAGGCCTTATTGTGAAACTTATAGGTTTTGTACTGTGGACAAACGTTGCTATTTCACATTTTGATGTGAGAATCAGTTGGTATAGTAGTGGATAGTTTGCTTATGTGAAAACATTATAGCTCACATTAAATTAAACAAAGCCCACACATAGTCTTGAACGATCAAATTAGTCCGCTCTGGTTGTTATTTAATGCCCTGATTCAGATTTGAAACTCTCCAGCTTTCATGTTTCTAAAAATAATCTATATTATATATTTATTATATATATTATATAAGGATGTTATCTATAAACAGATAATATCCACAATCGAGCGCATCTGAGGCTTCACTGAACTACTTTTAGCTCCTGGGATCAAAGTGGAACGTGCGTGCGTGCGTGCGTGTGTGTGTGTGTGTGTGTTCAGCTCATCTTTAACACCATTCTGGAGCTGTGGCCACACTGAATGGATGTGGCCAGGACGCTGCCTGTTTTGTTTTGAGCCACTGGTTTTGGTAACTCCCGCTTAATTAAGGTGTCAGGTGATACCAAATTAAATTTGACTTATGAAACCCTGGCCTGTCTGGAGCGTGCCTTTTTTCGCTGGGTCAAACCAAAGCTTTAGAAAAATCATGTGAAAGTCACCTCATAGTTGCTATAAAAGGCGTGAGGGAATGCTTGTCATTATAATGTGGCAACAGTCTCTGCCTTTTTGCGCTGGTATCTGAGCTGAAGGAAAATTTGATGTACTCCAGAGTTCCTTCACGCTCCATGTCCTCTAAAGCTGCTAAAACCGTGAGTTCAGTTTCATCGCTAGTTCTTCCCATTTACAACCTCTGACATAAAGCGATCGGCATTTTGTGGCGGTGTCGTTCTTTTTGTGTGATGTGGGTTCCTGCCAGCATTATTGTTTCCTCCTGAAGTTCTTCGAAGCTCTGGGTGATGATCCTTAATGCCACTTAATGAGTCTAAACTTCAGCTGCCTTTTTTTTTTACAGCGTGCACTAAAGCTAAGCGATAAAATATCACCATTGAAATGCACAATATTATTATCGATTCATATTAAAAATAACAAGAACAAGGAGGAGGTTGGCACGTCATATGCACAATCAGTCCCATCCAGTCCTGCACGAAAGTTAGTACCCCCATGTAACAATTCGATTGTTTATGTTGAACAAACTGAAACACCCCGCTTTTAATGCTATGTTTTATTTTATGTGCAACAAGACATTTAAAATGATCAAAGTAGGTCTTTAAAGCTAGCCAAAGCTCAGAGGAGCAACTAAATAACGTTTTAAGTTCTCTGTTCAATCATTTTACAAAGAAGTTAAAAACACAGTGCAGGTAATACTTGATACCCCCATGATGCAGTTGCTTGTTGGTCGACCCTTTTAGCAGCAATGGCTTCCAGTAGGTTGCTGTATGACTTCATCAGTCTGTCACATCATTAGATGAATTTTGGCACAATATTCCTTACACCGTTGTTTTAGTTCATTACGTTTTTTGAGAATTTACTTTTAGGGAAAACTTTACATCAGGATCCACCACAATATTTCAGCTGTTTTTTGTACTTTGACGAGGCCATTATAAATTTCAGAT
Organism: Cololabis saira; assembly: GCF_033807715.1. NCBI lineage: Eukaryota > Metazoa > Chordata > Actinopteri > Beloniformes > Belonidae > Cololabis > Cololabis saira. The sequence continues at coordinate 16,067,217 of NC_084597.1, forward strand.
TTTTTTACTTTCAACCATTCTGACTTAAATTTGCTGGTGTGCTTGGAAACATTTTCCATTTTCATGACCTTAAATTGGACACTTCTTTCAGACACGGCCTCACATTTGCCTCAAGGATACTCTGATACTGACACACAGAGGAGTTGGTGGTTGACTTCATGACTGGTATGTTCCCAGCTGTGGATGAGGTGTTTCTGCTAAACCGCTCCACTTTGGTCTTATCTGTACATGGGGCATTAATCTAGAGGTCTTGAAGTCTTGTACTTGTTTGGGGTGTCACTAACATTTTAACCTAATGAGTGAGGCCTTTAAGGTCTCAGATGCAGCTTTCATGTTTCTTTGTATTGCCTGACCTTGAGATACTTTTGCAGAAAACATCACTTTTGAGAAGATTATCTTTCTTGAATGAGTTTCTCACTCTAAAGCAATAAACCTTAAATTCTTTGTGAATATTGTTATAACCCTCTACAGATTGGTGTGCAACAATCATTGCGTCTCTATGAAGATTGCTTATGTTACGTTAAATCACATTATTGTGACCACTCCCTAACAGGGGTGTCACACTTACATCTTTCCCTGTTTAGGCTAACACATACCTGAATCTTCCAGACCAGCCAACTGCCAAAAGATCTGCTTTTTATATTGGTCTGCATGCCTGCTGCTGATCAACTGATCAAGGGCTGATGATCAGCACCACCTGGCTTCTTAACTCCAATAGAATCACTAAATTTGACTGACTGAGTTGCTGCCTCCACCTGCCTGCGGTCCTCCCCCACTCTGGTAATCCCGCTGCTGCTTCCACCTGCCTGTGTTCCCTTTTGCTTATTGCAGAAAATAGGATCTATCAAATATCGACCAATAAGAAGAAGGGGCGGGGCTAAGTCATGCCAATGAAGGTCAAGTACTCAAAACCGAGTCAGATGACACCACACACGACTCTCTATGTCAAACCATTCAAAAGTTATAGCAGAAAATAGGATCAATCACATATTGACCAATCAGATGAAGGGGCGGGGCTAATTTGCACCAATTATGTTCAAGGACTCAAAACCGAGTCTGATGACACCACCCACGACTCTTTATGTCAAACAATTTATGTGCATTTATTTGCATAAATTGTGCCAAAATTACACAATTAATTCAAAATGGCCGACTTCCTGTTTGGTTTCCGCCATGGCGCCAAGAGACTTTTCTTTAAGTTGCGACATGATACAGGTGTGTACCGATTTTCGTGCATGTACGTCAAACCGTATTGTGGGGCTTGAGGCACAAAATTTTATCCGTATGGACCAATCAGAGGAACGGGGGGCACGCTTTTTGGCATCTATTGTCACCACGGTAATGCTTTTGATTGAGAAAAGTAATGCGCATATTACCACGATCAAGACGCACATTTTGATGTATAACACACCTGGGTGCACATTACAGGTCGAGCGAAGAAGCGGCTGAAGAAATGGCATAAATTTCGCCAAAATGACACGATTAATTCAAAATGGCCGACTTCCTGTTCGGTTTCGGCCATGGCGCCAAGAGACTTTTCTTTAAGTTGCGACATGATACAGGTGCGTACCGATTTCCGTGCAGGTATATCAAACTGTATTGTGGGGCTTGATGCACAAAGTTTTCTAGGGGGCGCTGTTGAGCCATTTGCCACGCCTATTCATGCAAACCATGAAATATCAAATTTTTTCCCAGGCCTGGCTTGTGTGCAAAATTTGGTGACTTTTGGGGCACGTTTAGGGGGGCAAAAAGGCCCTCTTTTCGTAAGAAGGAAAATCATAATAACAGTTCCTACACCTACAATAGGGCCTTCGCACTGTAAGTGCTCGGGCCCTAATAATAATAATAATTCATTTTATTTAGAGGCACCTTTCAGGTCACCCAAGGTCACCTTAGAAGAACCTTACAAGCTTTCTGCATATCATCTTTATATCTTTCTGCATGTCTTTTAACTGCCACAGATGCACCAGCACAAATCCCGGTATTTCCTTTTTCTAACAGGAGAGATGTCTGTTCCACTTACAAATTACATGTTCCACGTAGAATCAGTCAGATACATCGAGGTCGAGGAACCAAACTGGGCTCCGGAGAGAAGTTTGTTGAGTACTGCAAGTATGAACTGCTCTGACAGCCCTTTGTGGGTCGTGCCTTGATGCTTTGGATTTTGTAAGGGAACAAAGGAGAAGGGGTTCAAGATGGATTTTAATGAGGGGGTGAAATAGTGATGATGAGGAGGTCGGGAAACAGTGACGTGGGGTGCAGGGCTGAGCAGCTCAGAGGGCTGAAAGGCCGTTTACAGAGTCCACAGTCTGCTAAACACATTCAAGCCCTCTCCTCTCTGCTATCAACACTTCCAGGAACATTAACACACAGTCTCTGTCATGCCAACCCAGATTAATGCTCATGCATGCTCTCGCAGAGAAGAAAATGCTAAGTGGTCAGAACACGCTCATCTGCTCCACAAATATAAAAACACATTGAAAAAGAATTAATCGAAAGTATTGCAAATCAGGAAAGTCGGTCTAGACTTTAAGTGCCCAATGGGCTTCTGGGAGAGAGTTGACGTGGATGTTTTGCCTGGAAAGAGATGCTTTGCAGTTGAGTCATTCCAGGCTGAAGGAGCCAGATTTTGGGTAGGCTGGGCCTTCTCTGATCCCTCCCTGGTTCTCCTCTGGACACCCCCTGCCTCTGTTGAACATCATGTTTCCAAAGGGACCCTTGGATGACATTTTAGATGACATTCCTGCTGGGAGGTCATCCCAAACCATGATGAGGCACTGACCTGCTCTGTAGGTAGTAGGTTCCACGTGGAAGTCAAGAGGGTCTCCTCTGGAAGCTGGCCTTTGGCTGCTGCTGCTGCTGCTGCAACAAGGAGGTGGGCGAACAGGTGTGGGTCTGTTCCCATAAACTGTTTCCAGCAGGATCACAGACCCCCAGAGCAGGCCTGACACCTACGTGTGAGTGTGTGTGTGTGTGTGTGTGTGTGTGTGTGTGTGTGTGTGTGTGTGTGTGTGTGTGTGTGTGTGTGTGTGTGTGTGTGTGTGTGTGTGTGTGTGTGTGTGTGTGTGTAGTGGCTGGGTGGGCCTGCTGTTTGCTAACACAACAGGAAACATCACCAATATGTCATCATTCTGATTTTTTTGTTTATGTTTTTTGTTTTCTTTGTGTTTTGCATCACTCTCATTTTTATGGAGCTAGAAAAGTCTCATAATTCACAAATGCACAGGACAAGTTTTACAAATGCACAGACCGATTTGCAAATACACACACCGTTTCACACATGCACAGAACAATTCACACGTGCGTAGGACAAGATATACAAATGTATTTTTGATGCACACACAAATATAACCTGATTTACAAAAGTTTTTTGTCTGTGAGCTGCGCTGGATTTGTGTGTGACTTTTGAGACTCTTCTGACGTGACTCGATCCACAAATAGGTTTTTTTTAACACGCAACCAATCAGATTCAAGGGGCGGATACACCTGCTGTTTGAACTGCGTTCGCTTAGAAAAGTGATTAATATTTTGAGTTGGTGGAGTAAAGATAAATAAACAGCAACAGGAGATAAAAGATAAATAAACAGGATGGAGAGGAGATCACTATTCTGATTTTCTTGTGATCTAAAGAAAACAGCGCGATCAGAGATGGTTTGTCGGGCTGTTCAACCAGAGCCGTCAGGAGACTGCACTCCAAGTCCTGCCGATGCAGCAACTGATGATGAAAAACAGCAGAGATATTTATGTATTTGCTCCGTTTGGTTTGACTACGTGTTACTTGGGATTGTCCCGCTGATTCAGAGCCAGACAGACCAGCAGAGAGCTGCTGCGCTGCCTAACGGGGACGAGCTGCAGCGGCCAGGTGGAGCAGCAGCGCATGTCAGGAGATTAATTTACCGAAATATCTGGAGTAAAGTCGGCATCAGTCGACTGATAACCGAAGAACCTCTGTATCAGCTCAGATGTTTGATGATCGGTGGACTAAACCCCGAACAGCATCATCACGGCTGCATCTTCCCATGAGCATGACTCTGCACCGGGAATGTGTTGATCTGCCACCGCTGTTTTGACACATGTTTGTCTCTAAATAAATGTGAGGATAATAGCTGCTTGTTTCTGACCTCCACGTCTGGTCACTGTGGTCAGCTGTCTGACCGGGACCAGCGCCACTCGCGGCCAGAGCCAAAACGAGACCTGCAGCAATATTCACCCCCGTCAACAGGCTCGTTCTCCTGAAAGACACCTGTAGTTCAAATACAGAAATATCTCCGCTGTTTCTCATCATCAGTTGCTGCATCGGCAGGACTTGGAGCTCTGCAGTCTCCTGACGGCTCTGGTTGAACGGCCCGACAAACCATCTCAGATCGCGCTGTTTTCTTGACCGAGATCACAAGAAAATCAGAACAGTGAACTCCTCTCCATCCTGTTTATTTATCTTTTATCTCCTGTTGCTTTTTATTTATCTTTACTCCACCAACTCGAAATTTTAATCACTTTTCTAAGCGAACGCAGTTCAAACAGCAGGTGTATCCGCCCCTTTAATCTGATTGGTTTACGAGTAAATCGTCCCCCACGTGGGGTGTGCTCTTATGATTGGCTGGAACAAAGGAAGACATCTGATTGGTTGCAGATCCTTCCGTGTTAAAAAAAACCTATTTGTGGATCGAGTCACGTCAGAAGAGTCTCAAAAGTCACACACAAATCCAGCGCAGCTCACAGACAAAAAAACGTTTGTAAATCAGGTTATATTTGTGTGTGCATCAAAAATACATTTGTATATCTTGCCATACGCACGTGTGAATTGTTCTGTGCATGTGTGAAACGGTGTGTGTATTTGCAAATCGGTCTTTGCATTTGTAAAACTTGTCCTGTGCACGTGTGAAACGGTGTGTGTATTTGCAAATCGTTCTGTGCATTTGTAAAACTTGTCCTGTGCATTTGTGAATTATGAGACTGTTCTAGCTCCATACATTTTAAAGGGTCTGTTTTGCTGGGAAAGAAAACAAACATAACAGAAGCCAGTCATGTTGCCAGTTTCAGACCTATCTGCCAGAGTTGTGATTTATCCATATTTAAAATTGCAAGAAGGTGCAAGAATTTGGAAAGTTAGTTCCTGTCCAATGCCTTAAATTTGCCCCCCAAAAAAGAGCATCTTTCCAGTAACGGTGTCCCAGTAAGGAGGACAATGCTTAAAACTTTTAAGTAATCTTCCAAGCATTGGCAGGAAACCATTTCCCATCTCTGAAGTTTCCCAATAAGAGGGATTCCTTCATTCAACTTTATTCTAAAGCCTGAATTTTCAAGAAATCTGACAGCATTGCTGCTTGTCTGCAGTTAGTTTATAGATCACATGGACATGTCAGAAGACTGAAGAAAAATGATGATTATAAGACTTACAGATCAGAATACATTTATTTTATTTGTTTGATTCAAGTGAGGGCTTTGTTCTGGAGGAAGAAAAACCTCCACTGCATTAGTTAACTCTCAAGTTAACTGTTTTATCCAACAGTTAAACCTGGTGGTGGTCATGCCATGGTTTGGGTCTGTTTTGCTACATATGAGCCATGATGGCGAATCATTATCTATGGATCAATGAGTTCTAAATTACACCAAGACCGTTCTGAAGGAAAATGTCTGGACAATTGTTTCTTTTGAGAAACGCAGATAAATGTCGATTAATCAATCTACACAAATATAGATGACGTTTCGGAGTGATCGAGTCAAAGTCCTGAACTGGAAGGACAATGTTGTGGAACGATCTGAAGTTGTGCATTTGTTAGTAATAAGCATGATGTATTTTGGTGGACGGGGCATAGCTAGAGGCTAAATAATTTCCACTGTAACCCCGGTGCAGCATTTGTGGCCCTCAGTTAACTAGTTTTTAAAAGTTAAGAATTAAAATGATTATAAAACTTGCACCAGTGTACCTAAGTTTACCTAATCACCGGGACCATGAGTGTTGCCAAAATAAATTAACCATGACGGACAGAGAGTAGCCATCACGTACACCATAACCCCTGATGGAAGGAAGACTTGATCATTACCCTTATAGCTGATACACCTTCTGATTAGATGGGCACGATGACCACCAGACCAGTTCGCCAACTCAATGACTACAATGTGTCCAGATGCTGTGGATGCAAAACAAGCCCCCCATCACCACTCTTCCACCACCATGCTTGACGGTGGGTGCAGAAATATTACATTTGCATTTCAGCATACATGGTTCAGGACATTGGTTCCAAAAGTCTTCTGGTTTTTATCAACTTCAGTCATGGTTCTTTTTAGTCCTGGAAAGCCTTTCAAACTAAATATACTTGTTCAGTCTTCTTCTAAGTGTTCTGTCATGGACATTTAACATGCTCAGTGAGGCCTATAAGTGCCTGAGATGTAGCTCTTTTTTTGAGCATTGCAGGGTCCGACCTTCTTTTTTTTTGCGGTTTTCTGGGGTGTGTTCACTCCTAAGAAGAACGTTCACTGTTTTTAATAGCTTTCCACCTGGGTATTATCATTGTCACTGCAAAATGTTGAACTCCACATTATTTGGAAGTGGTTTTTATGAACCTTTCAAGATTTTTGTAGAGTAACACACCTGATTGTTCCTGATTGGGTTTATGAGATGCATGAAAGCACAATGTGAAAAGTTAATTAATTTGAAGCACTATTTAAAAAAATATATCAAATTTCATGAAAGGAATAAGTCATGCCCACATTACTTTCTCACTTTTTAATATTTTTAATACATAATGGTAGAGTGAATAAGGAACTATATATTATTATTGCAGACTGCCTCCTGAGTGCTGCAAATAATTAAAATGAGGGAAAGGAAAAAAAAAATTCGAATTATTATAATCATAATAATAATAATTAAAGCTGCAAGCAGTGATGAACGGACCCTCGCACCCTTGTGCACGTTCAGGCGTACTGCAGTGGAAGCGCTTGTATGACTTGCATGTAGATGTCTTCAGGCCTGGACATTTAGTGGATGACACCACCCACGACACTCCATATCAAATCATTCAAAAGTTATGGCAGAAAGTAGGAACTATCAGATATCGACCAATCAGATGAAGGGGCGAGGCTAATTTGCACCAATTATATTCAAGGCCTCAAAACCATGTCCAATGACTTCACCCACGAGTCTTTATGTCAAACCATTGAAAAGTTATTGCATAAAATAGGAACTATCAAATATGGACCAACCAGGTGAAGGGGGGGCGCGCTTTTTGGCGTCTAGCGTCGCCACGGTAACGCATTTGACTGAGAAAAGTAATGCGCATCGACGCAGGATGGAGACGCACATTTTGATGTATAACACACCTGGGTGCACGTTACGGTTCGGGCGAAAAAGCGGCTGAAGTAATGGCATAAATTGCACCAAAATTACACGATTAATTCAAAATGGCTGACTTCCTGTTCGGTTTCGGTCGTGGCACCAAGAGACTTTTCTTTAAGTTGCGACATGATACAGGTGTGTATCGATTTCCTATGGTGCAACTTAAAGAAAAGTCTCTTGGCGCCATGGCCGAAACCGAAAAGGAAGTCAGCAATTTTGAATATTTCCAACATTTCCAGGTGTGTTATACATCAAAATGTGAGTCACCATCCTTCGACGACGCGCATTACTTTTGTCAGTCAAAAGCGTTACCATGGCGACGATAGACGCCAAAAAGGGCCCGCCCCCCCCTCTTCATCTGATAGGTCCATATTTGATAGCTCCTACTTTCTGCCATAACTTTTGAATGGTTTGACATAAATACTCGTGAGTGGTGTAATCGGACTCGGTTTTGAGTCCTTGAACATAATTGGTGCAAATTAGCCCCGGCCCTTCATCTGATTGGTCAATATTTGATGGTCCCTATTTTCTGCTATAACTTTTGAATGGTTTGACATAGAGAGTCGTGGGTAGTGTCATCAGACTCGGTTTTGAGTACTTGACCTTCATTGGCATGAATTAGCCCCGCCCCTTCTTCTAATAGGTCAATATTTGTTAGTCTCTATTTTCTGCTATAACTTTTGAATGGTTTGACATAAAGAGTCGTGGGTGGTGTCATCGGACTCAGTATTGAGTACCTGACCTTCATTGGCATGAATTAGCCCCGCCCCTTCTTCTGATTGGTCGATATTTGATAGATCCTATTTTCTGTCATAACTTTTAAATGGTATGACATACAGAGTCGTGGGTGGTGTCATTGGACTCGGTTTTAACTCCTTCACCTTAATTGGTGCAAAGTAGCCCCGCCCCTTCTTCTGATTGGTCGTGGATAGTGTCATTCGTTAAATGTCCAGGCCTGAAGACATCTACATGCAAGTCATACAAGCGCTTCCATTGCAGCATGCCTGAACGCGCACAAGGGTGCGAGGGCCCGTTCATTGCTGCTTGCAGCTTTTATTATTATTATTATAATTATTATTATTATAATTATTATTATTATTATTATTATTATTATTATTATTATTATACTATATATTATTATTATAGAAAATGGATGGATGGATGGATGGATGGATGGATGGATGGATGGATGGATGGATGGATGGATGGGTATGCCTGGGTCTGGTCTGGTCTATATATAAATATATATATATTTATATATATATGCCTTAGGTTCTTACCAACATGGTATTAACCATTAATATATACGCAGAAAACAAATACAAAAAATGAGGGAAAGTGATGCTTATCTCCCCATCTACTGTCTGGAATATGAATGTTTCCCAAACTCTGAGGCTGTTCTTCTAATGTTACCCAACTTTTTGGCAAAGGGCAGATGCTAGCAAGCATAGAGAGACCCCTGTCTATCTGCACCCACTACCCCAACCTGTGTGGCCATCTGACTCTTGTACCATATTTTGTTGTCCCAGTGCTGTTTCCTACATGTATTCTTTGTACAAAAATCAAAGTTAAAATTCTTGTTGGAGGCTTTTTCTGTTTTAACATGGTTAACCGCTTGGCTTTTTTTTTTTGCCATTCAATGCCTTTTCCATTTTTCTGCTGTTTGCTTTTTCATTCCCCTCCTCCCGTTGATCTTTCCTCCTCCTTTTTCTCCCCCTGTCTCCATCCCTCCATGAGTAAACTGTGGGTGGGGGGGTGGGGTGGGGGATGATGGTGGGAAAGCTGCTCGTATGAAGTTTTTTTCCCCCTCTGCGTTAACGCGTTCACCGGCTGGACAGCACATTCTTTCCATCTCTGTCGGTCTCACGGGTCAAGCAAAACCATACCTCCTTTTCTCTTTCCTGCTGTTGCCCCCCCAAGCTCCCACCTCTCCAATACAGTGATGTGGCTCTGCTGGAGTGGGAGCTCCAGAGGTATATGACAGATTTGGTGGGGTTGAATCACACTTTTATGCTGGTTTCCCCCTCTTATGTTTTTCGGTGCTCTTTCTCTCTGTCTTTCTCCAAAAAAGGGTTAACAAACAAAAAAGGAAAAGCCTTTTAAATATAAACATATGTGGCACATTTGGTAATACGAGTGTTTCCATTCCTGAGTCCTGATTTATGTCTGCCAGCTAAAACACATGACACAGTATAAAGAGGAGGGGGGGAAGAGATGGATGTGGTCAAAATGGAAAGACTGAGGATGGAGAAGGAGATGGAGAAGGCTCGTTAAATGCAGGCCTTTCTAAAAACCTGTCTCCTTTTCTGTCACTCGCGCTCATGCGCAGACACATGCTTTCAAATCCTCTCTCAGCTCAACAATTGCTAAGACACGATGTGGAGATTGTCTCCGCCGTCATCATCTTTAAACATGTGTAAAGTCTCAGCGGTGGTGTGTTTATTTTATTACATATAGGATATGTCCCTTTCCCTTTGACAGAGCATGAAACAGGCGTACAGTACACAGAGACTGAAGCAAGGTCCGACAAGAGTGAGTCATTATGTGCTTACTGAGTAATTTCCCACATTGTGGGTTTTTAAAGTCAATCACTGCCCTCCCCCGGTAATGACCGAGCACAGACTCTGAGTAATTCTGACATAAGATGATCCAACATCTGTCGCACAGAAGAAATCAGAACAACTCTCTGGACCCTAAATACGGTTGAGATGGAAATGGAGGGGGAACGAGAAACAGCCTTTTGGCTGGAGGGTCCACACTACACTTTCAGACGCTGGTTTAGATTACGTTTTTTTTGGATGAGGTGGAGTGGTCAGGGAATCTGTGATGTGGCAAAGTGGTGAGGTCATGACAATGTTTCAGAAACGGCTGTTTCAACCTGGAGGAGGCGAACAGTGAAGTTTGTACGACGGCCCTGGGGTGAAAAAGAAAGCAACCCTGGATATAAAAAAAGCAGAGTTAGCATTTTTTTCATTTGCCTTGACCCAACACATCCATACATAACTGTACTTCCTTGCGCTGAACACCCCAGGGAACACAATTCGTATTTCGTACAGACTGACGCCGGATAAGTAAAAACAATGCTTTAGTTGATCACGGAACAAGAATGTCCCAACCAAGGTGGCTAACGGCAGTAGTTGCACTACAACAGCAACACACTCAAACTGTGCATGACATGATATTTTTCAGGCAGCGTTAAAAAAATGTTCTTTGATTCCTTCTCTTCCTAAGAGCAACAGGTCAATATCCAAATTGCTTTAAGAAGATATAAGAAAATGTAACTGCTGCACAACATCTTTGCCTCATTTCATTCAGGTTTTAATAAAATTCTTCTTTCCTTCTTCTTCTCACAGGGTTTCAGCCAATGGACTAATGGCAGCTGGTTGTGGTAATTTGTCTGTCTTTTGTATCTTCTTTGAGACTGGATCGCCTCCTACTTCAGTAACGGGAGCTTTCTCTGTCCATCAAACACTTAACATTGAAAAGGCCCTGTGGCCCCGTGGTGTTCTGCAGGGATCTGTTCTTGGACCCGTCTTGTTTACTTATTGGCGCTCGGACATTTTACTGCAAAGCTAAGCTTGTGATATCCAGTTTCTTTGTCCTCTTCTGACAGCTCCACCTCAATGAGAAAACAGAAGCCTTGGTCTGTTGACGCATTTGCAAAACCTCTGGAGAGGTTCCTGTCTTTACGCGCTCATGTTCGGTAGCTGACTCACTCACTTTTCTTCCATCTCGGAAATATTGCAAAGTTTTAAGAGTGTTTCTTCGGAAGAAACTGACTTGTACATGTGTTTATTTCTTCATGGCTACTGTAATTCTCTTTTTACGTGTCTGTTCAAAACAGGGGTAAAAGTCAGAGGAAGGATGGAGATGATGTATTTGAATGGGTCAAGAATTTTAGGGTTACTGCTGGGTTTTTTTTAGATCTTTTGAATGATAGTTGAGATAATGTATATCTCTTACACATATGGCCTAAATCTGTGAAAATGGGAAACAGAGAAAAAAAGGGAGGGTGTGAGGCCATTTGTTTTTACTTGAGGTCCTGGACAGTGATGGCTCATTTGGTCTGTGCTGTCAAGTGGAGAGCGGATTGTTGAAAGTAAAGTTCTGAAGGGGGTGACAGTCATTTATGCAAATCAATGAACAATGAGAAACTACTGAGGTTCTCTCTGCCTTTTTTATGTATTTGGAAAGTTAGTGCATCTAGTGCATCTTTATAACGTACACTGACACATAAACCCAGCCAGACAAATACAGACTTCATCATATGCTGTAATAGGACATACATGTTGAATGAAATGCATCTAGCTTCTGACCAAAACTGTTTAAAGCATCATAAGTGAGCTGAGATTGCAAGATGACGAGAAAATGCTAGTTCTTCTGTAAGAGTAGGTATATTGTGCTTTTTATCATTTGTTTTCAAAAGAAACTAAATCCAGGCTCAACAAAAGTCCTGCTTGAAAGGCCCAAAACACTGGGTCAGATATCCAAGAGCTGAGAGGTCCCGGAGATTTGCAGGGGAGCCGGTAGAGAAAAGAAAAACAAAAGCGCCTGAAAGAGGAGAGAGGGGTAATTTTATAAAACGTTGGCTGCCTACACAGTTCTGTTCCCTCCACACTTGTGTTGACTGATAATGACTGCCACCTGAATCTCTGGGCTGAGCAAAAGTGGTTAAGGCAGACCATATGCTACCCAGTTGAAACAGGAAGTTTGCATACACTTTAGAAAAAGGCTAACTTTTTTTTTCTGTCTGTCTGACAGCAAAGTTGAGATTGTGCCTGCTTTAAGCCTTTTTTCTTTCTATGTAAATGAGACAACTTTTTAGATTAATTTGTATACTTTTTTTTCAAAGCCATTTGGTAGAACCACCTTAAGCTTTTTCACATGGCTTACACATTTTAGGTAGCCCCTTTACAAGCTTTACATTATACATTTATTTAAGGTACTTTACAACAGAGGAATACAATCAAACCATAGCAACATAATAGATCACAAAGTAGGTGCAGGTAAAACAGTATTTAAAAAAGTGCAAAACCAAAGTACACATCTTCAAATAAAATGTATATTTTCGTCTCCATTTACAACTGTAATCTGACATTTGTTTTTTGAAGCAGGGCCTTTCACATTATGTTGGAGTAGAACGTATTTCATTGTGAACACGCTATACACTCTTACCGGTTTAAGCCCCTATCTTTACCAAGTCTTTCCTTGTTGTTCTGGGATTCTTCAGCACCTTCATCTGTGGAACACAGACGTTTTGTCCTTACTCAGCTCTGATTCCAGTGTCATACCCACTGACTTTTGGTGCATCCAGGTAATATCAAGATAAATTTGACTGTCTGAACAGCCAAAAGCCACATTCAGTTCAATTCAAACAGTGTGTGTGTGTGTGTGTGTGTGTGTGTGTGTGTGTGTGTGCGTGCGTGCGTGCGTGCGTGCGTGCGTGCGTGCGTGCGTGCGTGCGTGCGTGCGTGCGTGCGTGCGTGCGTGCGTGCGTGCGTGCGTGCGTGCGTGCGCGTGTGTGTGTGTGTCTGTGTCTGTGTGTGTGTGTATCATCTCCTCCATCTGGTGCCCTCTTAAAAAGTTTAGCATTGTAGCTCCACATAGTCATATGCAACAGTAGCCAAGCATTTTCCACCATTGTCCCTTTTGTTGCTTACATCAGTTTTATGATGCAGGATGCCATGGCAACCATGTATCAAAGAATGTCTCAGTATTCTTGGTCTAACCTGTCCAGACTTCCTAATTTTTTTCCTTCACTACGGAGAACTAGTTTCCTAGACATTCCTGTATGTGTCATCACATAAAAGCCGCTGTGATGTGGTTTGAATTGGTACATTCTGTACCAGTGGAAAAGACTAAAGGGGAGGGTTACCAGAACCTATTTCACAAGAGAGATCATTTTCAAGGTTAATTGGTATGCTTGAATAAGGTATATAGAAAATGACTGGAATCTAAAGCTACATAATCTGTGTTACTGCACTTATTGTGTGATCAAATTAATGTGGGACTCAGAGGTATGGAAATGGTACGCAAGGATGAAGCAGACATGTGAAAGTCCTTGATTCTGATGTCTTGATAATTACTTTTGATTTCACCCATGATGTCATGCAATAAGGCCCTTGGGCTCAAAGGTGTGGGATATTTTAAAATACATAAACAGGCGTCTGTTAACATACTGGGGGAAAAAACAGAAGAGAAAGAAAAAACATAAACAGATGCACCTCAAGTTGATAAAATGTCATTAAGCCTAAAATCAACATGGTGTGAGTAACTATGGTGTAGTAAGGGCCAGTCCCAATACACCCCCTAGCCCTACCTTTCAGCCCTACCTCTAAATTTTGCGCGTTCCTGTGAGGGTAGTGGTGTCCCAATTAGTGCAATTAGGTAGTGTGCATAACGAGGGCTAGGGGGTATGAATCTAGCCCTTAAAAGCTAGAGATTTCAGACGCTGACTCGCTGACCGAGGGCCAGAAAAAATTCCCAGAATGCTTTACGTCATCATTTGCAGAGTGAATCAAACAAAAAAACATGGTGGACATTTGTCATTTTAAGTGAATAAAATCAATATTTTGAGTCAGTTTCTGCATAAAAATGCGTTTTGATTACATTTCTAGCGAGAAATATATATTTTACTTTCATAATATTCACTCAGTGAATGTACATAATCACTTGTTTGCTCGTTGTTGCGTTGTATCTTCAGATCTCGCCAGAATAAAGGCTGATTTATGGTTCCGCGTTACACCAACGTTAGGTTACGCGGCGACGCGCGCTGTACGTTGCGCTTCGCCGCGTACCCTATGCCGTAGGCTCTGCGTCGATTTAAAGTAGAACCATAAATCGCCGGTGGCTCTTCTCATCCCTGAAAACATCGGAGCAAATTTCATAACAGGCGTTATTTGGATAAACTGAGCCCAGGTTGTGGATCTTAACGGTTATTTTACGCCTGAAAAAATATTAAAACTTAATAAAGTGGCATATTAACAGCGCTACAGCGGAAATTAAAACAGCTTCTAGCATGCTTTTAGCTCTCGGCTTCCTGATATGGTGTGATGTATGTGCAAACGTAACTACGCAGTCGCTTACGTACCCGAACGTAAACCACGCAGTGACGTAGCAAGTGGTGTCCCAATCCCTAGGGAAGATTACAAGGGCCCTACCCAAGTGGCTTCATTTTTAGCGTGAAGTGGTAGTGGGTGAGGGCTAGTGGTAGTGAGTGAGGGCTAGTGGTAGAAAGTAGGGTGAACATTGGGATTGGCCCTTAGTGTTGTTAAAATCATCAGAAATGCATTGGAGATTTCCATTTGTTGCCCGTTACTTGTGGTGATGATGTCACATACACCATCAGCAAGTAACACAGGTGAACACTTTCAGTAGACGGCATGGTTGCAAAAATCATGTCCAACAGTTGAACATCTGGGGTGCAGAGGTGTTCCTTCATTGACAAGTCCAGAATTACAAAAATGTCTCCATGTCTGCTGGTTGATATGTTCATATGTGCAGTTTGAAATCCATGTAGAGGGATAGTGGAATCCAGGTTGTGCTCCTGCAGCCACATCTTGAGAGATACAACCTTTCTGCTGTCTCCTGTCGGCTCCACAACCTAAATCCATGTAGTTAGATTATTATGTCGTCCTGTAAATACATAAAATTGGTCTGTGATCATCTTTCTGGACTTGCTTCTCCACTGTTCTTGTTTCATGCATGAACCTTCGAGGCTTGACAGCTGTGAAATTTAAGTTTGACTAGATGATGCTCTGAAAATTTGCAAGAATGTGGTGAATTTTTGAAATTACAATCAAACTGATCCACTTCTTCCTTCTAACTCTCATTTAAAAACCACACACACCACTCCAGGCTACAACTGTGATGCAAGTTGGGCTGCATTAGCACGCAGCATAGGCAGATCAGTTCCCTCTAAGATGATTGACATGTGGATGTCAGTAGAACAGTGAATAAGACACTCTTGAGTTCTCACAATTGTAAATCTGACTCCCAAGAAGTCATTGCCTCACCAGCCATGAACCTTGCGCATGTCACTGGAATTCACAGCCAAAACTGTACATGTTCCACCCAGTGCAAACACAAAGGACCCACTGTCTACATTGTATCAGTCTGTGAGCTCAGTGCAAAACTCTAATTCGGACTCTGTCTATGAAATCACTGGCAATTTCAATCAAGCAAAACTGAAGATGGAACTTCCATGCTACTAGAAACATATGAACTTTGCGTCCAAGGGAGAGAACACTCTTGATTGGGTCGACACAAACATCAAACAGGCATTCAGAGCTGCTTCCCATCTCCACCCAGGGAACTCTGACCAGCCTACAGACCACTATTAACCAGGAGCAAGTCGTCTGTGAAGCAGATCAGAAAGTGGCCTGAGGGAGCTACCCCAGCTCTCCGGACTGTTTTGACTACACAGACCGCATCGCGTCACTTCCTGGTGTTTGCGGCCTGCTGCCGTCGCACAGCGTTTGCAGGCTCTGATCCCTCCCGACTTTTTTGTCTTAACTTAGATTGTTTTCTGGTAAAATAGTACTATAGCTGGTACATTTCTGTCTTTATTTCAACACTCACTCATTTTCTCTTCCGCAGCTTTCACTGTCACCGATACATTTTCTGTCCGTTAGCCTCTGTTAGCATCTTAGCATGGCCTCTCCGTCTCCCACTGTTTCACTTCTTTGCTGCTCAGTGTGTGAAATGTTTAGCTATTCCTCTGCCTCATTTAGTGAAGACGGTAAGTGCTTAAAATGTAGTTTATTTGCAGGGCTGGAGGCGAGGCACAGTCAGTTAGAGGTCCGGTTCCGCCAATTTGACCATAGTCCCGTAGACTCGTCAGCTAACCAGGCTAAGCTAGCGGCGGACCGGCTTGTAGCAGCTGCTAGCCGCTCCCCTGCAGCTCCCGAGCAGCCGGCCAGGCAGGGCGGCTGGGTGACGGTTCGGAGGAAGCGTAGTCCTAAAGGGCGCACGGAACACCACCACCCGATTCATGTGTCTAACCGATTTTCCCCACTCAGCGACACACCCGTTGAGAAGCCGACCCTGGTGATTGGCGATTCCATAGTCAGGCAGGTGAGGCCGACTCCGGCGACCATAGTTAGGTGTATCCCGGGAGCCAGAGCGGGCGACATTGAAGCAAATTTGAAGCTACTGGCAAAGGGTAAAAGTAAATATGGTAAAGTTATCATCCATATCGGAGCTAATCACTCCCGTCTTCGCCAGTTGGAAGTGACCAAAATTAATATTGTCTTGGTGTGTAACTACGCCAAAACCATGTCGGACTCCATAGGTTTCTCTGGTCCCCTCCCCAATCTGACCAGCGATGACATGTTTAGTAGCATGCTCTCGCTCCGTCGTTGGTTGTATCGGTGGTGTTCAGAAAACGACGTGGCCTTTATTGAAAATTGGGAGACGTTCTGGGAAAAGCCCGGTCTGATTAGAAGAGACGGCATTCATCCCACCCGGGTTGGTGCTGCTCCTGTCTCTAGTAATTTGGCCTGTTTTATTAGACCCTCCCCTGACAACGCAGGGTCCAGGCCAGGATGCAGAGCTGCAGTTTAACACACTTCTCTGCAGCTTCCCGAGGACTAACACCTGCCAATAAAACTGTAGGATTGCATTATGTAATTGGCGACTCTAAAACTATAGGATTACATGATGTAATTGGCGACTTTAACCAGGTGCCTAGCAAAATAGAAGTGGTTGCAGTTCCCCGCCCTCCAAAAGTTCACCAGGTGCGGCGTTTTGGAGGCGTTAACCAAAATAACCTTGTGAAAATTAAAACCAATGCACATTTGGTACCAATAAGAGAACGAAAAATTAGATGCGGACTACTAAATATACAATCGTTAAGCTCCAAATCTCTGTTAGTAAATTATATAATTACAGACAGCAGGAGTGATATTTTCTGCTTAACAGAAACATGGTTACAGGAGGAAGAGTATGTTAGTTTGAATGAATCGACTCCGCCCGGCTACTTTAATCATCACATTCCTAGAAACACGGGCCGAGGCGGAGGAGTCGCAGCAATTTATAACTCCAGTCTCCAAACAAAAATTGAACCTAAGTGAAATTATAATACATTTGAAAGCCTCACGCTTAGTCTGAAATTTCCGAGCTGGAAATCAGAGAAGCCAGTTGTGTTAGTGGTAGTGTACCGGCCCCCTGCTGGTGCTTATCTAGAGTTTCTGTCTGAATTTTCAGATTTCCTTTCTGGATTATTGATCAGTACAGATAAATTCATCATAGTGGGTGATTTTAATATTCATACGGATGTTGAAAGCGATAATCTTAAATTAGCTTTCAATTCTCTTCTAGAATCAATGGGTATCTCACAAAAAGTGGACAAACCGACGCACTGTTTTAATGATACTCTCGATCTCGTTCTCACCTACGGTGTTGAAACTGATGGTCTGTTGGTGTCACCTGTAAACTCCCTTTTATCCGACCACTATTTAGTAACGTTTGAATTTAATATTGTTGATGTTGAAGTGCAAAATAGGAGGTATTATTTTAGCAGATGTTTGTCTGATGAAGCTATTGCTAAATTTAAGGAGGCCATTGCTCATCTTACGACAGTGGAAAATAGTGAAGCAGTAGAAGCCAGTGACCTGGGTTCTACCTCTGATGTTGATTTTCTTGTTAGTAACACTGCTGATTTCTTGCATTCAGCTTTAGATGAAGTTGCTCCTTTGAAAAGGAGGGTTTCTAGCCACAGGAGCTTAACTCCCTGGTATAATTCAGATATCCGCATGTTGAAACAAAACATGCGTAAAATGGAAAGGAAGTGGTACTTTTGTAAGTCTGTAGACTCCTATCATGAATGGAAAGATATTCTAATAGTATATAAAAAAAGCCATTCGCAAAGCAAGAACAGCTTACTATTCAACGTTGATAGAGGATAACAAAAGTAACCCATGTTTTCTGTTCAGCACTGTAGCCAGGCTGACAAAGAGTCACAACTCTGTTGAGCCGTGCATTCCTGCTGCTCTCAGTAGTGAAGACTTTATGAGCTTCTTTAACAGTCATGTACATGAGGTTTCTTCTGAACAGTCAAGGGTCTGTTATGGTGTTCCGCAGGGTTCAGTGCTAGGGCCAATCTTGTTCAGTTTATACATGCAGCCATTGGGAAGTATAATCCAGAATCACGGCATACACTTTCATTGCTATGCTGATGATACGCAGCTCTATTTGTCTATGAAGCCGGATGAAACAGAACCGTTAGTTAAACTTCAGGGATGTCTTAGGGACATCAAGGACTGGATGTCCAGAAATGTCTTGCTTCTAAATTCAGATAAAACAGAGGTTATCATTCTTGGTCCAGAGCATCTTAGGAAGGAATTAGATGGTGTTGCGATGGCTTCCAGTGCAACTGTGAGAAACCTTGGCTACCTGTAAAATTCAGAATCCAATTTAAAATTTTATTACTTGCATATAAAGCCCAAAACGGCTTAGTTCCGCAGTATTTACAAGACATGATAGTGCCTTATCTTCCTGGCAGAGCTCTCCGCTCTCAGGGCCCGATTTACTAAGATCCTAAATAAAAAGTACTAAATTGCGTGTGCACTGAAAAAGTTTGCGCGTGCTGTTTGCGTGTGGTTTGCGGGTGATCAACTAAGATTGCGTGCGCAATTGATAACGCACACTAAAGGCTGATTTATGGTTCCGCGTCACACCAACGCAGAACCGACGGCGTAGGCTACGCGGTGACGCACACCCCACCGCGACCCTACGCCGTCGGCTACGCCGTCGATTTAACGCAGAAGCATAATTCAGGCGAAGCTGCAGTCTCTGCGCTGATCCTGACACAGCGGGTCGGAGCGGATTTGGTCATGATGTTTAACCTGTGTTTTGTGATTAATAAGCACGGGTTTTAATTAAATGTAATTTACGAAGGATGATTTCACGTTCAATAAGATAAATAATCAATAAAATACAAAGTTTTGGCACAAAGGCTTGGCCTGCTTGTGGGCGAGTGGAGGGGGGCACAATAAGAGAAGGTGGCAAGATATAAGGCGGAGAACTAAAGAAAAAGTGGCCTTTAATAAAACTTGTGCAACCATTTTTAAAATAGCATGCAGCAGAATAAAGACTCTCTCTCTGCATATTCTTTGATTTTGGATGTCGCCTCCTTGCCACAATAACGGCAGCAGCAGATTAGCACCTTCCTTTCAAACGTATTAAATACAGACGCAATCACAATACGCGCAATTACTTTCAGGCTAGGTAAATCTCATTGCGCGTGGTAAATGGAGCAATTTGCATCTTCCCCTCCCAGTATTTAGGATTTCTGCCGGGTATGCCCCATATTGATTATTCATCAGGGCAAAAGTACTAACTGAATTGCGTGTGCTATTTTGCGCATTTCAGAGACGCAGTCGTCTTTGCACGCTGTTAGTAGATCAGCTGGCACTTTGGTTTGCGGGTGCTGTCAAGTTTGCACACGTTTTAACACACGCAAACCTTTAGTAAATCGGGCCCTCAGAGTGCAGGTTTACTCGTAGTTCCTAGAGTATCCAAATGTAGATTTGGAGGGCGGGCGTTCTGTTATCAGGCACCATTACTATGGAACCAACTTCCAATCTGGGTTAAGGAGGCTGACACCACCTCCACCTTTAAAACTAAACTTAAAACTTTTCTGTTTAGTAAAGCCTATAGTTAGTGTTTAGTAAACCTCTAGCTGGTGTTGGTAAATCTCTAGATCGTATAAACTCTAGTGTGTTAGAGTCAGTAGTCATAGTTGCAGCTATAGAACAAGACTATAATAGTTAGTCTCAAATATAGCTTCACGGTAGATATGCTGCTATAGGCTTATGCTGCAGGGGGGCACCGACATGATCCGCTGGGCTCTCACCCCTCTTCTCCTCTCCTTTTCCTTTTCTCTCTTCTCCATTTCCATTTTTACTTATTAAAAATATCTCATAGCTATTGTTTTTGTCCATCGTTCCTGTTCCTGTTTCTTGTGCCGGCCCCCCTTTTTTCTCTTTTGTGCATGTTTGCAGGCCGGAGCCTCAGGAGCTGCGTTCTGGCCTGCGCCCCCCCCCCCCCCTCCATCCCCGGTCATCCCGTTGCTGCTTCCACCTGCCTACGTGGATGTCTGCTGTGTGCTGCTGACACGTTTCTGGGGGTGCAGATCACAAATGACCTGACATGGACAACCAAAACCCCCTCTCTTGTCAACAAGGTACAACATTGCTTCCACTTCCTTTGCAGCGTGAGGAGAGCTGACCTCCTCTTTTCTTCCCTCATCACCTTTTACAGCAGTGGTATTAAGACCATCCTCACCAGCAACTTCTCTGTCTGGTACAGCAGGTGCTCTGTTTCTGACCACAAGGCCCTACAAAGGGTGGTGAGGGCAGCAGAGAAGAACACCAGATCCGCACAACCATCCTTTCAGGACTTATACCTGTCCCGCTGTAGCAAAAGAGCAATCAATATCATCACCCAGCACACGACCCATTCACCCTCTAACCATCTGGCAAATGCTATCGCAGTGTGTGGTGCAAGACTCAGCAACAACTTCTTCCCACAGGCCATTAGACTTCGTAGTTCATACCAAATGATAGCCCTGACACTAACAAACACAAACGGACTGTTGATTTAATTTTAAACTCAATGTTGTACAAGGTCCTCTATTAATATTGTTGCCCGTACAATGCTCTTAGTATGCACAAGTACACTTATGTATCCCCATGTTACTATTCTGCCTTTGCACTATACTAATTGCACCTCAGTAACATACCTCAAAGTGAATTTTGTACTTGTTGATATATGTGTGCTAAATTAATACTTGGACATCTGGAGTTTTGGGGAAACACTTTTTGATCCTCTGTATAATTCACGTTACATGGTCTGACAATGAAGTTCACTTTGACGAGAAGAGAGAACTCCGCTTTGTTGGATAGTCTTGAGTCAAAACTACGAATGAAACATGGCTAGTAAAGTTGAAATAGGGAATGAATGCAAGCACACTGCACATCCTGGTGTCTTATCCCTATCCAAACCCTACTCCCTTCTGGTGAGGACATTGTGATTTATTAAAATAATAGTTCGCTTCAGATTGGAAAGTCTAACATAAGTTATATTCCAGGGTGCAAACATTTACATTTGCACTATTATATATCTCCTGCTGTCTGGAGGGAAGCTAGTTTGGAGGATCCTCCTATGGCTCATATTGTATGGGGTGGAGTAGAAATGTAAAGTAAAAAATACTAAAGTACCCCTGATGTGTTGCTAGTGAGATTAAAAAAACTGCTCTGCTTGTATTTTGATAGTTTCAGGACTGAAAACCAGGAAAGGTCCTCAGTTACTGCACTTTGTGGTCACTGACGACTAACATTGACTCAGTCTGTATGAGGTTCTCAGACAATAACAGTCTAGCAAGAGCAAGAAAAAAAAAGGTGGGGGTAAAGTACTCCCAGGAGGGAGCAGCTGTCTGAATAAGATGATTAAAGGGAAAGTATAATTATTCTTTGGTGGAAAAAAGGCATATGTACAGTAGAGTTTGAGTCAGTCAATCATCTTATTTGATTCCACTTTTTACCTACAATGCTCTGCTTGTGTCTCACAGCTACAATTTTGTTAATTTGTATAGAACGCAATAAGGCATATCCTATGAAGTTCTTTAAACAATTTCTATAAGATGTATAGAAAGACGAGCATGAAAGATGCATACAATCCTGTTCGACTCCTTGAAATGACCCCATGCTTCAGTGGTTTAACAGACTGAAAACATCTATGACTGGAGAAACTTAATATGATATTTGAATCGGTTTATTTTAATTCGGACCATGATCTTAGTTTTAATGGTTCAACAGAAGAGTTTAATAGTGTTTCTAAGGTTTTGTTCAGACCTGAAATTTAACATCTGTCTTGAGCGATCTAATCACAAGTGGAGAGCTCTGAACGTTCTGTTACAATTGGCATTAACATAGGTCGAGAGCAGTGACTTTTGATCGGATCTCACTCCCCCACCCTATGCAAATAAATATAGATCCTACAAGGTGTTATCTTTTACCTGCAGGGACAGTGATGCACTAAACGGCACCTTGTTGCATGAAAAAGAACACACTTCCAGAATATACTTATTTAGATTGACAAATTAATTTCACATGTACAGCAAAAAGTCACAAGAACACATCCTAAGACATGTAAGATAACAAATGGCTTCACAGGATAAAAAAAGAGGAATGCACTATGTCAAATTTTAAAAGAAGACTTAAGGAAGTCTACTAAGAACACCATGGACGAGTCGATGACGTTGCTGTTGATTTGTATGACTCCCGATTTGTTGTTTTTATATACTAATATGACACAACTGTTGCATAAATCCTGTCATCTTTGTTTGTCCATCCACCTACACAGAAAAGGTCAGTGATGTAGACAGCCATTCAGTTTACACTGCTAAAACAATGTGGCTACATGTGCTCCAGACCGCCTACGAATGTGGTTTAAGTGATCGGATCTCAATAGGCAGATTGCCTTTAGAAAGTTTCTGGGGTAAAACCATTGGGGCTGGAATTGTAGCGAGCCTGATTTCATCTTTATTCCACTCCGTTTCCTGTCTATTTACAGTGACATACCCGGTAGAATCCACTGATTTAAACAGTTTACTATATTACCACCTGGTGGTGCACCACTTTCACTTACATGCACATCTAAATCGAGCTGTTGGTCATAATTGAGCTAAGGATTTAACTAAAGTTTCAGAGAAATCCGAGTATACATGCATAAGAAGAGAACTGAAGTATTGAGTGAGGTGCGTTCGACTCTGTGGCGCTAGGTGGTGCTACACACCCTTTCTCGTTGGCATTCTGCCAGTTAGTTTTACAATTAGTAAACAAACGCGGCAGATTGGAAGCAGATGTAGAAGAATGACAAGAACACGTGAAGACATGTACACCAACGATGCAGAAGCTCTGTACAGTACATTTCATTCATACTAAGCCTGATCATGTTGCCGGTAATATGCGTGCAAAGTTTTCCTCTTCTTCTGCTACTGCGCTGTTTTGGTGCTAGGACTGTTATCATTCCCGCTTCTGCTCGGCTAACCTTACTTAGCATAAAAATGCAAGAATAGCTCGAATTAGAAGTGAATTATCTGGCACTAATAGTTTGATTTTAAGAGCTCCAGTTCGGTTTGACTACAGCCCGATTAAGGTGTATACATGGCATTTAAAGCTTTGATATCAGTCAGACTAAGGCAATAATTTGACTTTCTGTAAGTGCATGTAATCGTACAGATTGTTTGCCAACCCCTTATAAATAGAAATAGAAAAAGGAGGAGTAGAAGAAACAAGATTAACGTAGTAGGAGCTGAGATGGTTGCTGCATTTGTTTGATGTTCACATGCATTGATATCATCTTTCCCCCAACAGTTTTTCAGGACCGTGATACTGTACCAAACCCAACGCAGGGACATGTTTTGACCCCATAGTTCCTGCATGGCTGTTCCTGATAGAGCTGCAAAACTACTCCGACTAATGTAAATCTAGCTAAAGGCATCCTTTAAATGTGTTCAGGCTCTCCACTGATGATGGGATCAATAAGGATGGATTTTAATACCAGGTATTAATGGGACCTAAACGGATCCGAATTTACTTACCAACACTTACAAAGATTTGTATTTATTGTTTAATGTATAGTTATGCTGTTCTCAGAAACCCCCCTCTGTGGTTTGAGATTGCCTTTTAGCCAAAAATGATTGCATAACCTCACAGGTTTTAGCAGAGTCCTCTGTCCTGCTCATTTTTTTGGCATTTCCCAACTCCAGCTACACGCAGACTCTGCACATTTCCTAAAGTTTTTTTTAAATACACCTTTTAAACTTCAAATCCCACTGTAAAAACAGATTACAAGGTGCTGATTGGCTTCAGTGTGACGCTGAAACCTATTTAGTCCGTGAACCTTTGTTGGCTCACCAGGTGTGTTTCCGACTGGCAGGAGGAAACCGTTTTTGACCGCACGCACGCACGTACGCACGGAATGTCATACCGTACCGGGCTGGAGAATGTCTGTAACTTGCAAACTGGATTGTGTGAGTTACAAATAAATGTATATTGTGCATCGCAAAGAAAGTTTAAGTGGACATTCATTCATCATGCACCTGGCATATGAAAAGTAAGCGCGTCAAAAAGGTTCTTCCGTAGAAATACACCTCAGTGGCTTAAAGCGTTTGCTTAGCTTCTACACCCACAATGTGAACATAGGAGAGGGAGAACCGCAGGAAATGGTCGCAAGGAGGAGGCAAGGTACCGATTGTGTTGTTTTATTGAAAACAGCTTGCTGCTTCGTTACCATGATGTTTTGAGGGTAGATGAAGGCATGGCTGACTCAAGACTGCAGCTGGGAATTATTTTGTTTCCCGTCTTTGCTGATAGTCTGAGATGATTTATAAACGCACAGCTGTGTGTACGTGTGCAAGTTTGTATAACTGTTCATTGCTGGCAAGATTTCTTTTTTTTTTTATGATGATGATGATGATGATGATGATGATGATGATGATGATGATGACGATGATTAAAGCTCTGTTGTAGACAATATATCATTTAATTTATGACTAATACAAAGGACAATGATCATATGCAACTTATTTGCTTTAAATAAAAATAATTCAAAGAGTTTTTATCAGTCAGACGATTTGGGCCTTTTGAAAGTTGGAGCCAATCGACGGGAAAGGCAGTGTGAGGACTGTGTAAAGCATCTGCAGAAGCCAAGCAGTGACACAAATGTTTTAAAGCTTGCAACTGACTCATGAGTAATAAATCAGGGAGAAGAAAGAATCTAATATTTTGGAAACATAAGATGGTGTAAAAACAGAAGAAATATCCAATAGCAGGTATAGAAATAAAACTGGTTCTTTTTGGAATCCGATTAAACAAGGTTCCTCATCTTTGAAGACAAAGTACTATCTCATATGCTGAACATGTCCAGATATGACCGGAACACATTCTCTGATTATTTAGTTGGCAACTTCTAGTAAGTTGTGCCTGTAATGGTTTCCTTGGGAAATCCTTGAACATAGGAAAGGAATTTATCACCCTGTGAGTCAGATCTTTTTCCACGTTTCCAGACAGAAGAAGGGATAACCCCCATGGGGGTGGATGCCGTGTTCTGACTGAAGGGGGTGGGAGCAAGCGGGCTCGCAACAATCACCCCACACAAAACGACTTCAGCCTCAACTCCCTACCAAGGAAAATTCTTCACCATGTGGGGGCAGATGATGGTGATGGAAAAAATGTGAGTGCACCTCCATCGCTGCACAAGATCATTGTAGACATGTTTGTCATGAGTTAAGCTGCAGTGGTACCCGGAATTCCACAGAAAGAAGAGGGGAGATGGGGGGAGGAGGAGGAGGAGGAGGAGGAGGAGGAGGAGGAGGAGGAGGGATCCGGAGAGGATGACAGACACACTGAGAAGAGTAGCGTCTGTGGCTGCGGTGGTATCCCAGCAGAGCTCAGTATCAGAGTTCTGGAGAGCTCTGCTCTGCTCTGCTGTGGTCCGCTGTGCTCCACGGGCCCTGCTGGAGAGGAAAGCATCACACGTACCAGAAGCCAGCCTCTATAATCTCAACTTTAACCACACAGGAGCTCTAAATAGTTTTATCTGAAACTCTCTCTTTCTCTCTCTCTTGCTCTTCTTTTTTTTTTCAATCCAAAATTTAATCTGTTGTATAACACATTTTAGACATTTTCACAGTTTTTCACCAAATCAGCTTAAGTCTAGACCGTGTCCTGCAAGCCACCAGACTAAAGCAGGCTGAGGAGATAAAAACAAAAAAATCTTGGCTGTTAAATCAGAGCCAGTTATGTTTAACATTTACATACATCTATTCAACCAGCTCCTATTTAGCTGGCCTTTTCTTAACATCAATACAGACCAACTGAAAGCAGCTTTATGAAACAGAACATGAGGTGGGATGAATCAGGAAGTCTGATTAATATTGCCTTGTCTCCTTTTAGAAGTTTTATAACCATAATTAAAAGCTGTACTTCCTGTAATTTGACCGTCACTCGCATGTCAGATGGAAGAACGGGACACAGTGTACGTAAGATGTCCCCCTCTAGTAGTGAGAATGAGCAACTGCGCCGCGCTGCTGCCAAACATTCTTTATTTAGGGAACATTTTTGGGACAACGGCAAAAAAAAAAGTGTGTTTGTAATTCAACACTGAATTACAAAATGACATGTAAATATGCAAGTGGCAATTTCTGTGCTCAGGCAGCTTTTTTATGGCAAACCTAAAAAAATAGCATTTCATACTAACACACATCAGCCAGTATTAAGTACTAAAACAATTTCCACCATTTTTGTTTCTGTCTGTCAGGGTTTTTAATTTCCTTCCTTTTTTCTCTTCCCTTCTTTCTCTCCATATTGCTGATGTGTCACCAGCCCCCCCTTCACCCCCTCTATTTTTCTCCCGCAACCTCCCCTCTTCAGACACACATGCGTGCACGTGCACACACACACACACACACACACACACACACACACACACACACACACACACACACACACACACACACACACACACACACACACACACACACACACACACACACACACACACACATACTTTGGCTCCAGTGTTTCCAGATGTGTGCAGGGATGATGTCATGGCAGACTGGAGACATTCACTTCTCCCTCTCTACAGCAAACATCCATCGCAGAAGAGAGCATGGGGCGGAAGAGCAAAGCACTGATAAGTTCCCAGCTATTGTGCTTCCTCATCTGTCCCTCTGATTAAATGAGACGGGAGATTTTTGAGTCACAGCCTGCTCTTTGTAAAACTTCCAAAAGGGTTATCATCAGACTTTCCACCCCCTGGAGGAAAAAAACAGTGCCTAAACGTGAATTATCTTCTTCCCTCTAGCATACATTGAGTCCCTGGACTACCAGTGGTACCTGAACATCCTAAACCACGTATATATGTCTGCCCTCAGAAGCTGCGTATTTGTGTTAGAGTTAACTACTAGTGACATAAGGAGAAACAGTTAGTGGGTGTTGTTTTGGTTGCTAGACAACTGCAGTGCAAATAACTTGTAAGAGAAGGCGGAAAAAAAGGCCAAGTAAACTCCTGGTCGACAGCATGAGGCCTGTCTGAGAGCTCTGGGGGATCGTGAAACGCAGAATGACTAGTGAGGGATAACATGAGTTGGCTCTAACCTCATTACACACCACAGCTGGACCGGAATCTGGCCCTCAGATGCCGCTGTAGGAAGGAAATTCACCTACAACCCTGAAAAATGGATTTCAAGCCTTTTTTTTTGTGCATGTAAAATCAGAAACTGGAGCTGAGAAACCTTTACACTTCAAGAAACGCCGACTTTTGTTAAAGCGAATACACCAGTGGACAATAGTCCGTTTTATACTGTATGTCATTTGTTTTTATAACTTATCAGAAATGTCCCTTCAAAATTGCGGTAACGGTTTTTATTATTAAATCTGGATCTTGAGGTGCAAAATCTTACTATAATATACATATATTTTTTTTCCAGTGTGATGAACACATTTACTACATTGGAGGAGAGAGTCCAGAAGTCTGATGTCATATTCAGGAGGAAGGATGCAGTTCCATCCAGGTTGTGGGGTCACTGGAGTTCAAGGGGATTCATGGGAGTTTTTCTGACTCACACACATCTGCTTTGTAGACGTGGAGAAGGCATTTGACCTGGTTCCTGTAGATAGTCTGTGTGGGGTGCTCCAGGAGTACGGGCTACCAGGTCCATTGCTGCAGGTCATTCTATGCAAGTTAAACTCTTTATACCCTGGAGCCCCCGGTACAGGTAGCAAATGCCACATAAGAACATAAGACTGAGATTAGGCGTAAAGGTTAAGTTTGTTTCTCAGTTATTACAGTTCAATGCCAACTTGTTTCCGAGGAATAATGCCAGTTTTTGTTTATTTATTTTTAGTCATCCAGATATGTGGAATATGCTCCTGAGGGAATACCCTCACCAACAGATGTCAGCTCGGTGAGATCTTGTGCAGATGAGGCTTTAGTTGGGTTTGTGAGGGTGGTACATTACCGTAATTGTATGAGAGCTGCCTTTTGTCTCAGATTCTTTTCATTAACTTTATGGACAGAGTGTCTCAGTGCGGATGATGGATCAGCGGACAGACAGATTTCAAGTTAAAATTCGAGTTAAAATGTCCTTGATGTCTTGAAAGGGGTGGAGAACTTCTGGTTTGATGGAGTCAGGATTCCATCTCTGCTTTTTTGGAGAGGATGTGGTGCTGTTGGCGTCATCAATCTGCCATCTTCAGCTCTCGTTCGAGCAGTTTTCCGGAGCCATGGTTCTTGTTGATGAGTTGAAGTACCTTGGGGTCTGAAGGTCATGAGTCGTGGAAGAATGGGGCGCAGTAATGAAGACCCAATACTGGCTCTCTGTTTACTGGTCTGTGTTTCCTCCAAAAACTTTGGTCATGATACTCATTGATCATCGATACTCATCGGTTTCCTTCGTAGGCTGGACTCTCTCTTATAGGTTGTAAAGGCATCTTGCCAGGATGCATCCCAACAGAGGTTCTTCAGGCATGTCCCAAAGGGAAGATAGCTCTCGACAGACCCAGGTCATCCCAGAGAGATTATACGTCTCATCTGGACTGAAAATATCTCGGTGTCATCCAAAAAGAGCTGAAGGACATGACTCAGTAGAGGGACATTTAAGCCTCCCTGCTCAGGGTAATAAACTGGATCTTACCCAGGGATGGATGGACGGACGGACGGACGGACGGACGGATGGATGGATTTTTGATGCAGCTAATGCATATTTTATTTATTCTAACAATATATTTATCTGTAAAAAAGCAGCTGTTGGCCAACAAGTTCACTTTCCCCTTATTCCATTTTCCACTTTGCACATCTTTGGCTCCTTTCCTCAACTCTTTCTACTGCATCTAAGTCCTTCACCCCAGAGATGCAAACAGAAACATTGACATAAGACAGGAGGCGAGGGGACAAACACTTATCAAATTGAGACATCATTACTTTTGAGCCATCATTTTAAACTGATCTCAGTTAAAAATGACGTTTGACACAGCTGCAGTTCCTGCTGTTCCTTGCAGCATGCAGCTGCATTTTCTTATTTTCTGCCAAGATAAACATTCAAAATACTTGTCTAGATTTTTTTCCAATTTGCCTTTGTTGGATATCATGGATGCAGAGAAGATTTCCACTAAGCACACTGAACTAGACCTCCTCCAGCTAGCCTCTTCTGTCCTCCAGGTGGATTTCAGGAATCTAGACATCCCTTAAAGCATTTCACTGAGGTCATTTTGCCGGTTTGCTGGGAAGAAGGCGGAGGGCTGAAAAGATGCAGAAGCACAAATTAGACAAATGAGATGACCCTCGTGGCAAAACCATTACAAACATACCTGCGACCTTCTCAGGGGGAAAAAGCACTTTTCAAAATTTTGAAGAGCAGGGTTAACATTATAAATATCAGCGTATGACGCTCTTCTCCGCCTACCGTGTTTTGAAGCAGCTGAGTGGGTCACTTTGGCAGCTAATTGCTGATTCTAATCAAATTACTCGACTTTAACCGTGAAGTTTGGATCCACGGCCCACCCACAACAGCTGTCTCGCTGTGCGTCTGGAACCTTCATCTTCTTTTTCTATAAAAGAGAATTTGTTAGGAAATAAAACTCAAAGCAAATGATGCAGCCAACATAAGACAATTACACTGGATTCTGTGTTCTATTGCTGCTAATTATCTCAGGGTGGCTTCATTTTAAAAGTGGTGAGACTAATCTTTTCTATCTGTGTGGCACCTTTTGACTGTTGTTTCTACTAATGTTTCTACTAATCTTTAAAATAACTTTTAAAGATGGGGGAGGGGTTACATTGCCTGAATGCATTATCGACTGTAGGGCCAAAGAAAATGGGGAGACTCTCACACCTGGATTCATTTTTGTAAGATGGTAAACTGTGAAGTCCGGCATTTGCCAAAGTCTGCCTTTTGAAGTTCAAGATTCACAGAGTCAAGCCATTCAAAAAAAAAAAGAAAAGTAAAAGAAATATACATCTACACTTCACAAATGCATCAACAACGAGACTGAGAACCAGCGGGGATCTTTTACGACACATCCTTTGAACAAAGACGGCCAAGAAAAGCTTCCTATTACTGATGGATTTCTTTTTAAAAACTCTTGGAAATCTTTCCAAACATTCTCCAGCATCCGCTCTTTGATTACAACCCTCCCTCTTTGTAATTTTATACGACCAAAAGTAAATATATATAGAAGACAAGCCAACTGTTTTGATCTGACACTTGAGATCCAACGTTAATAAACGGCCCAGAAATAAAAGGGGTGAGATTCTGGTCCAAACAAGTTCCTTTTTAATAAACAATTATTTTGTTTTAAAGATTAACCTCAAACACGTTCATCCAACATCTGCACCAGCTTCTTCTTATTCAGGGTCACGGGGGTCGCAGGCACTCCTCCCATGTGTCCCCAGGTGAAAAGTGGACTAGGCCTTGGACGAGTCACCGGTCCGGTTCTACACAAAACAGACAAAACCTTTTTAAAGTTGTTGATGTGAAACAGGTTTTTCTTTGGTTGTATTTGTATCAGGTCACTGAAGAGAAACAACACAGGCGCAGCCGATAGTACTAATGATGACGCTGCTGCGTTTAGACGGAGAAGTTACTGATAATCACGTGTCGCTCGTCCTCTTAAATATCTGATCAGATGATACAGTCATCAACCAGCGCTTCAGCAAATTGCAATGTAATGTCTCTTTTTTACACTCTCATGATGTATTTCATGCAAAAGTTTTCAGTCCAGTCCTGTACAGAGCTTTGCAAGTTGTGATTGCAGAACCCAATAACCCGCTGCACACATGATGTCACAGCTTTATTGAACTAAATCTAAGGAAAAGGACATTGTTAATAATGCCACATAACAATGATCAATTCATTATCACGCATCCATAAACTTCCCCACTTTTGCCCATTTCAGATGCTACAGTCCAAACTCTCAGTAAATGTAACTGTTTCAAATTAAAACTTGGACAAAGAGCTTTTTCTTCACAGGGCTCAAAAGATTTGCGCCAGCAGAATTTTGAAGTCGAACACCACGACTACAGACAACTTAGAATAAACAGTGAACCGCACTTGCATGTTTTTGGACGAGGGGAGGACGCCAGAGTGCCTCGGAGAAAATCTACCCAAGCAAAAGGATGACATATGAACTCCAAATAGAAACAGCCCGGATGAAATTCACACTGTTGAATATAAACTGAGCACAGAAAGTAAGGAAATTTGTGTATGGTACATTATTTCTTTGTTGTAACAATGCTTCCTGGCAATAAAACCTATACAGTTGGAAACCCTGTTTATTTCCCTTTTCAATGGCGCCACATTTGCAAGGAACATGCATTTGTGTGATGAGCAGCAGAGCTGAGTATGCGGGTTGAGGCCATGAAAAAATTTGCTAAATCTTCTGCCAATCATTGACACTTGTTTGCATATGGTGAATTGGATGATTGAAGTTTGAAGAACAAACTATATTGACAATTTAACAATTGATCCATTTAACAAACAAGAGCCTCAGCAGCGTGTGGACGAACCAAACACAGCCACAACAGCCTGGCACCTCCTCCTCACGCTGGTCACCAGCCTGGTCACACTGCTGTGGGATGACATCCCATTCTTCATTCAGCATTTGTCGCAAGTCAGCCCACATGGTTGTGTTAGTCACTTTGGCACAAACAGCACAACAAAGCTGATCCCTCAAGTGTTCAAGTAGGGTTGAGATCAGGACTGGTCTTTCCAGTCTTTCCATCCTCCTACATCCCCAAATTCTGGAGGTAGTCTCTGATTAAACCCCACTCTGTGTGCATTGTCATCTTGGAGGATAGAGTTTAGTACTCCTCCAGACGTGGTGATATGGGCAGTCATGGCAGGTTTCCTGGCAACCCAGGTGTCTGATTGACACCTGATTATCAGCAACTGGGGTGCCAGAAGCTCAAAACAAGAGTTAATACCAACAGCAATACGTTGTTGCATTGGCAGAGAAGATTTGGCAACTTTTTCATGGATACAACCCAGATTCTCAGCTCTGTTGCCCATCACACACACGCATGTTCCTTACAAATGTGTCTACATTTAAAAGGGAAATAAACAGGCTTTCTAAGGGTATAAGATTTGATGCCGAGAGGCATTGTTACAACAAAGAAATAATCTACCAATCACAAATTTCCTTACTTTTTGTACTTGTTTTTATAAGTTTATATTGGTGTTTGTGCATTTCAGTTCATGATTCGTTCACAAACTTGACACAAATCTGATGGTAAAGGAAATTGCAGTACCTCGATTGACCACTGGGAACTGGCTCCAAAAGTGGGCAGCAGTGGTTTTGGAGTTCTCGCAGCTTGTTCTTTACCCCTGACTTTTAAATACTATGGACGAAGCACTAGGTCATGTGAACCATTAGTTTATGAAGGGTGGTGATGAAGTCCATTTTTCTTCATACAGGGCGCTGCCATGTTGCTCGGGAAGCCAACGAGAGTACGCCCACCATATGTCAAAGTTAGCTTTGGTGCATCTCTCCAGAGCTGCCAGCAGATGTTTACCGTGGGATGTACCATTTAACATGTTGACTCTATGTTAAAATCAAAATGTACTGTTGTGTTTAGCCTGCGCTTGGTTAGTAGAAATGGCTGGTTGCTTCGCTAACCGCAGTGACCAAACGGTTATGGATGAAGAAGTAATTATTTGCTGAGCCAACTGTCAATCATGTTAGAAAATAAATGTATTGCTTTATATAAGTTCTCCAAAAAATGTCACCCTCCTAAGAGTTGTCATGGATATGAAATCAAATGACTGAGACAGTCATTTGTCAGACATTCAGTCAGTCACTTTAAAGCAGCACAATGTAACTTTCAGCTTTTGCTGAGTTTGGCGGCTCCTTTGGACAAAAGCGGTAGTGCTTTACCAGAAAGAACACTACATTTCCCATGAGCACTAGCGCGTACTGCCAGAAAGATCCTGTCCCCGTCGCGTGCATTTGTTTTGATACTGAATGAAATAAGATGGGACAGTCTTTCAAAATTACTTTTCTGTCGTTTGCAGGATGGATAGCGAAGAGGTAATGTATCTATTTTTGGCTAAACAATATAATATGACGATGTTGAAAATCACTAAGTTCAACTTGGTTTTATTAGTGAAGTCACCCCCGCCCCCCTGTCCTGTTTCAGCGTTTCTACTGCACCTTTTTCCTGTCACGTTTTTTAGAGGGACTTCATCATAAATTAGTATTCCAACATACTTACTGACAAAATAAAAAAAATACTTTATAACCTGTGGATAACTGAATGCCCATTCCTTATATTTTGCAGATCAGCCCTGCACAATTTTACAGTTCTCAGGAAAAATACTAGAACCCAAGACGAATCCCCTGTATGTGAAAACATTCTAATTTTGATTCTTATTGAACATAGAACTCTACATTTACATTTGTATCATAACAATTATGTATCTCTTGTATCTCTTTATGTATCCCTCCTCGTCTTTCATCTCACGCCAGCGAGTGAACGCTGGGCCAATGTTTATTCTTGTCCGGGCATTTTTTTTTTGTCCGGGCATTTAGCTTGTTACTCTCCCGCTTTCTTTTTTTCGCCTCCTCCGATAAAACTTTTATTTTCTTCGTTTTTTTCGCTGCTTCGGCCATGATACCAGCTTCTGCTGAGCTCTGCGCTCCACGCCCCGCCCAGCTTTCGTCTCGACTGCGAATCGGGAAGGAGGGGGAAGTGACGTATGCCGTAAAGCAGTCAAAGCCGTAAAAATGTGTAGTTTTTTAGTATGGCAGGGTTCCTACCATGCACCTCAAAGTTACATAGTGCCAGTAAAGGCGATACAGACCCACAATGACTCTGGAAATATTATATTAAGGTGGAAAAGTTACATAGTGCTGCTTTAACATGGGAGTCAATGGAGATTGACTTGCTTTCGTAGCCAGAATCCAGTGGTCGGTCGAGGAACTGCAACGAATCTTAGCATAGTATGAAGCTCAGCCCTGAAGTTAGATGGTTGGTGCCTGTTCTCAGCACATGATCTGGACAAAACCTTCTTGTATGCTGTCCGGATAGCTGTTGGGTCAGAAATTTGAAATAAACATGGTTAAAGCAGAAAGGTCAGCTTTGCTTTTCCACTGGTGTGGAAGTTTATGCTTTAACTGTTTTTTTTTTACTATCTCTTCTGCTATCGGGAATCGTAACCATAAGAATTCCTCCCCCTTCTGCACTTCCAACACGTTGTCCTCCTCCTTCATCAGCTAAAAAACCTCCATCTCTGCCACTGCCACAGTGCTGTTGCTGTATTGTCGTCTCCGTCCCGGTGCCAAGAGTACTGAACTTGAGTTTCTTGCTAAGTATGGAATGTGCCAGGCCAGAACAAATGGTGTTTTTATTTTTGCCACATCGAGAAAACAAACACAATTCTCTGCTATGGGCATTATGTGACCATCTTTGTTGGTACTTTTTTTGTTGGTACTCCTAAAAAAAAAACACAGATTTAAAGTACAAAGACACTTGAATTGTACTTTTTTGAATCTGTGAAACAGCCTGTAGCTTTAAAAAGGACATATTACCCTCCCTATGATTCAGCTTTAGTCAAACACTCCCTGTTGAGGTAATAGGGTGTTTCATAATGCTTACATGTTTCAGATTAATCTTTTCACTCTTCGCTGTAAAGGACAGGTCACAAAAAAGACCCAAAATATTCTACATGGATACTCATTAATGAAGCCTGGGTGCTGGTGGTGATAGATGGATGGATTGATAGTTAGATAGATATTTTATTGATCCCTTTGTAAGTAAGATTAATGCTAATGTTGCTAACTATCTGCTAACAGAAAAAGACACTTATAACACTGTTTTCTTATATGTGCTGCTCCTAAAAGGCGCAGAAAAAGTCTTTCACCAGTACAAAACTTGTTGTACTTATTTTGGACTCTGTGCGTCAGCCTGTAACATTTTCAAAGGCACATTTTTCTCCTTTTTAGGAGTCTAGTCCTCCAGCTCCCTTGTGAGGTGCTGCAGTGGTTCATAATACTGAGACATATGTTAAATCATTTTTTAACTTTTAAGCAAGTTAGATCAATGCTGAGTCCGAGGCCGAGGCATGAGGCCGAGTGCGACGCGGCAGGGATGAGAATCAGCACCTCCAAAACCGAGGCCATGGTTCTCCACCGGGAAAGGGTGGCATGCCTTCTCCAGGTGGGTGGAGAAGTCCTGCCTCATGGTGGAGGAGTTCAAGTATCTCGGGGTCTTGTTCACGAGTGAGGGAAAGATGGAGCGTGAGCTTGACAGACGGATCGGTGCAGCGTCAGCAGTTATGCGGTCGGTGTACAGGACTGTCGTGGTGAAGAAGGAGCTGCGTCTAAAGGCGAAGCTCTCGATTTACCGGTCAATCTACGCACCTACCCTCACCTATGGTCATGAACTTTGAGTAGTGACCGAAAGGACGAGATTGCGGATACAAGCGGCCGAGATGAGTTTCCTCCGCAGGGTGGCTGGACGCTCCCTTAGAGATAGGGTGAGGAGTTCGGTCACCCGGGAGGAGCTCGGAGTCGAGCCGCTGCTCCTTCACATTGAGAGGAGTCAGCTGAGGTGGCTTGGGCATCTGTACCGGATCCTCCTGGACGCCTCCCTAGGGAGGTGTTCCAGGCATGTCGCTCCGGGAGGAGACCCCGGGGAAGACCCAGGACACGCTGGAGAGACTATATCTCTCGGCTGGCCTGGGAACTCCTCGGACTCCCCTCGGAACAGCTGGAGGAGGTGTCTGGGGTGAAGGAAGTCTGGGCATCCCTGCTGAGACTGCTGCCCCCGCGACCCGGGAACGGATAAACGGGGGAAAA
Organism: Cololabis saira; assembly: GCF_033807715.1. NCBI lineage: Eukaryota > Metazoa > Chordata > Actinopteri > Beloniformes > Belonidae > Cololabis > Cololabis saira. The sequence continues at coordinate 16,103,415 of NC_084597.1, forward strand.
TGGATGGAATGATGGATAGATCAATGCTCATGATGCTAACTGTTTGCTGACAACAATAGACCAATCAATGCATGTTTTCTGTTTAGTGGTGCTCCTCAAAACCTCCCAAAAGCTTTAAAAAGTAAAAAATCACTAAACTTCTTTTGGACTATCTGAATCGGCTTGTCTTTTTGAAGACCATGCACATTTTCCTCCTAATGATTTATCTTTGACGCGCTCCCTGTTGGGGTGGTGGGCTGAATCAATGTGTTGCTCAAATGTAATTCAGCCTTTCCACTCAGGCTTTACAAGATATGTTGCAAAAAATAATAATTTCAGGCAGAAACTTTGTGCATCACTTTGCACAACCAAGAGACTGTTTTTGACCAGTGATGCCTTAGGAAATAAGACGTGCTTGTGTGTTGTTTGATGCTGCTCCTCAGAGGCCAAAAAAAATGCTTTGAAAAAACATACAAACATTTAAATATATTTAGTGCTTCTTACATATTGCTTGTATCATACAAAAAGTGATTTTTCCTCTTTATAATTCAGCTTCACATCCTTCTTCAACGAGGTGGAGAGGTCATTCATTACGCTAAGACATAGTTCAAGCGATATATTCAGCCTATTTCACTCTTTGGCTTTTACAAGAAGGGTCACAAAAACGACCAAAACACTCCAGATTTTCATTAACTGAGCCCAGAAAGTCCTCGGTGTGACTGGTAATCCCTTGGGAAATGAGACAGGATTGGTATAAGAGTCATCGCATGACTGACGGCATCAAAAACATCAGCTTGTCTGTCTCATAGATGGTGACGGAGCTTCTCTATTAAAGTACATTGGGTCATCCAGAGTGGAGGCCATCTCTCAGTAGTAGACTCCCTCAGAAGCATAAATTACATTCAGATTTAGTACATGTTGATTTATTACAGAAACTGTTAGTCAGCCTCAAAAGCATCTATTTTGTCCGTCTTTGAGAACCTCTTACCTTCACCAAGGTTTTGCCGTATGCGTTCAGTTTTTTGGAGTCTGGGTGGCTCTGTGTGAGCAGTTTTACCCACTCTTGTTGGTCTGGAGATGTGCTCTCTGTGGTAGAGCTGCTCAGAGTCAAAGGTGGTCAGATGGTCTGGAAGTTTGCCACAGCCGCAGTCATAGTGGCTAGAAGAAGACCTCGTGAAATTGTCCAAAGATTACAAAGAGGGGCCAGAGTAACAGACTTTCCTTTGTCCTGCGGCGGAGGCTTTCATTACACTCATGAACTGCGGTATTCCCTGTGAATACTCACCAATGTTTGTCTCCAAACGTCATTTTCCATAGCTGCGCATATGTGTCCCTGCGTATGATTTATCGTGGGGCCTAAAAGAGGACGATGAGAGCGAAGGAACCCTCAGGTAAGAATTTCACTCTGCAATTTAACCGTGTGGCCCAAAGCCACCGTTGAAACCAAATTACAACTCGAGGTGGAGAGGTCAACAGAGGAATTTCATCATTGTGCTTCTTTGAGGGTGACAACCAGTGTGATGTTGACTTCTTTCTCACGGGCGTTCACTTCCAAACAAAGAAAGGACGTAAACAAGCGGCAGCTGCAAATAGAAATGCTGACATCACCAGGTTATGTGCAACAGATTAAGACGCATCTCTAAAATCTATTAAAGCTTGAAAAAATTCAGAGCATGTTGGCAGTTTTTAAAGTCTCCATGTGACGCTCCCACAGAAAAAGCTTCTGTTTGCTGCATTCAGAGATGCAGCAGTGCTGAGCTCGCCCCTCTGCCCCTTGAGTGTTCCCCACAAAGTACCAACAAATGTTCCACCACTGCACCAAAGAATAATTTAAAACTATCAAAGAATGTATGAGAACTACTATGCTGATGCTTGAGGAGGAAGAGGAGGAAGATGAAGAGGGAACTAACAAACGCGCAAAGGGCCAGACAGATTTTTATGTTAGACACTGAGGTGTTTTATGATCTTTGACCCTCGGTTTGGTCTTTGCCTCTAATCAGCAGCGAGTAATTAGAGAGCAGAGATGAGTGAGGAGCAGCAGTAGGATTTGCTGTGGAGAAAGTGAAAAGTATCTCCCGACACACCTCCAGGACTTGTGTAAACATAGAGTGTACTTCAGAGGCGCATTAAATCAGACTCCGAATCTGTACATTCAAGTATAAATCACATTGGTTGTCCCTTTGCCATTTTCTTTTGTAAGACTTTGTGGCCTTTAAATGAAGGCGGTAGGACAGGAAATGGGGGGACGGCATGCAAACCTTCACAAGGTGTGTTACCTCCATATGAGGGAGCTACCTTAGATTTCCAAGAAGGTATATCTTGATAAAACTGGGGTCCACTGCCATGAGATTATACAGTCCTGCTGTACTGCTCACAACATTGCCCACGTACTGATTTAATTAAAATGTAGTATACAGTATTCAAAAAAGAGGAAAATTGTCAGTATACAACTGACCAGGGTTGTTTCTCAAACCGGGGCAATTTTTTTGCTACTGTAGTTCAGGCAGTTTTTTACGTTAAGCTTCATAGTTTATTCATAGTTTTATTTTAATTCCTCAGTCTCGTTCATAGGTCTGTTTGAGGTGCAAGAGGTACTCATCAGCGTTTCCTCAGCTGGATTTGTGCGATTACAGTTTTACTCTAAGGTTTGGAGGTCATATGGGAATGTTGTGGTGTTCTGCCGGTTTTTCAAGACATATATTTCACTGTGTCTTCCTCTTCATGGAGTTGGACACATAAAATGGATGAGGGGTGTCAAAAAGATGGGATTTTCGACTTTTAAACTGAAACACTCCTCATACAGGGTTCAAATTTCTCCCAGAACTCAAGTTAATGTAATGTCAGCTTGATCTGTGGTGTGAAAATGGCCGTTGCTTCGCTGTGGTTGAGCGCCAGAAAATAAACTATTTTTATTCTTTTTTTTATTTTATTGTGTTTGGTATCTACCGAGTGGTTCAAAGCATCCCATAAGTGACCGCTGAGATACGCTCTGAGTTTCTTCTGGTGCTGGACCGCGTCTGAGACCCGTTGCAGATGGACAAGGCTACCGACGTGGAAGCTTGATCGGATGCGAGTCCCAATAAATGTCTGTTTGGAGGTGTCCTGAGATGATCCACCTTCAGCTGATCCACATCAGAGGTGCACAGATTTGCAACGGGGCCTCGCATTTCAAACGGCATTTCACAGACGACATCGGCAATGACGCTGCGTTTAGTGGACACACATTTAGCTAATCATCGGCCAGTCACGCCAATCTGCTTAGTACATTTAAAAGCAAAAGGACAAAAGCTGCTCCTGGCTCCTGTGGCATTGCTCAGTCAAGGCTGTGCTCAGAGTTAAGTAGCAAACGTGATGGCAGCTTGCCTTTAGCCCTTTAGGGGTCAGTTGAGGAACTGCAACTTTTCTTATTTAAATGAGATGCATCGGGTAGATCTGCTGTGGCAAACTGTTGCTTTTGGTCCTGTATTCTCACGTGGTTTTCACTTTTCAATGAAGGAGTCTGGTCCACTTTGGCTTTACCAGTGGCGCAATAGTTGAATATCTTACATAAAGGATGACAAAGCAGTAGTCTAAGAGATTGAACGCTGTCTCCTCATTTCAGACCCATTACAAAGATTGTAACAGGAGCCTTTGTTATCCTGTTCATCTGTGAAAAATGTATATGTGTGTGTGTGTGTATATATATATATATATATATATATATATATATATATATATATATATATATATATATATATATATATATATATATATATATATATATATATATATATATATATGTATATACTGTATATATATATATATATATATATATATATATATATATATATATATATATATATATATATATATATATATATATATATATATATATGTATATACTGTATATATATATATATATATATATATATATATATATATATATTAATAAAATAAATATATGTGACATATTTAAAAATATATCATATATATTTTATATCAAAAACGCACATATATATGTTTTAGGTTCTTACCAGCATGGTATTAACCATTAATATATGTGCAGACAAGGTAAAAAAAAAAAAAAAAAAAGGAAAGAACTAAAAAGCCAGAATGTGGGTCTAAAAGTGCTCTAACAGCAATTAAAAGAAAAATCTGGGATGTTGATTTTACAGATATAGAACAGCACAGAGGCATTTCAACACTCGCACATGGGGCGTGAGGTGAGAGACTTGAAGCGTTTCGCAGACCGACGCCGCTCTCACCGACCCTTAATGACGGGGCTGACTGGGCTGGACTCCAGAGGTGTGCTTTCTCCATCAGGCGACCTGCTCTCTCCACGACAGACAGGAACATAACAGTAATGGAACAGACTGAAACCAGCAGGTAGAGCACAGTCAGTCGGCTGGCCAAAAGGTGAATAACACGCTCGTTACAAACCGAGGAATTCATGCACCAAAAGTGTTTGGATTCACAGGACAGGGAAGTTAACTGACAGTGGTCAAAGACGGGAAACTGTCTTGATTTCTCTCTATTTTGTATTTTTTTTAATGTTTTTTTTGGAAAAAAGACCATTTTCTGATGCTGTTCCAGCCGGGATTCGACTCTCTCAAGACATCGGGTCCAAGTGATGCGGCAAATGGCTTTTGAATTGTTTGGAGATCTGTCTGAAGCCATAAAAAAAAAAAATGCAAATATGCTTAAATCCAAGCCAAGGTGGCAGGAATCCATAGCTCTGGCACCAAAACCAACAAGTTCAATCAGCTCCCCGCTCAGCAGCTCCCAGACTTGTGAAGCGTGTGCATATTAATTCATTTTATGCTCGCGGCAAGTAAATGTTTACTGGAGCATCCAAATAAATATGTGGAATGGCCTTCCCTCGTCTTTGCAAAAAAAACAAGACATATAGACAAATTACCACAAATCAGGCCCATACAACTTATTTTTCTTTTGAAGCATGCATTCGTCTCCAACTAAGCGCAGCATGTGCATCATGTAGAGGCACAACCGTCCATGTTCAACCCTGAAAGCAGATTTTCTCACATGAATTCATCTTTTCCACAAAATTTCTATGGGCTGAAGTTAAGACTTTGAACTTATTTTTCTCACTTATCTCACTCATCTTCTCCCGCTTGTCCGTTCCCGGGTCGCGGGGGCAGCAGCCTCAGCAAAGATGCCCAGACTTCCTTCACCCCAGACACTCCTCCAGCTCCTCCGGGGGGAGTCCGAGGCGTTCCCAGGCCAGCCGAGAGACATAGTCTCTCCAGCGTGTCCTGGGTCTTCCCCGGGGTCTCCTCCCGGTGGGACATGCCTGGAACACCTCCCTAGGGAGGCGTCCAGGAGGCATCCGGTACAGATGCCCAAGCCACCTCAGCTGACTCCTCTCAATGTGAAGGAGCAGCGGCTCGACTCCGAGCTCCCCCCGGGTGACCGAACTCCTCACCCTATCTCTAAGGGAGCGTCCAGCCACCTTGCGGAGGAAACTCATCTCGGCCGCTTGTATCTGCGATCTTGTTCTTTCGGTCACTACCCAAAGTTCAAGACCATAGGTGAGGGTAGGTGCGTAGATTGACCGGTAAATCGAGAGCATCGCCTTTCGACTCAGCTCCCTCTTCACCACGACGGTCCTGTACATCGACCGCATAACTGCGGACGCTGCACCGATCCGTCTGTCAATCTCCCGCTCCATCATTCCCTCACTCGTGAACAAGATCCCGAGATACTTGAACTCCTCCACCTGAGACAGGACTTCTCCACCCACCTGGAGAAGGCACGCCACCCTTTCCTGGTGGAGAACCATGGCCTCGGATTTGGAGGTGCTGATTCTCATCCCTGCCGCGTCGCACTCGGCCGCAAACCGCCCCAGCACATGCTGAAGGTCCCGGTCTGATGAAGCCAATAGGACAACATCATCTGCAAAAAGCAGAGATAAAATCCTGAGGTCCCCAAACCGGATCCCCTCCGGCTCCTGGAGAAATCCTGTCCATAAAAATTATGAACAGTACCGGTGACAAAGGGCAGCCCTGCCGGAGTCCAACATGCACCGGGAACAAGTCTGACTTACTGCCGGCAATGCGAACCAGACTCCTGCTCCGATCATACAGAGACCAGACAGCCCTTAATAGAGGGCCCCGGACTCCATACTCACTCAGCACCCCCCACAGAATGACACGAGGGACACGGTCAAATGCCTTCTCCAGATCCACAAAGCACATGTAGACTGGTTGGGCCCATGAACCCTCGAGCACCCTGCGGAGGGTGTAGAGCTGGTCCAGTGTTCCGCGACCGGGACGAAAACCTTATTGTTTCTCCTGAATCCGAGGTTGAACTATCGGCCGTATTCTCCTCTCCAGTACCCTGGCGTAGACTTTCCCGGGGAGGCTGAGAAGTGTGATCCCCCTATAGTTGGAACACACTCTCCGGCCCCCCTTTTTAAACAGAGGGACCACCACCCCGGTTTGCCACTCCAGCAGCACTGTCCCCTTCCTCCATGCGATGTCGCAGAGGCGCGTCAACCAAGACAGCCCTACGACATCCAGAGACTTGAGGTACTCAGGGCGAATCTCATCCACCCCCGGTGCCACTGAGGAGCTTACAAACTACCTCAGTGACCTCGGCTTGGGTGATGGATGATCACGCCCCAGAGTCCCAACTCTTTGCTTCCTCAGTGGAAGGCATGTCAGTCGGGTTGAGGAGATCCTCGAAGTATTCCTTCCACTGTCTGACGATGTCCCCAGTCGAGGTCAACAGCTCCCCACCCGCACCATAAACGGTGCCGGCAGAGTACTGCTTCCCCCTTCTGAGGCGCCGAACGGTCCTCCAGAATTTCCTCGAAGCCGACCGAAAGTCTTCCTCCATGGCCTCCCCGAACTCCTCCCAGACCCGGGTTTTTGCCTCCAGGACCGCCCGAGCCGCGGCTCGCTTGGCCTGCCGGTACCCATCTACTGCGTCAGGAGTCCCACAGGCCAACATAGCCCGGTAGGACACCTTCTTCAGTCTGACGGCATCCTGTACTTCCGGTGTCCACCACCGGGTTCTAGGATTGCCGCAACGACAGGCAACGGAGACCTTGCGTCCACAACTTCGAACCGCCGCGTCGACAATGGAGGCAGAGAACATGGTCCACTCTGACTCAATGTCCCCCGCCTCCCCCGGGATCTGAGAGAAGCTCTCCCGGAGGTGGGAGTTGAAGATGTCCCTGACAGAGGGCTCGGCCAGACGTTCCCAACAGACCCTCACAATTCTTTTGGGTCTGCTCGGTCTGTCCAACCTCCTCCTCCGCCAGCGCATCCAACTCACCACCAGGTGGTGATCAGTTGACAGCTCAGCCCCTTTCTTCACCCGACTGTCCAAGACATGCGGCCGAAGGCCAAATGAAACGACAACAAAGTCGATCATTGACCTCCGGCCTAGGGTGTCCTGGTGCCACGTGCACTGATGGACACCCTTATGTTTGAACATGGTGTTTGTTATGGACAAACTGTGACTAGCACAGAAGTCCAACAACAAAACACCACTCGGGTTCAGATCGGGGAGGCCGTTCCACCCAATCACGCCTCTCCAGGTATCACTGTCATTGCCCACGTGAGCGTTGAAGTCCCCCAGTAGAACAATGGAATCCCCAGTTGGAGCACTATCCAGTACCCCTCCCAGGGACTCCAAGAAGGCCGGGTACTCTGCACTGCTGTTCGGCCCGTAGGCACAAACAACAGTGAGAGACCTTTTCCCGACCCGAAGGCGCAGGGAAACGATCCTCTCGTTCACCGGGGTGAACTCCAACACATGGCGACTGAGCTGAGGGGCTATAACCAAGCCCACACCAGCTCGCCGCCTCTCACCCTGGGCAACTCCAGAGTAGTGGAGGGGCCAGCCCCTTTCAAGGAGCTGGGTTCCAGAGCCCAAGCTATGTGTGGAGGTGAGCCCGACTATCTCTAGCCGGTATCTCTCAACCTCACGCACAAGCTCCGGCTCCTTCCCCCCAGCGAGGAGACATTCCATGTCCCCACTGTGAGGGTTTTAGTCCAGGGATTGGGTCATCGAGGCACCCCGCCACGACTGCTACCCAGCCTGCCATGGTCCTTCCTGCGGGTGGTGGGCCTACGAGAAGGTGGGCCCACGTCACCGTTTCGGGCTGAGCCCGGCCGGGTCCCACTGGCAAAGACCCGGCCACCAGGCGCTCGCATACGAGCCCCAACCCCAGGCCTGGCTCCAGGGCGGGGCCCCGGTGACGACGATCCGGGCGACTTTGTTGTTTTCTTCACCATGTCAAGCTTGTGAACTTGGGAAACTTGGGAAACAGTTAGGGACCAAATATAATATATTTAATTTTCTCAGATGGCAAAAATAAGAACTTTATTGATCCCACATAGGAGTAATCCATGTTATCAGCTATAGAGAACAAGGTAGTGCCGAAAAACAATATATATCCCCCCTCACAAAAATAAGAAAAATAGAGAAACATATTTTCTCATCAACAAAACATATTTAAAAATTTTCAAGTAACAAAATAACATATTTGAACCAATTTTCAGACAATAAAATAACATTTGAACAATTTTTCAGACAATAAAATAACATTTGAACCATTTTTCAGACAACAAAATCACATTTGAACCATCTTTCAGACAATAAAATAACATGTTTTGTTGATGAGAAAATATGTTTCTCTATTTTTCTTTTGTGAGGGGGGAGCACACAGTCACAAGAACACCTGGAAGGATTCATGCTTATGACCACAGAGAAAGACATCCTCATGTCCCTTGACAATGACTTGGTCATAGACAGAGTTGCAGAAAAAAGTGACCTGTTGAAGAAACTCCTTATCCCCAAACATTGAGGAAAAGGGCATTGCTGGTTTGTTTTTTTAGGTTAGTATTCAACCTTCATTTCTAGGTGAGTATTCAAGTTAAACTGTATATTTACAGCCTCTTTACATTGTGATTTATCATAACTCAAACAGTGTTGTGTATTTCAGATACCTGTTTTATATTGGTTCAACTAGAGGGACTGCAGTGAGACCTGCATTTCTATGTGAAAGTATTCAAGTTAAACTAGAATACTATGTTCTTAACCCAACATCTAGTCAACATCATTGCTATAATTTGGATGGTATAGTATAATGAATCACAATTAAGTATTGTGACACTCATGCCAGGCGTTATTGTTTTTTTTTTGTTGTTGTTGAGTTTCCACCCGCCAAAGTTAAGACTTTGAACTTATTTTTCTGTAAAACAATAAACCCCCACCCCCCTTTTTTTTACCAAGAACAATTTGTGTGTTGGGGCTTGGTCTTGACTACCCTCTGGGCTTCAGCCCACAGACAAACATCACAACATGTTTCCTGAGAATTTCCTGGTAAAATTCAGAAATCGTTGGTCCATCAATGAAAGGAAGAAATCTTGGTCTGGCAACGCCGTGTTTTTAGAGGAATGACTTCTTGCAGCTCTCCTGGGGATGGTTTGAAATAACAAATAAATAAATGAAGCTGCTTTGGCTCCATTTGTAGGTAATCTGTGTGGAGACCAAACTCTTAATAGATGGCTTGTAACCTTTTCTAATCTTGTAAGCATCAATAACTCTCTTTTCTTTCTTTTGAAGTGCTGAGAAAACAACTTTTGTTCGATGAACATCCACGCGTGTTCTGAATTCCTGTTTTTTCTTCTTTTAATCAAATATATCCCCTTTCAAATCTGATTTTCCATCCACGATTGAACAGTGATTCCTGTCTCCAATTTCATCTCCAAATGTACTACAAATCACGGATGTTTCTGAAATAACACTTCTTTATTTATTTTTATTTTTTCCATCTGCGTGTTCCAGCTGCTGAAGTTTTATATGAGGCAAAACTGCCCTCTGCTGACCAGGAGTGAGACGTACACCAAAGGTTTTCCACTTCTTACAACTGGACAATTACAAAATAGTTGAATACATCTTTTAAATCCTATGCCCATCGTCCCGATTGCCTTAGGTAAATATGTCATATGAACAACCTCATATCATTTTTTATCAATATGTCATTATTTATTAAAAATCACTTAAAGAAAGATCATGTGGCCAATGCCAAGTACCCCCATGTTTAAATAGCTTGAAGATCTGTCTTTAGCAGCAATAATTTAAATGTTTGTGTCCTGCTTGACTTTATCAGTCTTTCAAATTGATGAGGGCGATTTTAAAAAGGTTTTATTATTACTTTTTTGTCCATGCCTCTTTGTTGTGTTTCAGCTCATTGAGCTTTACTGGAGATTTTTGTTTATGTCCATCAGGATCTATCCCACCATTTCCATTATGTTGAGGTCTGGACTTCTATTAAACCATTCCCAAACCGGGACTATTTTACTCTTCAGCTGTTACGCTTGTGTACTTCGGCTCATTGTTCTGTTATGACCCAATTCTGACCGGTCTTCAGCTGTAACATTTACGCCTGTAATAGGCTTGTAAACTGAAAAATCAGTGACATAATCCCTCCAACATGTCCTGGGTCTTCCCCGGAGTCTCATCCCTGTGGGACATGTCTGTAACACCTTACCAAACAATAACGCTCCAGATGTAGAGAGGCTGCAGGTGTGCAGAGATCTGCACACCTGCTGAGGATCAACTCAAGGACTGATGATGAGCAATACGTCGCTGCACCTATTACATCCAACGGAAATTTGAAGAGGGCCTTTAAAATTGTCTACGTGATTTTTTTTTTTGTTTTTGTTTGATTTTTGATTTTATTTGTTTATTAAATAAATAAGCATTGTTCTACTAATTAACCATGAGTTCATGCTGCAGTGAGAAACAATTACATAGTAATAGAAATATACTTCAGAAGTCGTCGCAGCAGGCATTGACCTGAGCAGATTGATCATCTCAACTCAAGATTAATGAAAATGTCAATGTGACATACACAAAAGTGTAGTCATATTTGTGTTATATTATATACCTTTCTTTCATGTTGATTAGCCTTTAATGAGCATTGGGAATAAACAGGGATCAGTATCCCAGGAATACACCTATTCCCCCTTCCACCACCAGGTGGCGCCTCGACACGTTCAGAGGTCGGTTTGGCAGGTTTGAAACAAGTTTATTAGGAGCACTTTATACTTTAAAGCAAAAACCGGACCTGGTTTAATGACATGAAATGACATGACTTTGTATTAGTTTGATGTATACAGCGGAAATTTAGGATTCTACACTTTTTTTTTTATTACGTTACAGCCGTTTACTACGTGACTTGCTGGTTTTTTTCATTGCTATTATTTTGTATGTTGCTCCCTTTAGTTGCAAATGCTCCTGTTTTGTGTTTAATGTGTGAATTACTGTTTAAAATGAAGAAGTACATTTCCGTTTTCTTTATACATTGTTAATTCTCTTCAGTTCTGCCTTGAAATACATCTAGTTTTCTTTATACATTGTATTATACACATCATGTAGTTAGCCTGTTATCAGAACAGAAGGAATTCAGGTTGGTTTTATGATTCTATAAATAAGTATTTAGTGATGGGACAGTTTAAAATAATAACACAGTATATGAACATGAATGAATAGAAGAAGGTATTGTAATGGTTAAGACATATATGACTGAAGGAAATATGAGTTATTGATATTTTGTGAAAATTATTGCTAATAAAACAGATGCGCAAGGAAGAGAGAGCAAAAAGCACTAAAACTGACTCTGTCTCATGTTTTTCCCTGTTTATTCAGGTCTATCCGGCAGAACAGTTTAAATATATATATAATCCGTTACAAAGCCACATCCTGGGCGTGTAACATCAACGTTTGACCTTCCAGGGTTTCGCTGGGAGCTGTACAAAATCTGATATGGTGGATATGGCGCACGTGAAAGGTTTCAATGAATCCTGATTTCATCTAAAAAAGCAGCTTTTCCCTCTATCAGGGTCTCCACCGTTAATCAATGTATTCTGCATATTGATTTGGCATCGGTCAGGGGTGTCGGGCTCTTTCATCCTGGGCCAAATCAGTATTATTACCGCCGTTTTTCAGCTACTGTGAGGTTATTTAAATGGGTTCAATTCCCGCCGGGGACGCTGTGGGCGCTGAAGTGCGTGTTAAGTTCCACCATGACTTCAGCACCCACACCCTGGGTGGGGTTGGAGAAAGGGCCCTTCTGTGTGGAGTTTGCATGTTCTCCCCGTGTTCCCTTGGGTAGCTAATGTGAGCTACCCTCACAAAAACATGCAGCAGTCCTGGGCTACACATGCCCCCTCTGGCCAGCCGGGGGAACCAGATGGGGTGGGGAGGATCCGGCCGGAATAACGTGATCCTTCCATGCGCTACGTCTGGCTGGAGAAGCCTCACCCTGTCTGGTGAAAAGAAGCGGCCTGCTCACTCCTCAGGTTAAGGAGGAGACTTGAGCTCAGTGCAGGGCAGTGGCGTCAATTCAGTCGAAGCTAAGGTATGGCAAGGTTACGAGTCACATTAACTAGAGTATCAATCAACACGTCCAGCAAATGCTCATCACAGAAGTCTGCTATGTAGCTTATCTGTGTGGTTAAGAAAATTGGAATTTTTTCAAATGCAGTCTCGCTCACTGCAAAAACTCAAAATCTTACCAGGAATATTTGTCTTATTTCTAGTTAAAATGTCTCATTTTTTTTTTTTCGGGGGCACGGTGGCGCAGCTGGTAGTGCAGCGGTCTCACAGCAAGAAGGTCCTGGGTTCAATTCCCGCCGGGGGACGCTGTGGGTGCTGAAGTGCGTGTTAGTTCCCCCATGACTTCAGTGCCCACACCATGGGTGGGGTTGGCGAAAGGATCTTTCTGTGTGGAGTTTGTATGTTCTCCCCGTGTTCCCCTGGGTAGCTAATGTGAGCTACCCTCACAAAAACATGCACACAGTCCTGGGCTATACATGCCCCCTCTGGCCAACCGGGGCGCCAGATGGGGTGGGGAGGATCCGGCCGGAATAACGTGATCCTTCCACGCGCTACGTTCGGCCGGAGAAACCCCACCCTGTCTGGTGAAAAGATGCGGCCTGCTCACTCCTCAGGTTAAGGAGGAGACCTGAGCTCAGTGCAGGGCCCTCCCGGGGTTGGTAGAGGATGGCAATGCCCAGGACTGTCAGTAGGTAGGAGCAATTTTTTAGTCAAAAAATCTCATTACACAAGATTCATCACCAGAAAAATAACTTGTTATTTGACCATTTTCACCTGATTAAAGTAAATTTTCACTTGAAATAAGTAGAAAAATCTGCCAGTGGGACAAGATTTATCTTCTCATTACAAGCAAAACAATCTTGTTCCACTGGCAGATTTTTCCACTTATTTTAAGTGAAAATCTACTTGAAACAGGTGAAAATGGTTGAGATTTAAAAGATTTAAAAATTGTACCTTGTGAAAGACACTTGAACATTTGTTATTTCTGCTTTTTTAATTCCTGCCAGCTTGTTTCGTGTTAAAACACCAACATAAACTGTGTTTTCTGGCCAAGAAAAAGGTATTATTTGGTTTTTCATCTCTGTTTAAACTGCCATCACTCAATCACTGAACTGGCAGGGACTTCTATTATAATTGTCCTTTCATGCTCTCGTAGGCCTATAGGCCTCAGCTTTGACGCGTCTGACTCAGGTTTCATATAAGATGTCCTTTCCTTACGGGTGCCAAACACATTTATCCGGGCTTGAACCCAGCAGTGCTTGTGTCTGATAAAATACAGACCATCTCTGACTGTATGCAGCCCAGGGATGCGTCGGCGGGCGACCGGGCCAGGGATGGATCCTGCTGGACCGCCCCAGCTGCTGATTCAAAACCAGGACGAGTACCACTTCTCATTTTCCAGGCATGTTTAATTGGCACAGTAAACACAATACAAAGTATTCAGTGCTCCAAAACACAAGCACGGGCCACCAAATGGGACGAAAAAAAAAAAACAAAAACAAAAAAAAAAGTGCAAAAACACGCCATTTGGTAGACCTTACAAAGGAAAAGAAGTCTTACTTCGCAAAAGCAGTTAGTCATGGTACAGTAAGACTGTCAATAGTTAAAATAGACTTTTTTCCTTTTTAAACTTTTATTCATATAGTCATATATATTCTCTCTAATTCCGTTGTGTGGTCTCCTCTGTACAGGCGGTCAATTTGGGGCTAAAACGGTGGTGGTGCTTTTGTTTCCGAGCAACGGCAGGCAGGTGGCTACCAGACAGCTAAAAGAAAAACAGGTGGTTTGTATATCTTGACGTAGGAAGCGTTGGGCTGGAGAAAGCTTTTGTTTTTTTTTTTCTTTATTCTTTATTCAGCAGGAATTTCGTCATTCTCTGCAAAAGAGAGTCCACGTGATCGCCGCGTCCGTCCTTCCACCGCGCGGGAAAGAGTTCAAGAAATTCTGCATCCGGTAAAGATTCAACAATGGCTTCTTCCAAAACACAAAGTAATCGTTATATTTGCAGTTATGACATTTAAGTCCCAACAATAGAACTTTCCAGCAAAAAGAGAGAAGGAAAAAAAAAAAAAAAAAAATCACATTTAAGAGAAAAAGAAACCAACCTGTTAATCGTGTACATTATGTGCCGTTGAGGGAAATTCTTAAATCTGACAGATTATTAAAAAATCAGCATCAGTGTTTCTCTCAGTGAGAGCAGAAACCCGGTTAAGGCCCAAATCAGGTGGTGTCGTCACAGGAAAATGTGCATCACAGTATATCTTTCATATACAGTAGATGGAGGGTTTGATCCGGGGTTTCTTTGACCACGCCGGGAAAGTTCCCACGTGGCGATCAACCGTAAACTAACCACAACTTTTGCATCTGATCAATAAACTAGCATTGTTTTCACACGACAAAGTAAAAAGACATCACAAGACGTTCATGAGCTATCTATGCATGAAAGTCGTTCAGAAAACAATGTTTTCGGGTCCCTGTCGTGGTTTTAATTGTGATTTTTAAACCTGGGATCACTGGGAGGAGATCCCACTCTGGTGTTATCGGGAAAACCAGGAAACATGCTCTCTGAACCAACGAAAAAACCACAGGCACCGAACCCAAACAGTAGCATTCAGGTTAATTTAAAAAACAGTGTGACCAGGCAATGAGGGTTAAAACTCAACAGAGGAGGCTGGAGGTGTGTGTGTGGGCTCGACGCCCACACCCGCCTCTCCGGGCCACCAGCAGAGGGGCGGGGAGGAAGACAGGGCAAGCATGCAGCACAGCACAACGCCCCGAGCTGTTGCAGCAGCAACAAAAAAAAGCAGACGCGGGGGTAGCCCGAGCCGCCTGAGGAGGTATGGGGGTAGGGGGGTGGGGGGTGTGGTCAGAGAGAGGAACAGACACCAGTGATGAGACAAGAACAGGATGCAGGATGGTCTGTGGCTGGTCCTGGACACTACGAGACATGAATGTGGATGAGAATCAGCCCCTTCCGTCTCCAGGTGGGTGACACCTGCTGGGGTTCAGAGGGAGGGAAGAATGGAGGTGGAGGTGGAGGTGGAGGTGATGTTCTCACAGATGAGTCTGGGATGAGTCTCCAAGTCCAGGTTTCACTTCTCTCACACACACACACACACACACACACATGGTCACCTGGAGGTTTTCCTCTCAGGCTGCTGCTCGTCTCCGTCCTGTTTCTGACCACACCAGTTCCTGCGTGTGTGCGTGTGCTTGGTGTGTGTGTGTGTGTCGGAGGGTGGAAACAAAAACAGAGCCGAGTGGAGGGGTGGGCATTCAGAGCGAGGAAGCCAAAAGCCTCGATTCGTGGCCGCGCGCAGAGCAAGCGGAGTTAGTCACGTTAAGAAGCGAAGCTTTGCTGAAAACAACACAAAGCAGGCTGGATGCTTGAATCTGGGTGGAGGTTAAGGATGGAGGTCGTGAGCGGTAAAATTTAGATGGATTTCTCTGCAGAGGAAGCGCAATGTTGACTTTTTTTTATTATTATTATTATTTTTCTGTCTGTAACGTTTGTAATATTCAGCTGCGCTCTTATCGGCCGTTGCTCTCTTTTTAGATAGGGTCAGGGTTCAGTTTTTCACACGCCGGAGTCTCCGAGGCTGCTTGCCCTGATATTCCTCAGCCAGCCTCACACTTTTAGGAATCTGAAATTCAAAAAGGGAAATAAACACACACACACACACACACACACACAGAAATGGTAAAACGGATGTTAGTTTTTGAGGAAAAATCAAGTGAAAGAGCTAATATTCATACATGGAGAGGTGGAACTATTAAAGGACGCTCTCGCACCATACGAGTCGCACCGAGTCCAGACGAGACCGACCTGCCGTCCCGTTATTCCAGTCAACGATGTGCATCGTATGCACGTCGTTACTTTAAACACCCGTTCATTCACTCAAAGCGACCTTTTTTTTACATCTCTGTTGTTGAATGTTTTACAGGAGGAACCGCTGCATCTAAAGGTCATGTTTATGTGCCGCATGACAGGGCTGGATCGTGATTGATCTGCAGTGGTGAACCTTTTGAGCTGTGGTCCACGTTACATCCACAGCTGAGGTCAACGATTGTGGCTGAAACACGTCACAGAGGCATAAATCACTGCGTAGGTGACGAATAAACCAAAAACCATCTCGTATGTGAGCTCAACTCACCTTACATGTGATTTAGGCATTAATTAACCGTCAGAGTTTGTCAGCGAAGCTACACGAAGAAACTTGAAGCTTCATCCCAGCCAGACAGCAGAAAATCTTACTTACCGTATTTTCTGGACTATAAGCTGCTACTTTTTTCATAGGTTTTGAACCATGCGGCTTATACAAAGGTTCTAATCTGTGGATTTTTCTTCCACCGCTCAGGGCGCTCTAACTGGAATTAGAATCCAAAAAACCAAAACTAAGACAAAATAAATGCAAAGAAGAATATGCTACTTCTGCTTTAGCAGATAGAAGTAGAAGCAGATTTCAAACAGATAAATAGATAAATAAATACCGGTTATTTTCTCTTGGTTCTGTCCCGTTTTAATCCGCAAAGTTGCTGCTGTGTTAAAAGACACTTAGGAAAGGATCTATTTAGGTACAAACATGTACATCATTTACAGTTCAAAATCCTTCTGTACATGTAGTAAATATATAATCTAACAACAGAAATATCTGCGGCTTGCATATATTTGTTTTTAAATAGAGCGGATGCGGCTTATAGTCCAGAAAATACGGTACTTACTGACAAATTCTTTGCCGTGGAAAAAGTTCAAACTACATTTCATCCCTGCACTTTTTCAATGTCAATGCTTTAGTTTACTAAAAGATGTTGAAGCTTTTTTCTAGCTTTAAAGTGTTTTTTTCTTTCTTATAAAGTGAAAATAAAAATCCAAATAATTATTGTCTCCTGGTTTTACTTTTAAGCTTTACAGATTTAAAATAATAGATACAATCCGAGTAGACCAGGAATCAGAATCGGGGGAACCAGATATTTGGAGGTCAGCGGCCCTGGGAGACGGTGCGAGTGGAGCGCCTGGTGCGAGGTCGTCCTCACGCAGCAGCTACTGCACTTGTCACAACGCGCTGAATTCACGTCATGGCAGAACACCGTTTAAAGCTGCTGCATGATCCACGCTTCAAGTACAGTAACATAAAAATAAGTACAGTGTAAATGTACATTTACAGCACTGATGTGGTAAGTCATAAAAGCTGATTATAAATACTGACATCGAGGTGGGAACTGATCTCTTAAAGAGATTATTTCTGGATGTACCCTGCTTTTATCCTGCTGATTCTGTTCAACCGGCGATTTAATTATAATAAAGTAAAAATGAATTTAAGAGGATGTTACTCTCACCAGCTTCATAAATAACGTTATAAATTCAACCCCCACACAGGTTGGCTTCACAACATCTTGATGCTGCAACGTCTCGACAACTGATCAACAGCATGCAACGCTTGGGGGCGTAGCCTCATTCGTATTTTTTTTTCTCTATTCCATCTACAAAAATAACTCTGTGCGTTTTTATTTTACAGCAGATGTAAGTCACATTTGCATGACTGCACACTGAGCATGCTCTCCCTTCAGCCGCAACAAAACACAAGACGTTGGTGAACATATTTTTTTTGATTTCTTATCATATTGATTTACATATTTGATCAAAACCATGTATATAGAAGTTGATTATCATAATGTGACAATTTTAACTGAACAGCATAGAAAAGAAAATGAGAGCAGACAATCATAGTCAGCAGCGGGTTTGAGCCACCGCGAGGCTGTGATGCATCTACACGACCACTAGGTGTCACTGCAGCGCGTCAGCGGCGAGAAGACACCAGTGTCTCCTCACACACTTGAGCAAATCTTTAGCTTCACAACAGCTCACAGTTACAAACTCACAAATGTCACGAGGCACAACAGACAACTCTGATTGGACCTTTTTTGTAAAGAGGCAGGAAGTGCGTCTGTCTGTCTGTCTGAGCAGCTGTTTTTGTTCATTTTTGCATGTGAATGGATATTTACTGGCAATAAAGGAAGAAAAAAAAAAAGAAAAACCCCACAAATGTTACAGCATTAGTTTGCTGAGTTAAATATACGTCATAGCACCTTTGGCATTTGTTTCCAAAAGGACCTCGACGTAGGATGTGGGGACGTATCCCTCCTCATCCTCGTTCCTCCGAACTCGCGTCCAGCCGTCTCCTTTATCTTCTTCTATGACGTACAACAGCTCGCCCTCAGCGACGGATATGGTGCCCTCATTATGACCTGGGATCGAGGGAAGTGAAGCAGAAGTAAGAGAAAGTTAGAGATAAGAGTTAAGGAACCAGAATGAAAGAGAAAATGGACCGGGGGCGTTTTAGAGGAAGCACCTTCAGCTCAGTTCATGCTGACCACTAATGTCATTTGTAAATCAGATTTACAGGAAAGAGGAAGCTCAGCCAGATGGTGTTACAACAACAACAAAAAAATGCAATCATAGAACTTGAAAAGTGGAGAAATGCCAGCTGGATTCATGAGTCCTGCAGCTTGTGAATAAAACAAACAACAACAAAAAAATAATTGTGGTTATCAGTGAAGGCAAACGTCAACCAGCTTGACCGAGCATGTCGAGGCTCGTAAAAAAGGCAAAAAAAAAGTCTTAAAGGAGCATGAGGCTCCTTTTAAGAAATGAGACTCATTAACGCCACCTTCACCACGAAGGCCGTTGGGGGTACTGCAGCCAACAGTGAAGCCGGCACGGGAGAACGGGGAGAACGTGCATGCAGCGTCATGTGACGTCACATCCGCAGGACAGCGCGGGAAATTCGACCCCACAATTGCAGCACATTTTGCAGCACACAGCCTGTTCAAGGCAACGGAGAGATACACTAGAGGGCTCATTCTTTTTGGTTTGGAACGCTTCATCTGACATTATTATTATTATTTTTTTTTTTTTTCATAAATCCTGCCTCAAGCTCCTTTAATATCCACTTTTATTTATAAAGAAAAAAAAGAGAGTTCCTGCCTCAAGCTCCTTTAATATCCACTTTTATTTATAAAGAAAAAAAAGAGAGTTTTTGGTGATGTGGTATAAGAATATTTTGTTTGAATGCCACACCTGATTTTTATTAATTTACTTTCTTTAAAAAATGAACATAAGGTGAACATATGAAGATCCATTTTAACTTTATTAAAAGAATAATTATAATACAGGAGTAGTACCATATGATGGTACTCGGTATGTAGATGAATTCAGGCTTTTGGAGTATAAATATTATATTTCTACAGCTGTTCAACGCTGTGATGTTTTCTTCTCACCCTACAGGAAGCTGGAGAAAAGCGACGCCGCTTGTGTTCCCAGGGTGTTTTTACGGGCGTCGTTATCGCCTGTCACACATTCCTCCCTTTTTTATTTACCGGTAACTTGATGGAATAACTGACTGCTACTTTTGCAGCCGACGCCAACACAACGTGCTCCCAGGAAGATAGCGAAACTGGGTCTGCTCTGGAAATACCATCATGGAAAAACTATTCTAACAGCAATTTATCTGAAGAAAACTCTTGCTGGGACGTGGAAGAGTTTAAAACATGTGATGACTTAATTCATGAGGCCTCCAGTTAAGGGAAGATCTTAGTACTTTAAACATAAAAGTATTACAAACTTTTACTTCATGCTTTATGTCACTTTATTTCCCAGTCACCTCGACAAAGAGTGGATGTAAAGAGCGGTCAAGCGACAGACTGAGTAGGAGGAAACCTTGTGCGTCGTTGACCCACCGAGGCCCCTCTGATCTAAAAATGGCAAAATGTCCTTTCATATCGGTTTTAAGAACATGCAAAAGTCTTACACAGCCATCGTTTTTAGCTGCAGCTGCCTTTTTTTCCAGCCACCTGTGCAGGTAAAACATCCTTTACATGTAACAAACTTAAAGAGAATGTGGCCGTCACGTGAGTGACACAGAAAGAAACACACTTCCTCCGAAGCATTTCTCATATCACGGATAGATCGGACCTCTTCACTATGTCTGGTTTTCCTCCAGTGCTAACAGGAATCACCAGTTTTCACAAATATCTCGCCCTTGCTCTTGTTTGCATCATTAGGAAGCAAGCGGGATGTTTTTCTATAAAAACGGGAACATACAAGCATTTCTATGCAGCGTTGTGCTTATATTAACCCTTTTGTGACAAGTGTGGACTTGCCTTCAAAGGGGTACAAGGCTTTGCAGGTGCCGATGGTGGGCAGGACTTCCTCATCGTCAAACTCGTCGTCGAACTCCGGCGTGGTGGTGGGGGGGTTAATGTTGGCTTTGACCTGAGTCTCTGAGTTCTGCTCCTCTGTGTAGCTGCCGTCCGGGCTGCTCAGGGGCCAACACACACACACAGTAAATAATACTGTGAAAACATACGTAGTTTTCTTCCAATATTTAAAAGGAAAAAGTCTGAGAACAGCTGCTTTTTGTGTCAGCCTGGTGTTCGTCAGAGCATACCATACCTCTCTCTGTCCTGAGCGCAGTTGTTGCTCACGGTCGTGCTGTTCTGGGTCTCGAAGACTACACTCCTCCGGTGCGTGTCGCTCTTAGACGGCATCCTCTCCTCCACTTCTGCTAGCCAGCCCTGAAACATACGCCGGTATCACCAGTACTCGAGTTGTAAAAAGAAATCAGGGGGGATGGTGGATTTTATCATATGGGGACAGATAATTTGTGCTGATTACAAATAATATAATATATTACAAATAATAGCAGTGACCAAAACACCTGCAGAAATACTGCAGGAATGACATAGCAGCAGTTAAATGCAGCCTTATGTAAGCTTTAAATATCCACTGGACTTACACCAAATACATCAAAACACAACAATAAAAAACAGTTTTCTGAACTTATCAATATGACTCTGTCCTTCACAGGATAAGTAAAATGGATCACTGCAAAAACTCAAAATCTTAACAAGAATATTTGTCTTATTTCTAGTTAAAATGTCTAATTTTAGTAAAACAAATCTCATTACACTTAAAACAAGACTCATCACTGGAAAAAAAATAACAATTTTCACCTGTTTCAAGTAGGTTTTCACTTGAAATAAGTAGAAAAATCTGCCAGTGGAACAAGATTTTTTTGCTTGTAATAAGAAGATAAATCTTGTCTCACTGGCAGATTTCCCTACTTATTTCAAGTGAAAATTTACTTGAAACAGGTGAAAATTGTCACATTATTCTGGTGTTATTTTTCTGGTGATGACTCTAAATGTTGAAATAGCAGTAAAACCACATTCATTGATGAAATGACATAAGGGATGGAAAGGGGGGATGGCAATTTTACAGGGGGGATGATTTGGACTGTTTTTATTTCAGGGGGGGATGCCATCCCCTCTCATCCCCCCTCAACTAGAGTACTGGGTATCACTGATGTTAGCAGCTCCAGCTTGAATTTTTCTCTTCATGACAGCGTAACATTCGTCTTGTTATCCGTTAATCAGAGACAAGACAAACCCATTTATGAGCAAAGGGTCAAAACGGGACTCCTCTGAGCTAGCACAGAGCTGGAACGTGCAGCCTCAAGCTGCATCACATCTTCTCTTTGTGTGCATGAGTGATGGGTCTCTTTGATCTTAGCCCAGCATGAGATTTGTGTTTGAGCTTGTATTCATTGTTGTGCCAACCAGCAGTGAACTCACCTCAAACTTTTGTACTTCCAACTGCAGCTTCTCAATGTTCTGGCCTATTTCTGATAGCCGGGGGTCCACACTGGCTGGATCACCCATCTGTGGGTTCTTCACGTACACGTCTTTCATCTTAGTTAGGGCGTCCCTGGGAGAGCACACGGCTTGAGTCGGTTTGCTCCGCACTCAATAATCAGTGACTTCATGATGCATTTATGACTTTTTTGCCAAAGATACCTCTGGTCCATCTCTTTTTGAATGTCTTTGTTGAGTTCATCGATCTTCCCCTGCAGCTTCTTCCTCCTCTGCTCTGGTGGCAGGTGACTGAAGTCCTCGGGTCCAGATCCCTGAGAGCACCACAGCGAGAACGAGAGACGTACAAAATGGAGGGGGAGGGGGGGGTTGGTACAGAAAAATAAGATGAGAAAACAACCGAC
Source organism: Cololabis saira (assembly GCF_033807715.1). Taxonomy (NCBI): domain Eukaryota; kingdom Metazoa; phylum Chordata; class Actinopteri; order Beloniformes; family Belonidae; genus Cololabis; species Cololabis saira. The sequence continues at coordinate 16,125,803 of NC_084597.1, forward strand.
TTTGATAATCCTTTACTTTCATCGTGCTGTTGTCGTAGGGGCCACCACTAGTTAGGTGCAGTATCTCCAAAAGCACAAGAGTTTAAATAAACTGAGCTTTTATGTTCAGACCACATCATTTACCAGAAGGAGATACTGCAGCTTAGGGCTGGGCGATATATCGAGATTTTAATATATATCGATATATTTTCAAACACGATATGGTACGAGACAATATCGTTTATATCGATTTAAATTTTTTTTTTTTTTTTTTTTTTTTTTACATTTTTTTTTTTTATGATTTTGATATAGCTTATTTTGTGACAAATTGACTTGAATGTTTTATTTGAGATTTGCACAAATGTTTTGTTATTTGCACAACTGTCAACCTCAGTGGAAAAGTCTGCCTGTTACTGTCTATTGTATTAATTGCACAGTGTATTTTAATTTAATTGTTATGCAGGAAAGGGATATTTGTTTTATTTTATTCAAGAAGCATTTTTATTCTATATATGCAGGCAGTTTATTTTTATTTCATTTGTTTTATACATTTTGATATTGTGCAGACCTCTGTTAATAAATGTACCTGTGTGACATTTGACACAAGGCTTTGTATTAAAACTGACTGTTTTTTTAAGGGTTTGCCTCAGAAAAAAATGAAGCTAACAGAGATGCTATGCTATAATGCTTTGGGGGAAACCCCAATTAAGGCACAGAAAAAATATCGAGATATATATCGAGTATCGCCATTCAGCTAGAAAATATCGAGATATGACTTTTGGTCCATATCGCCCAGCCCTACTGCAGCTGCTCTCTAACACACGGAGAGCTAATGTCTTTGTCTGAGTAAAGACTTGAGGCCTTTCACCTATTCAGTCCCCGCAACTAATCTAATACCTTCTGCAGTTGCACTGGAAATGTAATAAAGTACGACTGCCTCCTATTACTGCTCGTATAGCGTGTCAGCGTGGAGCTGGTTAATGGGTCTGAAAGTCTCTGGCTATGTGTTCTCCAGATGGAAGGCTGTGAGGCTGTGAGCCGTTTCCAGATGACACTGATATCAGTCTGAACTCAATGAGTCATGCTGCTCGCCAGACTCTCAGACTTTCTGCACACGTGCATCTACTCAGGTTTATCTTGGGGTGTCTATGAACCACAAGACTGAAAGGAAAACAAATCTGATAGAGAAAGTTGGCCTCAAATTGTCGTAGCGCGAGGAGAGATGCACCTATTGCATGAGCTGCAGTTAAACTGTTACGTAACCCACCACTGAACTATAACAGAGGCCGTGCGTTCGGCTGGATTTATTCGGAGCATACCTGTCTCAGCTTCAAAGCAGCAGCAGCTCAGCAGGGACATGCTCTTTTAACAGTTGTTGTTCTTTCATGCCTTTTTTTTTTTTAAAACCTTACAGGCCAACTGCAGCGTGTAGATATGTTGCTTATTCTTACCCTGCTGTAGGGCTGTGCGATTAATTGATTTTAAATCTAAATCGGATTTATTAATCAAAATCGATGTTAAAAAAGGAAAATCGGAAAATCGATTTTCCTTTTTTGCAGCTGGCTGCATTACAGACAGAGCTCCATCTTTGTTTGGTCAAGAAAATTGTAAATGTTGTCACTTTACTAAACTCAAGGAGGATTTACAGTATCTTTCAATTGCACTTCATTCCCAATAGGGAAATTTGTTTGCTATTTTTCTTTAAAAATAAAGATAAAATATTTTAAACAATTTATTCCATTGACTTTTGTAGTTTTACCAAAAAAATCAAAATCAAAATCGAAAATCGGGTTTTCAGAGAAAAAAATCGGGATTTTATTTTTGTCCAAAATCGCCCAGCCCTACCATGCTGGTCTGTTGTCATTAAATTAACTTCATAAGCCTAATGCCTTTTGAATTTTTATTTCTGAAATACTGCATCACATTGTAATGTTTTACACAATTTATCTCCAAAGGTTTGACTCTATAGCTGGTATTGAAGCTGCTGACGCTCCTTGGCGTCTGTCAATACATTTCTGAATTCTGGACTGGAGGTCTAGATCTATGACATCACAAAAGCTGTGGCCTCATATGGACTGAAGAGGTGAATGTCTGCTGCTGGGTCTCTTTTTTGAGACGGCATCACAGGATATATCTGCAGGAGCTACACGCTTCAGGTCAGGATTCACTACACATGAGCCAGGTCAAACACAGCAGCCAAGTTACCATGGCAACCTTACCCCTTCTCGCTGTATCAGCATGCAAGAGTGAACCGGGCATGCAACGATAACAAAGATCTGTCAGTCCTCATGCAGACACCACATGCTCCTCTTATCAGCGACTGAGTTATTAGTGTTTACATTCAAACTGTGTGTGAATAGATGAAAAGACTAGTTTCTAAACGGTTGTTCTATGAGGTAAAGCTACAATAAAAGCAGATATTTAGTAATTTATTGTTTGTAGTCTGACTGTTGTGTACTGGATAGGTACGTATTTGAAAATGTCTCTCTCTTTATAAAAACAGATACAGATTTACTAACATAAAATGCCCAAAATACTTCAGAGTAGTAAACTTGACATTTTCCTTTTAAAAGGAACCAATTTATCATATTGTTTTGGGAACTTTGAGGGGTATACTATAGCTTAAATGTTGAGCAAAACAATCTCACTCCCAACTCATCACAATAAGTCACTTTTCAATTTGTTAACGATGACAACACAACAAAACTACCTCAACGTTTTAGTCCACGGAGCACAGTTATATTATATTTGATTACTTTTAGGAAGCTTTGCCTACCTCTAGCGGTTCCGTCCCTACTATGGACAAAAACTACCCACAGTAGCTTTATGAACCCTCATCTAGGCGGGGACAAGTTCTCAAAGAGATACAATGCTCATCATGCCAGAAGTGACTAAGACACTCCAGAAAAGAGTGAATTTTGGACAGTGTCGCGGCTTAACTTGCACATCTATATTGGGACCCTCTGAACTAAAACTGCTTTACATGCCACGATACTGAAGCCAGATGTTGTGGGATGGGTGTCTTCGGGATCACTGAACTTGTCACTGTAGAAACTCATAAATTACAGAAGCTGTGTGTTACATGAGATTTGCTCTGTATCTATAGCTCAGTTGAATTCAGCTATATTAATATAAGCCAAATCACGACAAATGTCACCTCGAGGCGCTTCAAAAATCGAATTCGAATCCGAATTAGTCCAGTTGATATAAAGGTAAGTGAGAAAAATAATGCCCTCGGTAGGGCTGGGCGATATATCGAGATTGTAATATATATCGATATATTTTCAAACGCGATATGGTACGAGACAATATCGTTTATATCGATTTAAAAAAAAAAATGTTTTATTTGAGATTTGCACAAATGTTTTATTATTTGCACAACTGTCAACCTCAGTGGAAAAGTCTGCCTGTTACTTTCTACATTGTATTAATTGTACAGTGTATTTTAATTTAATTGTTAAGCAGGAAAGGGATATTTGTTTTATTTTATTCAAGAAGCATTTTTATTCTATATATGCAGGCAGTTTATTTTTATTTCATTTGTTTTATACATTTTGATATTGTGCAGACCTCTGTTAATAAAGGAACCTGTGTGACATTTGGCACGAGGCTTTGTATTAAAACTGACTGTTTTTTAAAGGGTTTGCCTCAGAAAAAAATGAAGCTAACAGAGATGCTAACAGAGATGCTATGCTATAATGCTTTGGGGGAAACCCCAATTATGGCAAAGAAAAAATATCGAGATATATATCGAGTATCGCCATTCAGCTAGAAAATATCGAGATATGACTTTTGGTCCATATCGCCCAGCCCTAGCCCTCGGAAACCAACAGATTGTACCCCGACTTCAGTATAATCTGCCATCCGGAGCAAGCACCAGGCGAATGTGGATGGAAAAAACTCCCGTTTAACCGGAAGAAACATCTGGCAGAACCAGACTCGGAGAGGACATCACTTCTGCCTTGAGCCGTTGGGGGTTGAGAGGACAAGAACACGATCTTCACCTAAACCGTGAGGATGTCTGAAACCTACCACTTTGGGTGATCAAACAAGCAGCAACAAATGGTCACACATGGGATGTAAACTCGAGCTACCCAACGTGAAAGTTCTTTAAATTGGTACTAATCTCTTTAAAGCTCTCCTTGCAACCTCCAGATCGAAGCGCATCAAATGAGTTGGAAGTGAGAATGTGCTGAAATACACAATTTGTACGGTAAATATGACACAAAGCCCCCAGAGTGCGTCTTGTTTTATTTGGAATCCTGCCATCGTGCAGGACTCTTCGGTTAGCTGCACGACACAAAATGAGACAAAAAGAAAATACTACTCGTCGAGTAAAACTGGCATGCAGTGTAAGAACAAGAGATCTTAAACATGATCCGATTAGTATTTGTTACAGAGACACACAATTTTGTCGAGACACACTGTACTACAGGACTAACAGATAAAACATAGAGTAAGTCTGATCACCTCAATGAGACTCCGGACGTGGGAATTGAGTGTAATCTGTACCACAGAGACCACAGAGAGACAGGACAACAACACAACCACAACGTAAAAAACAAACAAAACAGACAAAGACATGAGTCTCAGGTCCAGCGATATTCCACAGCAAAAAAAAATATGAAAATATTAACTCATATCCAAAACACCAACGAAAAAACAAAAACAGGAGCACACAACAAAGCTGTACAGGACGTTATTGACAAACGTGTTACTGGGATTGAGGGACGTGGCGTGCGTGCTACGGTCATGCCTCTACGGTCGTGCGGTTACACGGTCATGCTTACCAGCTTGAGAGAAAGCTTCATGGGGGGGAGGGGAGAGGAGGAGAGAGAAATGGCGAGGAGGAGCAGGAGGGAGAAAGAAACAACAGACATGAGTCAGCATCAGGAGAATATCACGGCCGTTTCTTCTGGTTTTTCCTTCTGATAAACACAGTTAACCTGCATGTTATAGAAAAGCGTCACTCTGCTAGACTTCACCAAGTGAGGAAAAGAGGCCAAAGCGCTTAGAGGATAAAGGATTTGGATTTACCTTAAACACAAAAATGTTCTTTCAGAACCCCCCCCCCCCCCCCCCCCCCCCCCAACTCTTTTCTAAAGTGGTGAAGTTTAACATTTGCAACACAGTGAATTAATTCATGAAAAATGAGAAACAAGATGATGAGGGGAAAAAAAGACCAACTCAATGAACAAGCATGAGGTGAACAATGAGGCAAATTAAGAGAGAAACTGATGAATACAAATGCAGAGGAAAGAAGTAGAGGGAGGGAGCCTGAGCGCCACAGCCGTGAATGAACCCTTTACTCGCTGATCCTCATCTGCTGCCGACATAACGGCACGGTGCGGGCAGCAGAGGGCGCCGCGAGCACGCCGTCATATCAGCAGGTCTGCGTGTCCACACTGAGGCGGATACAAGCTGGAGGGACACTGTCAAAACGAAGATTCAACTTGCTTGTCACTAAGAGAATGCTACTTATTATGAAGCAGATCATAAATAAATAAAGAAATAAAGAAATAAATAAGGGTAATTATGAAATAACAATGGAGCAGAGTTATTCAACAGCTTGTTTGCATAATTAGCTGGGTGGATTTGAGGGGATATTGTTACAATTGGAATACAAAGAGCAGGCTGCAGGCTGGTAGAGCTGGAGCAGATGACTGGTAATCCTGTTAGGCTCACAGGCCGGTGCACCGAGGAGCTCTGCTTCAGCGCTCTAATCAAGTCAATCACCTCCAAAGGCCTGCGTACGCTCCTCGCTTACGTCACTTTGTGATCCTCTCCCCAACTTCACACATCTTTAAATGGGTCGCACATCTTTCTAGTGACTTACTGAATATGAAGAAGAGGATGGAGTTGGTCAGATAATGCTACAATCTGTAAGGCAACTACAAACGCATGGAGTGCTGCTGGGTGTAAAAAAAAGTATACTTCAGGTGCTCTTCGGCATGGGGATCCAAAAGATTCAAAAACAATTTGGAAAAACCGAGGCACTCAAGAAGTTAGAAAAATTAAAAGGCCTTTATTAAATCATGGCTTAGAAAAAGTTAAAATGCCTAGAAAAAGTTAAAATGCCAACATGTTTCGGCCATGTAGGCCTTCCTCAAGGCAGATAGCAAAGACTTTGCTATCTGCCTTGAGGAAGGCCTACATGGCCAACTTTTTCTAGGCATTTTAACTTTTTCTAAGCCATGATTTAATAAAGGCCTTTTAATTTTTCTAACTTCTTGAGTGCCTCGGTTTTTCCAAATTGTTTTTGAATGCTACAATCTGTTTTGGACTTAAGTGGAAACTAGGAATGAAGCTTTTAAGCTAATGCTAGTTTAGCGATACAATCTTCCACCTCTTTGTGCTCCTTTTTCAACTACATCAGGTGTAAAAACAGCACAACAAAGGTGATATTGATTTGTTTGGCCATTTTTCTCGCTTCAGCTGATCTACCTGCAGCTTACTGTATTCAATGATGTCCAATAACCTTTTTTTTTCCAGCGACTGCTTCTCACTCTCATAAAGTGAAGTCACGCATGCTTTTTGCAAAACAACTGCAATCACTGTTTAACTCTGAGCACGATCTCCTCCTCTGAGCTTTCTATTATTGTGTGACCGCTGAAGAGCTCTCAACAAAGACTGTTCAACCACTTAAAATCACGATGAAGACAAAGACTACTCAATTCCACAGACCGACATGGGTGCACACGTATATCGCGGTACTTACAGACAGATATGGCACAGCAGCACACAGAAAAAGCCCTGGAGGGGTGAATTCTTGGTACTGCAGGTTGAACCCAGATCCAAAGTGTGACACACACCTATTCCAATTTATTTATGGGGGACCACACTTGAGTGGGCATTAATGTTGCATATCTTCAGGTGCTTGCAACACTTTGTTGAATTGACCCCTTGCAAACTGAGCGGGGGAAGCCTGGAGACGGCTGCAGGACACGGTGGACCTCAAGCTGATACATGTGATGAGGGATGAAGTCATCATGTTCTCCGATCATCCATCCCGAGTCTACACGTGTCAGAACCATGCGATCAATACGGAGCCAGCCACAGACACTGGCACTCTTTGTGAGGATGGTTTTTTTTCCTCTTTAATTGGGACCCGCAATTAGGGTTGCCACCTTTCAGAAATAGAAATAAGGGACGCCCCGATTTCAGCAGCGCAGGAGCCAAAAAAAAAGCCCCAAAAATTCTAAACTGAATAAAAATGTGTTTATTTTATATGAAAAAACTAAATGCTTTGATTTAAAGTTTAAAGTGCTTTAATAGCATTGAACTAGCATGACTGTACAGACAGACAACCATACTAGCAACTGAAATAGCCTCCTATGCTACGTATGTCCACATCAGCCCAGATGTAATATAGCCTACAGGTGAAGAATATGGTGTAAAAGTTAATTTATTTCAATAATTCAACTAGAATATGGTGTAAAAGTTAATTTATTTCAATAATTCAACTAGAATATGGTGTAAAAGTTAATTTATTTCAATAATTCAACTAGAATATGGTGTAAAAGTTAATTTATTTCAATAATTCAACTAGAATATGGTGTAAAAGTTAATTTATTTCAATAATTCAACTAGAATATGGTGTAAAAGTTAATTTATTTCAATAATTCAACTAGAATATGGTGTAAAAGTTAATTTATTTCAATAATTCAACTAGAATATGGTGTAAAAGTTAATTTATTTCAATAATTCAACTAGAATATGGTGTAAAAGTTAATTTATTTCAATAATGCAACTAGAATATGTGTAAAAGTTAATTTATTTCAATAATTCAACTAGAATATGGTGTAAAAGTTAATTTATTTCAATAATTCAACTAGAATATGGTGTAAAAGTTAATTTATTTCAATAATTCAACTAGAATATGGTGTAAAAGTTAATTTATTTCAATAATTCAACTAGAATATGGTGTAAAAGTTAATTTATTTCAATAATTCAACTAGAATATGGTGTAAAAGTTAATTTATTTCAATAATTCAACTAGAATATGGTGTAAAAGTTAATTTATTTCAATAATTCAACTAGAATATGGTGTAAAAGTTAATTTATTTCAATAATTCAACTAGAATATGGTGTAAAAGTTAACTTATTTCAATAATTCAACTAGAATATGGTGTAAAAGTTAATGAAAATACGGTACAAATCGTGTCCCGTATTAGTTCAATACGGGACGCAACATTTTTTTCTCAAATAAAGGACAATTCCGTATTTTACGGGACGGGTGGCAACCCTACCCGCAATCTCCCCGCACAACCCGGATGGATCGCAATTAAAGAGGCTAAAACCAGTGTTCGGTGTGGCTTTTTACTAATCACACACATCTGCACGCACTCGGTATTCATTCAGTCTTAATCCCAAACACACACCTTCTCATCCTCTCACACACACACACACACAAACACACCGTCGTCTATCTCACACACACACTTACTACATATTGCCTTGCTTCAAAAGCATACGTGGGCCGACCCAGAGTCCTCTTCATGAGCTCTTTGTGATAAATGAGCGAACGTGGGGATTGCTGCTGTGGTGGTCGTCAGAGGGAACAAGGCTTAATCAATGAGAACCTTAAACTGTAAACAGCCTTCATTTGACTCCCGGAACACAGACGCCTTTTTCTTTTTCCTTCCAAGCAACACACAGGCGAGACGAGAGCACATTCACAGTGAACGCCGATGGACTAAACAGCTAGTATGCAGCAAGCTTCTCCTGCGCGGGTACACATCTGTCCACTCTACCACAGGCACAACTGGAATCCTTAATCTGATGGTAGCGTTTCCATGCAGGAGGTGGCAGAGGAACTCAACTGAACTTTATTGATTTGCCTGCAAGTGCAACCACATAAGACACTCAGGAGCTGGTTTAACAGATATTTCCTCTATTGTGAAACCAATGAACATGGTTTCTGCAAGTTAAGACTTGTCTAAGACATTTTAATGACAAAAGTGGTGCAATGTAGCTTAAGGCTCAGTGTATGATTATTATTTTTTTCTTTCAGTGCAAAACAGTCAAATGAACGACACGTATAAGGACTCCCAGCACAGAAGGAATGAATGGATTAACTGGTGATAAATGATTAATTCAAGGTTTTGCTCAAGTCACCATCCCCCTCATTATGGGGTTTTTAAAAGTCCTTAATTTGACAAAATGACTAAAAGCAGTTTTTTGTTATTGGGGGTCAGGAATCAAGGAGGCTGCATTAGCTTCAAAGTAATTTTTTTTGTCTTTCTCAGGAGAAATTTGGCCTGGACGGAGAAAAGCTGTTGGTTTGACCTAGCAGTTCATACCGCTTGCTGACAGTATTGCACCAGTTTTACTTAAAAAAAAACAAAAAATAAGACTAAGATGAAGAAACTAAAAGAATAACAAACAGGAACAACGGATTCAGCATCAGAGGAGCTAAGATGGTTGATGACTGGTGACATCAAACAGCTAAACAACGCCGTGTCCTGCCTGCAGCATACCCAACCAGCACCAAGTTAACTCCCTGCAGATTGTCAGAGCCACACTGAAGTACAAAACTGAGGCAGGAACTTGTTCGGGTCCCGTACAAGAGTTTCTACTGGCAATGGAGACATGAGCCAAGTTTAACCCCCTGCCGATGGAAACACATTGAAACATTTCTGCCAAGACAGAAGGAAAATTAGACTTTTTAACTTTTTTAACAGACTTTTTGCTTTTTTTAAAATGAGCATTTCTTCTTAAAATGAAAAAAAAGGCATGGATGAAGGCTCATTTATGAAAATAAAGAGCTGCTGCTAGGACTAGCTGCTTGCAGCTGCTCAGAGGTATTAGCCTATACTATCTGTACCAGGGATCTAACACAAACCCTCCCTTCTTTATCCCAGGGACTAAAGAGAGTATAAAGTTGAACAGGTAGCTGTTGTGAGACATGGAACAGTTTACTGATATTTATTTTTTCAATGCTCATCCACTTTCTAGCCTCCAAACCTCCCTCCAGCTTTATCTACACAATTAAATGTCGCAGTTGGGTCAAATTTCTATATTTTAAACTGTATACAGTTGAAACAATGTACCATTTTCATCCTAGAATGTATATTTCTTTAAATCTCTCTTCTAAAGAGCTGTTGCAGCACTTCCGCTTTCAGAAACGTGCACTTCCTGCTGAATCTGCCTGGCGCCAGAAAAACTGCACACTTCCCTCTTTCTGCACTCGTTTCAATCATTTCCGCTGCACTGCCGTACAGTATTGTTCTCCTGCCTTTTCACATGTCATGTTAGCGCCCATTTCATTCTGAAGTTTTTTACCGTGAGCGCCTGCTGCCCTTTCAAAGTACGAGTGCAAACAAACAACACACCATTTCTAATTGTGGACACACCGGAAGGAACAGTGGAAGTTACTGCCCATTCCCGAGGTCAAGGGGACCCGGGAGAGGTGGAGAGGTGGGGAGGCGTGACCGGAAGGTGCTGGTGTGACCTTCCCCAGCGACTGTCACCCAGTGATTCCATTACAACACAAACCAGTGCTTCAGAACAGGAACAGGTGATGACATGAGTCAGGACACCGGGCTGGCGCTGATAACACCACCCACCAGAAATCCTGATGCTCCTGCTTACTATGGAGTCAAATCAAGGCCAAAAGTTTTGCTAATTTGAAAATAAAATTTGAACCTGAAAATTCTTTTTTTCAGTTTCAAATCTTTTTATTTCAGTTTCAAATCTTTTTATTTCAGTTTCAAATCTTTTTTTCAGTTTCAAATCTTTTTTTTTCAGTTTCACGTGTTTTTTTTTCAGTTTCACTTCTTTTTTTTTCAGTTTCACATTTTTTTTTCAGTTTCAGACTTTTGGCCCCGATCTGGCGTGGGGGGCGTGGCATCAACTGAGAGGGGCGTGGCATCATGAGTGACAGCAGAACAGAGAAGGCGGGGGACGTTCCTCAGTCATGTTGCCTTCAGGAAACGTAAGTTGCAGAAGTTATCAGTAGAAGTTTGATTCAACACTGTATATACACCATATTCACGTGATTGGCAGTGGAAAAAACTGATACTAGTGACACATTTCTGTTTAAAAAGCTGTTTTAGACCGTACTTGGTAGTATGTGGAAGTGGGAAATGTCAAACTTTAAAGTGTGGCTGTTGAACTGTACACCTGCATAGTTTATTGCTTTTATACTGCGATTGGTGTCAAGTATGGTCTAAAACAGCTTTTTAAACAGAAATGTGTCACTAATATCAGTTTTTTACACTGCCAATCACGTGAATATAGTGTATATACAGTGTTGAATCATACTTCTACTGATAACTTCTGCAACCTACGATTCCTGAAGGCAACATGACTGAGGAACGTCCCCCGCCTTCTCTGTTCTGCTGTCACTCATGATGCCACGCCCCTCTCAGTTGATGCCACGCCCCCCACGCCAGATCCGGGCCAAAAGTCTGAACCTGAAAAAAAATTTGAAACTGAAAAAAAAGAAGTGAAACTGAAAAAAAAACACGTGAAACTGAAAAAAAAAGATTTGAAACTGAAAAAAAGATTTGAAACTGAAAAAAATAAAATTGAAACTGTAAAAAAGAATTTTCAGGTTCAAATTTTAAAGAATTTTCAGGTTCAAATTTTATTTTCAAATTAGCAAAACTTTTGGCCTTGATTTGGCTCCATACTTACCATTTCCAACATCATCGCAGTGTTTCATTCTTTGTGTTCTTTCCCTCACATCACATGCATCAAAGACCCAAACTCAAACAACCTGCCTCCAGCACAGATTAAAAGAGGAGCGCAGGGAGCAACTGCAATCTCCATGCTTCGGCCGGGACTGTTACAGGGGGTTCTGTCCGAAAGGAGGGAAGGTGGGTGACACGCGGGTTGTCGTTGTGACCACAGTTAATATGAAAAATGAAGGGACAAGGTGAGGAAACAGCTGGTGAGTCAGACGAGACATGTGGAGACATAATGAAGCGCTACAGAAGCATGCTAGAGAAGCACAGAAGCTGAGCACTGCAGGGGCGAAGGCCTGCCGGACTGATTTGTTTTGAAAGCACCTCTGGACGTGGTTGTTTGGTTGATGGTTATGATGGTTATGAATCTTTATTTTATAGTACTTTATAGTAGGAAAAAAAACAACATTTCTTTTGCCGAAAAGGTGTAGGCTGAAGCCGTAGCTTATACATTACATTATACGTTATACGTTACATTAACGTAAAAATTCCAATCCTGTAACTTTTGCACAGACTCATATCCGGCACTTTACAAACCTCATTGTACATTTCTGTCTATACTTTTTTACCTTTCCTAAGTTCCTAAGTCACTTCTGTACAGACTCACCCGGCACTTTAAAACCTCATTTTGTACATTTCCGGTCTACATTTTATTTTACTGTTTATACTTTTTATTGTTTATACATTTCATTTTATTTAATCTCTTATATATTTGTTTTTATATTTGTATTGTGTTGCACCAATCCCCAAAACAAATTCCTCGTGTGAAAACTTGGCAATAAACCCCTTTCTGATTCTGATTCTGATTCTGATTCTGATAGGGCCTACCCTTTTTTCTTATGATCAGCAAAAATATGAGACATTAGCTTTTACTCAGTGGAAACAAACAATACATAAAGAAAAAAGAAAAAAAATAAGTAAGACAAAATATAAAATTGACGTTTCACATCCTAGAATGTTTTTGATAGTATACTTTATAATTATAGTGTTTTATATTTATTTACAGTATTTTCTTTAAACAATTTCTTAAACTTGACGATAGAGCGACACACTTTTAGGTTGTTATTACAACTATTCCAAATTTCTCTAGCCTTAACTGATGTACATCTCTTTTTAATATTAGTTCTTGCTGTCGTCATCTCAAACATGAGTTTCCCCCTCAGGTCATAGCGGGTTTCTTTTATCTGGAACAGGTCCTGAATGCAGTTTGGAAGCAGTTTCTGCTGGGCTTTAAAGGCAAATAAAACAGTTTTCTGCTCTACTATATCATGGAATTTTAAGGTATTATATTTAATAAAAAGATTATTTGTTGGTTCATAATAGTCGGTTTTATTAATTATCCTTAAAGCTCTTTTCTGTAATAGAAAAATAGGGTTTGTGTTTGTTTTATAGGTATTACCCCATATCTCCACACAATAAGTCATGTATGGAACTATGAGTGAGTTATACATTAAAAACTGTGCTCTTTGACAGAAAAAATAATTTGTTTTGTTTTATTTTATTGAATGCAGTTTGGAAGCAGTTTCTGCTGGGCTTTAAAGGCAAATAAAACAGTTTTCTGCTCTACTGTATCATGGAATTTGTTTAAACGAGACAAAGATGAGGAATCGGCCTTTACAGTGCTTCGCCCATACAGTGCCGAAGGTACAGGTGTAAACACGCACATATACACACACACACATTCACACATGCATGCACAAAGCTGCGATGAACGCACGCAAACGCACTTACCCCTCGCCTCAGGCTCCGGAGGCAGTGCATTTTGGGTTTGGAGGTCATGAAGTCGTTGAGGCGGTGGGAGAGGGGCTCCTTTTGCTGCTTGGGAGACTGGGGGTCGTTGGGAACAGCAGAGGGTGAGGGTGGGGATGTGGCTGGGGGGGCAGGTGGGGGCTGGTGGGGGGACGTTAACAGGGACATAAGCTACCGGTATGAGAGGGGAGCCGTAGCGGAGAGGAGTAGGAGGAGGAGGAAGAAAAACATGGAAGAAGAAGAAGAAGAAGAAGAAGAAGAAGAAGAAGAAGAAGAAGAAGAAGAAGAAGAAGAAGAAGAAGAAGAAGAAGAAGAAGAAGAAGAAGAAGAAGAAGAAGAAGAAGAAGAAGAAGAAGAAGAAGAAGAAGAAAGGGGTGAGAATCCAACGAAAAAAGACAAAAGAGGAAAAGGAGGAGGGAACACAAAATGAAATAAATAAGCCTCCCACAAATATTAAAAAAGAAACACACAACAGAAAAACTGAACAGAAGAGACAACCAAAGGAACAAAACCTAGTGTATGAGTAGTTTTGTTGCAGGAAAAAAAAAACTGTCAACACATAAAACATGAAAACTGTAAAAAAATTAGATAAAAAATATCAAATTAAAACAAAAATGACCAGAGTGAGTAGGAAGTGTCAAATGTGTTAAAGCGAGCAGCTGCAACAAAGCAAACAGCAGAGGAGTCAGTCAAAGCGCATGCTGGATTCCTTGATCGAGATCCCTCTCCGGTCTTTCTCTCAACGTGCCGACTGAGACGGGAAATTCACCACATTCCGGACCATTTCTGAATTTTCTAACCCATGGATGTACCTACGCTTGTCGCGGTACTAAAACCTCAGACTGCAGAGTTCACCGACCGGTAGCTTTAGAAGTGGAAGATTGAAGATTGAAGCGGGCATGAGGTCTAAGATTCCAAACGATGCGCATGCATGAGCAGGTGACCCGGCACCTTTCGCTTTAAAAACAGAGCCTGTAACGTTAGTACCAGCCCTCAGCAGTGTGTGTTCCCATTATGCTTGCATGCATGTAGTAGCATATAAATACCCCTATGCATTGCTTCCTATTCTTGCTATTCAGGGTTTAGTTGCCATTTTTGTTGCTAGAGTCTGCATCGAACAGTGCATACACACATCTTCCCACCAAAACACACACACATACACACACACACATCCAATTACTTGCTTACGCTCTAATCTAATTCATTACCAACAGTGCCACCAGCCCATAACCCAGATAGAGGTCAGTTTTTTGCTGTTTACAAGCAGGAAGCTACTGTAGGCTGATGATCTGTCAACAGACAGGTGGGGAGGGACGGTCGTCACCTCAGATCTGACCTTTAACTTATTATTTGCCGGGTAAGTCGGTCCACAGAGCAAAGGTAGAAATACATTAGTGTGTGTTACAGAGGGGAGACTCAAAAAATCGGTGAGGGTGGCTGCGAGGGAGGAGGAACAGGTGGCAAATAATAACAACACAAATGGCAATACTAACAAAGAAATAGCAACCAATTTGTTTTTAGCTTAACATTGAGAACAAAAAAGGTTTGTGCATAAATGTGACATTAACCACATAATCATTTACACCGGTGCAAACAGAAAATAATGATCTGTGAGACCCCCCCCCCGCAGAAAGGAAAAAAAAACACCAGCTCCTTTAAAAACAAGGTGACCTCCGTGTGAGCACACGGGCATTGGAGCCGGTGAGGCTTTGCTTTTATGTGAAAACGTGACTCGTATGAAGTGTTTGCTCATCCATGTGTTACCTTGTTCTTGTTCTTAATGAAAGGCCACAGTTTGCCCTTGCTCTTGCTACTGGGCTTCTCTTTGGCCTCTCTGGTGTTGGACAGGCTGTTTTCAGACGCCGTCCTCTTCATGGCCATGCCGTAGTCCTCAAACTCCACGTCTCCCGGAGGCTCGAACCCAGACTTATAGGACTCCACCACCTGCTTTGAATCCTTTTTGGGGAGACAACGGTTGGAGAGATTAGTGGAAACCAGAGGTGGACAGAGTACTCGACCCCAGTACTTGAGTAAGAGTACAAATACTACTGGTCAAAATTTACTCCGTTACAAGTAAAAGTAGCTCAGTCAAAATATTACTCGAGTAAGAGTAAAAAAGTACTTGCTTTTAAAGGTACTTAAAGCGACACTACGTAACTTTTCCACCTTAATATAATATTTCCAGAGTCATTGTGATGGTACATCAACTTCCAACAGGTTTAATGACACCTCTGTCATGGTCTGAGGGGTCTGTATCTCCTTCACTGGCACTATGTAACTTTGAGGAGCATGGTAGGAACCCTGCCACACTACTGGTAAAGCACTACCGCTTTTGTCCAAAGGAGACGCCAAACTCAACAAAAGCTGAAAGTTACGTTGTGCTGCTTTAAGTATCCAAAAGTAAATGCTTTTAAATTTACTTTAAGTAAAAGTAAGAGTAAGAGTAAGAGTAAATTTCTTATTTTCCACATCAGTAAATTACTATATTTTTTCTAAATTAATTGTTGCGGCTCTGTCTTGACTTGTTGCGGCTCTGTCTTGACAAACGCAGGCTACTTTGGCGGTATCGTTTTGAGGAGGCTTGACGTATTTCCGCTTTCCGTACATCCCAGGAGAGCGTGCACTGTGATAGGTCTCCTCCTTTGACAAAAACAGCTTGTGTCCAATAGGATTTTAAGGAAGAAGAAAAAAGAGCAGACCTGAAAGTAACGAGTACTTTTCAGCCTTCCTAGAAATTTACTCGAGTAAAAGTAAAAATATTTGTCTTGGAAATGTATTCAAGTAAGAGTAATAAGTACCAAAGAAATCTAATACTCAAGTAAAGTACAAATCCTCTGGATATGTACTTAAGTACAGTACTCAAGTAAATTTACTCCGTTACTGTCCACCACTGGTGGAAACCTTGCAGCCGAGTGTCTTTAGAAGGATGCTAAAAACAACTAAAAAGAGGAGGTCTATCCGTCTGTTTATCTTGATAATGAATTGAGTTTGTGGGCATAAAAATAAAAAGGATAAAGATCCAACAATGCTGTGAGCCGGTTTCTGAACTGTACTGGGATAAGAGCAGATGGATGGAGTGGAGATCAAGGGTTAAAGATCTGCAGTTGTGCTTTCCATATATGAAAATAAAGGAAGGCAGACGGAGGAAGGAGCATGTGATTTGTCATCCCCAGCCGTTGTTTATTCCAGCAGTCTGGAGTCATCTCCCTGGAGCTGGGCCACGCTCGGATAAGGACAAACACAAATACGATGCGCTCCCCGGGGACAGGCTTGCTTTTTGTCATATAGCAGACAGCCAACATGTGACATGGTGATAAAGAATGTTGCAGATTTTCCTTTTGAACACAAGCAGCCTTTCATGTCAGCATCCAAGAGAAAGAAGTAATAACAAACAACTGCAATGTGCTCACAAAGGAGAAGTGAAAGCAGAAATTATACTCAACACAGTTATCCTGACTTTTATTCCCTACAGATCTGAACATCTCATACATATCTTTTTGTTTTTAACTCTTCAGGCTAAGTGGCAAACATGGCTTCGTCAAAAATGTTAAAACTAAAGCCATAACTGAGATAATCCTTGTGGCATCAGGTTTATTTTTATTTTTCGGCACCAGAAGATATTACACAACAGTTCTAATAACCAGTTTACTCAAACCACGGAGCTAAAATCTGTGAAATGCCCCTTCAAAGGGGAGTCCCGGATATGTTTTTAACCCGGAACCCATTGAAAGTTGATGGAGAGAACTGGCATGTGTTTCTTCCATTGAGTTTCTTCCTGTAGAAGGTCGGCCTTCACCTAAACTCCTCCTGTGTGAGTCAGAGTTATTATCGTTCACGAAAACGAACGAAATAACGAAAACTAAAATTGAAAAAACAATTTCGTTAACTGAACAAAAACTTTAGAAAACTAACTAAAACGAACGATATAATTTCCTCCGTTTTCGTCCCTGTCAATATAAGCCTCTTGGTATGATCAATTTATTCTGCTCTGGCCGTTTATCTCCAACTGGCAGCTACGGCACCTGAACGCCTCACGGTCCGTGACGTCAAAACTAAAACTAATAAAAACTAAACTAAAACTAAGCATTTTTGAAAATATAAAAACTAATAAAAACTAGCAAACCCACACTAAAAATGAATTAAAACTAACTGAATTGAAGGAGAAAAAGTCAAAACGAAATAAAACTAAACTAAAATGAAAAATTCTAAACTATTATAACCCTGGTGTGAGTCTGGTCTAACTCCCCGTGTTGCTGCTTGTTTTCACTTTGAAAGAGTACTCATTCAACTTGCACACTTGTTGCTTCAGCGAGGGCTTCATCAGCAGTGTATGGGTTCTGTGTGTGTGTGTGTGTGTGTGTGTGTGTGTGTGTGTGTGTGTGTGTGTGTGTGTGTGTGTGTGTGTGTGTGTGTGTGTGTGTGTGTGTGTATACTCACAGTTGTGGGCTCGATGGCCTCGGCAGCGTTCGTCATGCCGTCTAAACACTTCCCCACGATGGGCAGCACCTGGCGGTCCACGTCTGCGAACGTCTTCATGCACACCGATACCCTCTCGATCCTTTTCTCCTCCATCTCCTGGAGTTTCTGCATTTCAACACACGTTTGTTCATAGATGAATAAAAGCCAACTCGGACGCCACTTGATGTGGAAAAACTGATGCAACGTGACTCGGTCTGAGAATATTTTTGCGACTGACGATATGAGATCAGATGCACCCATAAAAACAAAGGAAAACAGCAATAAAGTAGTTTTGGAAAGTTATCAGATACATTTTAGGACAGAAGTGGCTGCTTGGCTTTTGAGTTACTCAGTGCGGTTCCATGCACATTTAAATCAAGCTATTGGCAACAATCTAGCAAAGGATTAAACTGGAGTGTCCAAAAAATCCAAGTATACATGCGCAAGAAGATTATTATTATTGAGTGAGGTGCGTTCGACTCCACAACGCTAGGTGGCGTCACATGCACTTCCCGTTAGCATTCTTCAGGTACATAAACAAGCGCGAAAAAGGACAACAACATGTTAAAAAATGGACGCTAATGATGCAGCAGCTCTGTAAATTTCATACATACAAAGCCTGATCATGTTGCAGGTTAGATGCATGCAAAGTCTCCCTCTTCTTCTTCTGTTACCATGTTGTAGTGATGCTGTGACTGTTATTATTCCTGCGGCTCGTCACTTCCAGAAGGGGGAGTTCCGGGGCGGTCAGTAGCTCGGTTAAGCGTGGGTTGCATATACATGCTGAAATAACTCGAACTAGCGCCGCATTATCTGGCATTAAAAGCTCGATCTCAAGAGCTTCAGTTCAGCCCGGCTAAGGTGTAAACATGGCTTTTAAAACGTCGATATCGGTCGGAATAAGGCAAGAATTCAACTTTCTGTTAGTGCATGTAAACGTACTGACTGTTGCTAGAGCCATCTTTGCGATTTTGAACAATATCAGATAAAGCAGCAACTCTTCATGTCTGGTTCCCACTGTCCTGCATGCTTTAGATGCTCCCCAGCTCCAACACACCTGAACGGCTCACCAACCAGGTTTAGCTGCACGTGAACCACTTCAGCGGACATCATTGAGTAGCCCCAGAGGTGGACAGAGTACTCGACCCCAGTACTTGAGTAAGAGTACAAATACTACTGGTCAAAATTTACTCCGTTACAAGTAAAAGTAGCTCAGTCAAAATATTACTCGAGTAAGAGTAGAAAAGTACTTGCTTTTAAAGGTACTTAAGTATTCAAAAGTAAATGCTTTTAAATTTACTTTAAGTAAAGTAAGAGTAAGAGTAAATTTCTTATTTTGTTGAGTTGAGATGTTGAGTTGTTGAAAGCAGAGAGGTAGTTCTGCTTCGGCAGACACAATAAACATTTGAAAATAAATGTCTGTGGTTTGTCTGTGCCCTCGTTTTTTACTTGGTCGAACTCAAACATTGAGTTAAGATACGGCCAAGGATTTTGTGAAAGTCCCTGCTCCGAGTCCGGCTCATTATCAGACTCAGACGACTCAGCGGATTGTCTTTCTTCTCCTGACGCAGGCGTAGCCGTTGTTGCGGCTCTGTCTTGACTTGTTGCGGCTCTGTCTTGACAAACGCAGGCTACTTTGGCGGTATCGTTTTGAGGAGGCTTGACGTATTTCCCCTTTACGTACATCCAGTGGAGAGCGTGCACTGTGATAGGTCTCCTCCTTTGACAAAAACAGCTTGTGTCCAATAGGATTTTAGGGAAGAAGAAAAAAGAGCAGACCTGAAAGTAACGAGTACTTTTCAGCCTTCCTAGAAATTTACTCGAGTAAAAGTAAAAATATTTGTCTTGGAAATGTATTCAAGTAAGAGTAATAAGTACCAAAGAAATCTAATACTCAAGTAAAGTAAAAATCCTCTGGATATGTACTTAAGTACAGTACTCAAGTAAATTTACTCCGTTACTGTCCACCACTGAGTAGCCCACATCTATTCAATGGGCTGCATTAAAAAAAAAAAGCTATTTTAAAGAATTTCTGTAAATTAAAACTTAAATCTACAATGAATATGTTGAAATATGTTGTGTGGGGGGCATTTTGAACTCGTCTATGATTTAAGAGTGGATAGATAAATAAATGCTATCACAAATGAACACTGCTTCGCACATCCTGAAAACAAAACACTGCACCGTTATTTTTATGAGTCATCCACAGAAGGGTTAGTGGTTACACGTGATGCACAACCCCGGCGGACATCTTCATCTGAACTAAACCAGTCTGCAGCAAATCATTTCCTTGTTGCATTTACCTGAAATATGGTGGGAATAACTGAGAAGTAATGGTCATGCTGCTCCTGGTTGAACTTTTGCAGGTAGGAGGCGTAATCACTCTTGCTGTCAGAAGCCATCTGGTGCCTCATCTGAGCTTGCTGCCTTGCCTGGAGGAAGATAAAAAAAAAAAAAAAAACATAAACAACCACATCCCAGGCACGTTCTTGTCACTTAAGCTCATCGTGCCCTGATTAACACAGAAATATGTGTTACACACACACTCACAGGCCAGATTATAAAAACCGCTATAAGAGCATTTGTGCGTACGAGTACCCATGCACACATACAGTATGTGCACACAGACACACGGAGCTCGCGGACGCACAGACACAGGTGCAAACCCAAGTCAGGGGCCAGCTAGAGACATCTTTATTAGACCATATATAGGTTAGAACAAACATATACATACATATACCTAAAAAGGCAGTGCAAAAGCTGCAGGACGGAGGAATTGGGATTTTGACTGCCTGCCTGATCTGGCCAACGTCTGCTGTCCATAGTTTTGATTATTTTAAGATGGTTCAGGGCGAGGGCAGGGAGGCAGGCAGTCAGAAACGCAGCAGGAGCAGCTTATTACAGACCAGGAGCAAACAGATGGAGATGAGATTGTTGCAGTGAGACAGCACGTGTGTGTCTGTGTGTGTCTGTGTGTGTCTTTAGGACTCATATCAGTTTCATCTTTCCACCAGATCTGAAGCCCGTCCACACATAAACAGTGACTTCACTGGGTTGTCCATAACAGAGGGTCAACTTACGAGTCTGTGAGTGCAATCAGCGTTCAGTGGGCTGAGTGCATATGCAGGGAAAAAAAGTGGGAATACAACCGTGAGGGGCAGTAGAAGGAACGGAGGCGTGATTTGTCCTCATTCAGTTGAGATCACGTTGGCTTGCATGAGCGGAGGCAGATAAAGGAAAAGGAGACCATCGGCGTTGAGGCCGCTCAGATCCAGAGGTGCATTGTTTCCATGAGGGATGACGGATAATTCCTCAGAGGGAAATAATGTGAAGCTAAAAAACACATGTGAGAAGCCCACATGGTGACCTGTGAGCATTCTTTGGTGCACATGTGCTACGCTGGTGTCGGTGCATGTAAAGTGCGCTGGCTGTTTTTGAGCCACGGTGAGGGTTACAGTTTATCGCCATGGTAACAGAGCAGGTAACAAAAAACTTTTAAGAGAGCAGTTGTGCCTGCAGCCACATCACATCCTGTTGTCAGTTTCTGGAAATTGCCTGTTCTGTGATCGCTCTTCGTATACGCTTCCTGTCGTCGGGTTGATGATTTCATGTATGTTCAAATACGATTCATCTCATGTTTTAGTGTAGCAACATAATAAAAATCATGTGATCATGGTGCGTCTTGGTATTAGATGAACAACATAACTCTGCTCACCTTTACAAACATTATTTATTTAGCAAAAGAAAAGTAAAATGATCTGGACAACACCGAGCACCTCATTACTTCTTCCACAGGATTTAAGAGGGTTCACTCTAGCCAGGTGCTCAGTCCTTCATTCAACGATCATCAGCAGGTGTAAAGACACCTATATAAACAACACTAGGGGTGGGCAAAAATATCGATATGGCAATATATCGCGATACTTTTCCAGCCGATTCAATATCGATATAAAAAATTTGAATATCGATTTTTTTTTTTTTTTTTTTTTTTTTAATATATTTTTTATCCCTGATTTTTTTCCCATTATATCACCCAGTGCTCCTACCTAAGTGACAGTCCTGGGCATTGCCACTCTCTACCAACCCCGGGAGGGCCCTGCACTGAGCTCAGGTTTTATTTCACGTTTTATTTCATTTTATAATTTATTTTTTATATAACACAATTGCCTTTCCTTGGTTTTAGTACCCATCTTTCTTGTGTTTATTATCATTTGCCACATAATTAAAGCAACCTCATACTAAATTTAATGTTAATTTCATATGATGTAAATAATATGAAAAACATATACAAATAAGTTGTAACTTTAGCTTGTATAGTTATAATAAAACATTGTTTTGACTCAGTTTGTCCCATGAATTGTCACTATAATCTGATGAACGTGCAACTCGGATTTTAAGATCCATCACTATCATCTGATGTACATATATACAACTTGGATTTTAAGATATGTAATGCATTTTTAAATTTTTCGGTGAACTATGTAGAATATAATAATCGGGATATCGCATAATCGGGATATCGCAATGTGTATCGTATCGTGGCTCAAGTATCGTGATGCGTATCGTATCGTGAGGTCCTTCCCAATACCCACCCCTAAACAACACCCTAGGATTTAGGTGTGTAACAGAATGCCATGAGGGAAAGACATAACCACTAATTGCAGAAAAGCACTTGTTGCTGCACAGCAATCTGGACAAGGTTATAAACCCCCTTCAAAGCAATCTGGAGTTCAATGTGCCCAAGTGAGCTACACCTCAGACCCTACGGGCCTCACTAAGCACAACTGGAAAAGGACAAGAACAAGTACAATTTGTCTGAAAGGGTTGCCAGGGGGAAGTGTATTCGTTCCTCATTTAAAAAATAAAAAAAAGAAAAAGAAATTTAAAAGCAACTGAGTTTTGCAAAATTGCTTTTGAACTTCTGGAAAGGGGTCCCTTGGAAGGTTGAGACCTACAGTAAAGGGGGGGGGTTGCAGGGCCTGGACATCCAGCATGTGTGGCAAAAACTAGCAGCATTTCAGCAGGAACGCCTCATTTTCACTGTCAACTACGGTGGTGGCGAGGTGATCCTTTTGGAGTGGTTTTTGTAGCCACAAGAACCGGGTGTCTTGCGGTCATTGAGTCAACTATGAACTCCTGTGTTCAGAGTATTCCACATTCCTGACCCAATTAAAGCGCTGTTGCGAAGCCTTTAGCAGAGCTGTGCATGAGTGATCACAAAAATATCCATAAACTGATGCAATGCTGGAAATAAGAACAGGCCAAAACTCCTCCGCAACAATGTACAAGATTGATGAAGTCATACAGGGGACAAATACGTCCAACTATTGCTCTTAAAGATGGATCTACAAACTAAGGATCTGTAGAGGTTCTTCATTTCCCACACGACATTTTCATTTCGGCTTCATTTTTGTCAATTAAATACGAGTACGGTGAAAAAAAGTTATGTATTTGCTAGGTATGGGCGGTATGGACTAAAAAAATGTATCACAATATTTTCTGGCATTTATCCCGATAACGATAAATATGACGATTAAAAAAATACCAATTCAACTCCACCTTTTCAACTATAAATCTATCTCTCTCTCAGATCCGCCATGTTTGTTACACAAAAACGTCATCAACGGGAATTTATCCTTTTTTTTCTTTCTTTCTTTCTTTCTTTTTCTCTTTCTTTCTTTCTTTCTTTCTCTTTCTGGCTCATTTCCTTCCTTCCTTCTTTCCTCCTGCTCTCTCCTTCCTTCTTCTCTTCCTCTTTTCTTCCTTCCTTCCTTCCTTCCTTCTTTCTTTCTTTCTTTCTTTCTTTCTTTCTTTCTTTCTTTCTTTCTTTCCTTCCTTCCTTCCTTCCTTCCTTCCTTCCTTCCTTCCTTCCTTCCTTCCTTCCTTCCTTCCTTCCTTCCTTCCTTCCTTCCTTCCTTCCTTCCTTCCTTCCTTCCTTCCTTCCTTCCTTCCTTCCTTCCTTCCTTCATTCCTTCCTTCCTTCCTTCCTTCCTTCCTTCCTTCCTTCCTTCCTTCCTTCCTTCCTCCTGCTCTCTCCTTCCTTCTTCCCTTCCTCTTTTCTCGCTTCCTTCCTCCTTTCCTTGTTTTCTTTCTTCCTTCCTTCCTTCCTTCCTTCCTTCCTTCCTTCCTTCCTTCCTTCCTTCCTTCCTTCCTTCCTTCCTTCCTTTTTTTATTAGAATTTATCGTTTTTACCGCGAGATGACAAATTCTTATCGTGAGGAATTTTTTTGACGGTATATCGTGAACGGTAAAATATCGCCCATTCCTAGTATTTGCTCATTTTTTTTGGTTGTATTTTCCAACTGCAAAGATTCACTATGATATAGATCTTGGCACTTTTGTACATGTACGTTTTGCTGCACCTGTAAGGACCAGGGTGAGAACGTGTTCGGCAGAGGACAGAAAGCCACCGATCACAGTCAGACAGGACACGGTGTGCCGGCGGTGAGTCACACTCCACAGGAGACCACTTGTGTGTCGAGACACGAGTCGAGACAATGTGTGTTCTCACAGATGTCAAACGTTCGCTGCACGCCAGACCTACCTTATGGGAGCTTCGCTTCAAGGTATGGCATAAAATAGATATACAAACACACATGCACACAAAAGGAGCGTTAGCTGTTTCCAGCTAAACTAGAAGTTGCCATGGATGCACTTCCTGGACTGGCAGGCGTGTCATCGCTCAGAAAGGGAAGTTGGTACTCAACCACGGTCATCATCTGAATACTGGAAATGTGAACTGCTGCTCTATGTTGAGAATGAGCAGAAGTAGAAAGGTGTCCAAGTGTTTTTTTATACTATGTAAGCCAGTAAAGTCTGAGGTTTTACACTGACCTTTTACAGGCATCGTGGATATCTGGGCTGTGAATCCAAACCCCAAATTGAGGTATTTGTTTGCCAAAAAGGTGGAGAGGGAACAGTTTCGAGGTTTGCTCTGACAGCCCAGAACTCCACAAAACCTCAGCTCACACAACAGCAGCTCTTTTACCCTGACAACGTTTTATTTCAGACCAAAAGTAAGCGCTAGAACTTCAGTCGGTCCAGCCGGCCGTTCTCTAAAACCTCCCTTAAATCTGAAATTGAAAATCTAATTTTGTCATTAACAGTTTCTAAATTATTTTTCAGAAGCCCTATGAAAACATTGGGTAATTTATGTATTTATTTATTGTCTAAAACTATGACATATCTGACATTAAAGGGTTACAGGTAAAGTCATGAGGAATTGCATCGTACATGTTTATGTTTCATAGAGAAATGAAACTTTCTTTTGAGAACCAAAAAAAAAACATAATAAACAGAACTGATGAAAGACAAAGGACATTTATCTTCTTATCTCTTTAAAGGAGCTTGAGGCTCCTTTTAAGAAATGAGACTCTCTAGCGCCACCCTTCACCACGACGGCCGTTGGGGGTACTGCAGCCAACAGTGAAGCCGGCACGGGAGAACGGGGAGAACGCACATGCAGCGTCATGTGACGTCACATCCGCAGCCCAGCGCGGGAAAATCGGGACCGAATTGCAGCACATTTTGCAGCACACAGCCTGTTCAAGGCAAAGGAGAGATACACTAGAGGGCTCATTCTTTTGGGTTTGGAACGCTTCATCTGACATTATTACTAGAAAACTTAAAATGTATACGGATTTTTTTCATAAATCCTGCCTCAATCCGGCCTCAAGCTCCTTTAAGATTAAAGAAAAAAGAAAAGGCAAATCTGAAAAGTCAAACGTCAGTCAAAACTTCAGGAAATTATAAGTTCTTTTGAACTTCTTATGTTCAGTAAAGAGCATAACTGTACTCGCAGCAGGGCGGCTTCCAGAGCAGCTTCTTGATCTGCTGTTCTGGATCTTTCCGGCTCACAGCTGAGGCCCATTGTAGACGTTTAGCTGCTCGTCCAGGGTGCAGAAAGGCTCTTTCTTCCCCCCCGTATTTGCATAATAATCGGGTCTGAACCGTGTCAACTGCCCGAGCTCTGCTCCAGCAGCTGATGAGGCAGCAGGAGCACGCGCTGCTGACCCATGATGCCTTTCGGGCGTGGGAGCCGTGTGGGTTAAATGCTGAGATTTTTGAGGGCTCTTTTTAACTGGTCGCGACAACAGGAAATGACATCAGCCGCAGGCCCAGGAGGGCTCTGGTCCGCAAGCTCTGAGAAGCAGACGATTGCAGCGTGCGTTGACGTACAGACGAGCAGACGAGCAGACTGTGTAATCTCTGAAACACCCAGTTACATGTTTGATTTATTTCGCTGGGAAAAAGCAAGTGAACCAATATGTATCATTAAAAAACACACACAACCACACAAGCATGCTGTTAACCGTCTCTGTCGCTCAGGTCTGGCCCGCCCAAGCTGCTCTACCATGATAATGAGGACTCAGTTTTACTATCAGCTCGGTTTAACAGCCGATCGTCGTGCTCACAGGACAATGCCAGCTTCTACACCAGGGGTCGGCAACCCGCGGCTCCAGAGCCGCATGCGGCTCTTTAGCGCCGCCCTAGTGGCTCCTGGAGCTTTTTCAAAAATGTTTGAAGTTTTTTTTCCTTTTTTTTCTTCCTTTTTTTCCTTTTTTTCTTCCTTTTTTTCAAATTTTTCTCTTCTTTCTTTTTTATTTTTTTCCCCTTCTTTTTTCCTTTTTTCTCTTTTTTTCTTCCTTTTTAATCTCGAAATTTTGACTTTTTTCACACATTTTGACTTTTTTCTCGAAATTGTACTTCAACATTAATCTCGACATTTAGACTTTTTTCTCGAAATTTTGACTTTTTTTTCAACATTTCAACTTTTTTCACAAAATTTTGACTATTTCCTCGACATTTCTACTTTTTTCTCAACATTTTGACTTTTTTCTTGTCATTTCGACTTTTTTCTCAACATTTCGACTTTTTTCTTGACATTTCGACACTTTTATCTTGACATTTCAACTTTTATCTCGACATTTCAACTTTTTTCTTGACATTTCGACTTTTTTCTCGAAGTGCATAATGAAAAAAAGATCTTCCCCCAGTTCTAACTAATATAGTTACATGCAGCATGTGTTGTCACACATTTTGACTTTTTTCTCGAAATTGTACTTCAACATTAATCTCGACATTTAGACTTTTTTCTCAAAATTTTGACTTCTATTTCAACATTTCAACTTTTTTCACGAAATTTTGACTATTTCCTCGACGTTTAGACTTTTTTCTCAACATTTTGACTTTTTTCTTGACATTTCGACTTTTTTCTCAACATTTAGACTTTTATCTCGACATTTCAACTTTTTTCTCGACATTTCGACTTTTTTCTCAAAATGCATAATGAAAAAAAGATCTTCCCCCAGTTCTAACTAATATAGTTACATGCAGCATGTGTTGTCTTCATTCTAAGGCTGATACAAAACTTTTCATTTTTTGCGGCTCCAGACATATTTGTTTTTTGTGTTTTTGGTCCAATACGGCTCTTTCAACATTTTGGGTTGCCGACCCCTGTTCTACACGGTGCCTCTGGCATCACTCAATCTATATAAAGGCTGATAGCAGAGGAAGGGGGGTGAGCGGGAGGAAAGGCCAGGAGATTCTGTTCAGGAAGAACTTGTGTGCGTCTTGGGAGAGGGATGATACGTACCTTTTCCACATCGGCCTTAGTCACGTTAATATCGGCATCCATCTTCTCAAAGTACTGCTGTGCTCTGTCTGCCTCTTTGCAGTCCCTCTCGAACCTTCTTTTACACTGCAAACGAGAGGAGATCGAGTTTATTATGATCCCAGACGTATGCTAGCCGTTTCCTGCCGTGAGCAGGAAAGAGTATATACTGCATGACCTTTTAAATGGACGTCATGACTTGTACGTATACGTCATGCGTATTTCGGGCCCAGCATTGTGTGCCGCAGAGGCCACTTTCTGTCACTGACACAGCAGTGGGGTCTGTTAAAGTCTGCAGCCCACAGATTAAACAAATATTCACAGTGGTCATTTGTGGACAGAAAAACAACCGTTCATTCAACCCTCTTTCGACCCCACTGACGGAACAATCAGTGTTTGTCGGGCCAGTGTGCACTCCCAACTACGCCTCTCTGCCTCACACACAATGGCATCATTGAGCGCACAGAGACGTTTGAGGAGGACAAGGCAGTTATGCATCTCTCTCACGTTATTCCTCTCCCTCGTCAAAGGGGCCAGGCAGAGATAAGAAGTGGTGCTCGGCGAAGTTTCTCCTGCAGCTCCTCACCAAGAAAAACAAAAATAATCTGCTCAACAGCTGATATGGAAGAGATATTTCCACGTTTCTCCCTCTGAAGCTACATCTGCCTTTATGAACGCGCCTTTTTTATCCCTCTGAACCTGCGATTTAGGGCAACAAATGACATATACTTGGCCCTAACCTGCACTTTATGTCTTTCTAACATATCTGACACTCGATGATGTGTACCTTGGTTACCATAGCAACCATCATCTCTGTCAGCCCTACCTCCAATGATCATTCATCATGATGAATGATGAAATGATGAAAAATGCATAATAAACTTTCATGGATGAAAGTCAATGACAGACTAGCATGTAGCCTGATACTGTTTTTAAAAAATATTTACACATGTCATACACCAAATTATCTCTTTTTTTCAGTTGCTTCTTGCTAATGATAGCCACAGCTATCGTACTAGACATGCCACGAGAGGTCATTTCACCCGGCCCAAACCTAAAACCCATGCACTAAAAAGAACAGTAATGTACAGGGCAGTTACTTACTGGAATAGACTTCCAGAAACTTGTTGGCTTCAAGAGGAAACTAAGAAAGGAAGTTCAAAAGAAACTGGTTGTTTTAGATCGTGTCTAATGGTTTTAGACGTTTTTTTGTTTTTGTATTTGCCTCATTTAGTATGCACTTATTTATCTTTAATTGTACTTGGATTTATCTTTAATCTATCTGTTTTTGGTTGTTATTTGTTTTTTTCATTTTCGTTTTTTCATTTAGGAAAATTCATTTTCTTTTTTTCATTGTGCTTCTGCTTCTTATTATCTTTAGTTTTTATTAGTTTTTGTTTTTTGTCTTGTTTTTCTTTTTAGTTGTTGTTCTTTGTACTTGTTATCTACTTTGTTTTATTCTGTTTAACTAACATTTTATATTGTACTGTAAAAGTTTTTTAGAAATGTATATTTGTACTGTTGGACCCCAGGAAGAATAGTTGCTGCTGAGGCAGCAACTAATGGGGATCTGAAATAAATAAATAAATAAATAAAAATTCATAGAAAGTTAGTAGTAATCTAATTTTACTTCATGTCGCTCCTGTCCAGAAGAAATGGCGCATGGTTTCATGCAGACGACAGAGCAGGAGGTCCCTCGGGGGGTTGTGCAGCCAGACAAGCATTGAATGAGACCTCCCGTCTGTCCTACCTCGACTCTAGAGGCAGCATGTGTTTCCCTATCATGTGGTAATGACTGAGGGTGCCTGGAGCAATGAGAATACGCTCAATTTTAACATTTTTGTTTTGTTTTTGCCACGAAAGACCCTACTGTTAGACCTTTGTGCGACTAAGAGCGTGCAGCGAAATGTTCAGTGTAGTTTCTTTGAAAGTACGGTATTTCAAAAAGTCCACAAGTTGTGGCCGGGTATGGCCCGTCACTCTGTTTTATCTGGTCTATGAGAGCTTTGAAATGCTGCTTAAGAGGCCCGAAACTGTTGTCCATAAAGTTGGAATAATTTTGTTTTCGGTTGTAAAAAATTGTTTAATCCCAACTTTATGGGCAACAGCGTACATGGACCTTGACAACAGGTTTCAGTTTGACCGCCACATCCCGATTTTGAGACTTCCTACTAGGGCTGTTCGATTTTGCCCAAAAATAAAATCTCGATTTTTTTCTCTCAAAATTCCATTTTCGATTACGATTACGATTATTTTGTGAATTGACAAAAGGCAAACAAATGATTTCAAATATGCTGTTTTTTTATTGAACATTTGCCCCATCGGGCTTTAAGTGCAAACTTTGCTCTTATTAAACCAAAAATGAATGAATAAAGTTCAAAACTCTGTAAAATAAGTTGAAAAAAAGTTTTAAAAAATATAATAAAATATAAAGTTTTATCTCTGAAAAATCAGCAAATCAGCACTTGCAAACATACAGTAAGTTATATTTCCAATTAAATAAAACAAGACATTTTCTAATTAAACTAAACTGGGTCTTTGCATGCTAAATAGAGGTGTGTAATGTCAGTCATTACATTTGCTATTCACATTTGCAAGTTTTTTGCAAGGAACACGAGCCGGTCTACCACATCTGGCTTGAGGGATGCCCGGTGACATGTCGCAGGTATTGAGAGGTATCAATCATTAATATGTGTGCAGACAAGGTAAAAAAAAAAAAAAAACGAAAAATCAATTTTACGAGTTTCACGTTTTAACATCGTTCTAATTACATAATCGCGATTACGACTTAAAATCGATTAATCGAACAGCCCTACTTCCTACAATTTATTTTAGTTGCCTGGCCAACATTTGTACGTGGGGTCTATCTGATGTAAATGAACTGAATCTCTCGCAGTGGTTCTGCTCAGATACACGGGTGATGGGTGACCATGTCCCCCAAATCAGTGTCTGATCCGGGTCCGACTTGAGCCAACAACATAAGTGAGAACCAGCAGATATATTCATTTTTTGGGAGGTCTCATTTTTGAGCCCATATACAGTACAGACCAAAAGTTTGGACACACTTCCCCATTTGTTTGAATGAAAAGGTGTGTCCAAACCTTTGGTCTGTACTGTACATCTACGAAGGCCGCAGGCCCCTTTGTACCCTGAAAGATGGGACACCCCTACGCTATATGGTTTAGAAGTGTTTGTCATTTCTAATCTGCGACTTCAAATGTGATCATCAAACTGCCTCACGTGGACGTGTAAGAGGGACGGGCGTATTGAGTATTGAGGGAGGCAAATGGGATTAGGCCTCATCCTTGAAGCTTCATTCTAGAAACCAAATTGCAAACCACAAAAAAAGCAGCAACAACCTTGTGTTAAACTTGTGTTATCAGTTTAAACTTAATTTGAAGAAACTTTTGATTATCTTGAAGAAGTCTTGTTCTGATTCCTACTGTCACCTAAACCACCTGACGTAACCTTGTCCTCATCGTCTCTTGTGACAACTGTTGATGGTTTTATGGCACTACATCATATATCAACAATGATGAAACGAGTTCACAGGGCTACATGAGGGAACCAAGAAAGTCACAAGTAAAAATGAAAGAGAAAACTGTTGTAAAGGATCCATAACCTCCACGCCTACAGGAGGACCACCTGAGCTAAAAGCTTAGCTTAGCTTTAAACCACTCCAATTCTTTTTGATTATTGTGCTTCATCACATCTGTGTGACACCTAACTCAACCCGAAGCAATTTTAAAAAGACCTCTTTTATGTTGATCTTTATTCACCATGAGGTCATGTTTTGGGTGAAAATACCACAGAGACACGGTGCAAACGTTTCCTTACACGTCTGCGCCGCTCTCGGTTTCAGGGTGTTCCTCGCTCGACTCCCCCCAGTTCCTCTCTTACATCCGTTGTCCTTCTCTAACTTCCCTCTGAACTGACGTTGCAGCTTCCTACTTCCGGGGGACAGCGAAGGCCGCATGACGTCAAGCTGGGTGGCTCAGCTTAGGCCTGGTATCAGCATGAAGGGGAAGTAGCTCAAACCCCAGCAAGTTAACTCAACTCTTGTTTCAGATCTTCACTGAGAGTATGTCGCCATGGTTTATGTGCTCCATCAGCACGACCTGGTTGAGACTAGGGATGGGCGGTATGGACTAAAAAATGTATCACGATAATTTCTGGCATTTATACCGATGACGATAAAAAAAAATACCAATTCAACTCCACCTTTTCAACTATAAATCTATCTCGCTCTCAGATCCGCCATGTTTGTTACACAAAAACATCATCAATGGGAATTTATCCTTTTTTCTTTCTTTCTTTCTGGCTCATTTCTTTCTTTCTTTCTTTCTTTCTTTCTTTCTTTCTTTCTTTCTTTCTTTCTTTCTTTCTTTCTTTCTTTCTTTCTTTCTTTCTTTCTTTCTTTCTTTCTTTCTTTCAGGCTCATTTCCTTCCTTCCTTCCTTCTTTTTTCCCTTCCTTCCTTCTTTCCTTGTTTTCTCCCTTCCTTCTCCCCTTTCCTTCCTTCCTCCGTTCCTTCCTTCCTTCCTTCCTTCCTTCCTTCCTTCCTTCCTTCCTTCCTTCCTTCCTTCCTCCCTTCCTTCCTTCCTTCCTCCCTTCCTTCCTTCCTTCCTTCCTCCTGCTCTCTCCTTCCTTCCTCCTTCCTTCCTTCCTTCCTTCCTTCCTTCCTTCCTTCCTTCCTTCCTTCCTTCCTTCCTTCCTTCCTTCCTTCCTTCCTTCCTTCCTTCCTTCCTTCCTTCCTTCCTTCACGTACGTTGTGCGTGGATTTAACGCAGAACCATAAATCAGCTTTACACAAAAACATCATCAACAGGAATTTATCATTTTTACCGCGAGATGACAAATTCTTATTGTGAGGAATTTTTTTGACGGTTTATCGTGAACGGTAAAATATCACCCATTCCTAGTTGAGACCCTGCTTCGTTGCCCGAGCGAATCACTCTCGTACCACGCGCATTTTAGAGGAACACATTGGTGATGAATGTGATGAATGTGTTGTCATTAGTTCAGTAGAAGGCCCCTGAGTCCATCTGGGGATGATTTTGTGTTCAGACTGTGAAGGGAATGTGGACACAAGGTCTGGCATTAATGTTGGCCCCTTGTGGCTTGATTTCCTGAATCTCAGGTCTGAACAGGGTCAGACGTGGAAACTGGATAATTCGGTGCTGATTTGGATCTGTGATGTTAAAATACCCGAAAAAATATCAATCGCTCACCGAATGAGTGGCAGACATTTTAAGTTAGTAGTGTATAAAATCCACCCCTTCTTAAAACAGTAAAAGGTGTAAGGCCTCTACTCTGTAAATGATTTTGCTACTAAAGCCAGGACTAATTAATGACCAAGAGAGAAAATAAAGATGCAGGGATGTACGGGAGGATGACTTCACGTATACTCGGTCACTTACTGATTCCAGCTGTTTCCACGAACTTTCAATGTGCTGCTGTGCCTTACGTCCATCATGGAAATACTGTTGGAAAAGATGAGGAGAGAGAGAAAAAAAATCATAACACCATTCATGATTTCCAGGGATTTAAAAAGCAGGTGTCCCTGACCTTGACACGTAAGAGATTATAAATTAGAGTCTTCAAGCTGCTCTCAACGCAACTCGCTACGTGACTGGAAAATATTGAGGCGAACATAGAAAGTAGGGCAAATTCTAATACACGCTTTAATAATTATCACCGCGTATCCCACAGGCTTAGTGGTGATAGATTTGTGTAAGCTCGGGCAGATGGCTACGAGTCCAAAAGATGACATCCAGCATTCGCTGCAGGTGCATCAATACTCCAGAGAATCTGTCACCATTTTGATTTATTTAGAGCAGAAACAAACGAAAAAGAACAGTTTAAAAGAATTACAGGTTCCCCGTATATCGTAAATCCAGCAACAGCGTGATGAAGCAGAGCAGGCGTTTGTTTTGACAAAGTTTTAAAGTCGCGTTTAGAGCCAACAGTGAGGTTTCTGCTGTTAATGAAGCATCCCCCCCCCTGTCTGTCGGGATGTCGCGCATGCTTTCACTGCATGATGATTTCATGGAGCCGGTGCAAATCAAGAGGCCTGAACCGAAAGAATCGGGCTAAAAAAGAAAACAGAAAACCGTGTATCCTGGAGAGGACGCGTAAAAGTACCACATTTGTTTCTGGTGCCACCGTGAGGGGCGTATTTGTGGTTTAGACTGACATATAGTATATTACACTAGAAGAGAAGCACAGTCGAGAAATTCTTGTTCCCTCAAGAATTCACACGAATAACGCTGGTTGTTCCCCCTGAGTTTATCTCTGAATGTCATTGAATACATGCAAAGCCAGTTGGCTGCTGTTTTAAGTACTACTTCCTCTCCCATACCGGATTTTACAGATCTGTTCATCGCATTTCCTCACGAAACACAAAAACAGTCCAAAATAAATCCATCTAGAGCTGCATTAGTAATTGCAACTTACACCATTTGCAAACTGAACCAGCTAAAAATGTCGATCCATCCATCATCTATCCTCATTCCTGTTTATGGTCGTGGAGATCTAGTGGAGCTTACTCAAGCTTTCTTCAGCTGAAAAAGGCTCTCTAGAGAGGTCACCAGTCCATCTCAGAGATAAACGAACCGGAGAAACACCTTGCAAAGACACAGAGCATGGACAACATGCATGGAAAGATGAACCAGGAAACTCTTGGTGCCCTTAAAAATGCATTGGATTCAGACTTTCTGACCTATAAGTTATAGAGGTGGGTGCAATTCATCGATGTGTCGATGCATCGCGATGCGTCACGTGGCGATTTGTAATCGATTATGGTCCAGTTAAAAAAAAAAAAAAAAAAAAAATTTAAGTTATCCTATCCAGATTCCAGACTGAATAAGCTGTCTTGAATCATTTCATTTTCAAGAATGCACATTTCTTACTGTTCACTTGAAATATGGCAGATAGTTTACACTAAACAAATTTGATGGAAGTACATATCTTGTTTACTTGAATTAATGAACTCATTAAATCCAGGGCTTGACCGTTTTCAGTGTTTTCCGCTAATAGAGGGCGCTCTCATGCAAGTGAAGCTTTCCCTGGTCAAAGTTAAGTAAGTCAAAGAGCAAATGTTTACATAGTCATAAAATAAGTTATTTTGTGTCTTTGAAAAATACATGTCAAATGTTCAAACAAACTTGTTATTTACTTAAAGGTATTGTGACATCATTTTTAACATGCTTTTAACACTATTAAAAGTCTTGGCCAACATCCCTCAAATGTGTCTAAAAGAGTGTAACAAGAAAAACTTCACTCTAGTACTCTTTTCCTGGCTTTTTATTACAGTGTTTTTTTGCGCCGTGAAAAATGCTTCCTTTCCCCCCTTTCCTGTCAATCATTGCTCCTCTCCTCCTCCAAAACTCGTCCTCCTCCAGCCATACGCTCACAGCGGCGTCGGAGAAATAAAGGCATGTAAATAAAGTGTCCCCTTATCTTAAGTCCAGTCAGTGCCCGCAGGTCTTCTTAGCAGTTTTCCTCCGCTGATGAGAACAGAAGAGGCTGTAAACAGCTCCGTGTTAAGCCTGATTTATGGTTCCGCGTTAAATCGACGCAGAGCATACGCCGTAGGGTTCAGCGTACGGTGCGCGTCGCTGCGTAACCCTTCGCCGTAGGTTCTGCGTCGGTGTAACGCAGAACCATAAATCAGCCTTTATGGTGCGCTGGAGAGGAGAGGAGGCAGGGAGCTGGGTGGAGGGGGCGGTGATTTAGCGGGCCGTTACGTAACGGCCCGCCAGCAAACCAGGTGCGCCGTTTTTGCATAGTTATGCGGAAAATCCCAGAAAGCACACAATACACTGAATGTTAAAAGTTTGTTGTTTTTTGGGTGTAATTGATGTCAAGACACCCAACAAAACACAAAAAATCAAGAAAAATGTGTTTTTCATGTCACAATCCCTTTAATGAGTGTTGTTAGAGGAACTGAGTTCATTGATTGGCTATTTATTTACAAATGTAGCCACAGATGAAGACAAAATCAATCTTGTATGGAAAAAAGCATTAAAAATCACAATAATCGAAGAATCGTGGCACCAATAATCGAATCGAATCGACAATCGTTATAATCGAAGAATCGAATAATCGAAGCTCCAATAATCGAAATCGAATCGAATCGTGAGGTACCCTTGTTTGCACACCCCTAAGTTCCCTTCTCATAAATGAAACATGGGAAAGGTAAGAGGGCACACAACGTGAACCAGACGAAGGCTTGCATTTAAAGTGGACAGCCAGTGATGTCACAAGTAAATCTTAAAATAAGTTAAGGAGGAGAAGGCAGGTTTAGTAATATTGGGGGAAGACAGTGAGGATGTGGCAGATCTTGGCAAGGCCAAGTAAGTGTGACATGCTGGACAAAGCTCGGTGACAGCTGCTGGTCTAAACTACCACAGCACATATGGTGTTTCCTTCCTGCCTAACTTGGCCCACCAAGGTGTAACGTAACCAAAGAGACGGAGTCCACCGGTATTAAAAAACGGAGAAGAACAATGCCCCAAATTTGTTCCTTTTGAAAGTAGCTTGTTATTTCTTTGAATGCAAACAAATACTTTCTTCACTGCATGTGCACCACTTGTTCGGCCAAAGGACTCAAAAAGAGTCGAGCAGACTAGACTGTCAATGAGTTCGGCCCTGGACCATGGAAGCTGAGCTGAATATTGATGCTGCTGTTCAATGACGGACTCGGGCCACTGTGAAGAAAGGAGGCCTTCTCCTTTGGGACTCTGCAGGGCTTCAACGCTCGGGCAGCACCAGGAAGTCAGAAGTGACTTCTGTTCGTGCGCTGACACGGGCACCAGTGAGAGATGGGAAATTAACACTGATGCAACAGACACAAAGGTTTGTCTCACCTGAAAAAAAAAAACTAGGTAGGAGAAGTTTCTGAGAACTGGTTTGCCTCAAACAGTCGTACTTCTCATTTCCCAAAGATTTTTAGGGAAGCTGAATGAAACGGGGAAGTGCTCCAGTTTCTCAGAGGAAGTATTTCAACTCTAACAGAAACGGGTGTTCAGAGTTGGTGAAGTCCTGATGATCCAGCGTAAGAAAAAATATGGTGTTTTTCATCCATGAATAACTGTCTGGCACCATAAACCATCTTAATACCTTGAATTTGTGTCTCACTAAGTAATGACAAGAGACATGTCATCAACCACAGACTGGCCGACATCACTGCAACCTTGGTGCTTTCTTTTGACTTCAAATTTGTCTCCATGACAATATTTCGAAAACATATCCAGTATACCATCTCACGGTACAAAACATCCATCACAAGGATAAATAAACTACAACTACACTCCTACTCAAACTGCTCCGGCAGGATTACATCTCATGATGGAACTGTGACCACCAAATCAGATTCAGTAATGATTTCATTGACGAAATTCACTGCTCTGGTTTAGGAGTAGGGACACAAAAGAGAAAAAGAAGGGGGGAAAGAGCGAGTAATTGCATATATTTTGTTGTCATAACAGTAACCTATCAATTTGATTTTAATCTCATTATAATGTTTAAGTTGTTGCAATACCCGATGCATCTTTTTCACATTAAACATTATTAATCTAAATTAATTTATGATTCTTTATAGCAGTGGTCCCCAACTTTTTCTGTACCGCGGACCGGTTTAATGTCTGACAATATTTCCACGGCCCAATCTAAAGGTGTAGCTGATAAAAACGAAATAAAATGACCGGCATTAAAAACTGTGGTATTTTCGCTATAGTAGTAGTAATAATAATAATAATAATAAAAACATCATTTTTGAAGAAATAAAATGAAATAATGGAAATTGTAAATTACCTATAATATCAGTGTTTCTATAAATGTGTTTTTATGTTTGTTTTCTCATTAATGTTATTTAAAGCCAGGCTTTTATTTTATTGTTATATATTAAGTAGACCGATATTTAGTGCTTTTATTTTGAAGGGATCTCACCGAGACCTCGTAAACATCCGGCGCTTCGGACTTTAACGGTAAAAGTTTAACGGCAGTAGAAAGTGTGTCTGAAAGACTAAACTAGTGTCGGGAATGCTAAAGTGGTGGCCAACTGACACAAAAAGCACCTGCTGATGAGGATTTGTGCAAATTTTATACCATATTTATGTCCAGCTTGAGTTTGGTCGCTCATGTATTGTGGTAGCTTTATTGCCAACCGAGCGAGCAGCTGCGTCGGTCTGTATTTAAGTTAAACTTATATGAATGTAGAAAGACTTACTATTTTATTTTATTTTATTCCTTTATAGCTCTTACGGTGTGTTTGCAGTGTATTTACATCCAAGGAATAAAAACATTGTGAACCATCAGTTTTAGAGTCATCCATCATCAGTCGGGGATTCTACAGAAATTATGTTTTTTTTTTTTCTCTCTGTGCGGCCCGGTACCAAATGACCCACGGCCCGGTACCGGGCCGCGGCCCGGGGGTTGGGGACCACTGCTTTATAGGACCTCCACATGTAGCCTTCGTATGTCCCATACTTCATCGTAGTTTCTTCTTCGTTGCCGTTTGTCATTCTGTATTTACACCACCGAACACTAGACGATGCTGCAGCGCTACTCTGAAGCTGTAGCTCGTAGTGTCCCGTTTCCTTTTGTTTACTTCCTTTCAGCGCATCTTACGAGAGTTGAGGCTGATAAATGTTGAGCATCGGTAACTTTAACGTACATTACAGCAATCTGTCCATTCAGCTTCAGGAAACAACAGAAAACAATAGAAGCAGTAAAAAGTAAAAGTCAGTCAGTCAGCGAGACCTGACGTTTACATTTCTGTGCCAGAGCACATCAGGCTGCATCAGAGGTTAGAGGTAGCCAATGCTAGTATAGGTTTTGCTTACACATCCGATTCTTTTTAGATTCCCTGGTCAATTCTTTTTCAAAACTTTTAAACAGACAATGGCTCATACAACATTGAAAAAGATGTGCATTTCAGTGTATGGTATAACACTCTGGAACAATCTTGATGAAAGTGTGAAGGTCTGCAAGAACATCAGGCTATTCAAACGCTGCTATAAGCAGATTCTCATACTGAACTACCAACATTTGATGTTATAATGACCATGATTTTTTATTTTATTTTTTCATTGTCTTTTTTTCTTCTGTGCATGATGCTTTTCTTTCTTTTTAGCTACTTTTATTATGGTGATTGTTTTTTTTTTTTTTTTCTTCGCTACTGTGCTTGATGCCTTTCGTTTTAGCTACTTTTATTATTGACTCACTTGTCTTTTAATTACTTTTATATTGATATACTTTTATATGTTAAGAAGAAGGGTATATACTGTATATACGTATTATTGTTGTTATTAGTATTATTATTGTTATTGCTATTATTATTCTTTTATCTATCGGATATTCTTATATTGCAAGAAGGGGCCGGACTAGATAAGCATTTGCTTCTTCCTGTCCCTTCTTGAACAAAACTGGTTGTGCTTTATTATTGTTGTTGATGCATGGTGTGTTTTTTTTTTTATTGTTTTGTTCAAGATGAATAAAGATCAAATCAAATCAAATTCCAGATAATTCAGCGTAGAAACAAATATGTCTGTGCAGGTTTTTAGCCTCAAGACAATGGCTTCACTGAGCACTTCCAACAAGTCAGTGCTACGACACCTCTGTGGGGGAGAGCAGCACCTACATCCAAAAGCCCAAATCAGTGGCTTATGTGTGATGTCTCATTGAGTTGCTGTGGACATTGTTGGCACCTACCGGCATCAGTAACGGAATTAATTAATTCTTAATGAAATGATCTGAGGTGGAGCCAGTTTTCGATTCTAAACTCAAAAATAATGTAAACATTCATCTTTTTACAGTTTGCACACTTTTATTTGAATTATTCAATTTGAAAGGCCTACAGCTTTTTGCTGCTACCTGTTCAATGCAAATCAGTGTTTTTATTATAATAAATTTAAATTTAATGCATGTTGTATCATTTTTGCAGCCTCGGTACCTTCTTCTTAAGTCCTGCAATTTCCATCCAACCTTAATACCAACAATAAGAGCAAGAATAATGATATTAAGGCAAAATATCTATGATATCAGACTGGATCTTAAAGGAACAGAATAGTTATATATTGAGAATAAATAGAAAAAGATGAGCTGATTCACTTTAAACTGCGATAAAATGGACCACCAGCCATCTGAGATGCAGCGTCACATTAAGGCAGATGTTTTAGTATGTCAGCTTCTCTGTGAAATCAGAGGTTCATCCTGTCCTCATGACTGCAGCAGACATACGCCAGCCTCCTCCACTCATTCTAGTTAGTAACAGCATGTGACTGTTATCGCTGTCAGGAACCTCCGACGGCGCCGGCAGAAGCACAACGGGTCGCTGACCTCAAGCTGTCACTCTCAGTTACAGCCACTTGAGAGGAAGAGAGTGGAATCCTTGAGATCATCATGCTTTAATATGTCCATGTCCATAAAAAAAAAAAAAGGGGTCAAATTAAACAGCAAATTAAATAATTAGGTTAACTTAATAATACCACGTAAACCAGTTTCGTCTGTTGGGACTAATACGACTTCCACAAAACAATTCCTCATGGTTCAACACACACACCAGTGAAATTCCCTTCACGATGTGGTCTTAGGTTTTTGGATTTACAGAAGCGTGATTATATCAAACAGAGCATTTTTCCTGCAGATATAATCACCTCTACAAGTATTTGGCCAGTATGTAACATTTTTAGAGACGTAAACTCAGGCCAAAGTGAAGACAGTCCCAAGAAAAATCCAAAATCAGCCTGCTAGAGTTTAACCCACGACTGTGACTGTAGAGTGAAGTCATTTTAGACTGAGATGTGACACCAGTGACTACTGTAAGATCAGACCATCAATTCTTCCTCTCAGCTTCCTCTTTGTTGGCGGGGGGGGGGACCCGAGTATCTTCATCCACGCACCAACTGATAAGGGGTGGGCAAAAATATCGATATGGCAATATATCGCGATACTTTTCCAGCTGATTCAATATCGATATTAAAAATTTGAATATCGATTTTTTTTTTTTTTTTTTTTATCCCCGATTTTTTTCCCATTATACCACCCAGTGCTCCTACCTAAGTGACAGTCCTGGGCATTGCCACTCTCTACCAACCCTGGGAGGGCCCTGCACTGAGCTCAGGTTTTATTTCACGTTTTATTTCATTTTATAATTTATTTTTTATATAACACAATTGCCTGTCCTTAAAAAATTAAAAATAATGGACAGAGGTTTATTTATTTATGGATTTATATCTATACTGACTGATCACTGTGCCTGTCCTTGGTTTTAGTACCCATCTTTCTTGTGTTTATTATCATTTGCCACATAATTAAAGCAACCTCATACTAAATTTAATGTTAATTTCATATAATGTAAATAATATGAAAAACATATACAAATATGTTGTAACTTTAGCTTGTATAGTTATAATAAAACATTGTTTTGACTCAGTTTGTCCCATGAATTGTCACTATAATCTGATGAACGTGCAACTCGGATTTTAAGATCCATCACTATCATCTGATGTACATATATACAACTTGGATTTTAAGATGTGTAATGCATTTTTCAATTTTTCGGTGAACTATGTAGAATATAATAATCGGGATATCGCATAATCGGGATATCGCAATGTGTATCGTATCGTGGCTCAAGTATCGTGATGCGTATCGTATCGTGAGGTCCTTCCCAATACCCACCCCTAAAACTGATAGCACTTTTTTTTTAAACAAACGGATTCTGAATTCATCATTGCTGCTCTCTTTGATTCGGCAGATGAAACATTTAAGCAACCATCAGAAGAAAGGGCACAGGGACTTTATCAAGTCAGACAGGAAGATGAAGGAACCGCAGCGGTCAACTCCAGAGTTTGATTGTCAAAAATACCCCAAAGAATGCTAGGAGGCCACAGCAATAATGGAAAAAATGACTGAATTAATTGTCCTGGTTGACCAGCCCCTGATGGTCACTGAAAATGTCCCATTTTGCTGCTTAGTTGAAGATCTGTAGAGGGCATGCCGTCCCAGAGAAGTGTGAGTGATGCACCAGGAAAAAGAAACTTTAAAAACAAAAAGAAGTATTGCACTCGATATCAGACGGCACAAAAAGGCCCGGTATGGGGATAAAACGATAGAAATGCTGAGTCATGTTGGCGTCGGAGGTCGTGCAGGGTCTTTAAGGGTCTTTAAAGTTCTCATTAGAGAGGACAACTAAGCTACAGTGTGAATGCTGACTAAACACCTTACGGTCATTCCTCAGCACAAACACGGTCCAGTGAGACTTAGGCTCTTCATCCCATATTAACCCTGATGCAGCTTCAACCATACCCTGAGAGCAGGAACGATGACTCCTGCACAACCACAACTCAGACCATCGCTAATGCTTTCTCTGACGTGTCGCAGACACGCTCACGATAACACTTATTCAAAGCTTTTTTCTTATTAGCTTTGACTTCCTATTCTTCTTAGCTTTTTCAACATGATACCATTCATCAGTCACTTGAATGTTTGGCCTACACTTTCCCCACGAGGACACTGTTCTGAATGTAGAAACTATTAGCTCGATGTTTGCGGATGAGAGCAGTCCTCTGTTCAGAGAAGATGCAGTAAATTATGCTATGAAGGGTAGCCCCCAGCACTGGCTAATTGAATCAACACAGCTGAGCATTTTCTTTTTTTTTTTTTTGTCAAGACACATGACACATTATGAGCAACCATGAAGTTCCGAGGCTGTAGAGCAAAGTAAAGTAGGACAGATGGGGGTAGAACGGAAGAAACTACGATTTAAAAGTAATGAAGGAAAGAGAACAGGAAAGTGTAGAGTAATGAAAAGGAAGAGATGTGTCAAAGTGGCATCCTGCAGGTGGTGAGCAGCAAGGGTCTGTCCAAGGACCCTGTAAATGTAGGGTTGCCACCTTTCAGAAATAGAAATAAGGGACGCCCTGATTTCAGCAGTGCAGGAGCCAAAAAAAAAGCCCTAAAACTTCTAAACTGAATAAAAATGTGTTTATTTTATATGAAAAACAAAATGCTTTGATTTAAAGTTTAAAGTGCTTTAATAGCATTGAACTTTCATGACTGTAGAGACAGACAACCATATAGCAACTGAAATAGCCTCCTATGCTACGTATGTCCACATCAGCCCAGATGTATAATATAGCCTACAGGTGAAGAATATGGTGTAAAAGTTAATTTATTTCAATAATTCAACTAGAATAAGGTGTAAAAGTTAATTTATTTCAATAATTCAACTAGAATATGGTGTAAAAGTTAATTTATTTCAATAATTCAACTAGAATATGGTGTAAAAGTTAATTTATTTCAATAATTCAACTAGAATATGGTGTAAAAGTTAACTTATTTCAATAATTCAACTTTTATATGGTGTAAAAGTTAATGTATTTCAATAATTCAACTAGAATATGGTGTAAAAGTTAACTTATTTCAATAATTCAACTAGAATATGGTGTAAAAATTAATGAAAATACGGGACAAATCGCGTCCCGTATTAGTTCAATACGGGACGCAACATTTTTTTCTCAAATAAAGGACAATTCCGTATTTTACGGGACGGGTGGCAACCCTATGTAAATGTGAACATCAAAATAAATGCTTAACTCATCCAAACAAATACAAACCACATAAAACAACCAGGCATCCTAGGGTGAAGGGTTCCCCTCTGGGAGGGCTGGAAATCCCCTCTCTAAAAACTGACTGAGCTTCCTGTGGACCAAGAGTGAATGCAGCAGCTCTGATGTCACCACTCGCACTTATGAATATCCAATCTAGAAAAAAACAGATCTGGTTGCTGTGCCTTCGAGCACCTCTCTTGGTTTTCCACTTCAGTTCCCTCAACTGGACTTCTGAATCCAAACAGCTCATGACAGATTTTTCAGAACGTACTATTTCAATCCCTCTCGCCGCCACTCCTCCACCAACTCTGTTGTTGTAATGCGACTTTGCTGTTACTTGCAGATAATGAAGTCCGCTGCTTTTCCAAA
This sequence comes from Cololabis saira, assembly GCF_033807715.1. Lineage (NCBI taxonomy): Eukaryota > Metazoa > Chordata > Actinopteri > Beloniformes > Belonidae > Cololabis > Cololabis saira. The sequence continues at coordinate 16,169,277 of NC_084597.1, forward strand.
TCAGTTTACGGGGTGAAAAAGGAACGACTCTCCAGTGAGGAGAGCCTCTGATGTTGTGACTATCGGTCACGTTCTGCACTTAATAAGCGTTTGGGTACATCTATATTTACTCAGTGATGACCTCAGTTCATGGAGAGCTGAGTATGTAAGAGGAAAGAACGACTTCACTTCTTCAAGGACTATTTTGCTGCATGTCCAGTTTAAATCGTTAGCATGGGTAAAATGAAAAGACGGCAAGGAAAGAGTATAGAAGATATTGGAGATGCAAAAGTAGAAATCGATTGCTCTGAATAGAAAAAGATAAAATCCTCTGATTATCTCACCGATTTTCTCTCAGACTTCAGCTCCTGCAGGTAGCGCGATAGCTCTGTGATGATTTGAGATGTCAAGTTCTCTGCTATGACCTCGTGTTGACCCGCGTAGTCGTTTAACTCGTTAAGCGTCATTAGGAAGGCTCGACAGAAGGTGTATCTGGTGACATGCAGGAGGTGAAGTTAGAAAAAAACATTGGTAGCCATAGAAATATTACACTTTCACAGGTAAAGAAACTGATATATGAAAACAGTATTATTCTTCACATCTGTTTCTCTAATGTTAAACTGTTCCTTTATTTACTTGTCACACGTGACCCATGAACTTACTTGCTCTCTTCCTCTTCTTTTGAGTTCTTCTTGGGCTGATATTTCTTTGACAGATTCCTGTAAAGACAAAAGAGTACAGTCTCATCAGCTGATTCTTACTGTATATATTCACAAAGGACCAAGTCTGCAGGCAGGCAGAGCATCATTCCCTTTATATTCCCCTGACACCACTCTTATGGACCTGCCAGAGGACCTCTGGTACACACTTCAATCCTGCAGGACTGAGTGGAGTGCTTTCTGCTCCGACTACTACACCCACTTTTCTCTCTTCGTGCCGTAAATCAGGCCTCCAGGAGGATGCACGCAGGGCGAGTCGCCACAGACAAGCGTGCTTTTCCAAAGCAGCCATTGCGCTTGTTTTGACTCTGGTTGTGTATTAGTGGCATGATATTAAAAGAGTGGGATGAAGGGAGACAAAACGGGATGTATAGTAAACAGTTGCGATGATGGAAATATGTCAGTGTGCCAGATGTGGTAGATCCGTACAGCTGCAAGGACAGTTTGCAGCCTAATCCAATGTCCCTCTCTTAAATCCCCAATGAGAAGTACTGTACTGTGTGATAGATCATCTCACAATATCATTCATATAGGGTAACAAAGTCGGCTGTGAGCAAAACACCATATCACACTCTAAACCAGGGCTATTCAATTGGCGGCCCGCGGGCCACATGCGGCCCGCTAGAAGCTTTTATGTGGCCCCCGGTCATATTTCAAAAAAGGGGGTGTTTGTTGAAATTTTTTTTTTTTTTTTTTTTTTTAATAATATTTTTATAACTGGCTACTATGGACTAAAAAGGTTGTGCTCAATGCTTAATATAATATTCAAATAAGGAAATCTTGGTGGAAAGTGGTGCTTTGTCATTATGGCATGTTTTATTAAAAGTAGGTCAATATCAATTTCATTAAGTTTGCACAATGCATGGTTTCAAAATGAACTTGCATTCAAAATAATATTTCTTTATCTGAATATCATATTTAACATTCACAATTGCTAAATCTGGAGACAATTAATACATAATTCATATGTAAACTAGATATATTCAAATGTATAATACAAATGTATTATATTTACATAAGTCATCGTCTTTGAGTGCAAAATACATTTTGAAAACCCCCACATTTTCAAATTGTGCGGCCCTCTCCATACAGTCCTTTTGCAGATGTGGCCCCCGGCCGAATCTAGTTGAATACCCCTGCTCTAAACTCAAGATTCTTTGTCTGAATAAAGAACAGCGATACCACGTTAAAAATGAACAACCAGGCAACAAAATGGTATATAATGGTTGGTATAATTGTCTGGGTGGCAGAAATGCATCAAGCTGTTTGCAAATGCAAACAACATCAGAATAATGCCAAACTGCTGCATACATGGGGTACCGACGTTGTAAAAATGTAGTATGAACGAAATGTTCTTGTTCACTAGACAGATCCAGTTGTGAAGATCGGTTCGTTCTTGATACAGAAAGCGTGCTACTTCTGGAGACATTTCTAGTGTGCAACTGACCAGCCCACCTCACATACAGTATCCCACAAAGCAACTACAACAGCAGAAGCTGTTCACAGCAGTCACATGACCGGCGTTTCTTTTTAACCTATAGCATAATGAATTCAGAAAAGGTCTGTCGCAGTGAACATCACCGTCAGTGACACATCCCTTCATTTGAGCAGTTAAAAGGATGACATCCTGATGTGTAGATGTACAACAAACAACAGCCAAGAAAAATTACCTCCAGGCTGGCGCTACCTGACTGGCTTGAACTGTGATGCTATAAATGCTAGCTCACTTAGCTAATGTTGGTGCATTCATGATTAACCTGCTTTTATTTTCAGTACACACTCTGCATAGTCGTGTATGACGTACACATGCAACGCTGCACAAGTCTGCAGTTATCTTTACATTATGCTGGAGGATCCGTTACAATTTCTGACCATCAATCTCAAACCCTTATCTTGTCGTTGGCCCCACCAGTCCATCCTTGGAAAATTAAGCTTTGAATATTTGTTGTAACCTTCTGATGAAGCTCCCAGAGCCGGCCGTAACCAAGACGACACGCCTCATATGTCTGGCAAGGTTGCACAACCTACAGAATGCGTAGGCTGCCTATTTTTATATTTTCTACAAGTTTAAAATCGTGCTTATTAAGATCAGTGCTAAACTGATGTATGAAAACATCTTTGCAGCTACTGCTGTGGAATGTGTAAATGGTGGTCCCTTCCTCTGTCTCATTCTGAGCGATTTTCAAATAAATATTTTCCTCGGCTCAAATCCATCTACACATTAATGTGCATCAATGCTGATCTGTTGTGGGGTTGTAGCATTTTATTGACTGATGGAAGTTTAAGTGCTTAAATGTGAAAATTTTTCTCAAAGAGGATGCTTAATTCTTATTTAAATAATGTATAAGTTAAAAAAAAAAAAAAAAAGAAGTGCATGTGATGCTCTCCATCCAGCTCTGTCTGCCACATCCCCCACGCCTCAATCCCCTCCGGTGTTTGGACTGTTGCTAGGCAGATCTATCTCTGTGTCTTGCGCTCTGTCCTTCTCACTCCGTCTCTAATTATAGCCCCAGTTTCCTTTCACCCATTTATTCACTCACACTCACAGCCAGATGATATCTACATCTGCTAGCCTCCAAAATACATTTAACAAACATGTCAAATTCAGAGCAGCAGCTTGTTTTTGGGAGGGTTCTTTTTTTTCTTGGTCCACATTGTACTGGAAGGAAACGTCTGTACATACTGGCTGATAATACAACCAGACAGACGCTCTTTTTTTCACCCTCACCCAGTGTCTTTTGTTAAAAGGACTTTATTTCCATTATATTATGGATTATGCCAGACTGGAATTTGGGGGGAGGAGGAGGAATTAATGCACTGGCCTGCAACGACTGGACTGGAGCATTGTGCATGTTTACACCGATGCAGAGGAAGAGGATTATTCCTGGATTAGGGTGTTGTGTGATTGGTATGGGGACAGAAAGGGTGCAAAGGAGTTAAAGCCTCAGATGGCATTCTTTTGGTAAGGGGCGACGGTCACTTTGGAGAAGCGTTATGGTGGTTTTCAATCTTGTATGAAGTTCATGTGTTCTTACTGTGCATGGGCTTTTCTCAAGGTACTCCAGCTTTCTTCCCCCAGTCCAAAATCGTGCATGTAAGGTTGTATGGAGATTCTACACTGACTCTGATAGTTTGTCTCTGTGTGACCCCGTAATGGACCCGACAACCCGGCTGGTATAGGCCCCACCCTCCCCACACGACCACGGAAATGGGTACATAAACGGGGTGGATTGATAAATGGATGGATGCTTATAACTGGAGCTGGTGATCAATACTCAGTTTGCCATAACTGACCCAGTTCCCCATTATTTTTTTTATTATTGATCTTGCGAATATATGACCAATTCTTTGGTCTACGATGGAATCATGTGAGGGCCCACATTGACACGACCAAAACACACACAGCTGTATGTAATGCCAATTCTGTCTTTTTTCTTTAAACTGTTTCTTTAAATATATGTACACCTTTTTAGTTGACACATACCAAAATGTCTAATGAGAAAAGACATTTTCTATTTGAGATGGACAAATCTGCCTGACAACACAGATGAGAGACAACAGGATGAGATCAATGGGCCAGCTCCATTAGCTTATTAGATCTAAAAGCCCTGTGTATTTTTCTGTACGAGTGTGGCCAACAGTTTAAACCTGATCTCGTGAGATAAGTTGATTACAAAGGATAATTAGTCTTGAGGTATGGCAAAGTAGCACTGCAACACTGAAAGGTGGAAAACAATAGAAAACTTGCACTCAGACTTTCCTAGTCAAGCCGCCCTATTTTGGGCTTTTTAGTCTCATTTGACTTGATGTGCACAGACGTATCTTTATGCATGTGCATCCACTCAAGAGCTCTGTATGGGCACAAAGATGGAAACAATCTATGTGCTCATCTACATGTCCTCAGATGGGAGAGCAAATATGGTTATATACTGCCTGCTTTAACGCAACGCAACAGTATAGACTAAATGCACCCTTAGAAGTTTTATACAAAAAGCAGCTAAACACCTTTCTGTTCATCGAACACCTTTGACACTATTGAAGTTGCTTCTGCAGATATGGGTGTTTTACCAGATGTATTATTAGAAATCTCTCCGTTTAAGATGAACCAGTGTGTGAAAAGTTAAGAAGTGGAAGGTTATAGGTTATATGGTTAAAACCTGCACTGAAACACAGACAGCTAGTCTTATTATCTCAAGCTGTCTTAATTCTCAAAAAGAGGAGTGGTGTGGTCTGCAGAAGATCTGAGGAGTTTTAATATAAATACTGGAATGGCATTGGTTGCTCCCTCTGAAGAGGGGGCGGGTGGTCAGTACTTAGGGCTTTAGCCATATTGGCCATCCTCTTTACAGATGAAGATGGTGGATTTGGGGGGGGGGGGGGAGGGGGGGATCTCCTACTGTGCTGGCTGAGCTGCAAGAAGCCCGAGGAGCTGGATTTTTGTCAGTACGGGGTTCCTCATGCTGCCATCGCTGAATATCAGTGACTGGAGGAAAACGGAGTGTGTGTGAGGGGAAAAATGAAGGGGGTGAACCAGGCAAAGGAAAAAAAAACTGGGTCAGACCTAGGGTTGAAAAGGCTGATACCTTGTAGTTACTATGGAAATGCAAGCTCCGCCCCATCCCCCCACAAGCTGACTTCCTCTTGCCTGAAGCTCAAACCAGCAACCACGAGAAAATGAGGCAGACAGACTTTTCACAACAAGAGAAAAATAAAATATAAGCATGTCGTCTGCCTGCTCGCAATCTAGTTGGAACAAAATCCAGCAAAATGATCTAAATCAATGGTTTGATGTTTTTGAAGTCTTATCATTTGGTTTAAATTCCCAAAACACCTTTTCACATCATTTGAAGCTTAATGCAATCTACTACAAGTTCCAGAAATGTACCAGGACTGAGCATTTTCATTGTTTACATTCGTAGTTTTAATTGCAATATCAAACTAAACTGTTGATGTGGCAGAATTGATTAGCTTAAACACACAGGCCGAGCAGGCATGAGGCCAATTTCCAGTCACACAAGTCCAGGATAGTTTTGCAGAACAACTGCTGGCCCAAGTCTCCTTAACAAGAACCACCATGCAACAGACATTTCTGGGAGTTCCTTGAGGGCTGAGATAAATCTTGGGTTGACCTATACAACGTAGTCCTGAAAAACTCCTTGGTGGGAGGTGGTGAAGACTCATCGGTCATCTATTTTAGGGAGGGGTCTTCTTACGTACGCAAACACAGCAACCATCTCGTCTCCTTCCATGTTTCCTAGCATCTGCCTTATCTTTCTTCCTCGTCTTCTCCTTCTTTTATTTATTTATTTTATTAGCAATTAAACAAAAACAACAAAAAGCTGCGCAGTCCTGCCCCCAACTAGTATGGAGGGTCGGTTTGGCTTTACTGTTACAGTAACACAACCACTGAAAGGACAGAAGAACTCCCCCCTGTCACAGGTCCCACCTTTGTTAGTTTGACCCTGGCGCCCGAAAACGGAAACCCACCTAAAGTCTGCTACCTCTATTTAGAAGCGAAGAAAAGCACGACAGCAGCTTGTAATGTCAGCAGTTCAAACATTTCAAGTAAAAAAACCACAAAGAAAAGCATCCACCGGACGCATTCCTCTAAAGGTCCATTAAAGATGTGCGGTGAAATGGATGAAGACGATGCCACGACTTTAGAGATTACAGAGGGGTCAGTTTCACAGAACTGGACATCTGCTGTTATCTGTTAACTCGATGGGTTCTGAAGCCTATTGGAAAACCTCCAGCCAGAATGTAGTTTGTTAGTAAACATTAGAGTACACCACCAAGGGTCACCAATAAAGCCTGACTTATACTTCTATGATAAAGCGACACGTTACTATGATGTAGGTGTGAACCTGAAGGCGTAAACTGCTGTCAACAGAGTATGTTTTGGTTTTTCAGACCATTTTAGCACCTTTTGGTTAAGAGTACACCATTATTTTCAGTCCTTCCCAGCAGCAGCAAGTGAAGAAACACCTCTGCAGGCTGAATTATCAAATGAATCCAGCTAATTCAATCTGATTCAGACAAGCCAGCCAGTGGCCAACTGCTTCAAATGTAGGGACATGTTATATCCATAGAAATGTTTACATTTGCATTAGGTGTACAGTAGTAGTAGTAGTAGTAATAGCAGTAGCAGTAGTAGTAGCAGTAGCAGTAGTAGTAGTAGTAATAGCAATAGCAGTAGCAGTAGCAGTAGTAGTAGCAGTAGTAGTAGCAGTAGCAATAGCAGTAGTAGCGGCAGTAGTAGTAGCAGTAGTAGTAGTAGTAGTAGTAGTAGTAGTAGTAGTAGTAGTAGTAGTAGTAGTAGCAGTAGTAGTACCAGTAGTAGTAGTAGTAGTAATAGCAGTAGCAGTAGTAGTAGCAGTAGTAGTAGTAGTAGTAGCAGTAGAAGTAGCAGTAGTAGTAGTAGTAGCAGTAGTAGTAGTAGTAATAGCAGTAGCAGTAGTAGTAGCAGTAGTAGCAGTAGCAGTAATAGCAGTAGTATTAGCAGTAGCAGTAATAGCAGTAGCAGTAGTAGTAATAGTAGCAGTAGTAGCAGTAGTAGTAGTAATAGCAGTAGCAGTAGCAGTAGTAGTAGCAGTAGTAACAGTAGCAGAAGCAGTAGTAGTAGCAGTAGTAGTAGCAGTAGCAGTAGTAGTAGTAATAGCAGTAGCAGTAGTAGCAGTAGCAGTAGCAGTAGTAGTAGCAGTAGTAGTAGCAGTAGCAGTAGCAGTAGTAGTAGCAGTAGCAGTAGCAGTAGTAGTAGCAGTAGTAGTAGTAGTAGTAGTAGTAGCAGTAGTAGTAGCAGTAGTAGTAGTAGTAGTACCAGCAGTAGCAGTAGTAGTAGCAGTAGTAGTAGTAGTAATAGCAGTAGAAGTAGCAGTAGTAGTAGCAGCAGTAGTAGTAGTAGTAGCAGTAGTAGCAGTAGCAGTAGTAGCAGTAGTAGTAGTAGTAGCAGTAGCAGTAGCAGTAATAGCAGTAGCAGTAGTAGTAGCAGTAGCAGTAGTAGTAATAGTAGCAGTAGTAGTAATAGCAGTAGTATCAGTAGTAGTAATAGCAGTAGCAGTAGTAGTAATAGCAGTAGCAGTAGTAGTAGCAGTAGTAACAGTAGCAGAAGCAGTAGTAGTAGCAGTAGTAGTAGCAGTAGTAGTAGTAGTAATAGCAGTAGCAGTAGTAGCAGTAGCAGTAGTAGTAATAGCAGTAGCAGTAGTAGTAGCAGTAGCAGTAGCAGTAGCAGTAGTAGTAGTAGTAGCAGTGGTAGTAATAGCAGTAGTAGTAGTAGCAGTAGCAGTAGCAGTAGTAGTAGTAATAGCAGTAGCAGTAGTAGTAGTAATAGCAGTAGCAGTAGCAATAGCAGTAGTAGTAGTAGTAATAGCAGTAGCAGTAGTAGTAGTAGTAGTAGTAGTAATAGCAGTAGCAGTAGCAGTAGTAGTAATAGCAGTAGCAGTAGCAGTAGTAGTAGTAGTAGCAGTAGCAGTAGCAGTAGTAATAGTAGTAGTAGTAGTAGTAGTAGTAGTAGCAGTAGTAGTAGTAATAGCAGTAGCAGTAGCAGTAGCAGTAGTATTAGTGTCTTATTTTTAATCTTATTCATCTGAAGGAAAAATGAAAAGTTCAACCTGATTTTCACTTTCCAACTCCAAATATGTGTCTCATGTCAGTTTGAAGACTCACCTAATTTGCTTTGCATAGCTGACTTCAATCTCCGATCGCTCCTTCACAAATTTGGTGTACTTCTCCACAAATTCAATCCCCCACTGCGTATGCTTCTCCAAGTTGTCAAACTGATCCTGTAGTGAAGAAAAAAGAAGGTGCATTGATGATTACATCATTCAAAATGAAGTAATTCCTTATCTTTTACAATGGAGACACACAAATGAAGTAAACATTCAATCAACTTGATCATGATGATATCATGGTGCAGGAGCGGCAGGACAAACAAAGGTATCCATCTTGGAATCAGAGGAGCAAAGTTTTTACAGATTCTTACAGCCAACACGGTTGATTATGTAAAGCTGCACAATTTATGGGCAAAACCAAAAATCACAGTATTGATTCACATGCAGATTCACGTATTGATTTATTTCCATACATTTACAAATTTCCTGATGTTATTCGTTGTGTAACAAAACGCTTGTTGATTCACCGGTCGAGCCAGAGATTTGCAAATTATTTACAAAAGGTGTAGCAGCGGTGTGAGGGAGGAAACAAAAAACACTCCACACGTGTGACTACAAACACGACCAAGCCGGAGTTTAGCAGCAAGGTAGAGAAGCTGCAGAAATAAATACCGCCAACAGTGGTGGAAGAGGCTGAACCTTGCTCGACCAACCGTATTATATACTTTGTCGCTTGCTTTACTGGGGCTGCACGATATAAATAAAAACATGCAATATCATAATTGAATAAGGTGATAATTATAAACAAACACACATACGATTAATAGCCTGACGGCTCAGAGCCATGTCTAGAAATAATACGGTATGAGAACAATCCATAGGGCCTCCTCATCCACAGGGCAGCACCAGCGGTTGTTATCAAACTGCCTTTGGTCAGAGTCGGTCAGTGTCGGTCAGCGTCGGTCAGCGTTACCATCAATCAGACCAACAAACACGGTTACGTGTTCCGAGTGACGGAAACGAGTCAATTGGAGAGTGAGTTGTGTTGAAGAGTAAATTAAACTTTTGCTTCAGCCTGTCAGCAAAATTATCTGATGAAAAAAAGAATAACATTAAAAAAATCAGTTAGGGTCTCTGATTGGAAAAGTATACACTGTGGTGTTGCCTAGCATCATGGCTATCATCTGCTGAGGCTGAAGCTACATCTCCATCGCGCAGCACCGGAAACCCTGCAAACACCGGCAGCGAAAGCGAAACTGAGGCCAGTGCCCCGGGACGCTCAAGAAGCGACTGCGATTCCCGTGGCAGCACTTTATGGGATGCTGTTTGAGTAACGTGACCAAAGACATCAGGGACTAGTTGCCATGGAACTCAAAGATGAAGAACGAAACAATCCTCTGATTACAAAACACTGTAACGGTTAGTGAAAACAGACGCCGGGGAGGTAATGTTACGCATTCATGGGATGGTTTTGAATGCACAGCTTGGGAATGGAGGCAGAATAAAGAGGGAATCTATAGTTTCTATGTGTGAAAATGGCCAACCTTGAAAGTCCCGTTTAGACACTACATGCTTTTTTTTCTGTTGAGTGCAATAAATATTTTCACACACAAGAAGAATATTGTGATTAATTCAGTTTGGTGGATATAATGCAGCCCAATTTTTTTATACAATCGGGTCTCTCTCAACCATAATCATTTGACATACACGATATGAATAAATTAACATTTTTCACCCTCAGTTACGAATCAGACAAAAGCATCTGCATGAATCCTTCAGAAACTGGCTTCCTGGTTATTCATGCACTCATTCTGAGCTCCATGCCAGTGTGACAAATAACTTTCCCTTCAATATCTAAACTTGATTTGGTAGTATTTCCATCATGGGGATTGAGTGAAGCTCAAGGTAAAATAAAGGTGTCGGGAGTCCGCAGCACTGATAACCGCACACAACTGTTCAGGCTGAACTCGAATTGTAGTGAAAATATGAGCCTCGAGTTGGCTGAGGTCAAGTCATGAAATTCATCAGCTCAGAGAAGAATGCACACACATACCTTCACACATCACAGCTCAATTCATAGCTACTTTAAAAACCAATCGTGATAGCACAAACTTTGTAAGATTTTAAAAGATGGACCAAAAAAATTAATTATAAAGAAAACCTTGGTGTAGCTCCAACAGTCCCCCATCCTCTCCTCCACCATGTCTGGCTCCCTCCCTCTGAGTCCAGCTAATAGCACTTGCAGCGGGATGAACTAAGCAGGTGTCAGCAGAAAAAAAAAAGGATTCAAGGATTCTCTGAGAAAACCATGAAGCTTACTGCAGGACTGCTTCAAGATATGTGCACTAAAAGCTTTGTGACACTCTAGACACAGGAAGCGGTTGCGGTGATGAAGAGGTGTACTGTCGCCTACAAAGTTATGCAGCATGTGCAACTTCAAGTGAGCATCAGTAGCTTTTTGTATGGTTGACTTGATTCAAGCAGAAAGGTCAAGGCCATCCAGTTTTGTGGCGTGGCAGTAACCTGGACTATGACAGTGTCCTCAACACCTCTGATGAACAGCCCTCGCAAACTCGACGCCTCCCAATTGAAGTACTCAAGGAAAACAATGGTGGGTCTCTGAGTGACAGGGACTTTCCAGTCTCCATTGTTTGTCAGTTTCAATGAGAAATCAGTCATCAACAAGCCACTCAACAGAAGAAAGACAAGATTAAAACCAAACAATTAGATGTTTTTCAATGAAATAATGAGGCAACTCCTCTGCTTCACCAGTCAGCGTTGTTTTCCAATGCTTGCAGAGACACATTTGCTGCTTTTTTTTTCTGTTATGACCTCCTTTCCTTTTTATGACCAAAGGGTTGCTCACTCCTCTGGAACCTTGTGATCTAACCTACTTCAATGTAACCATCCAGCAAAACAATCAGGGCACAAAAAAAACACACACACACACACACAAGGAAGAGCACACGTCAGCGCCACTACATCACACACAAAAACGTCCTTTACTCCAGCACACACATTTCTCACATTACCCTTTTCTGCAGGGGCACCATCTTATCCACAGCATGGAATGTGTACCCTTTGAATCATCCAAATCCGGGAAAATGTCCATTCAACTCGTCACTACCCCCTCCAAAAAACAAATGAGCGCAGCAAAAAATAAAATAAACAAAAAAAGCTCAGGTTAGGTTGGTGAGATCATCTGCAAGACCTTTTTGGTTGACCGTATCCAAAGTGCAGCAAGTGCACATCAGTAAGACAATGGTTTGGGAACAATGCCCAATGACCCCCCCATTCCCACTACTCCCACTCAAAAACAAAAAAGAAACTGCCCAGCTGTGGCAAGTATTTCCCAATTTTCTGGAAAGGAACAGGAATCCAAAAGAAAAGGGGAGGAAACGGTTGTAGAGCCGGCTCTCTCTGCAACACGCTCCGAATATGAGGTCACGGCTGCCTACAGCATTCAGGCTTAATGCTCCATCAGGCATAAGGTGGAATAAGTGAGAAGGGAGAGGAGGATGGTGAGACAGAGAGAGGGAGACAGAGAGAGAGAGAGGGAGAGAGAGAGAGACAGGAAAAACAAAGGGAGGGGGCTTGAAAGAAACTGAGGAGGCGGGATTATACGCAGAGGGGATTACACATGAGGGGGGGATTCGAGACCATACTGTAGAGGCTTCATAAATTGTGTCACTATCTACAAAGTATAAAAAAATCCTAAAAAATAAACAGAAAAATATATTAAAACACTGACTTAAAGCTTATGATCCATCTTGTGATGAGTCATTGTGAGATCCTGAACCTTTTGATGGGGCGTAATGGAAAAGCAATCGATGAAGCAATTTCCAAGACACAAGAAAAAATATCAGGTTTATAAATTATGGATTCGAGAGAGGAAACTAAAAAAAAAGAGCATAACAGATAATGACAATTGAATTACTGAGACGACTTCTCGCATCAACCTTCTGTCATTCCAGTGAGTGAAGTACTTAACACCATGAAAAATAAATTAATCTCTGACCAAAGAGAGCAGATCTGATGACAAAAATCTGCTGACTGCAACACTCTCTTCTCTCACCGGGTACGACTATCTTTGAAAATTAAACAAGCTCTAAATAAGTCTATTTTTAGGCTGATTAATGCTTTATTTCAGTTTCCAAGGATTTGTCTGGTTGATCAGACTGAATGGGGGCTCATTACTGGCTGTCAGGTCTAAAGCCGACAGAGAGTCTGTAGAAAACCTGATGATCACTGGTTGCTCTCTGCTCTTATTGGCTGATATCACCAGGTCCTAACCTCAGACCTCATGCATCCAGCCCAAGACTTCCTCTAAGCACTGCACTCTGGCAGATGCTTTAGCTCCCTCAGGTCGCACACCTCTAGAGTCCCGTGGGTAATACACACTTTAAACTCTGTACAAAAAAACGCATACCTTTTGTGCAAGCTGTGCATCTTCCACTTAATTTTAAGATATTGCATCAACAAAATCAACATTCCTCACTTGGCTAGCCATTTTCAGATTTATCAGAATGGGAAAATCCTCGTCTCAACTAGCAACAATGAGGAAACTATTTGATATTTTCATGAAGAGGGCATCCTTTAGGTATCTCAGTTGTGAGAATTCAAATGCTTTTTTTAAGCCAACAAATGAAATATACCGTATTTTCTGGACTATAAGCCGCACCTGTATATAAGCCGCATCCGCTCTATTTGTAAAAAAACAATAAAAAAAAGATATACAAGCCGCACCTGTATATAAGCCGCACCCGCTCTATTTAAAAAAAAAGATATGCAAGCCGCAAATATTTATGTTGTTAGATTAGACATTTACTACATGTACAGAACCATTTTGAACTGTAAATGATGTACATGTTTGTACCTAAATAGATCTTTCCTAACAGTGTCTTTTAACACGGCAGCAACTTTGCTGATTAAAACAGGACAGAACCAAGAGAAAATAACCGGTATTTATTTATCTATTTATCTGTTTGAAATCTGCTTCTACCTACTTCTATCTGCTAAAGAAGAAGTAGCGTATTCTTCTTTGCATTAATTTTGTCTTAGTTTTTATTCTAATTCCGGATAGAGCACCCGAGCGGTGGAAGAAAAATCCACAGAATAGCTGCACCTTTGTATAAGCCGCATGGTTCAAAACCTATGAAAAAAGTAGCGGCTTATAGTCCAGAAAATACGGTACTTGGATTTTGCACAGCTGGTAAGTTAAATTAGGGATTAAAGGCACAGGTTCAACTATGAAAAGTAGTAACCAAAAGAATTCCGTCCATCTGTCCATTCTTCAGCTATACCCGTGTCTCCTTATTCGTGTTTACTGGGTCTGCGGGAGCATGAAGTGGGATGGGCTCCACACTTTATTTCCATTTCTGGCTATGAATGCAACTCCTTCCAGAACAAAGACATAAATAAAGACAGGACACAGTCCTAGTGACTTGACCGCACGTAAAGCAGCAGCGTGCCAGGTTTTAGAGTCTTCCTGCTCTTCCTGGATGCAACTTTCACACTTTGAAATCCCTCAGTCACAGTTGGCTGGAACGTTAGCAGCACATGTGCTTCCAGCGCAACCCCCGTACCGAAAACTCCTCGTCCTGACCTTGACTCTCATCGTCTCTTTGATCTGCAGCCCCCAACACCCAACCTTGCTCCTGCAGCAGGGAATATGTGGGGGATCCCTTCGGGATATGAAACGGCCCAACCGTGCTTGTTATCTCAGGCCACAGTCCCACTCGCTGCTATGATCATTCTATTGTGGCAGTACCAAGAAAGAAAATAAACAGAACAGCGTAGATAAATATTTCTCATCATCCAGTAAATGGGAAACAGGTTCAGCTGAGAACAAAGGAGACACTTACTGTAGATGTTGCTAAATATACCGCATGTAGGTTGTACGAAAACAAACACATGCTTGTTTTAAGGATCAACCTCCTGACCTGTAGCACCCCTCCTAAGCAGTGCCGGGGATTATGGAGCAGGTTTACGTATCAGACCAGCAGTTAATCTGAACTAATGCACATTATTTAGCAACCACTTCAATCCAAATCTCCCAAGATTCCAGTTCTTTTATCACACACAGAACAAAGAGGCGAGCCTGACGTATGAGCACTTCCTTTCATGCCGTCTATCTGCAGGTCAGAGCAAATGATCAATATCTTTTTTTACCACAGGGGGCAGTAGAGAGCAATAAGCCTTCTGCTTCAAAATCACTAAAAGAGATGATGAAGCCCATCCATTATAGATGGAAAAGGTTTTTTTTTTATTATTATTATTTATTTAGTGTCCAGGACATTAAGGAAAAAATGATGAAGAAGTGCACAATAAAAAACGTTATAAAACTGAGTTGATGAAACAAAGGAACAGGAAGAAGAAAGATGCAGGTTGTGTGAACTGAATCATGAAAGTCAGTCGTGTAAATGAGCAACTGGATGGTAAAATAATAAACACTCGTGGGAACTTCCTGGTTTGTTTGGGTCTTGGAGCCTTGTAGAGGTCGCTTTGACACTCTGACCATCAACTAAGGGGATTGCAACGAAAAATACACGAGAAACAAGACAGGGCCGCTCATCCATCGAATAAGGGGAAACTACACATAAGACAGAAGTTTCCACATTAGGATACACATAAATCTGGATAAACATCAGTCATGAAAACACATTAAACTGTAATATTTAAAGAAATAAAAATACAAATTCTGCACATTTTCCAATAACAACATTTTGACAGTAATCATTCACAGTTGTCCAGTTTTAAAGAAAAAAAAGCTTTTCATCTAATTTACTTTGTGGTGTATTTGTGGTGTAACTGTGTATTTACACCTGATGAACTTATTAACAGAGTTTTACCAGTCAGTCTCTCTAAATTTCACAAAGTTTCCAAACTTAGTAACACGCTTTCACAATGTGTCAGTGACGTGCTTACAGTATATGGAGCTTCACCACTGACAAGAAATGTGTTCAAAAAGAGACTAGAGAAAAAAAGAGAGAAACAAACAAACAGAGAAAGAAAAAAAAGAAGAAAAAAAGACAAAAAAAAGAAAGTGATAGCGCAGGAGGTGATTCACTGAGGCTGCCGGGATAGATGTAAGGCTGCAGGGAGGACAATGGGACAAGAAACCATTTGATGCTTTGTCTTCTTTTTTTGTGGCACATGTGTTGACCAAGGAGTGAAGGCAGCAGGACTGGGAGGGGGTCTCCAGCTGCTCAATAGAAGAGCTAACATCTGTTCTTTGTTATTCTTCTACACCTGCTAAATACCTCTCACATTCAGAGCCATTTCCATCATTTCAAAACATACCAAACCAATTGCAAGTGGAGGGGAGGCTTTATGTAATGACCATACAGGAGTGTCCAATCTAATATTCACAATTACCAAGATGGCTGCAGAATGGTAAAAACACGTTGATGTAGGGCTGGGCGATATGGACCAAAAGTCATATCTCGATATTTTCTAGCTAAATGGCGATACTCGATATATATCTCGATATTTTTTCTGTGCCTTAATTGGGGTTTCCCCCACAGCATTATAGCATAGCATCTCTGTTAGCTTCATTTTTTTCTGAGGCAAACCCTTAAAAAAACAGTCAGTTTTAATACAAAGCCTCGTGCCAAATGTCACACAGGAACCTTTATTAACAGAGGTCTGCACAATATCAAAATGTATAAAACAAATGAAATAAAAATAAACTGCCTGCATATATAGAATAAAAATGCTTCTTGAATAAAATAAAACAAATATCCCTTTCCTGCATAACAATTAAATTAAAATACACTGTGCAATTAATACAATGTAGACAGTAACAGGCAGACTTTTCCACTGAGGTTGCCAGTTGTGCAAATAAAAAAACATTTGTGCAAATCTCAAATAAAACATTCAAGTCAATTTGTCACAAAATAAGCTATATCAAAATCATTAAAAAAAAATGTAAAAAAAAAAAAAAAAAAAAAAAAAATCGATATAAACGACATTGTCTCGTACCATATCGTGTTTGAAAATATATCGATATATGGGTCATTCCAGAATTGGAGGACATTTGACGTCCCACCCATGAAATTTCAAATAAACTGTGTACAAAATACATAATCATCAAGTTTTTGTGTAAGTTTTACTAGTCCTTACACCAAATCTAAATCATCTGGGGGAAACAATGTTTTGAAAATATTTTTAAAAATACCAAATAAGTTGGGAGTAGCCCCTAATATGCCATTTCCCCTGGTCCCAGCCCCTTGGTGACCAAATTGAATATCAGATAAAACTGTTAAAATTACATTTAAATCTACTTTCTTTTGTATTTGTTTGTCCATAAATGTCTCTTGTAGATGTGGAAAGCAATTTTTTTATCAAAAAAATATTTTAAATAAGTATTATTACGAATGGAATCTATGTCCCACACTTTGGCTGCAATCCTGTTACCTTAAGCTTTTTAGCATGGTAGAAGAAGAAGAAAGGTGCGTGTCACATGACACATTGGAAATTACATCATCAAACACTTTACCTTCAGCATGGGTAGAGCACAGGTATGTCCTCTCTTCTATTTTTCATATTTTTATAACATTGTCAGCCTTGCTTGGATGTCTCAATCTATCACCAAGAACCCTGTTACGCATATTTCCAGTATAATATGAATACTTTAAAAAAGGTTTTTACTTATTTACTTATGTAAGAGTGTTCTCTTGGTAAATGCTAACAGTTAGCTAAATAGCTAGCTTCATCTTTTGAGAAAAAGCTAACATTAGCATGGATTTGCAACCCTGTTAGTGGCAACCCTGTTACTGTGAGGGGCAACCCTGTTGCTGTGATTAGAGTAACAGGATTGCAACTCCTCAGTTTACTCAGAATTCAAAACCATTATTCATGGTCCAAATAAATATTTTACAAATAGTAAACTAATTGAGTTTAGTCTACATATTTTAAACAATTCAATTGTATTATTTTATTTTTCTTTCAGAGTGATGGTCCACCCCTCAGCGCTGCTGAAAAGCAAAGGCGCTATCGCGCTAGGCGTGATGCTGATCCAGAGAGGAGACAGCAATATTTAGAAAAAGAGAAACAGAAATGGAAGGAAGACTTAAAAACAGGGAAGAAGCTATTGCAAAAAGACCGCACGGAGAGAGCACAGCGTGTCCAGCGAAAGAGATGGAAAGAGGCACATGAGAGGTGCAACGCAAGGAAGAAGACGCTCAAAGCATTGAACACCCCTCCTATGAGCCCTGCATCTCCAGTCACACCAGAAAACCCATTGAGGGCCCAATTGCCAGATTCTAGCTCCACCTCTCAATCTGGGACTTCAATGTTAGGGTACAATAAAGTAAATGAGGAATGCATGTTATTGTAAGCACATTCTGCTAATAGTTGCAATGTTCAATTTGCAACATGTAAACATGTTTTTCTGGCCGTTGAGGGATGATCTCAATTGGTATCCATTTGAGGATATGCTGACAATAATTCCTCCACCAGAGAAGGTCAACTCCCGCCACTTGGCCATTGCAAGCGAAATATGGAATACTCTGGTCAGCCATGAAAAGTAAATCTGAAAATGAGGTGGCAGAAGTTAGCCAAGTGTTAATGTGGATCTGTTGAAAAGCTGTCTGTTTTTGTTTGCAAGTTGAGATAATTGCTGTGGGACGTTCTACCATGACCCCAATGTTTACAGTGCCAATGCACCAATGTGCCAATGTACAGAATGTGTACCATTTGTTGTTGTTTCCAGTTTTGCACTTTTTTCCGCACTTTTTTGGGGGGCTAAAAAAGCAAATATTATATTATTTCATGAGAAAAAGAAAATTCAAAGAATTAAAAACATTCAAAGAATATCTTTGTTGTCTTGAGCATTTACTTTACACATTTATTTAATGATCTATGCTGAAAAATAATGTAGATAGCAAACCAGTTACTTAACCACAACCCTGTTACACTCATTTCAACCCTGTTACCATATAATTTTAATCAAAAATAATAATAAATGGCTTTCTCAGCTTACAAGGGTTTGACCTTTTGTCATTTAAGCTCTTTAACCAACAATATGCATGAAGTTGTAGAGCAAATATCTTAAAATACATACTGATATTAGTAAAGTGAAACATGTCCTTATTGAAAAGTTGAGTACAATAGATTTTGAAAGTTTCTTAAATGAATTTAAATCAACTCATATCTGAAATCTAATAGTTATTTAGAGAGAATGTTACTTATTTCACCTAATGGTAAAGGAATTATATCTATTTATTTAAATTGTGATACTTTTTCAGGTCCCTGGCTGTTGGTAACAGGGTTGCGCCAATTATAGCAAACAATAAATTTAACATTTAATAAAAAATTTGTCTTTAATGTCTGAGCTGAGCCAATCAAGATTTTGATAGTTTATTACCTAGTATTGATGTGTACATAACTGAAAATGGTAAAATATCAAGTTTTTTTTCCCAAAATTCTAAAGCCCAAATGTCCTCCAATTCTGGAATGACCCATATATTAAAATCTCGATATATCGCCCAGCCCT
Organism: Cololabis saira; assembly: GCF_033807715.1. Lineage (NCBI taxonomy): Eukaryota > Metazoa > Chordata > Actinopteri > Beloniformes > Belonidae > Cololabis > Cololabis saira. The sequence continues at coordinate 16,188,080 of NC_084597.1, forward strand.
ACGTTGATGTGACGTGCGTTTTGTTGATACTAGCCTGGCTGTCACTCTGTCTATGTTGCATGATGTTCTTTCTCTGACGGATTGCAATGGAAGAAGCGGTTGCTTTTACACCGGTTGGAAATCAAAGTGAAATCCAGAGGAACCAGACTAATTCTTTGTACCAAAGAGGGAAAAGAGTTATGATGGCTAGACGGGAACTGCAGGGTCACACCCAGGACAAGCCTGTTTCACACTGATTTAAGGAAAACATGGTTCCCAAGCGGTTTTAAATTCTAGTCCATGGTTCTTGGTGCTAAACATAAATCTGATTGTTTCAGTAGTCCCATTGACTCACACACCCTAAACGGTAGTGGTGAGAAACTGCATTCATCCGTAACTGTTGGTGGGCCGATTAAAGCAAAAAACAAACAGCTCGACTGTTCAGGCCAAAGTGCGGTCGAATAAAGCAGTGGCCGAAAATGTACAATTCTCCGGACTTGTTCTCGCAAAGATTAGTCACAGCCTTACAGTACATAACTCAGATCAGCGGCGCATCCAGCCAGGCAGAAACGTCGCTGTCACCCGTGAGCTGGCCGCTGCAGCGACTGGCTGCCTTTTACCACTGTGGGCGTCCGGCAGCAAGAACAAATATTTAGTGGAGATGCCAAACCCCCTCTCGAACACACACCAAGCTCTGTCCAAGAAAGCGGGGCGGAACAATGCTCCTCATAGCCCAAAGTTACCCCGGTTTCGCTGGAAAAGACACACTCATGCAAACAAAGCCAGATGATCATGTGTGACTTTAGTCTAAATGTCTACTAAAAGTCTAAATGAAGAAATAACCATGCAATTTGCTCTCACGTGTTTTTAAAGCATAGGAACATTCTTCATTATCCCCATGTTGAACAAGAAAGAAAAATAAAATCCCCCTGCTCACATGTAGAGCCAAAAACAGTCTGTCCGCAAAACATGAGCAGCTGTTTGTGGTCAGTGAGTGACCCTGTGTGTAAAAGTTCTTGTTTGCATGCCATGAACATAATTATAGAACCAACACCTTGGCCCGTCGGAAATTCAAGAGTGTATGTTGGTTGTCCACATGGCTGCAATTGAAAGGTGCTGGCAATGCGCTTACTATGTACTGTATGCCTGCTTCTACATTGTCCGAGTTTGCCAATCAATCATTAAACCATGAGAGATATTTTGTGTCAGTAGTTGATACCCTTAGTAAGAAAAAACCTTCCTCTGGCGATCAACTTCACATATCGCAAATTTTATCAGGCACTATTTACTTAGCAGCAATAAAACATACCAGAAAGATAGAAAAATCACTAACACAGTGTGTCTTAATGTTTAATCAAAATGCTCTAGTGACAATACTAATATTGCAAATATCCTCTGCTCACTCACAGTGCTGGTCATCTTCATCTGCAGCAGATTCTGCACATACTCTTCAAAAGGACTCGGCGTGTGCTCCTCGTCTTTTTGTTCTTCCACCTCAGTTTTCACGGAGAGGACATTGTCCAGGAAAACGAAAAAGTCACTCTTTCTGCGCAACATGGTCACGGCTTTCATGCAAGGACAGTGTGGAAAAACCAACTCCCGATAAAGTTAATCCATCACAGGGGGAATGAACTACTACAGAGGAACAAGTCCTGGTTGAGCAAACGGATCTTAGTAGAGTTAATGTCCAGAGGATAGTAGCACCTAGTCAACAAAATATCCTAGATCCTGGTGTTAAATTAACATTTTCATCAACCTAAACTCCCCGAGTGAAGGAAGGACGACGTGCGAATTAACGGGTGCAACTGAAATGCTTCTAGCAGCACAGACCTTGATTAGATGACGCTGTTATTAATCTGATTAGTAAACCTCTCCTGTACGTACCTTAAACACCCATTAGGCTACTCAGTGGTTTAATCCCACCAGTCCAGCAAACACACACTCGCCATTGTTCCTGTTGAGTTGTTTTTGTTCCTTCTGGAGGATAAAGCGCTTTAATTCTTATATAATACCTTCCATGAAATCAAGGGAACTCTGAACTTTACAAAATGACCATTATGAAGGTACCGCAATCACAATTTACTGGCTATAATAATTTAAGACCCCGGAACGTGGTGAATCTTATCCTTCATTCAGATTCAAGAAGCTGGGTAATGTATTGGTTGTGGGATTAACACTTAACACTTAACATTTATCATTCATACATCTATCAATCTCACCACATGTTATATGTCGACCAGTGGGTACTCCCCCTTCCATCTTGGGGAATCACAAAGTTGTTCCTCCCCTACTGAGTAATACAGTCAGGTTTCAATTAGAGGGCGTCCGAGGTGAAACCTCGGAAGCTGGAATTATATCAGGACAAACCTCCTCCTTTGTTGTTTTTGCCATTGTGCAACTTCATTACAGTGACCGACCTGGTAGGAACCACTGACTGAGGAAACTACCACTCCATAACACTTGGTGGGAGTGGTGCACCATCTCTTGCATTCATCTCTTGCCTCCCTCTCTCTCTCTTTGGGTTAGAAAGTACCTAACCCAAGGCAGGGACTTTCAACAGCCCTGTAGAAGTTCCCAAAAATGTTCATAACGGGACTGTTACTGGTAATGGGCACGCATCATGTTTGAAGTCCTGTAAAAGTACCCTGAACCCCCACTAATGGTAACTACTGGAAGAACATCTTCTTTGTGTCCATACCACAGATAATAGCAGTTACCAGATCTAAAATAACTGGGTTGGGTTCTTGTTAGCTCCCTCTTTCAGATTAGGGGCTGTTCCAGCATTAAACATATGTTACACCTGTGTGCAGTCAAAGTATGGTACTGTATGCTGATTGGTCCAGACAACGTGATGGTTGAGTTTATGGACCAAATGCTGGCCATTATGTAGTTCAAATGTAGTCGGAAAATGAAATAAAAAACAGCATTCTAATTCATTTTGTGCTCTCTGTTTAGATTAAACATCTCCAAAGTGTGCAAATAGTGGTCAGCAAATCAATCAAAGCTTTTTCTACATCAGTGCACTTCAATCGAGGGTTTCAAGACCTACCTTCCTTAGACGTTTCGCTGATTGGTTCGCTCTCAGTTTGGCATCAAAAGCTGCACAGGTCGGTAAAGGTTGGTGTGATGGAGCGGGGACACATTTAAATGATGCAGGACGTGTCCTGAAGACCTAGTTTGAGGAAAACTGGGGTATTTGTATTTGTATTTGTATTTGTATTTGTATTTATTTATTTAGCACAATTTTAAAAAAAATAGTGCAAGGAGGGAACGAAGCCCAGAGGGCTTGTACAGAGTTCCACTCCCGTCATCTACTGTAAACAGAAGATTAAATGTACAAACATAGGAAAACTCTAATTATAAACATGAAAGAAAACAAGGATACATAATAGAGAATACATTGAAAAATTAGGAAATGAGATGTTTTTTTAGCAATTTTTTGAAGGATATAAATGACAATGTGGACCTCAGAGACATATCTAAATTGTTCCAGAGTTTAGGACCTCTAAATGAAATATTAAACTGATGAAAAGATGTTCGACAGAAGGGTAAATGTAGATTGACACTGTGTCTAGTGCAGTATGAATGCAAGTCAGATGAAAAACTAAAGAAATTATGAAAGGTGTCCGGAAGATCTTGCTTATTGTTGATAAACTTGTGCACAAATAAACATGAGTGAAAAACATTGAGTTTATGAATGGGTAATATAGAGTATTTTTTGAACAGAGGTGCGGATGGATTATGTCTATTGGACATAGAGATTGATCTCAGGAATCTCTTCTGGATTATCAGTAGTTTGTTAAGGAAGGATGGATAAGTTGCAGACCAGACAATATTACAGTAATTCATATACGGAAACAGAAAACTATAATACAAAGTTAAGTGAGCGGAGCGATGGATCAGGGGACAGACTTTCCTCAGTATACCAAGCATCTTCATAGATCTTTTGCATACTTGATCAATATGGTTTTTCCAGTTAAGGCCTTCATCCAGGTATAGTGATTGCTAAATTATGTTTCTAAAATGCAGATGTTCACTTACTGCAATTTTTTTTTTTTTTGTCGTTGATGTTGGCCAATTTCAATCCTGCTTCCTCAAACTGTCATCAACTGCACACATTAACTTAGAGGAGATGTATCAAAAAATGTTTCTGTGCTTTAAAACAAATATTTGGTGTCACTAAATCACAAATGTCATAGAACGTGTAGCCATTTTTTTTTAGCAGTGTCAACCGGACAAAATAATTAATTGAGATGTTCAAATTTCAAGGGTTCTGTTCTGTGACATCACAGACTCAGCTCTGAGCACAATAATCCTGTCTCCCCACTTTATTCCCCATCACATCATCTGTGATCCACTGCTCCTCTGAGGTGAGTTGCAAAGTTTTAAGAGGAAGTCAAAGACCTAGTAGGGAAAAAAGGGGGGGGGGGTCAAATCAACTGTTGGACTCCACCCCTTAAAATCAGCTGCTGTGAACAGAGATGTACTGTACCTCTTGAAAAGGCAGCTTTTACGGTGCATCTCTGTTTATCTTTACAGGTTTTTCGTCAATGTCTCAGATAACGACCATGACGGTGAGCGATAGCAGAGGCTGCAGTGCTTTATGAGCTTTTTAGCCTTTTAACCTTTTTTTAGCCTCATAACATTGAGCATGCTCAGTCAGCAGACCAATTTGTTTTATGTTTTAGTCACATTTCTTCCTCAAACTATTTTTTACCTTCCAGATCTACAATGAAGTTGTGTTTTTTGTTATTTTGTTTTACCCATGGGGAAAACCTCCACAGCATGCTTACCGACTGGAAAGAAATAAAACTAGTGGCTTGCATCGCATGATTTAAACATCAGCCGATCAATCGATGTAGCTGTACTTCACAGTCCGCTCTGAAAAGCTTTTGTTTTAATCCCACTGCATCATGTTTTTTTATCTAACAGAAAATTGGAGAAACACAGCATGAAACCTGCGGTATGCCGATGTGGGGAGTTAATTCTAAGTAAATGACACCCCTGCTGAGCTGCCTACTTATCGTACAGATGCTACATACGTTTCCGTTGATCCTGTTTTCAAGGCAACCGTGCCACGTGCTGTCATGACATGTTTCATTTCAAATGCCTCCACTTGAGAAAAAAACAAAAAAACATGTTAACAACATGTTCCATCACAGTGGATCAAAATATAGTCTTCATGATTACTAGGCTTCCTTGCCAAAAGGTGTCAGCCTTTAAATCAAAGTGTGGCTGTTATGGAGTTCATTGAGAAAAAGTAACACCCAAGGAAGTTTGTAATTAAGTCAATTTCCAAACACGATAAACGAGAGAGACCAGACATGAACTCGTATTCTGTACTTCAGACGTAGAGCCATCTGTGTGTCGTGTGCTTAGAGGTTCAGTTCATAAATAGATCAGTCGGGTTGCTTTTTCTGTCAGTGTCATGTAAGACTTATCTTCGCGCATTTACTCACTGCAGCTCGGCTTCAGATGGCATGAGTCAAATCAGTCCCTCAAGTGTCATGCTTCGCCAGACCGGCGTCCAGCTCTGAGCAACCATGTGTTTCATGACTTTTCTTAGTCTCACGACACGTGTTTTCCCTCTCCTGTACAGCAATGTTGCATTTGACAAGCAGAATTTATATAAGAACTCCTCTTTCTTATATAGTGTTTTAGTAAGGTCCCTGATGAGAAAGAGCCGCTGTTGTAAAACATCTGTACGATCTGTAATTTAAGATATTGCAGCTACTGCTGAGGCCATGAATTTAAACGTTTATTGGAAGATTTATGGATGAATCAAACACCTATTTAATTGATAGGGGGGGTTGGTCTCGATATAATGTACTTCATCTGCTGCTGCGGATTTGTCCCGTAAGTTAACCTGCTGAAGGACACAAGACCGCATCGCAACAGCTGAAAAGAGCTGTTTAGGTGGCTGCTTATTGAAGTTCATCTGTCAAACTGTGTTTCTTTGTTTTGTTAAGTTTACTTTCCATTTAAAACTATGATTTAGGGCTGCACGATTCTGGACAAAATGAGAATCACGATTTTTTTGCTTAGAATTGAGATCACGATTCTCTCACGATTTTTTTCCAATATAAAATTTATTGCACTTATTACTTTAACTTTGCAACAGCTGAACAAAAATATAATAACAATAAACATCTCTTGTCTTCTTTACACAAACCTTTGAATAATTTAAACAATAATAACAATTTTGAACAATATTTGTTCCTCCCTGAGTTGAACACCCTTTCAGAAAGGGGACTTGTAACAGATCCTGTAGTTCTGAGGCAACAAATTATTCCTCTGGCTGCTTTTTGCTGTAACAGCTGACATTGAACATAAAAACAATAAACATCTCTCTTGTCTTTAAATAATTTTAACAATAACAATTTTAACAATATTTATGTGCAATATGTGTCAGGTGATGAGAAAGGTAGATGTTTCTCCAAATGTAATCCACAATCATTAACAAAATATAACAAACATGACAACATGATAGTTGACCATGACAGGACTACAACAACCTAGAACATAGGCCTAGTCCTTTTTTTATGCAGCCATATTTAAAAAAAAAAAAAAAAAAAAAAAAAAAAAAAAAATTTAAATCGTCGTCATTTGGAAATGAGATTGCGTTCAAGCATGAATCGAGATCGCGATTTTTTAACGATTAATCGTGCAGCCCTACTATGATTGCTGAAGCCTTTTTCCACGCTGCTTTGGATGCTTCTCAGACAGGAAGATTTCCACTGGAAGCATTTCCCCTAATCACTTAATAATCAGAAAAATACCTCAAATGCAGATGAGTGGAAGAAGACGAGAGGTCAAGTATTTAGAGCAGGAGAAAACAGAGGAGGGGGGGGAAAGCAGGAGGTTCTGAAGAGGGAGGAGGGATGGATGGGGTTGTTCACCTGACGTGAGACAGCATGTGGTGGAGGAGGATCTACAGTCGGTTGGTTTGACAGGTCGAGACAAGTCAAGAAGGAAGCTGGTGATCTGCTGTTTCCGACAGTGTACGGAGAGAGGGGAACAACATTTACCTCATATCATTTAACTATGAAAATATGCTCAAATCTTTGGCTTGCATGGTTTTAAAGAAGTTCGCTGAATTACGTGGCAGCCCTCGCATTTCAGGAGATGAGTTTCAGGAGATGAGTAAGGATGGAGTTGTTTTAACGCAACAAACAAATTTCATCCTATTGATATTTATCTTATTCTGACTCATATCTGTGTGGATGTTTAGTAAACTGAAATGCGAGACAGTTGCAGGCACCGCTTCCTGATGAAGGTTCGACACCTGCTCAGGAAGACGTAAACTTTAGTTTGGTGGAGATGGAGCACTTTGCTACTAAATAAAGCCGGGCCTCGCGAGAACCTGCCCCCTACACATTCACAGACACACATGTCCACACGTGTTCCATACAGCCGTGTCCTTTTTTAAAAAAAACTGTGTCTCCCTCCAACACATTCACATTTACAACGCTATATTTTGAAGTTGTACTTCTTAAAGTGATGAAAGAAGACTTTCTGAAAGCAGTGACTTGTAGGTCTTAAAAGATAAATGTTGGTATCAATCATAACAATGTGATATAAAAAACCTTTTTGATGTCTTCGTTTTTATAAAATTTGAAAATATAATTTAACTCGTAGGTAGCCATTGTTGTTTACACCACAATGCACTCTGGGTAGTAAGGTCAGTCGGTTGCACCTGCTGGCCCCCGTACACTGTTGTGACTGTTCAACGAGATAATCCAGAGGATAAACATGTCATCTGTTCAGCCATTTCAATTTGAACCCGAGCGCAAGGTCAAGGAGGAGGACAACACTGAAAACATATCTCAAAACGAGCCAAATGAAGACCAAGAAAGACGGGATGAGAGTGGGACAAAATCGATGGTGTCTGTGCAGCAACTGCGTCTCGATGCCAACAGAGAAGGAGAGCGTTTGTTGTCAAGAGTAGGGCGGCAACGATTCATCGGCGTTGTCGACGAAAATCAATAATCAAAATTGTCGACAATGAATTCCATTGTCGACAATTGTCGCCAGACGTGTTTTTCCATTGGAGTGAGGCATCTCACTTCAATACAATCTCTGCCGAGAGTTGCACTTGCACAATAGCGTCTCAGCGCAGCTGCGGGTAATAAAACGTAAAAAGTTTTGGGAGCATTTTAGCCTCGATACGGCGAATAAAAAGATGACTTGCAAGGTTTGCAAAGCCGACCTTGCTTTTCACGGGAGCACGTCGGTAATGCATTTGAAGAGAAAGCACGTCGGAGTGTTGAACGAAACGGACTCGCCTTGGTAAGATATTAAGCGTATTTTGGCTTTAAAAGAGAGCTTTAATGTTATGCCTGACAAAGTATTAAATTAAATTAAATTAAGTCAGATAATTGGAGAAACTGCATTTAGTGTCTGTGGGCGCATCTTGGAAGAGAGACGCACGGGATTGGGACCTCAGTCGGTCAGCAGCATTCTCTCCCTCCACAGCAATCTCATGGCCAAGCGATTCATTTGTTAAATAAATTAGTTTCATTCTTAACTTTGTTTATTTTATGTTATTTATTAGTATTATTTGAGCCACTCACAGCCTACTCTCGATCTTGATATAACCTCAATCATAATTGATGCAGCGCGAAAGGCGAAAAAAGGCTTGTGCGAACATGGCAATGATGGATTTGCATCTAACTAATTATCTTATTATCTAATTATCCATCAAGCTCCACAATGATCATGTTAACATTAAATCAGATAGATTTGTCTGGACATTTCTCTTGCAGGACGGGAGAAGACACTAAATCAATGCATCTCTATTATTGTGCGCCGTGCGGGCATGAATTTTCAGAGTTTTGCGGGAGTGTAACACACACGTTGCGGGCGGTAATGGTCAGAAATTCAGCGGGAGCAGGATGAAGAAAACAGTCCCGCTATAGCAGGGTTCTAGTGCCATCTTTCTTGTGTTTATTATCATTTGCCACATAATTAAAGCAACCTCCTACTAAATTTAAAAAAAATTACTAATTATCCGATTAGTCGACTAATCGTTTCAATAGTCGGTGACTAGTCGACTATTAAAATAGTCGTTAGTTGCAGCCCTAGTCAAGAGCTCATGTTTTTGTCAGCAGCTGTTCACTTTAAGCTATTGTGTGATAAAACGTAATACAATATCAATAATTTATTATTATTAGCATCCACCGCTGTCCTATGCTTTATAAATCATTAGGACAGTGGCGCCGCCAGGATTCAATTTGGTAATAGGCAAAGAAACAGTCCGTCCACTGCTCTATACGGCTAATTTCAAGGTCCCACTCAGCCTGAATATTCCACTATCCATTAGGTAGAGGATAGATTGGTTGGCTATTCAGAGTTCAATAAGTATTTCAAAGATCTTTTTTTCTCAAACAAAACTTTGCCGTGACAAATTGGATAACGTACGCACGGCCCACTACAGATATGGTGACATTATTATGCGCACCTCCACACAAATGCAAACATAAACATTATGGTGTCGGCGCACCAGAAACACAGATGAAAACACAGCTAAACATTAAGGTGACGGCGTACCTACAAAAAAGTAAAAAAAAAAAAAAGTACAGCACCATAAAGCATGAACAAACAATAAAAACACCATAAAATTACCATAAAAGCTCCACCAAAATGATCAGAATAGTCATTAAATTAAATAATGATGTTCTTGCCTATTTGAAGCAAAGCCTCCCCGTTTCGTCAAACTCCGGGGCCACTCAGCCTCTTGTCTGTCATGGTAACATCAAACAGTGGACCCAGCACGTACCAAAAATAAATACAAAAGGGTACGCACAGTGCGTACAGGATTCCGGCTGGCGGCGCCACTGCATTAGGACATACAGTTTAATGCACTGGTAAGATGCGCACGGCTTTGATCATTTTTGCAGATCTCCCGTGCATCACAGCACACGAGAACTTTGAGCCAGTTTGCCTCAACCGAGACGTCTTATGGGCTGCCCTCGTCAGCCTCCACGACCGGGCTCTCCCGGTCGTGTATCTATGTTTTAGATACCTGTCGCAGTTAAACAAACGCTAGCGTCAATAGCTTATCTTCCCAGAGCAACCGAACTACGTCATCGCCCCCAGAGTTTATTGCGCAGGTAAAACATGGCGCCTCCCGCAGGTCAAAATATGTAATAAACATTGTAGATTTTTAAAGCAATTACATTATTTTGTGTTTCTAACAACATATTTTAGTATAAGAGAACAATTGTGGCTTATTAGGGCCTACAAGTCTTAATAACCGGGGTTTCTTTTAAAAGGTTTCTGTGTGTCCTGACACATCTGACAACACTTAAAAAAATAAGATAAAACACCACCTCGATCAGATGAGCAGCAAACTCAGGAGTTTGTCGGTGTCAGATACGTGGATCAACTTTAGGACCAAAAAACAAACATGTACGACAGCCAACCATTTCTGGTGTTCATCTTTAGCACTTGAGCACAGAAACACACAAACAAAACACAGACACACATCACTAGGTATTTTTATGGTATTGAATTGCTGCATCTACCAAATGTGTCAAGTAAAGACCACAGATTATAATCTAAAAAAAAACATGCACCACTTCCTTTAGCCAAATTGAGCAACTTTCGAACTCTTCTATGACAATTTAGAAATAAGTATCATGTTAAAGTTGATCTGCCACTCGCTCTTTTCGCTGGCTGGACACTTTTTAAGGCGTGAGTACTTTTATAGTCAAGATTGCATTAGGAAAGAAAGTCCTCCGTTCACCTCGAACACCGACAGACAAGCACCAATGATCTCCACTCTCTATGTCTCCATGTGTAGTACAATATAGCAGCAGTTTGTACATGGATGGGGACGTGGCTCAGGTTACATCTCGTCAGGGCTCCAGTGACTTCAGCTCAATAGTTGTATACATTTCTGTGTCACAGCAGTGATTAGAGGCTGACTTTACACACAACAGAAGAGGCCGAGATGCTGTAACTGGCCGTGCTGGGAAGGACTGAGTCACTTTTTCTTGGACGACATGAGTAAACTGCTTCGTCCTCCATTTGTGGTCTGAAGACACCTTACAGGGGATGTGTTGTCCGGAAAAAAAATGAGCTTGAAAGCAAATTCTGGCCCCACAAATCACTACCGAGTTAAAAAAAAATATTACAACCTTGTCACTCTGAGAGGGGCCACCTCAGTAGGAAAACATGTCAGCGAGGGAGTGCTTCAGAGGTGCAGGGTGTTGTGACATCACAGGAACTAGACCAGAATCATTCAGCTTCCTCATCTTTAACTCCACCTAAACTTATAACATGTTGCATTTTCTGTAACTTCTGCAGGGACGCAATATTTGATACATGAGGTTAGAATATACCAAGTATTGGATTAGTCTTACTGAAAGTGTAGTTTAATAACTCGCGTAAGCATCTTGATCTGATGGAATTCGAACTATACTTAACTATACTTAAGAAGAAGAAGAAAACTGAAGCACACAGGAAAAGTGTATCACTTCCTATCAGTGCCAGCTAAACAATTTTATCTGTTGTCCTGAAAAACAACATTATAGGTCCACCAGCAAAGCCCAAGAAAGGCTGAAGACGGTTCGACATTCTTTGGTACTGTAGGTATTAGGGCTGTTCGATTTTGCCCAAAAATAAAATCTCGATTTTTTTCTCTCAAAATCCGATTTTCGATTACGATTATTTTGTGAATTGACAAAAGGCAAAGAAATGATTTCAAATATGCTGTTTTTTTATTGAACATTTGCCCCATTGGGCTTTAAGTGCAAACTTTGCTCTTATTAAACCCAAAATGAATGAATAAAGTGCAAAACTCTGTAAAATAAGTTGAAAAAAAGTTTTAAAAAATATAATAAAATATAAAGTTTTATCTCTGAAAAATAAATCAGCAAATCAGCACTTGCAAACATACAGTAAGTTATATTTCCAATTAAATAAAACAAGACATTTTCTAATTAAACTAAACTGGGTCTTTGCATGCTAAATAATAATGCAACCCATGAAGGAGGTAGAGGTGTGTAATGTCACTCATTACATTTGCTATTCACATTTGCAAGTTTTTTGCAAGGAACACGGCCGGTCTACCGCATCTACCTTGAGGGATGCCCGGTGGCCGTTACAACGCCCCCTCCTACACTAAAGAGCCTCTCCGATGGGGCACTCCATCAATCATTAATATGGTATCAATCATTAATATGTGTGCAGACAAGGTTAAAAAAAATAAAAAAAATAAAAAATTTGAAAAATCGATTTTACGATTTTCACATTTTAACATCGTTCTAATTACATAATCGCGATTACGATTTAAAATCGATTAATCGAACAGCCCTAGTAGGTATATTGATTCCCCTCAAGTGCACGAATGTACCTACTCCGTGACCTGTGATAGGTAGAAGTGGGTAAAATGATGGATGAATGAATGGATAACCACACATTACTATCAAATTCTGCTTTAAACAGGATTAAAATGGCAAACCAGATTAACAATTAGTCAAACTCTACATTAATTCATCTGCATATCCTATACGTCTTCATGAGTCCATACTCCTTCCCCTCTCTCATTTCCTCACCCCCAGGGGGCCACTCGGATCAAGTGTGGGTCCATTCATCACCATTTTACCGTCACACGCCTTTGAAGAAAGGGGAGATGAGAAAACGGGCCTGAGTAGTATCGCTGAGTCAGCAGGTGGCGATGGCTGGACGGTTTAACAGGGAGCTCTGTTCCAGTGTCTGACCCCCGCTGACTTCAACACAGAGAGACAGGGAAACAAAGTGGCTCAGATTTCAGTCCTGGAAGTGTTCAGGGTATCAGATGAACTAGTGGTGGGGGGATTGAGGCTGAGCCCTCAAGATGAGATACAAGAGCAGAAAAGACGAAGGAAATCTCAGTCTGACGCCAACCTGTTTCAAATCTCTACATGGAAATCAGCCCAGACGGCTCACTGTTGTGAGTGCGGGACCAAAAAGAGGTTTTCACTGAGACTATCTGCCTCTGGCTCGGTCTGGAGGGCCCTGAGTGTATCAACTGACTTGTAAACAGCCTCTCCAGTCGATACCACTTTCCCTTTTAAATGACACCAAGTGTAATGGCCAGTAAATGAAACCAACACGTAAAAAAAAAAACAGAAGAATCTCTCTTTAAAGGAGCTGTATGTAAGAGCAATAATAAAACGAATCATAAAATGACCCCGATATGTCAACAGACATTTAAAAATCATGTTCATTTCAAATACTTATGTCACTGACAACAGCACTCAAGCCAGGATATTCCAGTTTAAAAAGAGGAGTTGCAGCCCTCAACTGATGTTTATGTTTTCATTTTTTGTTTTGGTCTGAAGCTCCACCCTCCACCTATCTCCCAATCACCAAGTCAGTATTGTTTCGGCATCCGGGTTGCCAGCTCGGCTCTAATTATCGCAGCAGCCGCTACGAACGTGTTGAATGAAAAACCTGGCAACCTCTGGTCGGGGGGAGGAGGGGGAGGGTACACGCTGCTCAACAATATTTTGAAAATGACTGCAGTACCAGTTTTGGCCATTTCTTACATACGGCTCCTTTAAAGCTGTTAAAGCCTTTAAAGGGATTGTGACATGAAAAACACATTTTTCTTGATTTTCTGTGTTTTGTTGGGTGTCTTGACATCAATTACACCCAAAAAACAACGAACTTTTAACATTCAGTGTATTGTGTGCTTTCTGGGATTTTCTGCATAACTATGCAAAAACGGCGCATGTGGTTTGGTGGCGGATCGTTACGTAACGATCCGCTAAATCACCGCCCCCTCCACCCAGCTCCCTGTCTCCTCTCCTCTCCAGCGCACCATAAAGGCTGATTTATGGTTCCGCGTTACACCGACGCAGAGCCTACGGCGTAGGGTTACGCGGCGACGCGCACCATACGCTGAACCCTACGGCGTAGGCACTGCGTCGATTTAACGCGGAACCATAAATGAGGCTTAACACGCGTCTTTTGTTCTAATCACCGGAGGAAAACTGCTAAGAAGACCCGCGGCCACTGACTGGACTTAAGATAAGGGGACAGTGCTGCTTGCATGCCTTTATTTTTATGATTGTTTGCTGTGGTTCGCCCTCCTGCTTTTCCGTGCATGCTTCGCCTGTCGCTCCAACGCCGCTGTGAGCGTATGGCTGGAGGAGGAGGAGGTTTGGAGGAGGAGCGGAGCAATGATTGACAGGAAAGGGGGGAAAGGAAGCATTTTTCACGGCGCAAAAAAACACTGTAATAAAAAGCCAGGAAAAGAGTACTAGAGTGAAGTTTTTCTTGTTACACTCTTTTAGACACATTTGAGGGATGTTGCCCAAGACTTTTAATAGTGTTAAAAGCATGTTAAAAATGATGTCACAATACCTTTAAAAGATAACTTTTTTAGCAAATGCAAAAACAGCTGAAAAGTGCCAGTTTTTAGATCAATCGAAAGCTTTTGATTCTGTTGATCATACTATTTTACTTTCTAAGGCCACGTTTACACGTAGCCGGGTATTTACAAAAACGGATATTTTCCCCTCTACGTATTAAAAAATATCCTCGTTTACATGGACCCGCATGAAAACGCTGTTAACGTCATGCCAGCCAATCAGAATCCTGGAAAAACATCAACAAATGACACGTGTAACTTCCAGTTAAGGCTGATTTATGGTTCCGCGTTACACCAACGCAGAGCCTACGGCGTAGGGTACGCGTCGACGCACACTGTACGGCGCGCATCGCCGCGTACCCTACGCCGTAGGCTCTGCGTCGATTTAACGCGGGACCATAATTCAGGCTTTACTTCCAAGACGGAACGAGAGTCTTTTATATAGAATATAAATCAGGTAAAATACAAGAAAATATTGACGGTGGCCAAACTAATTGTAAACACAGGTCGCACACATGACGCTGGTGATTTTCTGGTGCATAATGTGACGTTCTGAAGCTTAAATCTCAGTTTTCCTCCGTTTTCCTCTGTTTAGACGCAAACATGAAAACAGAGTTTTTGAAAATCTCCACTTTGGCCGGAGTTTTCAGAAATGATCGTTTTTGGGGGCTTTGAGCTGCGTTTTCGTGTAAACGAACGGCCAAAACGCATGAAAACGCCTCAGTTTTTGCTCCGTGTAAACGGGGCCTAAGTTACATCGCTATGGTTTTCATGAGTATTCATATACATGGCTTGTCATTATGTTTCAAATCGTGAACAATTTGTCTCTGTCAATGGTTGTACTTCTTCCAGAGCCCAGTTATCATATGGTGTCCCCCAGGGGTCCATACTCGGTCCGTTATTGTTCCTTGTATATATTAATGATCTTGCATCTGTTTCCTCCACTATGCTCCCCATTCTTTTTGCTGATGATACTAACTTGATTTCGACACACAGTAACTTTGATTTTATTGATTAGTGAAGCCAACTCTGGCATTATTAAATTTTGTGAGTGGTTCCGGATAAATAAGTTAACATTAAATGTAAAAAAAAATAATTTTATTATATTTAGAGGAAAAAATTAAACATACTGTAAATCCAATGCAAAGATCACTATGGGGGATAACGACATAACCCAGGTTTCCTCTACCAAATTTTTAGGGGTTTTAATTGACGAAAGGTTATCACGGTCCGAACATATTAATCTTGTCAACAACAAAGTATTGAAATCAATTGGTATCATCAGAAAAATGTGTGCTTTTATATCACAGAATTCTTTAAACATACTTTATTACAGTTTAATTTATCCACATCTCAGTTATTGTAATATTGTTTGGGCCAGTACTTATTCTTCTAATTTACAGAAATGATTAATCACTCAGAAGAAATTTGTTAGATTAGCCACCTTCTCTAATTATTTGTCTCCATCTGCCCCTCTGTTTAGGAAACTTCGCATATTGTCAGTATACGATATAAACATACTTCAATCATGCATATTTATTTATAAATGTATCCATCTTTCCCATTTGCTTTCCAAATCTTTTCATGAATTCTTTACAGCCAACTATCAGGTCCATACTTACAACACAAGACACAGTAATAAACTTCATCCCCCTTTTTGTCGCACTACACACACACAGTTTTCTTTTGCTTATAGAGGCTCCTTAATCTGGAATTCCTATCAGTTCATTGTTGAATCATCCTCTTCTATCAAAATGTTTAAGTTAAGACTTAAATATACAGTATTCTGTTAAATCAAGACTCTTAAACGTTTATTTTACAGTATGTTAGATGTGGATTATTACCCTACATACTCTCATGCGTTCCCTGCTCATGTTGTTTGCTTTCTTATTGTCTGTTGTTATAGCTTCTTGTTTATTTTGTGAATACCAGTATTATTGTTGTTATTGATTTATTTGTCAATTCTTTTATTTCCTTGCGGAGTTGCTTTTTATAAGCCCATACAGGGTTTTTTAACCTCTCTCGCACATATTACTTTTGTCTGTTAGTTGTTGTTTTTGTTTTTCTCTTTTATGGTGCAAATAAAAAAAGAACAAAAAAGAACAATGCAGTCTGGGCCATTACCCCTATTTTACCCAATACGGTGCTGCTAATAGACTCACCTTTAGCTGCAGCTCTTTGAGGAGATTTTCAGACTTGTCCATGTCGCCTCATCGATAAGTTGTTTGTGACCCTGAGTTCAATCAGACGAAATGGTCCCCCGTGAGCAACCACGACAAGAATAGCTGGCAGATCAACCACATGAGAGAAGTGATACGTTTGAGGTGTCAGTACGGCAAGCCGTAGAACTAAACTGAACACGTAAGCCTCACTTCATTGTTCTTTTTGTCCTGTTGTACTCAATTAGTTAGATATTATAGAAATAAAGTGTTAGATATTCGGCTTCACTGACTGCCAGTTTTGGTCCTACTGACACCTACACTTTCTTCTGACTTTACTCAACATTTAAAGAGGATATTTTCTGTTCATGGCAGCATATATTTATCATTTTAAGCATCTCCAAAGTCAAACACTCTGATATAACACCACCCTGACTGAACTGGTCTGAATTTCAGGGTTCGGTGACATCACAGATCCAGATCAAAGTAGAGCCATCCAGCCTCCCCATCTTTATTTTCACCCATTTTCACAACCTTCTTCATCTGCACCTCTGAAGTAGGTGGTGTTAGAAGAAGTGTCTGTCTCCACCTCCGAAGACTGGCTTTGAAGCCAGCTTTTCTGGACTTACAGGGGGCTCCATCTTGTAACAGAGCTGACTCCACCCAACCGTGAAAAATCTAAAAATAGACAAATGACTAAGAAGCCTGGGAGTCGTTTGGAACACGCCCACCTCACCTTGGTTACCACAATCAAGCTTGGCCTAACGGCTTTGGAAAGGACTCTGAAATGTTGGAGTTGCACTGGTGCCGCCTCAGAAGGATGAGGCCAGCTGAGGTCCGGCTGAAGAAGCTTGCAGCCACGACCACTGGACTCCAGCTGCACGCCATGTTATCTTTATGCTCTCCGAGGTGTTAATGCACAGCTCAGGTGTCATGTTCTCCCAAAGTTCATCTTAAAATAAAAATAATATTTTTTTTCAAAAGCGCCTCTTAAATCATTAATTTGTCTCTGTACACCGTAAAGTCGTTGTGGATAATCTCGCTATGGAGACTCTGATAATTGTTTTTTGTAACAGGCTGTTAATATGTGTATTTTGACATGGCGGTGAAAAGACACTCGTTTTTGGAGACAGAACATAGTGGTCCTTAAAAGGAACCCTGGCTATTAAGACATGTAGGTCTTAAAAGATAAATGTTGGTATCAATTATAACAATGTGATATAAAAAACCTTTTTGATGTCTTCGTTTTTATAAAATTTGAAAATATAATTTAACTCGTAGATCGCCATTGTTGTTTACATTCTGGGTAGTGACGTCAGACGGTGGCTCCTGCTGGCCCCCGTCCACTGTTTTGACACCCAGAAACAGATGAAAACGCACCAGAAACACAGATCAAAACACAGCTAAACATTAAGGTGACGGCGCACCTACAAAAAAGTAAAAAAAAACAAAAAAAGTACCGCACCATACAGCATGAACTATAAAAACACCATAAAACTCAGACAGACTAACCGACCACACGTTTCAACTAGCAGATAGCCGATGCTACAATAAAAACCCCAGCCAGATCTGGTGTCATTAAATTAAATAAAGATGTTCTTGCCTATTTGAAGCGAAGTCTGCGCCTCCCGTTTCGTCAAAGTCCCGGGCCAGTCCCCTCAGCCTCTGGTCTGTCATCACCCAGCACCGAAGCCGGTTTTAGGGGGGGGCAGGGGTGGGCTATGCCCACCCAAACGTGCATATTGCCCACCGGCGTCTCCATCCCGGCGGCGGCAGCGAGAGCGGAGAGCGGAGAGCGGGTGGCGGTGCGCTGCAGGCTCTAAAGCCCCGGCTACGCCGTCTACGGCGTAGGCTACGCCGTCTACGCAGGAGTCTAATGCACTGGTAAGATGCGCACGACATTGATCATTTTTGCAGATCTCCCGTGCATCACAGAACTTTGATCCAGTATGCCTGAACCAAGACGTCTTATGGGCTCCCTCGTCAGCCTCCACGGCCGGGAGATGCTGCTCATCTTTGTTTTAGATACCTGTCCCAGTTAAACTAACGTGGCTTATCTTCCCAGAGCCACCGCTCTACGTCATCGCCCCCAGAATGCATTGCGCAGGTAAAACATGGCGCCTCCCGCAGGTCAAAATATGTGATAAACATTGTAGATTTTTAAAGCAATTAGATTATTTTATGTGTTTCTAACAACATATTTTAGTATAAGAGAACAATTGTGGCTAATTAGGGACTACATGTCTTAATAGCCAGGGTTCCTTTTAAAGGAACTGGATGTTTTTGTGATGTTTACAGTTCAGCAAGCCGGACACAGACCACTTCAGCCTCCAAAACTGGCTGCTGTGTACCGAAGGGTTAAGTAACATTGGAAAAGGGACTTTTGTACGATATCTAAACTTCAATCAAATAATGTCACAGACGTTTCACAAACACCTCGGGATATTGTAACAATTTCTGTACAAGGTGCATAACTGGCCTTCTTCAAAGCCAATCTGACTTGATTTAAAACAGCTTTTTTAAGCCAAATTTGCAAAGAGTCTTGCATCCATCCCTTTCCTACACCCACTTCTTCCTGAGGTGGGTGGGGTTGCTGTCATCAGATGAGATCCTGGACAGGTCACTAAATATTCTTGCGTTCACATACGCTTGTTCCCTTTGTGAAACTGTCACGTGTTTCACCACACTCCACTTCCTTCTTCTTTGTCCGAGTCTGTACATCACATGCATATTTAGGAACGAAGTTTGGGGTCTTTGTGGCGCACGCATGCGATTCAGGACCATTTCTTCATTCTCGGCTTGCTTAAAAAAAAAAAAAAAAAACTGTCATTTCCTGACAACCTGGCAAAAGCTTCATAGCCACTTTGCAGAAGGTTTCTGTCACTCCGACATGAATCACATCTAGAGTCGGTGTTTTCTCAGCAACGTCTCATTCACGCACTGATTTGTAGCATTTCAATCTGTGTCTATTTGGCGACGAATAACAAGGACTGAAACGTGACGGCGGCGGACATTCGCAGGCTGTCTTTAAGAACCCAGTGAAGACTATAATCAGTCCTGTGATGTTGCACCAAAAGCATTCAACATTTTGAAGCCGACTGAGTGGTGTTTTACTCACTGTGAGTCACGACGCTCAAACAACAGACCCACCATAATCATTTATGTTTATTTATTCACTCTGCTTGCTATCTGAGCATAAACACTCTTCAAGATGTAACATGCTCCATATTCACAACACTCAATCTATTGGATATGATTCAGCTAAGACTTAGTGACCCCCAACTTTTTCTTTTTGTAGCAACATTTCAGCTGTACTTTTCTTCATGAAACAGTGATAGGAGACAATATCACCGCACGATCTGTTTGTGATGCGTCGCCACAGTCTTGCTGGTGAGAGGTTAAGAAACGCTACACTGTTCTGGCGTCACCCCCGGAAATATCACTGGCTTTCCTGTTACAGCGAGGAACAACAGGATGAGCATGACGACAAGTGTCATGAGTGTGGTGCCCCTTTATCAGCGCTGTAGATAACAAGCATGCTGTTTCTTGAGAAAAATCCCACATTTAGGTCCACAAGTATGTGGACAAAGACAACCTTCAGTTGTTCCTGGTTTATGGGTCGTTCTGCCCTCAGTTTTGTCTCCAGGCATTGAAAAGCTGCTTTGTTGGGTTGCGATCAGGCGACTGACTCAACTATTAAAGAATATTTCATTTATTTGTCTTCAAAAAGTCTTGAATTGCTTCATCAGTATACTTACTGTCTTTATCCATCTGCACTGTGATGCTCTGTCCTTTAAGCAGAGTATAGAACTACACATCCCAGAGTTCATGTGGCTGCCTCTGTCAGCAGCCATATTATCATTAAACACCAGTGAGACTGTTTCACTGGCAGCCATACATGTCCATACCATAATACTGCATCCACTGTGTTTGACACATGATGTGTCAAACGCAAGTGTTTTTTGGTCTTATCTCTCTAAAGAATTTTTTAACATAATCCACCTTTCCTGTTCTTGAATGTTCCCATCGGTTGGCACCTTGTTCATTCTGATTTTGATGATGATCTATCTACCTTCTCCTCAGTAATCCTGATTTCTGTTGATGTTGATGGAGGGCTTTTTCTTCACTGACATAATTTCTTCCAAGGTCTTGAGGCATTATGTTCTTGTTAAGTTCACATTTACAATATAGCTTTTATTTCCTTTGAAGAATGTACAAAACTGTTGATTTGGCCACACCTGATGGTTTCTCTCTAATAGTTGAAAGTTTTGTTTTATTTTTTGTTTTTCAGCCTAAAACCGGCCTCTTTCGCCTATATTAGGTTCTCTTTGGCTCTCATATTGGTAGTTCCAGCCAAGCAGCTGCCAAATGCAGCTCAATACCTGACATCCACTGCAGATCTCAGGGGTACATCTGGACCTAACTGAGCATGCATACATGTTGCAGATCACATCTCAAGGGTGATTACAGCAGTGCCACTGTGATGTTTTTCTCTTTATCTGCATGTAACTTCACAGATAACTAAATTACTCTGGATTTTGAATTGTTATTCGCCCAAAACGAGGCTTCTGATTTCTGCTTGCACACTTTCTTGAACGGCAGACCGAAGACAGTTATTGGGAGATTCACTTACAGTAACATGAAAACAATGTTTAGCTGCAGCCCTTACTCCTGCTACTAAAGGTAATCTTATCCTCAACCATCACATCCTGGTCTTGCTTTGCATAAAAGCTGTGGGTGCTGCCACAACACCAGAACGGTTATGTTTTGAGACGACGCACCGAAGCCGGACACTCTGCAGAGTGGCGAAAGCAGCTGTGGATTATCGCAAAGCTCAGCATGCTTCTCTACTGCAGAGACGGAGTAAAGAAACAAGTATCTGGATCCCATTGAGTCTGCCGAGGAACTAGAAAGCAAGCATCTGGTCATAATACAGTACATTTCGCAAGGGCTTTGACTCTAAAAGACTTGTAAATGTTTTCCAGACTAAGAGAAACACCTTAAGGGTATGTTCGCTTCACGTGACCACCTGGGGAACGGTGTTTCTGTGTCAGGTGTTAGAATAGAAAAGAAAAGTTATAAATATATTGACAACATTTGGAAAAAATATAAAGAATGTGGGGTGATCGTGCATTTTCTAGTGAATCTTGACCAGGTAAATTACTGGAGAAATACATTGAGTCAAGCCTCCTTTTGTTTTTAACACATCCTTGATGTCTCCAGACATTGTGGCTGTTAGGTGAGAGAGAAGAATAAACGTCATATTTCTTTTGCATCCTAAGTAAAAAACATCTGGCAGGTCTTAGGAATGAATTTATCAAGGTGAATGTTTAAAACTGGAAAGAGACAAGTTAAGGAAATGTCTTTTGAGTGCCACAAATATTTACACTAAAAAGGGTCCAACATAAATTAGTGTCAATGTAACCCCTGTGGTAAGGAATCCCGCCACGAGTCAACACCCCTGCCAGTAAAAAAAACACGAGCCACTCGAAACAAATCTGAGTGGAATTCCACTCACCACAAGTGCTTATTATCAAGTCATAAAAATAGCCCGACACAGTCGACACGCCTCGTCATTATTGCTTTTCCCTTTTAACGCTGCCTTTAGTTTGTCGGCATGTGTCTGAATGTGGTGAAATACTCTGAAAAAGTGAAACAGCTACCGGGTTGTATGATGTTCAACACTCCTTGAAAGTCAATTTCAGTGGGTCGAAAGGTGACATAACGGCAGAGGAATTTATTGCGGTGAGGTCACCGGGTTTCTACTTTGTCTTCAGCTGCTGCCCACAAAGGGTTTTGCAAGTTTGATAAACAAAAAATTCAACACGGACAAGAAGTAGAGTCACACGAGGTCCACTTGGAGGACCTTATTGTGGTCAGCTAAACTGGATATACAAGGCCGTGCAAAACTCTTAAGCATCCCTAAACTTCAAAGTTTCCGAGTGCATTCCCATTTGTAGCACGGTAGTTTTGTTCTGTACTAAAGCAGAAAATTTTACATTTAGGGTCAGTTTGCTATTAAAAAGTCCTGGTTCGGCCTTTTAAAATCAGACAGAAGAAATATGAGAAAAGTCACAATCTGATGGGACAAATGAATCCCCTGTTCCCATGACAAACCCTGTGACATCACCCACAAGTTTTCCCAAAGATGCTTTTGAAGCCTTTTTTATGTTTACGGTGTGGCACCATGTTACAAATGGATGGAACGGCCAGATCCGTTAAGAAGGCGCATTATAAGGCGCAAAATCAATGAGCGGGTATATTTTCATACATAAGGCACACTGGGTTTATAAGGTGGATGATAAAACATATATAAAGCGAAACAAAACAGTCTGGTTGGTTGAACTTTATCCAAGTCAAATTCCCTGTCTTGTTTGACCTGACTTGGCCAAATGATTCTGATTCTGATTCTCATTCACAATAACTCCGAATATCGTTCAGTTGTAACTAACAGAAAAATAGTCACATTTTAAGTCATTCGTCTTCCACAAATCCACAAATAAAACGTGGAGGAGGTAAGCGTCGTACTACGTCCTGTTTGGTCCTGATTGGTTCATCATTGCCACCGAAAGCGGACACCTGAAGTTAGCGTGAGGTTGGAACAACGATGTATTCCAACTTTTGATTATATTGGATTATGATGTACATTTGAAAATTGGGTTTAAGCTAAAACCTAAGGTTGGCTTGGCGTCTAATTACGGTAAGGTAACATTGATTAGATGGATGATGGTTGCTTGCCAGCACTCCATAATTACTTATCTAACCTTGTCTGATGTTACAACCTGTATCCAACCAAGGACCAACTTTAATGTGTCAGCTGAACGGTCCGACCATCAGTCAAGTGGAGCGGCTTCGTTGCTACCAAAGTCACACTAAAACTGCATTATTTTTGAGTGCAGCGTACCACATACCAGGTTATAAGCCAAGGGAGGGGCTGTTTCAAATGTAGTTTCAGTGGTGAAATCAGAAATGACTGGTGCATTAAGCCCATGCTCAGGTGGCACAGGCTGCCTGCTCTAAGCTAAGCTTCCTCCTCGGACCCTTCAACCTACATCCCGTCATAGCAGTCTGTTGGTACAACTACAAGCATAAGAACAACTTTAAAATATGATAATGTTCTGTTAGGTCTTTATTCACAGCCCAGAAGTCAATACAGTGCAAAGCCACG
The DNA here is from genome assembly GCF_033807715.1 of Cololabis saira. Classification (NCBI taxonomy): domain Eukaryota; kingdom Metazoa; phylum Chordata; class Actinopteri; order Beloniformes; family Belonidae; genus Cololabis; species Cololabis saira. The sequence goes on from NC_084597.1 coordinate 16,211,748, forward strand.
AGTAGCAAAAGTGATGACAGCTAACCACTGGCTAAGCCCGCCACAGCGAAGTCTGAATCTGGGAAACTGGGGTGACTGATGCAGGAGCGAGTGAAAGACAAACACCCAAACTGTCTGCTTTTCTTTATATTTTGGATTCTCATGTAGTGTTTACTTGGTTCCATCTTTTCAAATGTGTTAACTTCTATACTCTCAAACAGTATGTTTCCCCACCCACAAATATCAAAATAAAAGAAGACAAAATAAGGGAACAAAACCAACAATGACGAAACATCATGGTGCTATGACACAAAACAGCAACCAAAGTTGTCCTGGTTTTGTTGTAACAACAGGGGCAACATTTTTTTTTTTTTTTTCAAAATAAAGATGGCATGTGATATATAAACAAATACTTCAGTATTTGCGCAGTTAGTGTCTTTCTGCTTTGCATCTAAAACTGACCTCTGGCGTATTTGCCTAAGTCTTTATAAGTCAAAACATTCTTCACCTAAGCATCATGAGCAGTGAGGCTCCATCTGATTGGGTAAATATAGACTACTACTGACATTTAGAGCGTAAATACACGACATTTGGAAAATTATAGACCACTCTTTATTGCGATATTGTCTTTTTTGGAATATTGATATTGCCCATGTTGGTATAACGATAATGATAAATTTGCGATATAATGTGCAGACCCTACATAAAATCCTGGTTCTCAATCAAATACAATCAATAAGTTGTCCCCTCTATTTTAGTTTCAGACAGCCAGGGTCCTGTTTTCTGTTTACATCATAAAGAGACTGAAATATATAGAGAGATGTTATCAAAACTTTGATTTAGACTTTTGCACAGTGCTGCAGTACTTCCTACACAATCTGTCGCTGAACAGCACCTTGCCGACTGCAGATCAATAGGATATCTTGATTTAATGACGTTTTTAGCTTGTTGTTGCACACAGGGGCGAAAATCCCGGGGGGGACAGGGGGGACAAGTCCCCCCCATTAGTAAAGCTGTCCCCCCCCTAGAATAATTTGAGACTGAATTAATAATTTTGGAACAATGCAGTAGTATTTAGTAGTGATGCACCAAAATGAAAATTTGTGGCCGAAACCGAAATCGAAAATAATAATAAACAGTAAAATCTCATTACACTTAAAACAGGACTCATCACTGGAAAAAAACAACAATTTTCACCTGTTTCAAGTAAAGTTTCACTTGAAATAAGTAGAAAAATCTGCCAGTGGAACAAGATTTATCTTGTCATTACAAGCAAAAAAAATCTTGTTCCATTGGCAGATTTTTCTACTTATTTTAAGTGAAAATCTACTTGAAACAGGTGAAAATTGTTGTTTTTTCCAGTGATGAGTCTTGTTTTAAGTGTAATGAGATTTTTTTTTAACTAAAAATGAGACATTTTAACTAGAAATAAGACAGATATTCTTGTTAAGATTTTGGGTTTTTGCAGTGTATTATGTCAGATGTGCTGTATTATTGCCACCTTCCACCTAATACCATTGTTTTGTATTACTCTAAGAAAGGTCTTCTGCCTGTTTGCGAGATAGAGATGGAAATGTCAAAATGCTGTATTAAAGGAAGGCTAAAACTTGTATTCCTTGTCCCCCCCTGGATTTATTCTCTAAAATGTTACTGTTTATTGTCCGCCCCAACTATGAAACAGGATTTTCGCCCCTGGTTGCAAATTTATCACATGAAAACACAACGCAGGAGCCCCTGCAGCCCCTGCAGGCTGAACAGCCTGGTACCGCTCGCTGCTCTACTACATTAGTGAAGGGGTGTGTGCAAAACGTGGTCTGAAATACACAATTACAAAACCAAAAATACATGTTTTTGGTTTTTTGTTCCCACTCGCATGACCGTCCTGACAATACCACAACACCAACTGCATGAGTTGTGGCGATTATCGCAGCAAATTAGCCCCTCTGTCAGGCTGAAGCCAGCGAGGCTGAACATCGCAGCGTTGCAGACGAGCCGTGGCTTTTTGCGAACAAGCGGGGCCGCTGCGCCTCCCAGGCACGGCCGCTCCATCCGTGACCGTAACTAATGTTTATAACCGGTTATAACTGGGAACAAGCACGGCGGGGACCTACCCAGAGCTCCGAGCCCCAGCTCATGGTTTCAGTGTGATGTCCTCGGAGAGATAATAATCCACGGCCGGTAACGAGCTCGTTTCAGCGACACGCACGTCGGCGTGCGGCGGCGGCGGCGCAGGAGGACGTGGTCCTGGGCTCTGGTGCGTCCGTTTATCGGCACCCGCGAGAAAGGGGTGGGGGGAGAAAAACCAAATAAGCTAATTTTCTTTTTCAGAGCCTCATCTTGTGTGTGGCAAGATGGCCAGGAGCTGCGGCATAACCTTCTTCAAACAGGATGGTGCTGCTATCTGCGGCGCGGAGCGCGCCCCCGGCTTCACAGGCTGACAGCTGCTTTTGCGCGTGCACCAGCATGGGGGGGGTAGTGGGTAGTGGGTAGGGGGTCCACTTTTATTTAAATCAAATGGTGAAAGCGGGAGTTGGTACAATGAAACTCACTTGTTGTCACCACCAGGGGCTTTGGCTGGAAATGTAAGGCCCCTGGTAAAGGTGGCCCCCAGGGGACAAACACCTAACTTCCGGGCTGAAGCCCTTGTGGAACTTAGAAAAAGTGCAGGTCCTCCACTAACAGCTAGAGCTGGTTGCAAAAAAGCAATCTCCACTGACATCCATGTTAAAATGTCCACCTTTACAGCAGTTCAAACATTTTTACAGCCTGGTTCCTAAACAATGTTTTTGGTCTCTATTTTTTGATTTTTTAAGAAAAAAAAACTTCACAGCACTACATTTATTTATACTACTACTACTAATAAAGACACTTAGGATTTAGAAGTACTCAACTTCACATTAAGCTCAGGTGAAAAGTTGTGTGAAAGATAATTTGAGTAAAGGATAACTTTATGTTTAATTATGTTTAATTTGACAGTTTAGAAAGGAAAAAAAAGATTATTAATGAATGGAAATGACATGGTTAAATTTGGGTTTATATTTCATATTATTTGTAGTAATTTCTGAAGAAATGTGATTACTGTTGAGTTAAAGGCGGTGAAATCATAACGTCACAGTTAGTCACAGTAAGTTAAAGTAAGTTAAAGCTTTTATGTTCTCAACATCCATGCTTGTGTTAGAAGATATGCATCTCGGTTAACGTTGTGAGTTTAACCACTTTAAGGGGGAGATGTGATGATGAGCGACAAACGGGCTACCGTAGTCGGGGTATGACGTCATCAGAGTGCGTTCATAACAAGCTGGTATATGTATCGTGTGCGTGGTTCTCTGGTTAATAAACGGCCTGGTTAATGCCGAATTGAGTCGACGTGGTCGTCATCTTTGAACTCCCATTACTGTTCATGACAAATAATAATAATAATAATAATAATAATAATAATAATAATAATAATAATAATAATAATAATATTTTATTTTGTCAATCCTTTGTCAGGCTGGTGTGGTGAGGACCCAGATGCAGGAGAGAGAGGGAGGCCGGAGGCAGGAGTTCTCAAAAAAACAAGGATTTATTCCAAAGGAGGCAAAAACCAAAATCAAAGCGCTGCTTGGCAGGATCAAAAACTCAAAGAAACAGGGATCAAAAACCTGGAGGAAAACCGTGGCAGGAAACATGGAGGGAAGAACAGTACAATCCGACAGGGAACAAGGGAATGACAAGACCAGATATACTCAGGGGATAACGAGACATGACGAGACACAGGTGCAGACAATCAGGGCAGATGGGACACAGGCGGGGCAAAACAGAAACTCAAAAGCTGTGTCCAAATTCAGGGGCTGCGTCCTTCTGAGGACGCAGTCTTCGTAGGCCACGCCTTCGAAGACCGCGAAGGCCGTACCGAAGGCTGGACGGACGCTAGTGGAATGAGACGGTCTAGCCTGTGGGGGATTTCCTGGTTGCGTCACCAGCTGTTCCCGCCCTCGTCCTACGTCACTAAACAAAGTAGAAAGAAAGAAAGAAAGAAAGAAAGAAAGAAAGAAAGAAAGAAAGAAAGAAAGAAAGAAAGAAAGAAAGAAAGAAAGAAAGAAAGAAAGAAAGAAAGAAAGAAAGAAAGAAAGAAAGAAAGAAAGAAAGAAAGAAAGATAGACAGACAGCAAGATAGACAGAAAGAAAGAAAACACGATGGAAAAGAAAGAAAGAACTAAAAAAATAAAAAGAAATGGAGCCAGAAGTTTTGTTTTTGTTTTTTTTTTGTTTTTCATTTTGTTGGAGGAGGAAGAGAGGCGTGTCCGCCGGCGCCGGCGGAAATAATATATTTTTCTGAAAAAATTTGAATCTGAAAATATTTTTCTGGAAATAAATAAATTCTGACTGTGCGCAATGAATCTTGGGATATGGTGGGCCGCGGAGGATACAACCGATGGATCCTTCAAACAGCGGGAAAAGAAGGCTGCATTTGAAGGAGCCTTCGAAATGGGACAGCCTTCGGCGCGCCTCTGTGACGTAATCGGTCTTCAAATCCAGCCCTCGAAGGACGCAGCCCCTGAATTGGGACGCAGCTAAAGACTGGGGGAGGGAAGTGTCAAACCCTGACATATTTATAGAGCACTCTTCATTCAGGGAATCTCAGAGTGCTTACTATGCACTACTATGAGGCGTGACTTTTTGATTGACAGCTGGCTCAGCCAATGGCTACCTGTTGTCACTTCTTCATTAAGCCTAATTCATGCTTCATGGCAATCCGAGCCTCTCCATCCGTGCAAACCTCCCTCCATAGAGCTCTGTGTCACCAAATATGCAGCTCCTCAATTTTCTGACTACATGTCACGTCAACGGAGACTGCAAGAAAAGTCATTAGTAGATTTCTTCTTTTTTGAATTTCCCACTGCTATTTCTTTGTCATTTTCAAGTCAGGTAGAATGATTGTCAACATTTCTCAACTCCAAATCGCGTAGAATATATTACTTTTGCTCCGTTGCTATGTTTGAGCTACATACAGGGAGTAAACAAAAGGTCTGGGTGGTGGTGTGATGACCAGACTTTAGAATCAGAATCAGAACCAGCTTTAATGACAACGTTTGAACATATCAAACAGGGAATTTGACTTCAGTTAACACCGTTGGCACCATAGTTGTTATAAGGTGCCATTTATGTCAGACAAGTCAGATTTGACTCTCTTTTTAAAGTTTGTGTCTAATTTTCTAAGCCCAGTCTCTGCTACGGTACCAGGGGTGGGAGGTGTGAAGTTTGGTCTGTACAATTACATTTGCAGTTTTTTTCCTAGGATAATTATGATGCTGGTAATACTACTGTAAAACTACTGACACTAACAATGTGGAGGGCACTAGAATTTTCCTAACCCCCCCCCCTCTCTCTAGGGCACCCTGGATCATAGCTTGCGCAGCTGAACTGGGAGGAGGCCCTTTTTCCCCATTTTGAAACACAGAGGCATGAAAGCAGGGGGGTGGATGGTTCAGAGAGGTCACCACCCATGGCGTATGTTTTATTGAATACTCCCAGTGGGTTTAATGCTGACCTCTGAGCAGATGACCCTCTTCCTGGTTCTTCCAGACTCTCTAGATTTCTTGTTGCTTGTGATCATGCTAAGCAACTGCATTGATTTACTTAACATTTAACATTTAACCATAGCAGCCATCAGCATTTAGTGTTGCACACAGGTTGTCGCATTGAGGGTGCAAAAGTAAGGTTGTTTTTTTATCTTAAAAGAGAGAAGAGAAACAGATGACAGTGAGTCACCACGAGTGAGTAATGATATCATTCTGCATTTCTGTTAAATCATTTCCCTCACAATAAGTCTGTTGAAACTTTCACTTCTGGCCATTGTTTTGCACACATAGTCAATGATTTTCTGTTAAAGTACCTGTGAGCAGATATCTGCTGGAAAACAGTGCAGATGTTCTGCCAGCGTTGGCCCACATTTCCACCGTCAGCAGTGCTTTTCAAGCCAGCAAAAAGAAAAAAAAAAACGGTTTCTTTTCTAAGCTGACAAACTCTATCCGTTAATAAAAGATTAAAGTTGGAGGAAAAAAAGTTCTCAATGTCATTTAACTTTCTAAATCTGATGTTGTTTGTTAGATCAGCTTCTGTTTGTGTTCTATATATTTGTATCTAAAAGTTGATCAAATATATTTTTTTAGGAAGACGAGCTCCTTTTCATATTCAACCTCCTACAACTAAGGAATTTTATTAGGTAGACAGTAACCGAGTCGTTATAATTTAAGAAAAGTAAGACTGAAACTGAAAAAGTGAAAGAATCATCTCGTTAACTAAAATAAAAACTAAAGATTCTAAAACTAAAATGAACAATTCAAAACTAACTAAAATTAAATAGAATTGCATGTAAAATTCACTTTGTTTTCATTCTCGTTTCGTGCCTAATTTTTTAAATCTTTCTAATTACTATATTTTTTTAATTGTAATTACTCAAAATTAAGAATGAAGGAGTCTTGTTCTTTATGACTATGTTGATAGGATTCTTTCATCCCAGATGTATTTGCTTATCTGTAAGTCAATACCTCTACAGCTAAATCAAAGGCTAAAACGAAACTAAAATGAACCAATTTTTTGAAAACTAAACTAAAACTACTGATGTGCTTGTTAAACGTACTAAAACTAAACTGAAATAATCAAACAAACTGAAAAACGAAATAAAAACAAAAACTATTTACAATGTAAAACCGTTATAACCCTGGACAGTAAAGCTTTTACCACCATCTAGTGGTAGAAATAAGTACATGTATTTAATTGAAAGCTGTGGTTCTGATACTTAAATCAACTCCATGGGCACAAGGTTTGCTTTCAAATAAAAGAGCATCGAGTGGTCCCTTTTCTACACCAATATATGAGAAACAAAGTTCTGCAATTAAACAGTAATTTGATGTATCTATTTTTTTCATTGTCTGTGTCAAAGTAGGTGAAATATTTCTGGAAAACGTATCCTTGTTAGCGGCAAAATTAGGTATCTTTAAAGGGTTTGTGAATTGCATTTTGCCACTGTAACCCATTCAGGCCAGCCTGATTTTTTTCTTCTTCGATATAAAAAATGATTCTGGTTCCTCTGGATTTTACTTTGATATTTCAGGGGCAGCACCGATTGATGCAGAAGGAACCGCCTCTGGATGCCATCACATCAGTCTGTCTGGACCTGCACAATAATCCCACATGTCCACATGTTCGATCCTGCACCACCTGTTCAGCCTCAGCCTGAGCAAGGAGAAAGTTTCAGTCGATCCTGCCTTGTTCCAGTACCAGAAAGATTGTGTCTATATTCTCCCAATGACTGTAGACCTGTAGCCCTAACATCATGAAAGTCCTGGAGAGTTTTATTGGCTTGAATATATAAAGAAGCACCTTTCAGGACCCACTGCAGTTTGCTCATCATCGTTGACCATCATACACCTGCCCCAACAAACCCACAGTCACCTGAACAAAGCAAGCAGCACTGTGAGGTTCATACTATTTGATTTCTCCACTGTATTTACCACCACCCAGCCTGCATCCAGCCCCCAGAAGACACATGTGGAAGCCTGTGGAAGTCAATGTGCTGCATCTTCTAGATGTTTTCCTGGTTTCAACCTGCTTGATTTAAATTAATTAATGTATTTGTACATGTGAAATGTATTCTTTTCGTTTCTATTATTTTTTTAATGGTAATTGTGCGTAAATGAGGAGATGACGTCCTTCATTTAGTGATTTATTTCAGCAGCAGAGGGCGCACGAGGGCTTTTCACGGTCACACGATCGTACACAAAAGTTTAATTAAAGATTAAGCTTGATGTTTAACTTGAACAATTTATCAAAGTTTAGTGATTTCAGAAGTTTTTCTTTTCATTTGCAAGCTGTTTTTACAACTGCAGAGCAACAACATTTGACACAACTCAAAACGCAATAATTATTTATGAAGGATAAAAAAACTAGAATGGGATTTGGGGATTTGTTATATTTTCTGCTGTATGTTTCCATCTTGCATGTCACAGGTTCTGCAGGAAATATTAAAATAGAACAGCTCACTTTTGAAGCAGCAGTATAGTGGCTTAGTGGCTGGGACTATTGAGTCACTGCAAGAAGGTTCCTGGTTTGCCTTCCGGCAGAAGTCTTTACCCAGGAATCTGCATGTTCTCCATGTGCCGGTGTTGGCTCTCTCCAGGTACTCCAGTTTCCTCCCGCAGTCGAAAAACCTATATGTCAAGTTAATTGATGATTCTAAATTGCCCGTAGGCATGTTTGAGCGTGTATGTTTTTCTGTCCCCTTTATTTTCCCCTTGATTTATAACAAAGATAAAGAGGCATTCATTAACTTACATATAGCCTACTTACAAAAATGTCTTACAAATGCACATATATTCATATACATCAATACATACAACATCTCGGAAATACATAATCAGGGACGGACTGGGACTAAAAAACGGCCCTGGACTTTGACTAGGCCCAGCCCAAAGCAATCGACGCGCGGAAACTCAACAAAAACAACAACAATAACGCCTGGCATGAGTGTCATAATACTTAATTGTGGCTCATGATACTATACCATCCAAAAAATTGAAATGAAGGTCTCACTGCAGTCCCTCTGGTTGAACCAATACAAAACAGGTATCTATAAATACACAACACTGTATGAGTTATGGTAAATCACAATGTAAAGAGGCTGTAAATATACAGTTTAACTTGAATACTCACATAGAAATGAAGGTTGACTTCATACTAACCTAAAAAAACAAACCAGCAATGCCATTTTTCTCAATGTTTGGGGATAAGGAGTTTCTTCAACAGGTCACTTTTTTCTGCAACTCTGTCATTGTCAAGGGACATGAGGATGTCTTTCTCTGTGGTCATAAGCTTGGTGTTCTTGTGACTGTGTGCTCCCCCCTCACAAAAGAAAAACAGAGAAACATATTTTCTCATCAACAAAACATGTTATTTAATTGTCTGAAAAATTATTCAAATGTTATTTTATTGTCCGAAAAATGGTTCAAATATGTTATTTTGTTACTTGGAAAATTTTAAATATGTTTTGTTGATGAGAAAATATGTTTCTCTATTTTTCTTATTTTTATGAGGGGTGATATATATTGTTTTTCGGCACTACCTTGTTCTCTATAGCTGATACAACATGAATTACTCCTATGTGGGATCAATAAAGTTCTTATTTTTGCCATCTGAGAAAATTAAATATATTATATTTGGTGCCTAACTGTTTCCCAAGTATATTAATGCGTGTGTGAATGAATACATGAGACGTAAAACTAGGGCTGAACGATTTTTGAAAATAATCTAATTGCGATTTTTTTTCCTCAATATTGCAATTGCGATTTAATATGCGATTATTTTTTCAAGGTCTTGTTCTCATGTATTTTTCAACTACAGCAATAAATCAGTCTGTTTTATAATAAACAATGTCATATTTATTTAAAGCACAGATTACATTTTTTTATTTTTATTTATTTAAAGCACAGATTACAACAATAAAGAAAACAACCTCTTTAACACGTCTACACATGTCTGTACACACGAGTGTTATGGGTCGTTCTCTGATCCCAATCACACGACACCAAACCGGGTTAAACTTTAGCCAAAACGAGGCGTAGTTTAATAGAAAACACAAAAAAACTCCCACAGCGAACTCAGAACTTCTTCACAAATAACTTAAAAATCATTTTTTTTCCTCAGAGAGGAAAAAAAACCCCCAGCAAACTAACAAACAAACCAACAAAGCTCACAGAGTTAACAAAACGAACCAGCAATGAACAACTCGCAGCCCCGCTCTCTGATGAGCTGACGAGCTGCAGGTGTGGTTTAAGGCTGATTTATGGTTCCGCGTTAAATCGACGCAGAGCCTACGCCGTAGGGTACGCGGTACGCGCACCCTACGGCGCCCGTCGCCGCGTACCCTACGCCGTAGGCTCTGCATCGATTTAACGCGGGACCATAAATCAGGCTTCACAGCGCGAATCACTGTTCGCCGCGTAGCTCCTCACCACGCCGACTCCACGCTCATATATTTAATAAATTTATAAAGCCCATATATTTATAAAGCCCCGCCTGGACGAGCCCTAACACTGTGGCCGGCCACCGGCCGTCCTGGAGTACCGGCCGTTCTGTGATTCTCCAGATCACACAGATGGCCAGTCCGTCCCTGTACATAATCAGTAAAAGTGTTTTGGGAATAAAAATCGCAGGTTGAGAAAAAAAAATCATGCTAACTACTCCCATGATTCAATAGCTTGTAGATCTGCCTTTAGTAGCAATAATTTGAAGTGTGATTTTATCCATTTATTACATCATTATCAAGGATATTTCGCTAAAATTTGTCACCATCGGCTTGTCTGGGAACGCTTAGTATCCCCCCAGAACAGCTGGAGGGGGTGGCTGCTTATGCTGCTGCCTTCCCGTGACCAGACCTTGGATAAGAGGAAGTGCATAATGGATGGATGGATGGATGGATGGATGGATGGAGGTTTCCTGCAGTTTTTTAGGACATTTGCTTATTTATTTATTTTTAAATCTATTCTGGTATAGGATTGCTGGTGCTCAGCTCATTGACTGTGAGGTGCTTGGGCCCCGTGGCTGCAAAACATCCCCTACATCCTCATTCCTCCTACCATGGGCATGAGGTGTTTCTGCTGAAATACTGTGATTGGGTTTCTCCATAAACTGCAAACATGAATCCATTTTGGTCTCATCTTTCCATAGGACAGCTGGCTATGGCCATTTTTGAATCTAGTTTTTGTCAACTTTACGCTTTCATAAAAAATAATTTTATTTGCAAGCCTCACAAACAAGTAATACTTTTCCGTGTTATTTATTCTTTCTTTTTTATGTACCCAAGGGGGTACTTAATATTACCCACATGATATCATTACCATTTGGATTTTGATTTCATTTGTTGACTAAATATTGGTACAATACCTAGGTTTTATTCTTTGACTACAGGTGAGATTTGTTTTTAATTAGTATACATATGAAAAGACAACATGGATTGTCAAGGTTTGACATTCCCCCCAGCTTTCAGTTTCTGTTTTGCCCCGCCTGTGTCCCATCTGCCCTGATTGTCTGCACCTGTGTCTCGTCATGTCTCGTTATCCCCTGTGTATATCTGGTCTTGTCATTCCCTTGTTCCCTGTCGGACCGTACTGTTTTGTTCCTCATGTTTCCTGCCACGTTCTTCCTCCCCCAAGTTTTTTGACCCCTTTAGTTTGTTTTGATCCTGCCATGCAGCGCTTTGTTTTTCCCTTTTGTTAAATAAATCCTATTTTTTGCCGACTCCCGCCTCCTGCTCTCCTGCGTTTGGGTCCACACCTTACCCCAAGACGTGACATAGATCAAAGGGATAATACTCCAGATAACTGATAAATCAGTGCAAACAGGAGCCATTTTATTTAAATTTATGTTCATTTATGGATACGCCGGGAACCTCCTCGTCACCCACCGCTTCCAACTTTAGAGTGACTGAGGACAGAACATACCTGTGCGCGTAAGCTTAACTTATGGTTCCGCGTTAAAACAACGCAGAGCCTACGGCGTAGAGAACGTAGCGACGCGCAACTACGCCGTAGGCTCTGCGTTGGTGTAACGCAGAACCATAAATCAGCCTTAAAGGTTTCACGTGCGCATGTAAAACTCATGATATATACCTGTATATAAGAAAAATCCGTGTCCATTTAGGGGCTCCGTATCTGTTGGCTTCCACCTTCAAATCACACCACTTCTTTTTTTTTTTCTGCACCATCTGTCCGTGGCACTCATGGCGTTTACCGTAGCAACGACGTGCTGCCACTCACTCGCTTTATTTTATACTATTCATATACTTTTTCTACTTTTACTGTGACCACCAAATAATGTTGTTTTCCTGTCCTCCACCTCATCCACAACATCTCGATCTCGGTCTCCGTGAAATTTAGTGGCACGGTGGCTCGACACGTCTCATTCATCCTGACGCGCAGCAGAAACAGGCTGCAGGGAGCCGCTGCACATGCTCAGTAGGCTCATTTAGTGATTATTTGCCAATTAGTTGTCAATCAAACGTTGCGCTGCTGTCAAACTTTGTGTCAGTGGGGATGAGAGATGGACAGCAGGCATGGCGGCGGGAGGAACTCATACGAATAAGAGGCAAAAAGCATATTACTTCCATGAAGAATGGGAAACAGAGTTTTGTTTTACCAATGTTAACGACAAGTGTGTGTGTCTGATCTGCGGTGCTAGCGTGTCGGTCAGTAAAAAGTGTAAGCGCCATTTCACCAAAGTCCACAGCAACTTTTCACGGGACTTTCCTGCAGGTAGCAGTCTACGAAAAGAAAAGATAAAAGAGCTGAAAAAAGGCTTGGGCACCCATGGTACTGAGGCGTGATGTGGGGATGGTGAGTAGTCCAGCAGAGTTTGAGCGGAGGGTGCAGGGCTGTATTCTTGGAGGAGGTCAGAGAGGTAAGTGGGGGCAAGATGGTGGAGAGTTTTGTAAGTGAGGAGGAGGTTTTTGTAGTGGATGCGGTGTTGTACCTGGAGCCAGTGAAGTTGGGTGAGAACAGGGGTGATGTTATCAGATGCACATATATATGCCTTAGGTTCTTACCAACATGGTATTAACTATTAATATATATGCAGACAAAAAATAAGAATACATTTTAAAAAATGCAGATTTGTAAGATTATTACGATTCATGTATATTTGTCACGGCTCAGACAGGACAGAGAACCCAAATGCACAACACCAGGCAGGATCAGAGTCCAAGAGGCTTTAATCTTTGTCAAAAGGCAGGCAGGGGTCAAACCGGGTAGTCAGGCAGATCAGGCAAACAAAACCAAAACGGGCAGGCAAAAATCCATAAACCAAGAATCAGGCAGGGTCAAAGACAGGCAGGCAGGCAGGCAGGAACAGGACAGAAATCAGGAAGGCTGGAAAGCGAGGCAAAAGCACATGACAATCTGGCAAACTAGAAGGTGGAAATGGGCCGGTATATGAGGGGAACTGCTGATGAGGGAAACCAGGTGTGGAGCTGGGTGGGGAAGCACAGGTGAAGGGAATGAGTGGATCTCTGGCTGATTAGGGTGGCAGGATCTGGAAAAACAGGGGAGTGAGTTAAACAGTAAAAAAAACCTATCCTACACTGTGAAACTGTGACAATATTCCTGATAATTTGTAAATTATTAAAGCCCCTCACCCCTTTTAACCCTAGAAACACCACCTTTCTTCTGCGCAACACTGCATTCCCTCAAATGGCTGTAACATCTGAACAAGCCTCAGCAGGATTTATGTTTGCTCACAGGGTTGGTTTTGTTTTCTTGGTTTTAACACAAACTTCACATTTACAAATCCATCCTGTTGAATAATCAGTGCATTTCCACAGTTGCAACAACCACGCCCCACGCCCCCAGTTAAATTGTAGTTTTACAGAATAACAACTCCAATACAGAGTCCTCCCAGTCCCCCAAAAAGCTCAAAACAGCCCTGCCACAACCTCTTCACAATTCATTTAAACACTGCTTTATTTATATAGCACCAAATATACAAAACTCATTCCAATTTAGTCCGATTAACACAAAGTCAATAAAATAATAACTGCCTAGCTAAGGAAACCAACAGATCACGCCATAATAAACATAATTTTATTTTTAAATTTAGAGGCATCTAGTGATTCAGATAACTCCACGAACAGTATTACATATGGATTAATTACTCATCGATCCTAATCTCTGAAATTATATCAAGCTGAGCTCTTCAACATAACCCAAACTTCACTGTGAAGCCTGCTGGACAGTGTCAGATTATAGCAAAGAGCTGGATTATCACCCCTAATCCATTTATACAGGGTGTGCTTTCATCTGCTTTCAAATTGGCCTAATGCCGAGGATCACCCAGAGGAGAGAGTGAGGCCATTTATTTGAGGAGAAAAACCAAAGAGGTGTTCCTGAAACATCTCAACTGAAGGATTTCACAGTTATGTCGTCGGGTCACAATTAGGGTTACCAACCGAACCTTGAAAAACGGAATTGCACCGTATTTATAAACTAAAGGTATTTATAAACTAAAGTGCGCCTCCTGCATTGAGCTGAAAAGGGAAGCCCTTTGTCCCGTATTACTGTCAGAGTCAAAATATAGTCATAAAATACCAATGGAAAATGGCATTGAGCTGTTGAGTTCATAAATTGTTGTTTTTTTTCTGTTTTAGTACAACTGTAGCCTACAGTCATGGCCTCTGAGGCACAAATATGTTTACAAGTTTTTTTCTACAGACTTTCTGTTTGCACTTTTGTTATTGCACTAAAAATGTTCACTATTACAGAATGGATGTTCTGCTTTCTTTCAATTGTTTTATATTAATGTATACACTTTTAAGTTAAGCAGGACAGGTTTCTGTTTAAGAAAGGTACTTTTAGGATTTTATTCAGTTCATTTTGTTTTTTTTGTATTAAAGTGAATTGCCGGATAATAATTTGTTTTCCATGTGTTCATGGCATTCAAAAATATGCATCTAATTCAATTCAGGTTCGAGTCAAATAGTTAAAAAATCGTTTCACTCACAAAAAAAGGGGCTAAAAAAATTCACCAGGCCAGGAAGGGTGAAGGCAATCGGGTTGGCCGGCCCTGCAGATGAGGTGTCCCTTATTTATTTTTCAGGGAGTTGGCAACCAGACCCGGATTAATTCAGTGTGCTACCCCTGGGTGACCACACTTGAAGTGCCCCCCTCCTCCCACATTTTACAGTAAAATAACAAATAAAAACATATAAAAAAAATAATAAAAAAAATAACAAACAAATAAATGTAAGACAAGCAACCAACTAAGAGTAACACCACAGATAGACATGAGTCTACAAACGCCATACTACACTGATCAGAATGCAACTCACAGGCCAATGTAACACCATGTGTCATCATTATCATCATTTCCATCATATATGACCTGTCTGAGGACTACATGCAAAACTATTATATTACAGCATATGACTAAACAATCAAACAGGCCTATGAATGAGCTGATGTGAAGGTAGGGGACAGCACACTCACTCAATTTTATTATTTTTATTATTATTATTATTTTCATGTATTTTTATTATATCACTGGTTACCACTGTACCTGTTTGCTCCTCTTTCTGCAAATATATAGAGAAAATAACAAAATATGACATATATGATCCAGTTAGTCATTTGATTTGGTGCCCCCTCATTGGCTGGTGCCCCTGGGCGCTCGCCTGGTTCAGTATATGGATAATCCAGTCTAGATCAGAATGCAACTCACATGCCAATGTAACACCACATGTTAACTATCATCATTTCCATATGGCCTGTCTGAGGACTACACCTATTATAGCATAGCCTATGACTAAACAATCAAACAGGCCTACTGAATGAGCTGATGTGAAGGTAGGGAACAGCATATATGTGTATATGGATATATGGATAATCGGATATATGGAGTCGGATATATATATATATATATATATATATATATATATATATATATATATATATAAACGATAAACAGCTTTAAAAACAAAACCCTCCCAAAAAAAACAATCAAGTAAATTGAACCAGGCACTTGAGACGAGGTGGATAAAAAGATTCAATGATTATTGCTTGTGATGAGTTTAACTCCCCATACCACCTTAAAATGTTGCTATATGGTTCACCTGTGTTTTCTCCTTGATGAGTGATTGTTTTCACCTGTGCTCATTACCACACCTGTGGTTATTTATATGGGTTCCTTTCCTCTGTATTGCTTTTGCCCTGATGAAGGCCAGATAGGCCGAAACATGTTGGCAGCCCTCTTCTAATGAAGGCTTTTTTAAAAATCTTTTTATCCACCTCGTCTGGAGTACCTGGATCTTTAGCTTTTATTTTTCCACATTGTCTCCCGGGTCCGATCCAAGAGCACCCTTTTACAGCGGTCACACCCTAACGAGCACCTGGTCGACTCTTTTTCTAAGTAAATTGAACCGGTAACAAAAGTCGTTATGAAAACAGAAACTGATGTTTTTTTAGAACCTCTATTGTGTTCAGCCATCGACAGTGGAATACCGGTATGTTTCCAATGCTGGTTGTATATCACCTTGTACAAGTCACCAAACACCCCAGCGGCCCTAAAAGCGCTCTTGGATCTGCCTACGTCCTCCAACACCTTCATGTGCAGTGACGCTTTGGGGCACATTCATTATATTATTATATATACCATATAATAACAGTATGTGGATAATCCAGCCGAGTTAGCAACCCTAGTCGCCAGTGGCGTCAATTCAGTCGAGGCTAAGGTATGGCAAGGTTACGAGTCACAGAACTTAACTAGAGTATCAATCAACACGTCCAGCAAATACTCATCACAGAAGTCTGCTATGTAGCTTATCTGTGTGGTCAAGAAAATTGGAACTTTTTCAAATGCAGTCTCGCTCACTGTAAAAACTCAAAATCTTACCAGGAATATTTGTCTTATTTCTAGTTAAAATGTCTAATTTTTAGTCAAAAAATCTCATTACACTTAAAACAAGAGTCATCACCAGAAAAAAATAACTAATTTGACAATTTTCACCTGTTTCAAGTAAATTTTCACTTGAAATAAATAGAAAAATCTGCCAGTGGGACAAAATTCATCTTCTCATTACAAGCAAAAAAATCTTGTTCTACTGGCAGATTTTTCCACTTATTTTAAGTGAAAATCTACTTGAAACAGGTGAGAATGGTTGTTTTTGAGTCTTGTCTTAAATGATATGAGATTTTTTTTTACTAAAAATTAGACATTTTAACTAGAAATTAGACAAATATTCTTGTTAAGATTTTCAGTTTTTGCAGTGTATAATAACTAGTGAAATCAATCATGTTGTTCTGATTTGCATTTGTAGTTATTCTATATGTATAAAGTAATAGAATAATCAATACAAATAGACACAGAGTAATTCCATAAATGTATTTAAAAAACAAACATTTACATTTTCCCTTGAAGCCAAGGTGTGGCGGCTGCCATACCTTGCCATACCCAATTGACGCCCCTGCTAGTCGCAATCCAGATGTAAAATTATCAAATAAGTGGTGACATCTGACTGTTTGACACGTGGTGGTGAAACAACCGGAAATATGGGGGGCGCGGCGACGATGATGACGACATGACTCCACCTCATGATGCCATTTAGCAACAGATGTTCATTTTGTGCAGCCACACGAAGCCGCTGCAGGCGCCGGACTCGTATCAAACGTCAAAGGAGGACTCTCTCGGTTGTGTAATGTTCGTCGGGGCCGCGGAGCTGCAGCGTCCCTTCCCCCTCGCACCGTAGCCGGCATCCCGGCATCCCGGCATCCGCCCCGCGAGTGCTGCCGCCCCGCCGGCGTGAGTTGGTCCGCTATGGAGGCGCTGTGCACGGCTCCTCCTCTGCTGCTGCTGCCGCTGCTGCTGCTGCCGCTGCTGCTGTGGAGCAGCAGCACGTTTGTTTTCTACTTCAAAAAGTTCTTCTACGTGGCCTGGATGATGCTGCTGGCCCTGCTGGCCATCCCCATGTGCCTGGTGCGGAGCGGCGGCAGAGACGTCCGGAACATGAGGTGACTTAGCCCGTTAGCCGCCTAGCAGCATCAGCTGGCCACATTCAACATCCACACCACACTTATCTGCAGGAACGTGAGGGGGAACCCCGTTATATGCGAGTATTAACTTCGTTTTATGGTAACCAAATAAAGAAATGACACCCCATGCATGTTTAATCACTCATGTGCCACATTAGCCCCCTTGACGTGTTGGCATTAGGTATGTGTTGACGAAGCCTATGCTGCTAAATCTGTTTTGCAATGTTTATTTTGGTGTTTTGCATTTTTAACATAGTGGATCCTGATAATTTACTACCCTCTGGAAATCTCCAAATGCCAAAATATACATGCACAAACTACTGCTGTAAAATCGGCATGCATTAATAATATTCTTCTTTTCTTGGCATGAATCTCTGACCACTTCAGTTCTGTTCAAATCTCAATCAAATAGTCCATAATTTTCAGGATTTTTAACGCTTTAAATGCCAGTATGAATACCTTTTATTCATTTAAATAAAAATAGAAAAAAGTCGTTTTATTAGATTAAATGCAGAGGTGATTGGAGACAAGGATATGTAAAAAAACAAAAATCAGTCATTCAGTCGGTGAGGGATTTAAAGTTTTACACCCTCTGTGGAGCCTGGAGCCATAAATGTATATACTGCGACAACAAAAATACTATAACCATCATGCATCATTATTTTTTCTGCTGAAATCTCTTAGATCACATCAGCTCTGCTCAAAATGACAACATGAACATATTTAATCATTTTCAGGATTTTTAACCATTTTGTTGCCAGTTTGAACACGTAGTGACAAGGCAACTGTTGATGTCAACAAATGTGATTGTAGTGGTGTGAACAAAAGTCAACATATAAACACACATGCACAAAATTGACAGTGAATGTAGTTTTCATTTCTTCAGGATGTTCACCAGGTTTGTTTGTCCTTTTACTTGCATTTAGTTTAAAGATTGACTCAGTGCTGCCCTCATAACTTGAGTTGTATCTTTCTTGTAATGTATTCATTCGTACCTTGAGGACATGCAAAATCAACGCAAGATACGGACCAAAGGGTACGTCTGTCTCCAAACGTTGAGTATAAATAAGCATATTATCTGTGCCTCCATAAAAGAAAATAAAACTATACCAACAAAAATGATAAACGTCTCATTTTCGTCATGAATCTTGCTGTTAGGCTCACACGTACGCAATGAAAGCATCCTGAGCGTCACTGTCCATTCACCATTGCCGAAGTGAATTGTGGGTTGCGTGTGTAAGAGGGAGCATTGTTTCTGTCAAAAGTCATATCAGATGCGCCACCCGTCCAGTGTTAATGCAATGCTGCTGTGGGAGGCCACAGTTGGAGCTATTGAGCTCTTTGGAGAGACAGGCAAGATTGAAGTTTTTGTTGGAATAAAAAATCTTCTATGCCCGTGGCTAGCAATGTAGCCATTTACTAGAATAAATGATTGTAGAGTCCAGTTGTATGAATATATATTTATTTCTAATCACTTTTTGTCAGTACTGGTGTTTTTAAAGATGTGTGATAAGTCAGAAGAGTATAGCGATATTCAAAGAAAACATCAGTATTTTTTGAAAATGTTCTCTGGAGTAAAAGCTGTCTTTGATGTGAAAGAAGAAAAAAGAGGAAAAAAATCGCGCCCTCTTCTCGCCCTCTGTGGGGTTGCTGGTGACCTGGGTTCCGGCTTCTTCCTTGTCGGCCTCTGGTGGCGGGGTTGCCTCCCCTCCCTCCCCCACTATAGATACACTTCAGGTAGAGCTTTGACAGGACTATTATACACACACATACACACACACAGCCACATAGATATATATACACACACTTACGTACACACATACATGCATACATACATACACATGGCCAGACATATACATACACGTAGCCATACAGATATATACACACACATAGCCACACATACATATACACCACAGGTGTCAAACTGAATCCCAGAAGAGCCGGTGTCCTGCATGTTTTTAGATGTTTCACTGCTTTAACACACCTGATTCTAATTAATCATCGTCACCAGCTTGTCATCAAAGTCTGGATAGTTCTGTTGATGACACAGTCACTTGTATCATGGTGCAATGAAGCAGGGAAACATCTAAAACCTGCAGGGACACCGGCCCTCGAGGACTGGAGTCCGACAACCCTGATATACACGCTCGCTCGCGTACACACACACATACAGCCACTCAGACATATACATATACACATGGAACATACACACACACAGCCACACAGACATATACATATACACATACACACACACACACACACACACACACGCATAGACATACACAGACATACACATTGGCTTGTTCACCTGCATGCTTGCTCTGTAGTTTTTAGGGTTAGTTAATCGCGGTAGCTTAGCTCAGGTTGTGATTGGATCTCGAGATTTGGGACAGTTGCTGCTTGTGTTTTGGTCGGTTCCGTGTTGGTTTCGTGTTTCGTTTGTGGTTTTTGTTGCAGATTTCCAGTGCTCGACGTGTGCCTCCATGTGTTCTTGCTTCCTGGTTTAGCAGCGGATGTTACCCCCCTCCCCCCAAAAACTGTGTGTGTGTGTGTGTGTGTGTATATATATATATATATATATATATACAGGGATTAAAGTTCTCCGTCTCTGGACGGATTTCCGTCAATTGGAAAATGGGGAAAAAAAAAAAAAAAAAAAAAAAAACTTTGCACGTGAGTTTTGTTGTGGTATAGTTTTAGACTATCCAATGAAATCATGTTAGGCATTAAACTGACGCTGTTGTAAACCAATAAAACTGCCGGAGCCTTGGATTAGCCAATCAGAGCAGAGGAGGCGGTAACTTCGGGATAGGCTGGGTCGGTCGGGCTGGGGTGCGAAGCGGGGCTGGGCTCGAGCCGCGGCTGGGGGAGCAGTCGCCCCGTCGCCCTCCTCTCCCCGCCGCCGGAGGCGCGGTCGTCCGGCCCGCCTCGCGGGGGGGCCTCTGTCCGACGGCGTTCGCGCGTCGTCGGGCGGGGGTCTTTCTGCGGGGCGGTGTCCGGCGCCGCGTGGAAGGCGGGGGGGATCGGGAACGGCGGTCGGCGGCGCCGGGTCCTTCTCGCGGATCTCCCCAGCTGCGGCGCCCGTCGGGGACCCGTTAACGCGGGTTGCCACCTTTCAGAAATAAAAATAAGGAACGCCTGATTTCAGCAGCGCAGGCGCCAAAAAAGGCAACATCCCCACAACGTCTAAACTGCATAGAAATGTATTTATTTCATATGAAAAAACTAAATGCTTTGATTTAAAGTTTAAAGTGCTTTAATAGCATTGAACTTGCACGACTGTACAGACAGACAACTAACTGAAATAGTCTCCTATGCTATGCTTTTTCACATCAGCCCAGATGTAGAATATAGCTACAGGTGAAGGTTGGAAAATTAGAATATGGTGTAAATTTATTTAAATGTAAAAGGTGAAACTAATATATTACATAGTCTCAATACATACAAAGCAACACATGTTAAACCTTTATTTGTTATAATTTTGATGGTTGAATTCTTTATTGATTTCATAAAATATTCACATTTTTTGAGATTTTTTATTTGGGGTTTTCATAAACTGAGCCATAATCACCACAATTATAACAAAGGCTTGAAGTATCTTACTTTAAATGTAGTGGGAAATAATATATTTGTTTCACCTTTAGTTGAATTTACTACGAATGAAGTTTTGTGATATATTCAACTTTTCCGACCTTCACCTGTAGATTTTGACATCAATAAATAAGAGCATAATATATGTCCGTATTGTTTCAATAGGGAACGCAACTTTTAATTCGCAATTACGTAACATTTCTGCATATCAAGGGACGGGTGGCAAGCCTTGTCACCTCGGCTGGCGCCTAGCAGCTGACTTAGAACTGGTGCGGACCAGGGGAATCCCACTGTTTAATTAAAACAAAGCATTGCGAAGGCCCACGGGGGTGTTGACGCCATGTGATTTAGAAAAACCTTCTTCTCAACAATAACATCATCATCTCTTTGTCTGCATTAACACCATCATTGATTGTCCATGAAACAGTCCAGGATGCTTTCATCACCTTGGCCAGAGCCTTGCCAAGTGCAGTGACATCAGAGCAGCTGGTCAACTGGATGAAGAAGTGCAGTTTACCAGGTCGACTCAGATCTAGGAGAACAGGCCTAAGGCTTTAATGACCAATTGATGTGGACAAAAAAAAAGAAGCAAACTAACAATAATAAAACTGCTCAAAAACACCTTCCTCCTATAAAATGCTATTGGTCTCGAGTATTTAAATAGTGTTGGTTAAAAGTCTTATTACACCTTAAATGCTGTATTAGAAAACAGAAGGGCTAATACAGCTTTTAACTTTTTTACTTGAAACCTTTGGGAAGCAACCGCATATGAACTGGCGTGAAAATTTTTTTTCAGTCAAAAATATTTTTTTTGCTTTAATCCCTGTATATATATATATAAACAATGCACATATATGCCTTAGGTTTTTACCAGCATGGTTATAACCATTAATGTGTGCAGACAAGGTTAACAAAAAAGAAATAGGGATGCATTATTCTGATATCTGGGCTTTTTGAATAAGCTTATACTGGATTCTCCAGTATCATTGAAATGGTTGTAATCTGTAAAGTCATAGTTTTCCGAAACAAAAAATACTTCACTGAGTTTGCTGCTGAAGATCAACAAAACACAACTTCTTTCCACAGACTATTTCTATTAATAGTCTTATTTTTGATGTCCCAACATCATTAATCATATTCCATGGAAAATCCACCCTTTGGTTCAAGTCATCACAAGTGTTTGTGATCAATCTGTGTTATTTCTCATATCATTTTATTCCCTCTCAGCAGTAGAAGCAAAACAAGGCAATACCAACCCAGCATTGGGAAACTTAGTCTTTTCTGTGTTTTCATTAGATAAGGCCTGAAGTGAAAGGGATTTGTGAAATGTCGATTTCCATCAGCTGTGAAGATTCCATTGAGGTATTTTTCATGGAAATCTATCAAGATATATCTGAGATATGGCTGCGATATGGCCTTATGCCATCTTCCACAGCTCAGCAAGTGTACCACATGAGGGTACTACCGGAAACTACAACATGCAGTTACCGGGATATAGTAATGTTTAATTAGATACGTTTATTTTATTTTTTTGAAAAAAATCTCTTAAATAGATTAAATTGTGGGTTTCAATTAACAGTAGTCACGGATACTTCTACAGGGCTGCTGGTATGTGTCCTCATTAGCACCCATTTTGGTGCAGTAGGAAATTTTGACAACCACTACCAAAGCAAACCTCTGCACGGTGATAGGTACTGCAGTCAGGAAAAACTGCAAAACTGGGTAGAGTGTGACCTTAAGTTTTGCTAGGTCAGTGGATCCTGCCAGGACCGACAGTAATGGACACACAATGCTTAAAAAACTGAGGAGTTCAGTCCGTTAGCAGTTTTAGCCTCCTAGATTGACCCCAGACCTGCACTAAAGAAAACCTGCCTTTGGCTAGACAGGAGCTAATGAAGAATGCTAGAAAACGCCAAGGGTTTGCATAGTTTCTATTGCCTCTGCAGTTGTGTGAAGCTAACATGGGACTTAAAAAAGTTGCAAACAAAATTAAAGTGAATAGGATCTGGCCCATTTATGCATTAGCTGGTCCAGTTATTTTGACAATATCATGTCCAATATCTGTGATGAATCCCAGTAATATCTCAGGTGAATAAATCCAGTGCCATATTGTTGGGGAAAATACAGTTATTACCCCTTTTTTTCCAGCACTAATAGACATTAGTTATTTTATACTTTTATTTGATATTTCTTAGTGTCCACTTTGCTGTGGGGGGTTTTCAGTTTTGTGGTGAAAGCTTGTCATCGAGGGTGGATTGCTGCACACAAATTACTGCATTCCAATAATTAATCATAAGAGACGGATGGCAAGTTTCTACTGATTAGACTTGGGTTACTGAATAGTTATGTTGCCCTTTCTCTGTTCAACCTAGCTTGGCCTTGATCTGCTGACGGCACCCCTGTCAGTTGCGACAGCGGACTTTACTGCCTCAGTGCACTAGGAATAACTGTTTCACAGACACGGTGCGGTGGTGGTGTCATGTTGCGCCAGTGTACCATTCTGTCAGCTCAAAGGTTATCTGGACCTGTTGACTGCGACAAAGCAACTGCATCAGGGTCAGACCTTGAACAGAAAGTGAATTGAGGGTTGTTGGGTTTTTATTTTTGAAAGCAAATTTTTCGCCTAGCGGAAAGAGCTCAGTGATTCAACAGAGACAGGAGTCTGTCAAAGGCATTTGCTGACATACAAAGCCTGAATTCTGGGATTGACCTGATTTTTATATATATATATATATATATATATATATATATATATATATATATATATATATATATAATTTTTTTTTGCAGATGACTTAAAGGACATGGGGGGCGGGTAGGTGTAGTCTAGTGGCTACAGAGGTACAGAGGGTTGCTCCATGGAGTGTGTGTCTCAGATGTAAGTTGCTTTGGATAAAAGCGTCTGCTAAATGACCGTAGTAGTAGTAGTAGTAGTAGGACCTGCATATATCTCTGTAAAGTGGTGTGGCACAACACGCTTTTATATATTCAGTCAAAAGCATCAGTGAAACTCGAACTTTTGACCTGATGTGACATCCTTTCACCCTTAAAGCCTAAAAGGATGCACATGTTGCAACAAGAGGTTTGTTTGGTTTATGTTGATCCTCTCTATGCTTGTTTCCCACTTCCCTGTGCATGACCAGGACAAAGGATTGAACTGGAGTTGCATCAAAAAAAGAAAATCTTTTTCAAGAGCTGAGAAATAGAAGGCTCAGTTGAAAGCTTTTAAGTTTTTTCAGGAATTTTCTCTGAGCTTAAAAGGGATTTTGAAATGAGGGCATGTGCGTTCCTGAAACATTCTTGTTAATTTCTAAAATGATCAGTGTTTTAATGTAAACAGGAAGTCTAACCTGACATGTACATGAATGGCTGCTTTAGGTCCGAGTGTGGCTCTGGCCTTCATGAACAGGCTGGATTTCACAACAGTTTAAAGGCCTAGTTTGCTCATAATTTCATCAACTCAAGTCTTTACTATGAAATGGTGCCTAGCACCAGTGGTGGACTAGTACTAATTTTTGTATGAGCAGTTAAGTTTTCATTAAGGCGAGCCGATTATGGCATATTTGTTCTACTTTATTTATACTTTAGACTTATCCTTTAATCCTTTTTAAATTGTATTATGTCCTCCCAATTTCCTGATGTCTACATGAAATACCAATGACATGCTTTGCTCAAAATATCACAAGGAGTCATGTAATTGCTTCTGTGTCAGCTTTGAATTTACAGTTTTTCATACAGTTGCTACTTTTTTTTAAGGGTATGTTGTGACTCTTCTTTAATACTTCAAACTACTGTGGAAACATAAATAAGATTATGTGAAATATTATAGAATATATTGCCTTTGAGGTCACACTAACACAACTGTGACATGAGGCACTGTGTTTTTGCAAGCCAGTTGTGGCAGCTGGCCACTTTGGCGGTAACACTATGGTTGGACGCCAACAATGTAAATGGGGCTGGCTGAAACATTTTTTTTATGGGATGCAGAGCTTATGCAGAAGATTGAAATAAATGTTTTCTGTGGAAAGGTACAGGTGTCATACACAAGAGGTCATACAAGTTATGCAACGCAGATGGCTTTAAAAAGCAAATACTTATCTGAAAACTGAATGTCCACCTAGCAAATGAATGTCCGGAGCATCCGGATATTCAGTTTATGTCCAGTGTATTTTTGTACCAATATGCAGTCAAATAGCTTCTGGAAGCTATTTGGCAGGACATTGGTGCGGTGGTTCGCAGTGTTACATCACACTCAAAGGTTCCTGGTTTTACTCTTTTGAGTAACCTTCTCAAGGCATGTTAGGCTTAATAGTGAATGTACATTTTCATTGGAGGTCGACTAATTTTGTTTCTTGTGATTTACTAGCGACCTACCCAGGTGGTAGCCCACCTCTTGCCCAGTGACAGCTGGGATAACCTCAGGATCCACATGACCTTGAACGAGATAAAGCAGGTGTATAGAACGTGAACGAATGAATGGAAAAACTTCTTCTACTAATGGTGCATTCAGTGAGAAAAGCTAACTTTCAGACTGGGAAAAGGGACTACAATTATTAGTCAACGTTTTTAGCATTAATGCACCATGTAAAATGTGGATATAAAGTCTTTGCAGGTCGCAGGGCAATGTTCACTTGTTGTAATTAACTACAGGAAGTGTAGACAGCAGTCTAGGTTGCACATAGCTCACTGGAGAAGAACATATGAACAGTGACGAGGGAAACTGGTGAATGAAAGGTGGAAACTTGCAGCATTGCCAGACGGCAGGTGTGCTGCTCTGCAATGGCCAGTTTGAGACGCCAGCCATCATCTACATATCTTCTGTGGCCTGTGCCCTAGATTTGTGTTGTCTGTTAGCTGTGATAAACAGCTGTTATTGCTCTGGAGCATTGTGCCGAAGCACGAGGAGGGCATGGTAGAAATAATAGACTAATTAACCAATTTAACGAATAGTTGACATATTGCTGTCTACCAAAATGACTGGTAGTTGCAGCCTTACTAGGAAATAAAAATTAAAGATCTACAAGTTGGATTTCCTATTTTGGATTCAAATCATTAAACGAGGTAGAGTATAATTAGCTCACTTCTATTTTAAATAAGCTACGGACGGGACTTGCGATCCATTGTCAGTATCACAAGCTGATACTGCCTTGTTTTAAACTTATTTGAAGGGTAAGATAATACAGAATTTAGTTTTTTTTTCACAGTGTTTGCACTTTTAGTTACGGTATATTCAATTCTAAAATAATAATGGCCTTTTGATATCATAATCGGTGATTAGGAATGATATATATCAGAATCAAATGGGCGTTGAGGCATATTTGGGGAAAGTTTACCACTGTTGATGAGAATATGTTGTTCATAGCAAAGTAAATGGCAACAGCGTTTCAACTTCTCACTTCTGAGATTCTGTAAATGAACATGAGTTAGCTGGATAATTGCATAATTTACCTGTATCATGGAAATCTTAACATCTCATTGAATAACCCTTTTGTGGTTCCCCTGTACCAATACCGCTATGAAATGAACTGGTATTCCTAAGGGCTTTAACTTGTCACTAGTAGGGTTGCACGGTATACCGGTACCAGTATAGTACCGCGGTACTAGAGTTTTGAAAACGGTACTATACCAGCATTTAAAAACAAACGGTACTTTTATATATTTTTTCTATGCAAACGAATTGGTAAATTGGAGCCTGTCTCTTTAAGCACGGCAAGGTCCGCGAGTGTGACGTAGTTACAGAAGCAGAGCCGCCTCCCCCTCCCACTCGCATGCGGAGGAGAGAGAAACGAGAAGTCGCGTGTTATTAGACAGACAGAGCGGGTTGAAATAAAGTTGAAATAAATAGGGATGGCAGCTGCAGAAAAGCCCGTACTTGTGGACAAAATGGGGGCCCGAAGTACGGTGGAAATATTTCGGGTTCAAACCGCAGTGAAAGCGCTGCTACAAGTGTGTCTCGCAAAAGGAGGCAACACTTCAAACTTGTCCAAACATTTAAAGGACAACCACGCGGACTTGTTCCACGACTTCAGTCAAGAACGACAGCTGATAACTTTGTTCACCAGTTCACTGCACTGTCATGTCAATTAAAGAAGTACAGAGCCTCTCCCAGCCCGTAGTAAACCTACAGTAGCCTACATACACAGAGTTAAAACATGTCCATGGTTAATAAATGCAATTTTTTAAATATTTAAAAAAAAAAATTACAATCTTAAAATATTTAAATAAATTCCACAGACTATAATATAACTTTAATATATTTTTTATATTTTAATATTATTTAATGTTTCATATATATTATAAACCATTAAGGCAATGAATTATATTAATTAATATTATATATTAAAACACACTTTTGTAAAACATTCCATTAGCCTACAATATCTAATCCTATCCTAAAGGACTGTCTCAGAAAATTAGAATATTGTGATAAAGTTCTTTATTTTCTGTAATGCAATTAAAAAAAAAAATGTCATACATTCTGGATTTATTACAAATCAACTGAAATATTGCAAGCCTTTTATTATTTTAATATTGATGATTATGGCTTACAGTTTAAGATTCCCAGAATATTCTAATTTTTTGAGATAGGATATTTGAGTTTTAGTTTTCTTAAAGTGTAAGCCATGATCAGCAATATTAAAATAATAAAAGGCTTGCATTATTCAGTTGATTTGTAATGAATCCCTTATGTATGACATTTTTGTTTTTGTAATTGCATTACAGAAAATCACAATATTCTAATTTTCCTGTCCTGTAGATGATAGAATGAGCCTCAATTTATTTTTCTAGTTATGCCCATTTAATGTTTCATGTGGCCTATAGTTTCAAAACACAAACCTTTTGAACAATGAGAACAAGTAAAATAAAGCAATGGCATTTAAATTAAAATGACCATGTTAATTAAAATACTGTACCCCCTCCCTCCCCCAATTACAGAAGACTAGTGCTCCTGGCTCAGAGAGGGTGACACCACCCACTCAGAAGCAGGAGTTTTTGCTGCTACAGTATTTTATTTAACATGGTGACTTTAATTTGAATGGCATTGCTTTATTTAACTTGTTCACACTGTTCTAAAGGTTTGAACATTTTAATATCCCATGCCAATTATTTATTTTATTCATTGTTGTTATTGTTCCCAAAGTCTGCTTTAAAATAAAGGAAAATATGGACATTTGAGAGTGTTCCACCTTTTTACAAAAAGTATCAAAGTATCGAAAAGTATCGAAATACATATTGGTATCGGTATCGAAACAGAAATTTGGTATCGTGACAACCCTAGTCACTAGGTTCATAGTAGAGCAATCCTGACTTTCAGTGTCTTGCTTTTCTGAATGAAGTAACCTCTTGCTCAGCCACGGTCCCGCCTTGGAAAACCATCTGACCTTGAGCTTGTGACTGAGCAGAGTTTGTGCTCGGCATTAGTGTATTAATTGTTAGTTCAGTAGGTTTAGGGATGACAGGAGAAATTCAGCCTTCATCTGATTATCAAGGCCCTGTAATATTCTTCTCATGCCTGAGTCACGCCTCATAGGTTTAAAGTATTACACTAACAAACAAATAGTTAAAGGGGACCTATTATGGCATTTAATGTATATTTTAAACAGGCCTTGAATGTTTTAAAAACAATCAAAAGCTTGTTTTTTCTACATATATCAGAAATTAAGCCTCTGGGCCATGTCTTTATTTTTACCGCTTTTAACCTCCTTCTCTATGAGGGATTCTGAGTGGGCGGGGAGGCTATGATAATGAGGCTCTGCGCTGATTGGCTGCTTGAATGACGTGTAGCAGGGGAGGGCACAAAGCCTCGCTCCGGGCAGAAGAGCAGCATGGGACACTATTAAAGCGTGTCCCATGCGAGCGAGCTTCAGCGACAAAATCAATTCCATTGCTTTATTTTTTTTGTTTTGGACTGTCCTAACTGGCCGCGAGTTTAACGGTTTCAATGTGGACAGAGAACGTCCGATGTCACGCAGCTCGACGCGATAGTCGGACGCTCGCATCTCATGCAGTAAGACACGGTGTAAACGAAAAATTGGAAAAAATAAAAAATGAAGCCCAAGCTAAGATTGAGTGTTGTTGAGCAAATTGATAAGTGTAAAAAAGTAATTCATTTATTATCTGACCCACAACAAGAATGATTACTTGATGGTAGAAAGCGATTTTTGGCATCTTGAATAGCTGAATTCGATAGCATTCCCTTTTGCATTAGTCTATGGTGAACATATGTGTTTCAACATTATACCACTGACAGAAGAAGGCAACAGCCTCTGTGATGTCATCCATTGGTTTTCTGAGGAATCTGTTTGTTTGAAATCCATTTTTCAGGATTCTGAATGGAGCCATATTGGTGGAAACTGAAGAATGCAGAATGATCAAGCCCAGCAATGGGTTAGGGTTATGTGATGGGCTGGTTGTTTTAGCCTAGCTTGGTTCATGCTAAACTATGAGGTTAAACTAATGTTTTCTTATATTCATAATGATAAAATTATTCATCTATCCTCATTTCTGAGGATAGATGAATAATCTAGGGCTCCAGTGGAGGCCCTGGCAGTGTTGGGTGGGTCTAGGCCAACCTGAAAAAGACAGGTGTTCTGACTACCGCCAGAGCTAGTAACTGGCAAGCTAGAAGGCATCAGTTCACATGACCTCTAGGGTCAAAGGAGACAGACGCACAGGTTCAAATCCTGTTGCATTCTGTTTGTCTATAAAGTTGTAAGCCCACAGGTGAAGCAACAATTTAAAAAGTAAAGGAAAGTGGCAGGCTCAGGTTGCATGAGTCCACCCCTTAAAACTAGCTACCATAAACTGAGATATAAAGGCATTTTGAAAATGGAGCTGTTGCATTTTACGAAATGTCTGACACATTTGGTCAAAACATCAAATAAAGACCTCAGACACAAGTGTCAAACCTGTGAAAGAGGCATACCTTTTTTTTTTTTTTTTTAAGGTCAGAATTGGATTCAACGTCAGTTCTCAGTTTACAACAATTCTTTATTAGGACTGTATTATTTTTAGGAAAACGTATATCATAGTCGTAATCTGTTATGACGATATGTGTGGTACATATTAACATATGCTTAAGTATTTTGAGCCACAGCTGAAATTGACCCCAACATCTTGCCCAAGAATTTCTCATTGTCTTTTTCCCTTCTGTCATCACAGCACTCACTGCAGCCTCCATGTGAGTTGGCATCTAAATTTGGATCTTTGACAGTGACAGCAATCTGATTGGTCAAATATATTGTAGGTATTTAGAGCACAGGTCATTTGGGAAACATCAGTTCACCATTCATTGCAATTGTTTCTTTGTTTTTGCACCATTGATATTGCAATTGCAATACATTTAAGATATGATGTGCAGTAGTATTCTTGATGCATTGCAAGTGTTTACTAGTTTTAGTATCTAATGAAGTCATGTTAGCACACCTATCAGCAGAAGTGAATTAAGCAAAAGACAAGTGTGAGGAGAGAAAGAAAATTAACTTTCTATTTCACAAGAGGAATTGACAATTTACAAGTGCAATATATTTATAAGAGCAACTTGATTCTCTTAGTTAGGACTAATAAGTACAAGTCTATTGGGCCCAGAATAATTGTATACCTTGTATATCATTTTATTTATTTTTTATCATTACCAGAAAACATACCAGAAGCACCAGATTGGAAGCATCTAATCTTATCCTGGTTCATTGTTTCTCTCTTGGTTCAGATATCAGCAATCTTGAAGGTTTCTTTGCCAACCCACGTTTGCTGATGGTCGTTGGTGTGCCAAGCTGAGAAGAATTGTCAGAACATAAATGCAGTGTTTGCTGCGCAGCATTTTGCAAAACAATAATTTTGTTGTCGAAGCAATTTAGCTTTTCGTGCTAACTTTCAATATAGCTTCTTTAGCTCGTGAGTCGCATGACAGCCTTTGTGTGTGGCAGGAGGCTAATTGGATTTGTTTCTAATTGATTACCCATGTGGACATGGATCACGAGGGACCTCTGGCAGGGTCTTGTTTTCTAGCCATTCATTCGAGGTGTGGTATGCTCGACGTAAAGCAGACAGCTGTCTGACTGTGAGATGGTCCGTCCTCAGATGATCAAATTTACAACAAACCAGAAAAGGGTCTTTGTTAGTCCACCAGGATCCGCTCATTCAAAGCTTTGGTGCAACCTTCCTGTGTTCATGGTTTGCTGTTTTTTCAGCAGGTCTAGATTTCTCAAAGTGGCAAACACTTTTCTGGTTCTGAAGCCAGACAATCCATTGCTGACTGGTTCTTCTCACTGGTGTTGATTCTACATTTTATCTGGTAGGACCTTAAAAGCTCCTCTTCATTGGAGAGCCAACTGACTCGATTAGTGATTATTAACAGTTTTTTTTTATCATAATAATAAGCTTACGTTTTAAAGCTGAATTTTACTGTTGCAAAGCCAGCACCAAGGGGGTGCAATTTATTGTGATTTAATATACTTTACTAACAGGACCACAAGGCTACTGTAGAAATCGGAAATAAGCATCCATTTGAATTTACCAAATAATGACGTTTGCTGTAAACATTGCAGCGTCATACGTGCAATATCATTCACTGCAACGTGCAATTATGTAAATATCCGTCTGTTATTTTATATACCAGTATTTTTTATTATTTTTTTATTATTATTGTATATACCCTATTGTTGCTTCTTGTTTTACACTATCGCCTTTGCTGCTGTACACTGCAATTTTCCCCGCTGTGGGACTAATAAAGGAATATCTTATCTTATCTTATCTTATACACCTGGAACACAACAACCACCCAAATGATATACCACTCAACGTTCAGCCAACTAAACTTCCTCCTCCCTTGAACCAACCATCCTCACAACATTGGCAAGTAGGGGCTGCTATGCCCAACGGGTTAAGATTTATCGATAATTGACTGATGGAGTACACTTCTGAAAATGCCCGTCCCTTTTGGAAGATTGAAGTTCATAATTTTGAACACTACTCTGCAGATTTAGAAACAAATCGAGTGGAAGTGGGTAACAAGGTCACAGTCAGAAGTATCTGTATGTTGTGTTGAGTCATTGTTGAAAAATACGTGTTTTAATTTACTTTTCAATGCCATTAATAGATAAATAACACATTCTTAGTGGGGCCAAAATTCACGTAAGATACATCTTTACTCCTGTTCAGTTTTGTTAATCTTTTTTTTTTTTACAAAGGTTGAATTTAAGACATCTTAAGTGATAAACTCTTCCTGCTCACATGAAGTTCCCTGCTTAAATAAAACAAATTGATGTCTGCAAAATCTGAACTGACATTCAAGTGTGCAAATCCATTTTTAATTGAATCTTCTTGGTTTTTTTTGGATCTAGTTTTCCTACACAGCTACTGTACTGTTAGTTCATCTACAT
Source organism: Cololabis saira (assembly GCF_033807715.1). Taxonomy (NCBI): domain Eukaryota; kingdom Metazoa; phylum Chordata; class Actinopteri; order Beloniformes; family Belonidae; genus Cololabis; species Cololabis saira. The sequence continues at coordinate 16,244,254 of NC_084597.1, forward strand.
TAGTCTGGCATTTTCACACAATAGATGCTCTTTGTCAACTAGAGTGAGAGAAGTGCAGTTTCACATCCGCTTCTAATGGCTTTACAAGGACTCATCATTAGAGCTAAAATCAGAGCTCATATTGATGTGTCTGGCTGGGTTTATGCCACTAACCTAGTTGGTTAAGGTCTCATCTGTGAAATGTTTGACCTGTAATCGTGTTGACAGTTTATCGTATTTCAGCACACAACGCCTTCAATTATTTGAATATTTAATCTGTAATCAACGGATTTGTGACGGTTTTGTGCTTTAGAAAGTTTTCATTAACAATCTTTAAAGCGGCACAATGTAACTTTCAGCTTTTGTTGAGTTTGGCAGCACCTTTGGACAAAAGCGGTAGTGCTTTACCACACTACGTTTCCCATGAGCACCAGCGCGTACTGCCGGAAAACTCCCGTCCCCGTCGCGTGCATTTGATAATGCGCTCTGGTTTTGTTCTACGGCACCTTTTTCCTATCACGTTTTTTAGAGGGACTTCATCATAAATTAGTAGAGCTGGGTATCATCACTGACCTCCCGATACGATACGATTCCGATACACTAGGTCCCAAGACGATACGATTTCCGATACGATTCGATACGATATCGATATTCTGGTTACAATAAGGGAATAACGTGATCCTTCCACACGCCACGTCCGGCCAGAGAAGCCCCACCCTGCCTGGTGAAAAGAAGCAGCCTGCTCACTCCTCAAGTAAGGAGGAGACTTGAGCTCAGTGCATGGCCTCCAGGGGTTGGTAGATGGAGCAATGCCCAGGACTGACTTAGGTAGGAGCACTGGGTAATAAATGGGGGAAAAAATCGGGATTTAAAAAAAAAAAAAAAAAAAAAAAAAATTTAAATCGATACTTGGATTTATGTATCGATAATCGTTCCTACACATGCATATCGATATATCGATATTTTTAACCCACCCCTAAGTCCAACATACTTACTGACAAAATCAGCTATCAATCAACAACAAGCTATCAATTGAGCAACACTGTTCAGGGCTGTACGCTTACTTTTTTGAATGGTAGCACTGGTGCTAGCAAGTTAAAAATTTTAGTAGCACAAATAAAAATTTACTAGCACACCCGGGTGGAGTTAGTAGGGGTGTAACGATACACTAATCTCACGATACGGTACGATACACGATACTGAGGTCACGATAACGATACGATACGATATTATAGCAGTATTTTTTTAACAACCTTGAATGAGGAACATATAACTGGAAAAAATGTCTTTTATTTGAAAGACACAAAATACAAAACAATGCTGTGTATTTGCCCTATTGTTACAGTTTGTAATGCTTTATAACTGTTTAAGTTTTAAAGAGAAAGCCAGGCCAACCATTTTCCACAAAATGAACTAAAAGTAAATGTCAGGTTTGCATTATGCATCTTCAGTTTCATACAATAAAAATATTTTGCCACAAACTGAATAGTTTCTCTCATGTATGATTTGACTTTTTTATTTTCCAGAAATTTAACAACTAAAATGAAATAAATAAATAAAAGTAAATAGATACATACGATTTTACATCATAAAAAAGATTGATTCATGCTCACCTTATAAGTGTAAGAGGAGATTTATTTTTGTTAAGAAGGTTATTTTGGTAATTCAGGGTTCATTATTTTATAAATGTATTCTTTATATTCTGATGTAAATCGGGGACAATAATTACACTAGTCAGTTTATCTGTAGTTGTTAATATGTTTTAGATTGGGCGGAGTGATACAGTACTAGGTGCTGTGTTGATCTTCTAAAATCCTACGCTGTTGAGCGGACAGTAAAGTACTCTCAAACTCAGCAGAAGTTGTCCTCTGTTTATCCTACTCACGACCCGAAAAAGGTTTAATTTAATAAGGTAAGGCTTAACTCTACACCAGACTTAAAAGTTCAGAGCTCAAAACCCAGCTAGAGTCCCGTGATCGGGACCGCAAAAAGGTACTACTTTCTTCTGAGCGGAGTAAGATTTTGGTCCGCGTGTCGAGGCGCGGTCGGCGCGCGCGGTCGGATCATGGATGTATTAATAGTATTAATAGCCTTTCCACACGGCGCCCCGGCCGCATGGTCGCGAAAATACGGTATTTATATATGAAATGTCAGAATAGGTAATTTTTTTGACGACACCCCGGTTGAAAAAGGCTGATGTAGGTCAAGAGACATTCATATTGATTTTCACACTTTTTTTAACATGACCCCAGCGCAACTCACTCGCACAAATGCGAGTGGATACATATTTCTCTTCGCACCGGATGATTTTTATTCGCAAATGCGATGAAAACTGTCGCACTGTACAGCCCTGCTGTTATAGAATAATATTTATGAGTTTTTATAATTTCTGCTTTTAAAATGTGTGCTATAATTGTCAGAGGCGGGTAGGGAGCCAGATTGCAAGATGTTAGTTCTCAAAACTTATTAGAGCATTACTTTCTCCACAGGCCATTTTTTAATTACTACTGCTAAGAAACAGCCAAAGCTAGTGGGGATGTTGGACATAACTCATCTAGCAGATGTTTTTACAACTATATTGACCCAAATATATAAGACACCTGGAAAAGATTTATATTTGGGGTCTAGACTAGTTGCTGGTAGGGAAGTACCAGAGACTTGATTGTACCCAAAACTTTAAAATGGTGGCAAACAAGGTGCAAACAGAGTCACGTCCTGAGCAGACGATCAATAGCAGGGCAAATTAAGAAACGCACGAGAAGAAGTTTTGAGGTTTTTTAAAGTTATTGTGATAAACGCGGCAGAGTCAGACAACTGCTAAGCAGCTGAAAAATATGCTCTCATGCAATTTTAATGTACAGAGATGGTAACCCCAAAATAATGTAAACTGTGCAAAAAAACTGTCTTCCATGGAGAGTGTGCATCACTTGGTAAGGGTTGAACAACCCGGCCACCAAGTTTCGTCTTAGAAGCCTGGTTGTGTTTTATTTGGTGTCAGTACAGAATTTTGTCAGCCTAGAAATCTAGATGTGGTACGTGTGGCTCATTAAATATGCCCAAAAGTCACTTGGAGCTAGGGCTGTTCGATTTTGCCCAAAAATAAAATCTCGATTTTTTTTTTTTTTTTTTTTTTTTTTTTTTTTTTTTTTTTTTCTCTCAAAATCCGATTTTCGATTACGATTATTTTGGGAATTGACAAAAGGCAAAGAAATGATTTCAAATATGCTGTTTTTTTATTGAACATTTGCTCCATTGGGCTTTAAGTGCAAACTTTTCTCTTATTAAACCAAAAATGAATGAATAAAGTGCAAAACTCTGTAAAATAAGTTGAAAAAAAGTTTTAAAAAATATAATAAAATATAAAGTTTTATCTCTGAAAAAAAAAAATCAGCAAATCAGCACTTGCAAACATACAGTAAGTTATATTTCCAATTAAATAAAACAAGACATTAATCATTAATATGGTATCAATCACTAATATGTGTGCAGACGAGGTTAAAAAAAAAAGTGAAAAATCGATTTTACGATTTTCACGTTTTAACATCGTTCTAATTACATAATCGCGATTACGATTTAAAATCGATTAATCGAACAGCCCTACTGGGAGCCAATCAAATCAGTCTATCCTCGTGAAGGGAGTCCCCAGGGCGGGCTTAACATGATGACGACAAAGCGTTGACTTTGTTATCTGGATATAAAACATGGCTGCAGCAAGGGGTTAGTGCTTGCTTGAATTGGCTTTGACAGCATCAAATAAAGATTCTGACTTTTTTCTTGAAAATTGAGCATCTACCTTTTGCAAGGTTGATGTGTTTTTTGACAGGCTATGGCAAACATGTAATTTACTCTTGTACACAACTAACTCATCTATTTACTCGTTTCTGTTGCTCTGAATCCGTCAACTAGTTAGTTGCTCTGATTGGTCGTAGTACTAACCAACTGCTCGCAAAGGGAGTTTGATGAGCAACTGTTGGTGCGTCCCTGGGATGGGAAGGTCTTACCGATCATTTTCAGACCCTACATCTTTCTAGATGTGGGTCTGATCCAATTGGCTAGTATTTTGTCTTATTTAATGTAGATTTTTGAATATCTAAATCTACATGGTTGTAGAGGTTATGTTACAAAACCTTCACACTGATGTTTTCGCATTTGGCTCGGATTGTTGCCGCAACGGGCTGGATATAATGATCAAAGTCCTCGTAGAGTCAGTGTTATCTGAAGACACGTGTCCACGTACATCTGTTGTCGGATAAGCTTATTTCTTGTGACCTTATCAGCATCTTGAAAGTGCTTAGTAGTAATGTAAAGAAAAGTACTGCAAATATGATAATGACAATAAAATCAACATTAATAGAAATAGTTATAATGGTAACTTGTATTTACCATTTAATGTATTTATTTTTTCTCCCTTGTTAGGGTAATCCGTTTTCTGGTTCGCCATGTTAAATACTTGCTGGGTCTTCGAATCGAAGTGAGCGGCTGGGAGCATCTGCAGACAGAGGGTCCTTATGTGATCATCTCCAACCACCAGAGCTCCCTGGATGTTTTGGGTGCGTATTATTGTGCTGTCCTTACGTTAGATTGAATTATGTAGTTTCTCTGAAGTACAGTGATGTAACTCAAACTAGTGCTGTCAAGCGATTTTATTAAAAAAAAAAAAAAAAAAAAAAAAAAAATTGAGAGATTAATTAATAAATATTTGTAATTAAATCTCTTTTTTTAATCTCACCTAAAAAATGCTGATAAAAGCCCTCAACTTGAGGTGTTTTCCTATAAATTCATTACATTATTGTGGCAGATCAAAAGATTGATATATAACAAAAAAGGGGTCTTTATAAAGTCATGTATATTTTTAACAGACTTGAACAGATGCAATCCTAGCCATTTACATCCATTTGGCAAGAACATTCGCCAGCCTCTCGGTTGCAGACGTGTGCATAGGCGTGGTGCTCTCCTTGAGTTTAGTGGCAATCAGTCATATTAGAAATAAATGTAATGCTTTTATATAAATTCTCCTGGTGTGTTTTTAAAAAAATATCACCCCCTTCAGAGTTGTCATGGGTGTGAAATCAAACGATTGACAGTAAAATGGTCTTCAAACCTTAATATGTTAATTTATTTTCTAAAGTTGGACATTTGAACATGGAGGTCAATGTAGACTGACTCTTTTGGAGCCAACCTCTACCAGCCAGTCGAGGAACTGCAGCAAGTCTTAATTCTGTATGAGTCTCAACCTGAAAGATTGGCTCTTGATGATGGGGGTTAAAGGGAAAGCTGGGAGGGCGTAAACAAAGAGAGCGACTTGATGTGGGTAACTCGTAGCTTTTAAGCAGCCCGTGTGACCCTGATGATGTCACGGAGGGTTTGTGGTACCCACCCACGCTGGGGATGAGTTGCCTTTCTTATCAAGTATCAATGGCTATGCATATGGCAGACATGACGGAAATAACTGCAGGTGAGTCGCACAAAAATCTACCTACGTTTTTGTGTAGTCATGTTTTCTGGACTTCTGCCTTAAATGTTTCTACAAATTGCAATTTGAATTTCAAACATTTTAAAAGCTTTATTTGTGCACAACACGTGCAAACATTCCCTGAAATCTATCCCTGTTAGATCAGTAACCTGGTGGTTTTCTTTTTTGTTTTTCTTTAATCAGTGGGTAGCAGTGTTGGGACTAACGCGTTACAGTTACGCCATTAGCTTTGGCGGTAACTAATACTCTTAACGCATTACTTTTTAAATTCAGTAACTCAATTACCGTTACCAAACAGTGCGTTATTCCGTTATTTCTGGCCACAGTGAAGCTTTTTTCCCCCACATGCGGGGACCGGAGGAAATGTAGTGGGGGTGTGTGTGTGTGTGCTTTCAAAAACATGACGGTCATGGCAAGCCAAGAGAGCAAGCGAGTTTCGCAATGTGGAGATATTGTCATTACTGTAATCCCTCGTTTTTCGTGGGAGTTACGTTCCAAAAAGAACCCGTGATAAGTGAAATCCGAAAAGTAGCAACCTTTTTTTTTCTTTTTTTTTTTTAATTACAATTATTATAAAAGGCTTCAAATTGCGGAGATCAGCACTGCCTCACCTCTCTTCTGACTGCTGCTACATCCCGACTCGCTCTGTAGCGTCTATTTCTTCTGAAGCCCGCAGTGCAGGGGTGTTTTTTTGAGAGAAGAACATAGTTATGGGTCGTCGTCAGAGGTGGACAGAGTACTCGACCCCAGTACTTGAGTAAGAGTACAAATACTACTGGTCAAAATTTACTCCGTTACTTACAAGTAAAAGTAGCTCAGTCAAAATATTACTCGAGTAAGGGTAGAAAAGTACTTGCTTTTAAAGGTACTCAAGTATCCAAAAGTAAATGCTTTTAAATTTACTTTAAGTAAAAGTAAGAGTAAGAGTAAATTTCTTATTTTCCACATGAGTAAATTACTATATTTTTTCTAAATTATTTTAAGGATCTTTTAACTCTTGTTTCTGAGAATTTGATGTTGAGTTGTTGAAAGCAGAGAGGTAGTTCTGCTTCGGCAAACACAATAAACATTTGAAAATAAATGTCTGTGGTTTGTCACACCACAGACATTTACTCGTTTTTTACTCGGTCGAACTCAAACATTGAGTTAAGATACGGCCAAGGATTTTGTGAAAGTCCCTGCTCCGAGTCCGGCTGATTATCAGACTCAGACGACTCAGCGGATTGTCTTTCTTCTCCTGACGCAGGCATAGCCATTGTTGCGGCTCTGTCTTGACTTGTTGCGGCTCTGTCTTGACAAACGCAGGCTACTTTGGCGGTATCGTTTTGAGGAGGCTTGACGTATTTCCGCTTTACGTACATCCCAGTGGAGAGCGTGCACTGTGATAGGTCTCCTCCTTTGACAAAAACAGCTTGTGTCCAATAGGATTTTAGGGAAGAAGAAAAAAGAGCAGACCTGAAAGTTACAAGTACTTTTCAGCCTTCCTAGAAATTTACTCGAGTAAAAGTAAAAATATTTGTCTTGGAAATGTATTCAAGTAAGAGTAATAAGTACCAAATAAATCTAATACTCAAGTAAAGTACAAATCCTCTGGATATGTACTTAAGTACAGTACTCAAGTAAATTTACTCCGTTACTGTCCACCACTGGTCGTCGTTGTCGCTCTTTTTTCTTCTGGGCAAAAAGATTAAACCTCTAAACCGACATGCCACCATCGATTATATCTGAGAACTGTAATGAACGATTCATCAAAGACTCTCATTCTTGAACTGCTCGCTGAAGCTCATTGGCCGTTCTCAGCATTGTTGCTAAGCGACCAACGTTATTGACACAGGAAATGAAGAAGCGGGGAGACTGTTTAGCCAATCAGAATGCAGAACACGAGGCACAATGCAAATCCATACAGTACCTGCTGAAATGAAGGCTAGAGGGGCATTAATAGGAGCATTTAAAATAATGTTGTTTTTTTAAGTAACTAAAAAGTTACTTTTCATAGTAACTCATTACTGAGTTACTTTTTAATGAAGTAACTATTAACAGTAAATAGTTACTATTTTTCAGTAACTAGCAGAACACTGGTGGGTCGTGACATCGCTTTGTCAAGACGGTGTACAAAGCTTTCTTGTGATCCTGAAGTTTATCACACACAGAGAATATATGAATTAAAGTAAATGTTGGACAAAGAAGTGTAGTCTGAAATGAGCAACAGAGCTCTCCAGTATTCATAAAGACGCACACCCCTGAACCACACTTGGATTCCATCTGCAGACATTCAGCTCATCGAGGAAAAACACTTAACAGTGATTCGAGGCGACGGTTGCTTTTCCAGAGTGAAGTCACAGCTGCCAAAGCAAACATCGTGTTGGGCATCTAATGTGTGCACATTATTACTGCTGGTTGCACTGCATTGTGCCTGCACTCCACTGTTGCAGCTTCAGAGCTGTGCACAGAGCGTGAATTTGCCAGCAGCTCCAATCACATGCTGTAAGAGATGCAACCTTTAAGTACTCCCTCATTCTTCTTTTCAATATTATGTCGACATACAGCTTCTGAAAAATATGTAAATAATTGCAGTGTCGATTTTACTACATGAAAGTACAGCGTTTGTCATCAGCAGGACTATCTGCCACAACCGTGACAGAGCTGGAATTCAAACCAGTTAGCTCCTGCGTACGACGACCACGGCCTGTGTTGACTCTGGAACCAAATGTTAGCAGAACAGAAATGACAGGACTGCTGAGGACATCATTATTACAACCATCCATGGTTTAGTGTGTCTTCAGTTTATTAATGAGGCCGAGACAGACTGCTTATCTGAGTAATAACCACCACTCCTAGTTCAAGTACCTGACGTGTCAGGCAACAGTCTTGCTAAAACTAGGGCAAATGTAAGATAGCCCTTTTCAGCTGTGTGCCGACACATGCAGGCTTTAACAGAGAAAGCTGGTTTGCAACAGCCACGGATGTGTTCGTTTTGATCTAAAGGAGGACTAAGGATGTCGCTTTGATTTAAAGGGGACCTATTATGAAAAACACGTTTTTCTTGTTTTAACATGTATAAAGTGGTCTCCTCTCACCCTGCCAGCACAGGGGAGACAAAATACCATGAATTTCTGCAAGCTCTCTGACCCCCGCCGGACAGAGTCCCCCAGTGTCACGTGGTTTTTTTTGAGCCGATTAGAATCTGCTCCCGTCATTACGTAACGACGGGAGCAGATTTCCATAGGTTCAGCCTCCGCTGCTGAAACCACGCCCACAACCAGCTCTCTCCACTGCTGGAGCGGTCCTTCCTTCAGCCAGTCGGACGCGGCGCCGCAGCGGAGCGGATCCGGGTTAAATCATTCAGGTTCCCGGGTGGTTTGGGAGCTGGTTCCTTGGGGGTCTGTCCCAGGTGGGACCAGCTTCACCCTCAAAGATTTTCAGCCAAATCTGTCGGTTTGATCCCCGGTAACGGGCGATGCGCCGCGGATGCGCCCCGGAGCGACTCTGTGCGCCTGCCGCGGGGTTGCGGCGCCCGTCACGCAGCATCCGCCAGGCAGATCCGGCTGAAATTCCGCTGGTCGGTCCCCGGGAGTCCCTGCTACCAGTCCAGGCGGGTTCCTGCGGTCCCGGCCGGTCGGAACCGGTCAGATTCCCCCGTTAAAGCCGCGGTGATGCGCGCTGCTCCTCCCGACTTCCTGGTTCCCAAAGCGCGGTCCGTCCGACTAAATTGTCCAGGTTCCCAGCCGCTTTGGGAGCAGGGATTTCTGGGGTCTGTCCCAGGTGGGACCAGCTTCACCCTCAAAGATTTTCAGCCAAATCTGTCGGTTTGATCCCCGGTAACGGGCGATGCGCCCCGGAGCCATGCTGGGCGCCCGGCGTGGCTCCGGGGCCAGCGTTCAGCATCCGCCGGGCAGATCCGGCTGAAATAGTGCATAAATGTTATTTATATACAACTCCTATTTTATTTTTTTAACAATAAAGTTGCCATTTGTGAAAATTCAGTGTTTTATTTATTTACAGGCTCGGGCTGCTCTGGCGGAGCAAGGTTTATTCTCCTCCGCTGCTACACGTCATTCATGGAGCCAATCAGCACAGAGCCTCATTATCATACCCCCCCCTTCCCTTAGAATGGAGCACAGAAAAAGGGGTTAGAAGCGGTAAAACTAGAGACAGGGCCCACAGGCTGGATTTATGATTTATGTAGAAAAAACAAGCTTTGGATTGTTTTTAAGACATTCAAGGCCTGTTTAAAATATACATTAAATGCCATAATATGTCTCCTTTAATGTGAAGAAATATTGGATTGTTTTAAACAAAAACCACACAACTTTGGACCCTGGTTGTCTTTTATAACACACATCAGCAGCGAGGAAACTCGTTCAGAGTGACTGCAAACTAATGAGGGAAGAGAAAACGATGGAGTAACTGAGCAAAAGAATGATCTTGGTCAGTGTAGTAAAAGCAAATTGATCTCCGTTCCTACAAGGTGTCACTCTGAGCTAACCTCTGGGCATCCTGCTATTATGGTTATCAATGTTTCTTGAAGCAGCTTTATTTTTATTTATTTATTTTTTCCTCGTCAGTTTTTGAGAAATTTTTCTTTTTTTTTTTCAGGGCAAAGTATTTTTGATCAACTGGATTTTCACATTGCCAACATATAATCCAACATTGAGAAAGAAGGGTCGTCCTGAATACCAGTGTTATGGGCGCCAAGGGTTCAGCAGAACATTATGAATATTCACAGCCTTGTTTTTTTGGTGGGGGGGGGGTGTAGGGGGGCAGAATCTGCTTTCTATGCCGTATGTGATGTGACGTAAAAGAGCACTCCACACATCCATGACTTAACAGTTTCAACACCAAACAGGGGAGAAGTGCAGGACATCAGTGCACCGGATGGAAAATAGCTTGCCAGTTGGGGTAGAGGTAAATCCTCTTTTCTAGAAATGAATCCATTGGTGAAGGAGTTAATTTGCCAACTTGTCACTCAGTTTCAAGTGTCCCACACAGCTAAGGTCTACAGCATGCTGTGATGGCTTAAAATGGACTGAAGCATTAGTGTGGGTGACGTTCGCCAGCCAGTGAGACACACCGCTGGAACTGGAAAGAGGAAAAAAATAATAATAATCAAAGTGACATCCTCTTGTGCAGCAACCGCATTTTGTTTTTTTAATGTAACATGTTTTCCTGTGTTATGTTATCCGTATAGTGGCTTTAAATGTAGTGGGTGTTTGTCCAGGTGCTTCGTTTCTGCTTTTTAGTTCCTTTTTTTCTTTTGTGCATGTGTTGCTGGTTATCATTTAACAATAAAATGTGAATTGACTCGCTCACATCCACGACCTTCTCCATCTGAGAAAATCTTCAGCATCATAGTCATGTACTTACTTGGTCCCATCTAAAACTGGAGTATGCCAAGTAGAGTTGCGATCAATCCATCAGAAGTAGTCCCTAGTTCTGCTGAAAATGGTGGAATCAGGATCTGAGAGTATCCACATCTGCACCAACCATGTCTCTTTTTTAAAACTTTTTTTTTCTTCAATAAAGACTGTCATCCAGGTCATGATAATCCTCAAAGGCATGGCCAGATGAACTTCCTTTCCTTGCCTCTTGAAGGCATTCCTCCTTTTAATCCAGAAGGCATCATGATGAATGAGCATATTTCAGCAATATGCTGCTATTTTCAGCTCCATTTTGCTACATCTTGGAGTTTAAAATAACTTTTCGGCCAACACCCAAAGCCCAGGTATAAGAATCAGTACCAAAAAAGAGACGAGAAAAATACCGTCACACCTCTGGTGCTGAGTAAGACCTTTTGTGCAGGTTTTATTTTAGTCTCAGCTCCTGATTTGAATGCCTTCTAGTATCCATTTTAACTGTAAATCTGAGCGTAAAGGACACTGATTTAGGAGAGGGATTTTTTCTCTCCATTAGTGTTCTTCTGTGCTGGTGAGTGAAGAGGGCAGGCCCGAGGCCAGGACACTGACAGCAGGGGGAGAGCCAGGCGTCTAATTAGCACTGAGAAAACTCTGATCCTGGGCTGATTCGGCATCCAAGTTACCATGCCAACTGGTACACCAGCTTTTAATAGATGCTCCTCCTGGAGCTGATGTAATGAGTCTGTTTGGTGCTCAAGTCCTCGTCTCACCTGCACAGATGGAGCTGCATTTCAAACAATGTTTCTGATGTCATTTGGGCTCCTCCACTGTTGTGAAGCAAAATACTTTTTTATCTGATTTGAACCCACGCTTTTTTCACAACCATGGAGGCTAATGTTGATTTTAACACTTATGGAGACGTCACAATTTTAGATCTCTTTTATGATTTGCGATTGGAAGAGAAAAAAAACAGATAATCTAAAAAAAATTATGGCACTATTCTTCTGTTCTCCAAATTTTAGTTGCAGCGCTTCCAATTATGTTTCTACTTACAAAACGGTTCTTTTATACTTTTGTGTAAATTGATAAATTAACTTTGTATTCACAGTTAAACATTATCTAGAACTTTCTGTGAAAAAACCTCATGAAGTCGACCCCTAACCCGTAAATATAAAAAGTGATTAGGAATATTAGACCCAGTATAACATTATATAAAGATTGTTTTCCCAAGTTCTTAGCTGATGACTTTCATCCTTGGGTCTTTGTTAACACACGTCTGAATGCTTCAGACCAGCAACCTAATCAAGTGCAACCACCTGTAAAAGCAGAAGTTTTGGCAGTTTCTGCAGCATCCATCTGCAAGTTGGACTCAACTTTTGACTCTGCACTCCTGCATTTTATCATCCACTGTTATCTGAGGTTTTATTTAGTCTTAAGGAGTCTTCGAAGACCACCTTCTCTGCTTGATTGTATGTTTGTTGTAGATTTATCAGTCAACAAGAGTTATACTGTATATAAGCGGGGTGAATCTGACTGTTGTTTAAATGTTTCAGCTTCTAACCTCCCATTTCTCAGGTATGATGGAGATCTTACCCGACCGCTGCACCATGATTGCCAAGAAGGAGCTGGTTTACGCGGGAACAGTGGGTCTCATCTGTTGGCTGGGTGGCATCGTCTTTATCAATCGCAAGAAAACAAGCGATGCCAAGAGTGTCATGGCTGATGCTGCGAAAACAATGATGGATGACAAAGTAAGGAACAGTGTTGGTCCCCGCAGCTACATTGTTGTTTTAAGGTAATGGCATGTAAATTCCTCTCTTCCCTCCTTTGACCATTGCAGCTTAGACTGTGGGTGTTCCCAGAGGGAACGCGTAACCAGCAAGGTGACCTTCTACCCTTCAAAAAAGGTGCTTTCCACCTGGCTGTGCAGGCGCAAGTGAGTATATTTTATTCATCTTCCTTAATTTTCACCTTCCTTTATGGGTTTTTTGTGTGCTGTGTGAAGTAGGGGCTATATTGTCCCATCTAGGGTTGCAAAATTCCGGGAATTTTCAAAGTTGGAAACTTTCCATGGGAATTAACGGGAATTAATGGGAATAAATAAGAAATTTACAGAATTGAAGGTTGGCCCTTAACAGGGAACTTAAATATAGTTGGGGGAAATATATTGTAGCATAGTCTTGGCTAAAACAACCAGATTTAATGCAAGTACACTCCTCAATCACATGCACACAGCACATTGCTTACTGCAGGGCTATTGAGGCCACGCCCCCTACAGGCACTGTGCATTCCTCCATCACATGCACAGGTGATTTCTTGAAGCCTGGAGGCCACACATTTGAGCTCAAAGCACAAGACTATTGAAGCCACACATTTGAGCCCACGGACTATATAAAGTCAAGTAAGTTTTGATAATATTATGGGGTAAATATATTTGATCTATAATGGTATTAATGTTTAACTTGCAAATATTAAATAAAAATGTATTAACACTAGCTAGCTGGTAAGTTAGGTGCTAATGTTTGGATATGATACAGTTTGTTTAAATTACCCCCAATTTCCAGTTAATTCCCATTTAATTCCCATAAATTCCCATGGAAAGTTTTCAATTTGGAATATTTCCAAAATTCCCCAGCTTAACTTCCCATGGAAAGTTTCCGGAAATTTACCGGAAATTTTCCACCCCTTTGCAACCCTAGTCCCATCTATGTTCCCTCTAAGTAAATTCAGACAGCCCGTCTTGTGCTGTAATGCACAACTTCATGTTTTTTGTTCTGTTGACCGTGAGTGAAAGACTGAGGGCACTCTGGTCTTTTAGGAACCAAAGTTTCCTGGAATACAGTCAGAGGGGGCAAGTATGGTCCTGCTTCCAGACACAGGGGGGCGCTAGCAGCTTTAGGTGGGACATGACCAAGTTAACTTCAACTGTATTCAATACACATGCCGTGGCACTCAGAGGGAAAACAGATAATAGTATAATTCATTTTATTTATGGGCGCTTTTCAAAATAAAACCTTAAATATAGCTTATAGTGGTCCAACTAGTTATATTTGGGATTTGGAATCATTGTTTCTATTCTAAATGACATTTATGTTTCCTCTTTATCTGTTAGAGACTGTAGTGTAATTTCCAGCTCAGATGTTTGCTTGCGTCATGCTGACTTTGCGTGGGGATGTGACGTTGGTTTAATCGAGCATTGATGATTTTTTTCTTTTTCTTTTCCCCCCTTTGCTTAGAAAGCCCAGAAAAGTTGAATCAAATTCAGAGGTGACAACAGTTTTGCTCTTCAGTCACTTTCCTCTCATTCTTCAGGTTCCCATCGTACCTGTTGTTTTCTCCTCCTACGGCAGCTTCTACCATCGGAAAGAAAAGCAGTTCAACGCGGGTACATCAGTTTGATTTCCCTCCTCAGATGAACATTTCATTGTCTTGTTTTTAACTGGATTTGTGCTCATTGGTTTGCAGACTTTACTGACAGTAAAGGCCTTTGTCTCTGCAGGGACCATAAGATTGAAGATCCTCCCAAAGATCGACACAAAGGGGATGACGACGGATGACGTGTCGCCTCTGTCTGAGAAATCCCACGACCTGATGAGCACTGCTTTCAAGGAGGTCTCTAACTCTGTAACCCAGAGCAACGGGCCCTTGAGGCACTGAAAGTTTACCAAAAAGTCGCGCCTTTATTTCGGCCTCTGCCTGAGAGAGCCCTAGACTTCCCCGCTTCCCCTACCCATCATCTGGCCAGGAAACGACACGATGCAGGTCTGTTCTTGTCCGTTGATGCTTGGTCCAGTCTGCCTCTGGCCTAACCCATACAGCACAGTCGGTCCCGACCCCTCGGCGCTGCTTTGCACGCCGCGAGCGGAGTGACGGACGGCAAGTCGAACAGTATGGATATGTGTCGTTCATGCATGCCTTCCGGATGGCTCTGTCCACCGTCCCCCTCGCTTTGGAAAAGCTTGGTTTTGTTGTCGTCCAGCATTATCACCATTTTCTACTTTTTTTAAAATATATTTGTTTGACTTTTTGCTTCCCTTTTGTCCTTATCTTTTCACTTTGGCATTATTTCTGTTCATAAACGTCGCTGATTATTTATGCGTTCTCTCACGCTGCCTTGTCATGTTTGAGTGCGCACGTTCAGATGCATATTAAAAGTAACCCCGTTTTTGCAGCCTCCCTTTGCTTTTAGTGTCTTCGCCCCTTTTTTGCATTCCAGTCTCTCGTCTAAAGACTAACAAGAGCGGGTGTATCCACCGGGGCTGTGTGGAGGGGAGAGGTTGACACTGGACGACCACGGACGTCTTCAAGTCCCATCGCTATGAATTCATACTGATTCCATATTGGCTCTTTAAAATATACGACAATAATCCATAATGTCAGAAATCCAAACATGCAAGATAACCATGTTTAACAATAATAACCTGATCTGTGTTGAACTAACGGACTTGGTGAACAGATCATCTGCAGTGTCGTGTGTCGTCAATGTGTAATGGTGAATCCTTTTCAGTTTCAAAACGTTAGAAGTAACTGTTAAGCAACACTGAAACCATCTTTAACCTTTGCTATCATTATTTTCACATTGGCTTATATATATATATATTTTTTTTTTTTATTAAGTTATCTTACGATTGTTGTCCTTTTTAAACTCATAGTTGAAGATATTCAAGAAAATGTGTAAAAAAAAAAAAAAAAAAGCAAAACGAAGGTGACTTGATGTGCTGAAGCAGCACGTCTGTTATTAGTGATCCAAAGTGCGAGCTACCTGCTGTGCCATGACGCCATATTATCTATGATCTATCCATCATTGACTGAATGATCAGCTTTTGCCAACGATGTTTAGGCAGATCTTGATGTATCTTGCTGTTGTTTTATTATATTAATATTTTTTATTTGCTTTTTTTGACTGATTTTCATTTGTGATTAACTGGAGGGTTCACTAATGACTTCACGAATCGAACTCAAATTTCTTTCTAAGAAGGGTTCAGTAACTTAAACTAAGTTTTTGTTTGATAGACTAAAATGAGGGTTGTCCCCAATGTGCAAATGTTTTAGTTGTGATATTGGGAGTCGGTTATGACTTGGTCTCTTTGGAAAGTCTCAGATTATTTTTAAAAAGAATTGTGAAGAATTTAGGCCTTAAGATTTATTGGTTGGGTGTTGATGATGCACTTTGGACGGTTCAGCAAGGTTGCTTATAATCAATTTCATGTTGTGTAATATGTACTGACAATAAGTTCTAATGCATACAGTTGACTGAAGATTTATTTTATTTAACACTTGGGTCTTAATTTTGCTTACTGCCTTTTCCTGTTTCACCGGTTTTGCCCATCAGACATCATCTGAGAATGTAATGCAGCATCCAGGATATTATTTTGATAAATTTTTCTTTTATATTTAAAGCTACGCTGTGTAGTGGTACCACTTCTGACCACATGGGGGCAGCAAAAGCGGACAATATTGTGCTAATGAGTGGGTAAGGTCCGGCACATCTCGTAATATTGTTTATGTCCCATTAGAGGTGCTCTTTGTTGTGTCTTACCCCAGGGGGTGACGCTATGGACTGCAGGTGTCCAATTCCGGTCCTCGGGGGTGGCTGCCTGCATGTTTTTTAGATGGTTCCCTACTGGTTGGCGCTGCATTGGCAGGCGCTGACTCAGCCCATTAGTGGATGATTAAAAAATGGTCGAATGGGTCAAACAAGCAAAACCGGAGATTGCCCGAAACATGCCCGCCTGAACTCATTTCAGATGTTGCTACCAGCACAATGTTCGAAATGAGTACCAGTGGTAGATGCTGCTAGCTGCCTAGATAAGCTTTGCAGTTGCTGCAGTTCGTTAGCACAGTTACAGCTAGGGGTGTCACGATACACTAATCTCACGATACGGTACGATACACAATATTGAGGTCACAATAACGATACGATATTATAGCAGTATTTTTGTTTTTAACAACCTTGAATGCGGAACTTATGACTGGAAAAAATTGTCTTTTATTTGAAAGACACAAAATACAAAACAATGCTGTGTGTTTGCCCTATTTTTACAGTTTGTTATGTTTTATAACTGTTTAAGTTTTAAAGAGCAAGCTAGGCCAATCATTTTCCACAAACTGGACTAAAAGTAAATTTCAGGTTTGCATTATGCATCTTCAGTTTCATACAAGTAAAAATATTTTGCCACAAACTGAATAGTTTCTCTCATGTATGACTTGACTTTTTTCTTTTCCAGAAATTTAACAACTCAAATTAAATAAATAAATAAAAGTAAATAAATAAACTATGAAGACTCCCCGTTCGGCGCCTCAGAAGGGGGAAGCAGTACTCTGCCGGCACCATTTATGGTGCGGGTGGGGAGCTGTTGACCTCGACTGGGGACATCGACGGACGGTGGAAGGAATACTTCGAGGATCTCCTCAACCCGACTGACATGCCTTCCATTGAGGAAGCAGAGGGTTGGGGCTCTGAGACGTGCTCATCATCACCCAAGCCGAGGTCACTGAGGTAGTTCGTAAGCTCCTCAGTGGCACCGGGGGTGGATGAGATTCGCCCCGAGTACCTCAAGTCTCTGGATGTCGTAGGGCTGTCTTGGTTGACACGCCTCTGCGACATTGCATGGAGGAAGGGGACAGTACCGCTGGAGTGGCAAACTGGGGTGGTGGTCCCTCTGTTTAAAAAGGGGGCCTGGAGAGTGTGTTCCAACTATAGGGGGATCACACTTCTCAGCGTCCCCGGGAAACAATGCGGTTTTCGTCCCGGTCGTGGAACACTGGACCAGCTCTTTACCTCCGCAGGGTGCTCGAGGGTTCATGGGAATTTGATCAACCAGTCTACATGTGCTTTGTGGATCTGGAGAAGGGATTTGACCGTGTCCCTCGTGCCATTCTGTGGGGGGTGCTTAGTGAGTATGGAGTCCGGGGCCCTCTATTAAGGCCTGTCCGGTTTCTGTATGATCCAAGCAGGAGTTTGGTTCGCATTGCCGGCAGTAAGTCAGACTTGTTCTCAGTGCATGTTGGACTCCGGCAGGGCTGCCCTTTGTCACCGGTCCTGTTCATAATTTTTATGGACAGGATTTCTAGGCGTAGCCAGGGGCCGGAGGGGGATCCAGTTTGGGAACCTCAGGATTTCATCTCTGCTTTTTGCAGATGACGTTGTCCTGTTGGCTTCATCGGACCGGGACCTTCAGCATGTGCTGGGGCGCGTTACTAATAAACACAATATATCAATATTAATAACCCAATATCGCGATAGTTTGTCACCTCCACGACACGCATCATGATGTTTTTGTATCGTGAAATTTTGTGGCACGATATATTGTTACATCCCTAGTTACAGCACAACAAAGAATCCTGTCTTTAAATTCAAAGTGGCTCTGTACTGTTAGGTCTTTATGCACAGCTCAGTGGTTAAAACATTGGAAATTACTTAGTAACTTAAGCAATGACTCCTAGCCAATGACCATGACAAACTGTTAAAAAAGGTATGGGGCTAGCTATGAGGCCCTAAACCCTTTTTTATCCTCTCCTTAAACAGAGGAAAATGGTTATTAACTTGTTTGGAGGTAGCCTGTTGATTGGTTGAGGAACTGCCATTTTTCATACTTTCACATTGTTGTTGGCAATGAAACCTGGATGGTTTTTATTCCCATGACCCAGGCACAGACTTTCTTTTGATGTGCTGCCCCCGTGTGGTTGGAGGTGATATTGCAAATGTAGAGTGGCTTTAATTAAAAGTGGGCTGTTGCCTTGCTTATAGCTGGTATCAGATCTTGCAGGGTTTCTTTTTCTTTCATGTTTTAGTAGTATACTTAAGATTAACATATTGTGTACACAGAACCTTCGAGGAAGTCTGAGTGGATTTATCTTAGACGCCTGTAAGCTGCTGTTTGTAGTTGAATGCAACAGTAGTTTTAGTGATTCATATTCTAAATACGTATAAAAATCAGGATTTCTATTTCCTTTTTTTTTTAGTTTAGACATATTTATTAATGTGATTATGGGTCTATTAAAAACAGATCTGATCAGAACCTCTGCTGCCAGTTCTCTGAATGTTTAAAAGCACTATTCTAAATTGGCGTCATCCCAAAAACCATGTATGTACATTTAAATTTTGTCAAGTGTTCATTTATTACTTGTTGATTTATTGGTTGTTTTTATACAAAAAAAACCCAAACTATTGTGTGAATTATGAGCCTTGTGTCACAAGATTGAAGCCACCAGGCTCAGCATCAACCTCGCCTGGTGATTTTTGGGAAGTTGTTTAATATGTAACATTGGAAAAGTATTCTGAACCTTATTAAAGCACTTTTCATGCTTAGTGCGTGTGTGCAGAATAAACTGATTTCTTCTTGATTTATTTTATTTATTTTCATTCATTGTGGACATTTCTGCAGAATTTGTCTGACTGTGTTGATGGTTGTGACCCTGGGGAAACTCCATAAACTGCGGGGGACTTTTTTTTTTTTTTGGGTGGGGTCATGGACATGTATTATAAGGATTTATTTTGAGAATTGTAGCAAATGTTCAGATACAAACATGAATTTAAAACATTTTGGGTTGAGTACAAAATTAATCTGAGCTCAAAGACCTAAGAGAACTACTTCAAACCCCAGTTGGTGAAACATGATGGTAATAATGTTGTAAATTCTATTTTTATTTAATCTTGACTCTTTAAATATCAACGATTATAATATACTGAAGTGTCCAGCATCTATGCTCCTTCATGCAGAATTCTTGATATAAAAGGGATTTAGTGTCACACAGATTATATGCTCTGACGTGGTTAAAAATACAGCTGGTGCTGCTTGATAAACAAACTGGAATCTGTGCAGGGATTGTAACCCATTGGTTTCTAAAGAACGATTTTGAAGCCCATTTTTCTTTCTTTGGGACGCAAGCCAACGGCGAGGAAGTGATAACGGCTATCCATTGGCTGAGCAGACTTGTCAATCATATTAGAAATACATTTAATCCTTTAAATAAAATGTCCTGACCAGGTACAAAAAAATTCACAACCCTGAGGGGTCATGGGTGTAAAATCAAACGATTGAGACCAAAGTGGTTATTTGAACCAGGCTGTAAATATGATTATTCCCGCTCTAAAGTTGGACATTTTAAAGTTTTAAAGTCGCCTTTTGGTGCTAGCCTCTAGTGGTCAGTCAAGGAACTGCAACAAAACTTCAAATTTACTGGATACGCCTGAAAATGCTGTAAAATACATGCCAGGCCTGTTAGTGGTGCTGTGATGATGGAAATAGGCTGAAAAACATTGGGCAAAGAAATCTGTAAACTGAGAAAATGGTAAATACAAGTGACGTGTATGACGCAAGCGTTTCAGAAAAGTTGCGGACAGGCAGTAACAACGGAGTCACGTAAACGGCGTCTTCAAATATTTCCACTCTGTAAAGCCAGATTCATATGGATGATACGCTACACTTTTGTGTTTAAGCCTGAGCTCGTCTTTGCGTGGACTGGGCCTCAATGCGGAAGTTAAGATGGTTGGCGTTTGATGGGGGTCGGGAGGTGTATTGTTGGCTATTGGAGTACGTAGCAAGGTGTCTTCTCTGCTTCTGCAGAATGGCGTTTTCTTTCAAATTATTTTCATAAGCTTGGATAAATGTTACCACTGTATCGTACAATGTTTCTACACTTTTTACAGCTTGCCGTTATTTCATTGTCATCCTGAAACGCTACGCCCCTTTTCCTCTGCTGATCCTGCTTGTTTGCTTTTCTGACGCCGCTGAGTTATGTGAGGTCTTGGCAACCTCGTCCAGCTCCTCCACATGAATGCTGAGATGTTCCTAAGCGAGCTCTGAGATGAAAAACCACCAGCATGTCCTGGGTCTGCCCCGGAGCATCTGCCCTGTCTGTATAAACCTCCTTAAATGGCTCGTCTGGATGTGGAGAAGGAACAACTGCAAGACCATCAAAGACCTTCCTGATTTAGGGAATAACCAATTCCAGACTTACGTTAGCGGCTACTCATACTTGACAGGTATAGCTCCGTACCTCGGTGTACAGGAACCTGGATTTTAGACTTTTTTTTTTCTGTTGGTGCACTTGTGCGGTTTTACATTTCAGGTCTTATATGGCCTTGGGAAAAGTCTGAACCTTCCTGGGGGAGTTCCCATTAGATCGGATTAACATTGAATTTTTCCTCCTCTAAATGAAACAAGCAGTCGCTCAGGTGTGCCGAGATACTCCTCCAGAAAACCAACCTGATCAGTTGGAAGGAGTGGAACAGATCGTCCAACAACTGCGGGCAGAAGCAGCTGAAGAAAGCCAACCGCAACTTCTTAACAGAAAAACACACAAAGTTCTCCCATTTTAGAATATTACTCTGATTTTTCTATAAATGCAGGCAGGGGTTCTAATAAAAAACACCTTGTGGGTCTGGTATTTCAGATGTTTGGGATTAAACAGCTTCTTGGATTGTATGTCCAACACGTATACAAAGACCAGAGGTGTTCTTGGTGAGCCAGACTTGGATAAGAGTAGGTGGCTTTCATTAGTGAGTTCAAACATGCTCACGAGGTCTCTTGTGGGCCTTTTCCTGGAGCTCTACTCTGTTGCTACTCTTCCATCAGGTTCCGATTTGTAGTTATTCAATAGGGTGAAAATTTGCCGATTCCGGTACCAGGTCCCACCCAATAATGCTACACAACAACCATTACAAACTGCTAACACACGCATTTTTAAATCGTAAAACTCCAAAGTCATGAAAATTGTTGTTTCCTGGCAGGCGTTGGACTTGATGGATGTTATTTTAACTGCAGTTGCAGCATTACGCCACTGTGGAGGCACTGTATCGACGACAGTGCACCAGAGGAAGAAAGACGAAATCTCGAGAATTATTTTCGCTAGTTTTTCTACTAGTTGTATTAAAAATCGCCGTCCTGGTTTACCCTTGCTGTTCAAGCAGGTAAATATTGTTTCTTTTGCATCCAAGTATGTCTTATTCATTAAAAAAGTTTCCTCGGTATCAGTGTAACGCTAATGTTGCAGATATGGCTGGCAAAATCAGCCACTACTTTAAAAAGCGACCTCGCGACGAGGAGAAGCAAGAGTGCAGGTGAAACAGTGCAGACAACTAACGTTACAGGCAGTTAAAAAGTAATAAATCATGTTACTGACGAGATGTGGAAATTTTGTCAGGGCTGAAAGTATAGTGCACAAATATGCATGGAAGGGACCGGTGATAGCGAGGGTCAAAGTGCACGACAGGACGAGTTGCGAGGTGAGGATAATGTTAGTCAGTTTCCTAGTCATTAAGCCTGGGATATACTTGCTGTTGGTGCTTGCGTTCGCGTCCGTTCACGTCCCTTCGCGTCCGTTCGCATGCACCACCAACCACAACGTCGCTCGCGTAGTACGCGAGGAGAGCGCGTTGTACCGGAGGTGACTGATAGGGGGCAGTAAGCATAGCAACAGTTAGAAAAGTGATTAAACAAGTTTACATGACAGCATTGGATGATGTAGGAGATTAAAACATTGCTTTGGTTGCGATCTCGGCAAAGGAAACGGCGCCAGCGACCTCCGCGTCGTCACTTGTGGCCAGCTGGTATCTGACCGGCACCAGTGCCACTCGCGGCCACAGCGAGAAATGCAGGTCGCGTACGCGTTCAGTGTCTTTTTGAGAACTTTCACATCGACGTGTCAAATGAACGCAGGATACGTGTGGCGGCCATGATGCGTACGCGGTCTGAACTGTAAGTATATCCGAGGCTTTAGGAGCATATCAACGCGAAGCCAACGTGTATGTGATATAAACATCACTCCAGACTGTAGATGTGGAGAGGCTGTTCTCTGCACTCAAAATTGTAATATATGTTTGAAAACACTATCACTATTTATGTCTGTATCAAAATAAATACAAAAATACTTAATGCAGGAATTGTTTAAGGTGAAGACACCTCTGCGCAACAGACTGAAGGAGAGGCACTTGGATGTCTGTTATAATGTGGCCATCGATGGACCAGACCAGGAGGCCTTGGACTACAAGGAGTGCATGAGGAGGTTCTACAGATTGAAAAATAGTAGGCTGAAATGTTCTCTGTCTGGTTGCGAGATTTGTTGGTAAATGTCTGAAACCCTACAAAAACTCAAAATCGTATTTATTTTCCAGTCCAAAAAAAAATACATTTAAAATAAGACCAGTCACCTAAAGGTAACTTGTTCTAGACCATTTTCACTCATTTCAGTGAACATTTTCACTTGTTCCAATTTTATTTAATATTTGTATTTATATTTTTATGGTAATAAACATTTAACAAATGTATGTATATATGTATGTATGTATGTATGTATGTATGTATGTAGGCAGCAGCGGTCGATGAGGCGTCTATGTACAGGACTGTCTCAGAAAATTAGAATATTGTGATTTTCTGTAATGCAATTACAAAAACAAAAATGTCATACATTCTGGATTCATTACAAATCAACTGAAATATTGCAAGCCTTTTATTATTTTAATATTGCTGATCATGGCTTACAGCTTAGAAAAACTCAAATAGGGGGGCAAGTGTGGGAGAACCTCATCTCTCTCACTCTCAAAAAAGGGGGGGGGGATAAATAATTAAATAAAATATGAAATATGAATATGAAAATATGAAAAAATGGAAAATTGGAAAGCTTCTCCTCAGCGGGCAGACCCCCTCCTCAGTCTGGGAGTTGCCCAGACTAGGAGAAACACAGGAGGTCGATCACAACGGGCCAGCAGCCTCCTCTGGGTCTGGTTGTGGTCCAAGATGCGATCCCCCCTGACTCTAAATCAAATCAGACAGAATTAAACAAAATTAAACAGGAGGGGACGCGGGGGAAGGGGAATAGGGGGGAAAATAACAATTTTGAAATGCTTAAAATCAAAAAGGGAGGGAGGTTTTCCTTTCACTGCCGTCCTACCTGCCTCTTGCTGGGCCTCCCGGTCGGGCAACTGGAGTCTGGTGGGGCCTCCTGCTCGCTTCCCTGACGCCCCGGTCTGACCTCACCCCTCATTGCAATACATAAATTACCAATTCTAATTCTAATAATTATTCCTGGCATTGTCATGATATATTGTTTCATAGTGTATTATTATATTAAGTTATGAAATCTCATGGGATGTTAAACTATAGTATTATATTGTTATATATTATAGTATTGTGATATCCTTTTGTTATATGTTATAATATTATAAAAATGATTATGTTATATTACGATATTACTATATTATTATGCTATATTTATATTATATCGTGCTACACCACTCTATATGATAATTATTTGTTTACTTATTTATTCACTTATTTATTCTCGAATTAATATTTTTAATTTATTTATTTACTTTCATCATCTTATTTACACGCACACACACACACACGCGCGCACGCACGCACGCACGCACGCACGCACGCACACACACACACACACACACACACACACACACACACACACACACACACACACGCACGCACGCACGCACACACACACACACACACACACACACACACACCTAGATACATATAATTGTAACTGATGTCGTCTTTTGTCGCTGTTTGCACTGTATGTTAATAAAAAAAAAAAAGAAAACTCAAATATCCTATCTCAAAAAATTTGAATATTCTGGGAATCTTAATCTTAAACTGTAAGCCATAATCAGCAATATCAAAATAATAAAAGTCTTGCAATATTTCAGTTGATTTGTAATGAATCCAGAATGTATGACATTTTAGTTTTTTTAATTGCATTACAGAAAATAAAGAATTTTATCACAATATTCTAATTTTCTGAGACAGTCCTGTATGTCTGTGCGCACCCCAAATGGGGGACGATTTACTCATAAACCAGTCATGAAGCCATTCAAACCGTAGGCTACTGATTCGTTCTTTTTTTTTTCTCAACTTTATTGAAGCAAAAGACATAAGTATACACAGAATTGAGAGCAACATCAGACATATGTGTATACAACATAAACTACACAATTATACAGTCACAAATACGCCAGGGGAATTAGTAATTGACAAAGAAAAAAAATTAAACAAATATCTTATATAGCTTACAAAGGTCATGAGTTTTAACAGCTTTTTTATTTACAGAATCAGATATGGAGAATATGTATTGTTTGATATATGCGGACAGCTCCGGAAAATTCGGCTTTTTATTTAATAATTTGGATCTGTGGATATAGAATTTAGTTAAAATAACGAGCAAATTGATCAAATCAAATTTACAGTTGAGATTCCTGTCAAATTCAATATATCCAAACGATACATTTTTCCAGCACAAATTAAATTGGGGGTGTACTGATTCGTTCTGAATGAAGCAGTGAAGTGCTTCAAACGTCATCAATGACGCCACCTGAAGCGAGCTCCGGCCCACTGCTTCACCACAACAGCTTCATTCGTGCTTCGAAGCATCGGTGGACGTGGCATCACTACTGTAGTCTCTCTTCCTGCACCGGGGAGGAGGACAGCTCCCGGGCCGGTACCTGCACAAAGATCCAGCTGCTACCTGGACTCAGTTTAAAGAAAATCACCACTTTATTTTTTCAAGGTCAGCACCCTTCTACAGGTTTCCAGACGCCTATGATAGAGCAATTGTTTTACTACCCCTTCATTTTTCTTTTATCTCCGCCCACTGGAGAAGCTGCACACTGTAAGAAACAACACCGATAGCTGGGCTCATAACGGTTTTAGCCGTTTTTTTGTTTTTGTATTTGCCTCATTTAGTATGCACTTATTTATCTTTAGTTGTACTTGGATTTATCTTTAATCTATCTGTTTTTGGTTGTTATTTTTTTTTTTTTTTCATTTTCGTTTTTTCATTTAGGAAAATTAATTTTCTTTTTTTTCATTGTTTTCTGCTTCTTATTATCTTTAGTTTTTATTAGTTTTTGTTTTTTGTCTTGTTTTTCTTTTTAGTTGTTGTTCTTTGTACTTGTTATCTACTTTGTTTTATTCTGTTTAACTAACATTTTATATTGTACTGTAAAAGTTTTTTAGAAATGTATATTTGTACTGTTGGACCCCAGGAAGAATAGTTGCTGCTGAGGCAGCAACTAATGGGGATCTGAAATAAATAAAAAAAAATAAATAAATAACGATAGCACCGTCGTTTAAAGCTTAAATGATGGTCTCGGTTAAGCTCTGACACGACGACGCTCAGTGTCCGCTCTAATATCACTATCATGGCTTTTAAACTGACCGCGGTTGAATTGGTTTGATATTGGATATTGGATATTCGACATTCAACACCCATAAAACTTGTGATACATACCACTGATTTTGGTCAATCCACTTGTGATGTGTTCATGGTCATCTAGACTATATATCACAAAACAGTAATTATTGAAAAATCATATAAAAAATCATATATATGGGCTGATTTAAAAATCATATATATGGGCTGATTTAATGTGGTTTAATGAATTCAACACCCATAAAACTTGTGATACATATCACTGATTTTGGTCATATTGCTTGTGATGTGTTCATGCCCATCTAGACTATATATCACAAGAGAGTAATTATTATAAAATCATATTATGGGCTGATTTAATGAGGTTTAATTAATTCAACACCCATAAAACAATTGGTGTTATGTATCACAAGTTTTATGGGTGTTGAATTAATTAAACCTCATTAAATCAGCCCATAATATGATTTTATAATAATTACTCTCTTGTGATATAAGGTCTAGATGACCATGAACACATCACAAGCAATATGACCAAAATCAGTGGTATGTATCACAAGTTTTATGGGTGTTGAATTTGAATATCCAATATCCAATATCAAACCAATTCAACCGCGGTTTTAAACTGCACTCTAGGTTCGGTGGG
This sequence comes from Cololabis saira, assembly GCF_033807715.1. Taxonomy (NCBI): domain Eukaryota; kingdom Metazoa; phylum Chordata; class Actinopteri; order Beloniformes; family Belonidae; genus Cololabis; species Cololabis saira. Next base: position 16,270,871 of record NC_084597.1, read on the forward strand.
CATACAAATGAGAGGAAAGTAGAATACTTACATGTGAGAAGATTAAAACACAAAGTATGCTTGTAGTTTACATTTGAAAAATACCCAACTTTAAAATAGTTGATTTTTATTTTTTATTTATTCTATTCTAGGGGATGGAGTAAAATATTGATTGACTTAAAGCATAGCATTGAATCTTTGAAAATACAATAAAAATAATATTTACCATATGTGATGAAACTGTTACTAAGTCCTTCTGGCTCCTTCTAGAGCTTTTAATATGAAGACTTCACTGTGCCTTAAACCCAGTACGAGCAATGAAGAGTTTCTTATTGCTGTCGCTTACTAATAGGGGTTAAACAAGATATCAATATCACAATTAAAATATGTTTCATTACCAATTTTTTCTTTCTAATATTGATTTTGCTACCCGGGCTTTGGGTATTTACTGAGTACTGTTCCAATACTGAGTTCTGTGGTGTTCTTTAGGGATATGTTTTTGGACCTATTTTGTTTACTTTGTACATTGTTAGTCATCGAGTTACAAATCTTTAGCAACATTTCCTATCATCTTTATGCTGATGATATACAGCTTCTTTGTCTTTCCATCCAAATGAACCTTGGTTGAATTGGTTTGATATTTGATATTGGATATTATGAATTCAACACCCATAAAACTTGTGATACATACCACTGATTTTGGTCAAACCACTTGTGATGTGTTCATGGTCATCTAGACTATCACAAAACAGTAATTATTATAAAATCATATTATGGGCTGATTTAATGAGGTTTAATGAAAACAATCGGTGTTATGTATCACAAGTTTTATGGGTGTTGAATTCATTAAACCACATTAAATCAGCCCATATATATGATTTTTAAATCAGCCCATATATATGCCCATATATATGATTTTTTAATAATTACTGTTTTGTGATATTTAGTCTGGATGACCATGAACACATCACAAGTGGTTTGACAAAAATCAGTGGTATGTATCACAAGTTTTATGGGTGTTGAATTCATACTATCCAATATCCAATATCAAACCAATTCAACCGCGGTTCCAAATGATCCCTTTAGCCAGAGTGCGAAATACAGGGGGGTTCGGGGGGGGGGTCCGACCCCCCCGATTAACCCTTGAGTCCCCCAGAAGGACTCAAAAGCCAAATTTAGGGGGGGGGTCTCAATTTTGTCAAAAAAAAAAAAATAAATTAGGCTATATAATATAATATAATATAATATGATAATTTGATTTTCACTAATGGTCAATGAAATATGTTTAAGAGATCGCCATATCAAGTATTCACAATTCAAAACTTGTATTGGTTTAACACAAGTCCTGCACCTTTATGCAAATTAGCCATGTGCGCCAGCACAGCGCAATGAGGCTTTTCCGCAGTTAATAACACGGACAGCCAGGTGTTATCTCACTCAAGAATTGAATAGCCAAATATGCCAGGGACCCCAAAAGCAAAGACACTGAGACGAGTTGCAAACAAAGGATTTAATAAGTAAACTCAATCCGGGGGAGCTGGACGGAGCGGTGGAGCGGGGAGACACTGGATTGGCTGGAGGGAGCCACAGTAGTCAACGTCTAAGCGCCGGGCGTCGTCTCTCAGCAGTTTATGTAGGCAGCCCTTGATGATGATGGTGGAGCAGCTGGAGTAGCCCCTGACGGGAGTGAGTCAACACCACTGAGGATAATGTCACCATGGCTCAAGTGCGTGAACTGTTGGACCAGCAAAAATACTTTTACAGAACTCTACTTGAACAACAGGAAAAAAGCTTTAAAACCTGTGTACAGATCACAGTTGATTCTTCAAACAGGAGTATTGATGATCTATCAAAGCAAGTCTATGATCTCAAGGTGAGTCTTGAAATGATTCAAAATTAATTTGATGATTTTAAGAACTCTTGTAAAACTTGGTCCAAGAACTGTAATGAGACCAAGACAGACTTGGACACAATTTGCAAAAAGTTTGATCTCAATCTCAGACGAGACAGATTATCTGGATGGCCAATCAAGACGCCGTAATATTGTCATAGATGGCATTTAAGAGTCTGGGAAAGAAAAAGTGTCTGAAACTGAAGAAAAGGTGAGAAAAATATTCAGTGAAAAACTACAGATGGATCATTTGAAAGTGGAGTTGGTAGGACCGGGAAGCCAATGTCGTCATCATCATCAGAAACATCAGAAAAGTCCGACCCATTGTGGTCAGATTTCTGCGCTTGAAAGACAAACTTGCTGTTCTGGCGAAAGCTAAAAACTTAAAGGGCTCAGGCATTTACATCAATGAGGACTTCCCTGAAGCTGTTCGGCAAAGAAGGAAAGATCTACTCCCAGCAATGAAGGCAGCTCGAGAGAGAGAGGTGACATTGCATATTTGAGATACGACAAACTCATTGTCCACCCACCTTCCCAAAACCCACCCCACAAAGGAAGGCTACTTCTCAGAGTTTGGCTCATTAGGCATTAAGCATTTTTTACAGTATTTTGTTTTCTTTCCCACACATCTACAGCACATTCCTTTACACACACTATGGACCACAACAAATATGATTTTGAAGGGCAGATCTTTAAGCCCTTTGATCCTTCAATATTTGAGTCCTACAGTTATGATCTTGACCCTGATCTACATTTTTTTTCGGGAAATGATACCTCTAACTTTTGTAGTTTTTATAACGAAACCCAGTTTAATGATTTATGTGCTTCTATGCCTCCAAATATATTCTCTACTTTTCATTTGATTATTAGAAGTCTTTCTAGAGACTATGACAAATGTATTCATTATTTATTGTTACTCAAACATGATTTTTCTGTTATTGCTTTATCAGAAACATGGCTTACAGAGAGCTCTAGAGATACCTTTAAATTACCTAATTACAATTCAGCTCATTACATAAGAGAGAATAGATCTGGAGGTGGAGTATCTCTGTTTATTCATGGTGACTATGAATTTAAAATGAGGAATGATCTCTCTCTGAAATCAGATAGGGCTGAGGTGGAATCGGTCTTTTTGGAGCTCTCTTGTCTCTCTGGTGAAAAAAATGTTATTGTTGGTGTTATTTACCGCCCACCTGACTCTGTTATCAAAGATTTTAATGATGTCCAGTTCTCTTGACCTTATAAGCAAAGAGGATAAACTCTGTTTCATTTTAGGAGATTTCAATATAAACCTTTTTAAAAATACTTTAGATATCCTCACTGGGGATTTTCTGAATATTCTTTATTCTAATTAATCTTTCCCTCTTATTCATAGATCTACACGAGTTAAAGAAAATTCAGCAACTTTGATTGATAACATCTTAACTAACTCTGAGTAGAGGAATGAAATCAGGGGTTTTGTATTCAGACTTGTCACATCATTTCCCCATATTCCAGTACTCTTTAATTAATGTTAATAGAGTTAAACATGCCAAGAAAACAATATACAAAAGGATTATGAGCAAGTCTAATATTTCTAAATTTAAAGACATGCTTGCTAGTATCTCGTGGGATGATCTTTATGAGCAAAATAATGTTGAAATTGAATATCAAAGTTTTATGAACATTATTAGCTTTAGTTTTAATCAGTGTTTTCCAATTGGCAGTTCCACTAAGAAATTCAGTCAAGTCTTCAACAAGCCTTGGTTTTCAGTTGATTTACTAAAGCTGTTGAGAAAAAAAAAGTCCTGCGGTGGAGCTCGCTGCACTACCAGCAGCCCTACCCACCTCCTGGCTGGATCCTCATCCCTGCCTGACAGCACCAATAACCCTCATGACCAAACAGGATTAAAAATAACTGAAGTTTAAAAACGTGCAATTACATGAAACATCTCTTTAGTCCTATAGGTTAAACCTACCTTTGTGCCGCTGGTGGTGTCCTCATGTGCCTTCCTGATCATAGTTTCATCGTTTGACATTTCTTGTAAATAGTTCCTGCAATATCTGTTCTTTTGTGTCCCTGCAATATCTGTTCTTGTTTGATTACAAAGTTCTAGTTCTCTTTGTATTCATTAATTCAGGGTCAGCTGGTTTCTGTAATCAAGCATATCGTTAGCCTCATAGCATAATTGCCTAATTCTAAGGCATTCAAATACAACTTAGGCAATTATGCTATGAGGCTAACGATATGACACATTTAACACTTTTTGTGTCCCTGCAACATCTGTTCTTGTTTGATTACAAAGTTCAGAGCACAAACCACACTTCATTCCTTGTATTTCTTTTTATTATTTTTTGAACATTTTTTCCAAAACTGCCATCAAATCTCTCTCTCCTCTCCTCGCTTTCTGCATTCTCCTTCTCTCTCCTCTCTAACCACTCTAACTCTCTCTATTCTCTCTCCTTCTTCTCATCTCTGTCCCTTCCATCTCCTTCTTCTCCTCTCTGTCGAGTCGCTCCCTCTCCATTTTAACCGTCTAACAAACTAACATCATCAGCTCAGGCGGTAACTTGTCTGATCAATCGGATCGGATAAATGAGGATGGTTGTAGCAGGATGAATATCCAAAATAAAACCCTTGTCATTTCCAGCAGCTTCCGTCTGTGATAAAAAATAAGTAGCTATTTGGTTTTTGCAAATGATAGTGACGTGTGTTTATTTGTATATCTGATCACTCAAAACATATTTGGGCTCATATTTGATTGCAGGTCCAAAGACTGAGGCTAAGCGTGAGCCACCTGTGCTCAGATTTCCAAGGATGCATGTCAATGTCAGGTGTGAATTGGGCATCAGACTTTACAGGCCTCAATTAACATGGTACATTTTAGATGAGACCAAACTGGAGTTGTTTGGATGTCCAGCATCATGTTTGGAGAAGAACAAACCCAGGTCATAGTATAATTTAATGAATGGGGATCTATCACTACTTTAATCTGGAGGGAGACCTGGACATCCGCCTCATGGTGGTGCTAGAGGAGAAGTTACGCAGCGACCAAACCCGCTCACTTTCACTGTTTTGGGAAACTTGCAGGCCGCAGAAAATGTTGTGAAAATCACAGCGGTGGAGGGCTCATGACTCGGGCTTGTTTTACAGCCGCAGGACCTGGACACCTTTCAAAGTTTTTATGCTATCTGTTGGTTTCCTTAACGAAGAAATAATAATTATTTGATTGGCTTTGTATTAGCTGCTTTGGAATGAGCTGAACTGTTTTTTGGAGAACTATGAGATTAATTCATGCTGAATTTAACTGAATTATGTTTATCCCAAAATTCACTTTCCATCTTCAGGTTTTTCAACACAACTACACTAAAATTTTAAATCCAGCTGCTGAAAAGAATCATCAACATCTTGCAACTGTAAAAGAGAGAATTTCTCTGCAGAATAATGATTTTTTTGATAATTTGATAATTTTTGAATATTAATATGACCTTAGCTAGATATTCTTTCAGTATATTATTGATGTAATGAATGGGGATCTATCACTACCTTAATCTGGAGGGAGACCTGGATGTCAGCCTCATGGTGGTGCTAGAGGAAATGTCACACAGTGACCAAACCCGCTTACTTTCACTGTTTTGGGAAACTCGCACGGCCGCAGAAAATGTTGTGAAAATCAGTTGACTTGAGGCATTTCACGCGAAGCAATAACTTTGACCTGCCGGTGGAGAAAACTCTGGGGATCATCAGCCATCTGCCTCCAATTTCATGGCCGTCCATCCAACATGGAGACGTTTCCTTAAAATCAAAAAGCTGACCGTCGGGATGACGCTACAGGAAAAGCCACAGGTCATCACAGCCTTGCTTCATACTGCAGGAAACATAAGCATCTGCAAAACATTTCAAAGCAATTTATCACAGCATCGTAAATATAACCCCCACTTCTCCCCAGATCAAACACAAAACCATGACGTCTGATGCTTTTCGTTGACTCAGTTACGGCCCATCCCGCTTCATTGATAATAGCTTTTAATCAGCGACAGATAAATAAACAGGTAAAAGTCACATTTTTATCATTACTCGGAGATCGGCATTGTTTATCTGTGCATGGCGATCGTTTAGTTTGCCTTGCAACAGGATTTCCCCCTGGCTGGCTCCAGGGCCGGGGAAATGTGGGAAAGAGGGGCTTTTTATGCAGAATGTGGACGCTGTTTTATGTCTCCTTCTTTACCAGTGAGAGCCTGATTGGAGGTCTCTGCTCCTCCTTTGCTCAACTTATCTTTTCCAGTTCCTTCAATGGTAGCAGAACAAGAAAAAGGGCTAACAGAAGGACCAGGTCAACCTCTAATCCTACTATAAACAGAGGGCACTGCCAGCACACAATGGCCCCCCTGCTCCCCCCTCTGTTCACCTCTCTTACACCGCCTGCACCCCCACATTGTGAGGCCTGAGTGGTCACTCAAAGACGCAGAGTGCATTCCTGCGGTTGAACAATGAGAATATCTGCAGAACATTTGGGAAAATGTCACAACACAGATTGAAAATGTGTTTTGACATCTATACATACAGATAAATCTGTCGTTATTCAATAGTACTTGAAGTACTGAAGTAAAGTTTGAGCTGTCATACCCTTTATGACCACCAGGAGGTGTATGCTCCTTCTCTGGCTTGGAAGTTCGCTGCAAAAATGTCCATGAAAATAATTGCACAGATCCCTTATTGCACATTGATCTGAACATTACATTATGACATATAAAGAAACTGTTTTTGAGTCTTTTTGTCCTTTTTTTAAAGGCCTGACGGTACCTGTTTAGTTAGGGAGCGACCTGAGTGGGACACCTCTATTTTGATATTTTGGGCTTTCTTGAGGTGGCGGGAACTGTGCTGCTCTTCCATACTACTCACCCAAAAATGTCTCCATCATTATTGACGGATCTAATTTTGGGGGGGAATTGGAGAGCGCTATAACTAAATTACAGTAAATCCATAACGAGAAGAAGAAAAAGTCATGTCACAATACAGCTGATCAACATTTGTAAAACAATAAATAAAACTCCAGTAAAATAACAATAATAATAAAATAAACTGTATTAGACACCATTACAAGCACAATAAGTGTTTGGCACGACCACACAGGAGTCAGAAGAGTCAGTAACAACCTTTAAAAAAAACAAAACAAAAACCTAATACTACTACTATTACCACTTCTACTACTACTACTACTACTACTATTACCACTACTACTACTACTTATAATAATAATAAGGATAATAATAACTACAACCCCAGTCCACAGGTTTCGCTTGGATCAGTCAAAATGATTGAAGTTGTGTTTTTAGAGCCTGTTACTCTTTCAAAGGTGACTGATAGTTTTTATTTTCATGTGAGAGAATATAACTATTTGATTTCGGTGTATAAAGAGAATTTAAGGTTATATAGCAGAAAAAAGCTTCAGAAATTGATCTCGCTCCCAACCTTTAATGACAAAATTATTAAAATCATTATCCACCGCGGAATTATCCACCGCAGAATTATGTAACAATTCCCAGAACAATACTGACCTATGAATTATTTATATAACTTAAGCCCTCAAGTGATTTTTCCCTTCAAAGCTCACCTAAGTAATCAATCAGCATTTGAACCTGACTGAAAGGACTCAGATGAGCCGGGCTCGTGTCTCTTCAGCGCTCGACTGCAGCAGACCCCCTTGAACTTTTGTTCAGAAGTGACAGGGCAGCACCAAAAGTAAAGAAAGTGTCCATCCAAAGTGTGAAGGCTACACTGCCATTTTAACTAGGGATGACCGTTGCTAAACTGGCCTCTTCCTGGATGTGGGAACTCCTCATGGTCGCAGCCTTCAAAGGTTTAGAAAAGCATTCAACAGCTGACGTCTCCACATATATCTTTTTGTCAAATACACTGATGAAACCAGTTATAGACGACTTTCATGCAAATAAAATACCACATGTTGTTGAGTTTAGGAATCACTTTGTTACAAGTATGCATCAGGGATTTTAGCAGCAACCGAGGAGTATACATGAAATCACCCGGTCTCAGAGTGCTATTACGCATCTCTTGTCCATCCTCGGTGATTGATGGTGGTCACTGAGAGGTTTTGTTTTGATTTCCAGTAAATGGAGGAGCCACCTTTAACCGCTGTAAAATGTGGTAGGGATTACCTAAAACACTACATGTGTTCGGTTTTGTTCATACGGAGGGTCATGGACGTGATTTAGAGCCAGACAATAAGTAAACATCTGATTCATACTCAGTAATGTTTAAAAAAGTTGGCAAATCCTCTTTAAATCTAATGTTTTATTTTCCTGTAAAATAAATAAACACAATTAAAATCATCTGATCATCATACACTTTCTTTGCCATTATGTTATTTTATTATTTAAAAAATAATAGATCCAAAGATTTAAAAAGAAAGTCCCCCCATGATTGGTTAGCTTGTAGACCTTTAGCAGTAGTAACTTGAAATACTTGTTACCCATAAAGGTTTCAGTGGGTGCTGAGTCATTTTGGTCCATTCTTCTTCACAATGTTGCTTCAGTTCATTTTCTTCATCACCTCTTAGACTCACATCACAGCATTTCAATGTGGCTGAGGTCTGGACTTTGACTGGGCCATGCTACCTCATTGATTCTTTCATTTTTAAGCTGTTTTGATGCAGTTTTGCTAGTGTGATTTGGATTATTGTCCTATCCTGACCAAGCATTAGTTGGTGGATATATGGCCTCACTCCAGAATACTCTGATATTACATAGAAGTTCATAATCAGTTTAATGAATGCAGGGTACCCTGGTCTTAAATAATCACCTTGCACCACTGTGCTGTTGAAATGCTCTGGTTTTTTACCACTTCAACAAATGGCATTCAGGCCTCCATGGTCCTGTAGGATCTGCTCTTTGAGCATTGCAAGGTCTGATCTTTGGGTATATTTACTGCGACTCTCACTTCTTGGAAGATTTGGCTTCTTGGAATGCTTTTTACTTGCTGGTAATCTGTCTCACTGTTGAACTCCATTTTTTTATGGGTATGTGACCCTTTATAGATTGATAAGAAGCAGCATCTATTCTCTAAGGCTATTGCTTATGTATTTCCCTCTATGCACTGTGTTAATGCATTTGTTGACGATTCAGATCAGCAAGCCACCAAAGCATCTGCACACCTGCTCATCATTCATTCATCCAGGGGTGACGATTAGCAGCACCTGGCTTCAGCTTATTATCTTAAAGGAGCATGAGGCAGGATTGAGGCAGGATTTATGAAAAAAATCCGTATACGTTTTAAGTTTTCTAGTAATAATGTCAGATGAAGCGTTCCAAACCAAAACGAATGAGCCCTCTAGTGTATCTCTCTGTTGCCTTGAACAGGCTGTGGCTGCAAAATGTGCTGCAATTCGGACTCCGAATTTCCCGCGCTGGGCGGCGGATGTGACGTCACAAGACGCTGCATGCACGTTCTCCCCGTTCTCCCGTGCCGGCTTCGCTGTTGGCTGCAGTACCCCCGACGGCCGTCGTGTGAAGGGTGGCGCTAGAGAGTCTAATTTCTTAGAAGGAGCCTCAAACTCCTTTAAATCCTGTGGAAGAAATAAGGGGGTATTAGTATTGTCTAAAAGATTTTCTTTAAATGATGATAATGATGACAAAGTGAACTATGCAGTATATTGCTGTTGTACTTTTATTATCCGATTGTTCCATCATGTTTTTACAAAACCAAAGAAATTATTTAAAGGGGGGGGGGGGGGGGTTTACAGAGTTTTGGCGATGACTCTTTGTGTAAGTCCCAGGACAGCGCTTGTGTTGTTTTTTTCTTTTGGCTTTTAGAAAACTGTCAATCTACAAGCGTCTGTAGAGGAATGATAACCTATTGTACTTTTTGTTCCAGCCGCTGATGCGACAATAGCAATGCCCATCCTCCAAGTGGTTTCCTGCATCACTCTGCAGAAGGTTAGATATCCCCTTCCAGCAAATGTGAACAACTCATATTCCATCAAAACACATTTCCCAGCATGCAGCAGGGCAATGCGGCGTAACAAAGAGGCAGCTCAACCTCTGCACAGAGGGGAGAAAACGAGGGAATACATTTTAGTACAATGCCTGCCGTCATTCTGCAAACATTCTCTAAACTCGCTCTATTGTGTCAGGCCAGCAGTCCGCCGTGTAAACATCCTCTTTGTATCGACTCACGACTATATTCAGACCTTCAGCAGGAAGTGATTTCATATCCATCATCCGCCTCAGTCTTCCTCTCTGTGGTGGCCAACAGTCTTCTCAGAGGACCTCCCCGACCAAGGAAGTGCTGGAGTAGTAAAGAAGAGTTGCTCAGACTTTTAGAATGTCATTGAACAATACAAATGTCCACAGTTATTAGTGTTCCTTAAAATCAGATTTATAAATAAATAAACACACACACACACACACACATATATATAAATATATATGTGGAATACGAATAAAATCTAACATTTTTATTTTATTATTTTTTCATTGTCTTTTTTTCTTCTGTGCATGATGCTTTTCTTTCTTTTTTAGCTACTTTTATTATGGTGATTGTTTTTGTTTTTTTCATTGACTTTTTTTCTTCTTTTCTGTGCTTGATGCCTTTCGTTTTAGCTACTTTTATTATTGATTCACATGTCTTTTAATTACTTTTATATTGACATACTTTTATATGTCAAGAAGAAGGATATACACTGTATATATGTATTATTATTAGTATTATTATTGTTATTGCTACTATTATTCTTTTATATATCGGATACTCTTATATTGCAAGCAGGGGCCGGACTAGATAAGCATTTGCTTCTTCCTGTCCCTTCTTGAACAAAATTGGTTGTGCTTTATTATTATTGTTGATGTATGTGTTTTAAATTGTTTTGTTCAAGATGAATAAAGATCAAATCAAATCAAATCAAATCAAAAACAAAAAAAATCAATTATAGTTTGATTAAAATTTTTTCACTTAGTTTCATTAATTTTTTTCGTAGTTTATTCACTTTAATAATCCACCTGCATCTTCACTTTAACACCCTTTTTAGAGGCGGCGTGGTCGAAGCAACTTAATATCCACTGTTGATCTGCAGCGTTACAGTCCCTCTGATTACTATGGACCGAGCATGGAGTGGAGCCAAGGAACCTGTGGGGAGCTAATAAGATGATGAAAAGGCCGACATACTTGGCTGACATTCATAAAACCTTATGAGAAAGCTTTAAGGGTCAAGTTATGGTAAAGCAAACCCATATGTAAAACCTGACATCACGAGTGCAGAGAAAGTGGAAGAGAGGAAGAAGTTAGGGTGAAGGAGCAGTTGTGGTATTTCATGTTAAAACACAAAATACTTTTCTCAGTGCAACATAATTTGAAACAGGATGTTGTGTTTGTTGAAAAACATCCATCTCTTCTATTACTAGGTTGGACTGAGGTTCAAAACGAGCTTTAATTGGTTTGAGTTAATTAGTCTGGTAACATTTCAAAGAGCACTGGAGCTAAACAGTGATATTTCTAAAAAAAGAAAAGAAATACAATCAGGGGGCATTAGCAGCACATTAGAGATGATTAATAGTGGCTGTTAGGCAAGGCGAGTTTATTTATATAGCACAATTCAACAACAAGGTGATTCAAAGTGCATTACAGAGATATTAAAACATCACATAAATAAAAAGCATGATTTTAAACATTTTAACAGAAAGAAAGAAAGAAAGAAAGAAAGAAAGAAAGAAAGAAAGAAAGAAAGAAAGAAAGAAAGAAAGAAAGAAAGAAAGAAAGAAAGAAAGAAAGAAAGAAAAAGAACAATTGATAAAATCAGTTATTAAAACGTGATCAAGTTTTGAAACTGAAGCTTAAATGTAAAACTGCAGATTTGAGCTTTATTCAAATGCAGCTTGGAACAGGTGAGTCTTCAGTGTTTCAGCTGATCTGAGGCTTTCTGGGAGTTTGTTCCAGACATGCGGAGCATAGAAGCTGAACACAGCTTCTCCATGTCTGGTTCTGACTCTGGGAACTGATGAAAGACCAGATCCAGATGACCTGAGGAGTCTGGAAGGTTCATACTGGGTCAGGAGGTCACTGGTGTATTCTGGTCCTGGACCATTCAGAGCTTTATAGACCAGCATCAGAACTTTAAAATCTTTCCTCTGATGGACATGCAGCCAGTGTAACGACCTCACTGCTGGACTGATGTGGTCCACTTTTTGGGTCTTTTAGTGAGGAGCGGAGCGGCAGAGTTCTGAATGAGCTGCAGTTGTTAACTGACTTTTTATGTGGACCTTCAAAGATGCTGTTACAATAATCAAGCTACTAAAGATGAATGCATGGACTAGTTTTTATCAAGAGCCTGTCTCAGTCTCCTGGTGACATTGTAATATATATCTGCGTGTCATCTGCATAGCTATGATAGTTTATTTTGTGTTTCTTTATAATCTGTGCCAGGAGGGAACCTTGGGGAACTCCACATGTGATTCCTTTCTGCTCAGATTTAAAGTTTCACAAAATACTTCCTGTTTTCTAAGTATGTTTTGAACCAGTTTAGTACAGTTCCGGAAAGACCCGCCCACTTTTCCAGTCATTTGAATAAAATTGTGGCCAACTGTATCAAATGCAGCGCTGAGATTCAGCAAAACTCAGACTGACATTTTTCCACTGTCTGTATTCAAGCATATGTTATTAAACACTTTGGTCAGAGCTTCTCAGTGCTGTGGTGCTGTGTAAAACCTGACTGGAAGGCATCATAGCAGTTATTTTTGTTAAAAAGTAATAAACATGTTGAAAAACAGCTTTTCAGGTCGGTCAAGACATATCATCTCTGAGCAGGTCCTGGGTCTGCCCTGGGGCTTCCTCCTGGTTGGACATACCTCAAACCCGTCCCAGGTGCTTCCAGGAGGCATCCTAACCCCCTCAACTGTCTCTTCTCAATGTGGAGGAGCAGTTAATTTACTCAGTCGCTCTTTAACAACATAACAACATAAAAACATTCTTTCTTTCTTTCTTTCTTTCTTTCTTTCTTTCTTTCTTTCTTTCTTTCTTTCTTTCTTTCTTTCTTTCTTTCTTTCTTTCTTTCAGGCTCATTTCTTTCTTTCTTTCTTTCTTTCTTTCTTTCTTTCTTTCTTTCTTTCTTTCTTTCTTTCTTTCAGGCTCATTTCTTTCTTTCTTTCTTCTTTCTTTCTTTCAGGCTCATTTCTTTCTTCTTTCTTTCTTTCGGGCTCATTTCTTTCTTTCTTTCTTTCTTTCTTTCTTTCTTTCTTTCTTTCTTTCTTTCTTTCAGGCTCATTTCCTCAATTTATCGTTTTTACCGTGAGATACAAATTCTTACTGTGGGGAATTTTTTTGACGGTTTATCGTGAACGGTAAAATATCGCCCATTCCTAATGGATTCATTAATTTGGTCACCACCTACCATTTGTGACCTAGTAAGACTGGAGATGGCATTCTACCCTTTATGAACTCGGAACTACATTCTCAGGTTTGAAGGTGCTGATTCTCATTTCTGGTACTTCAAAATTCTTCTGCAAGCTGCACCAAAAGCCCCAATAGGACATGAAACCAGAATCTCGTGATACATGAAAGTGTCATGGGACTAGTAGAGACTGTTGATTGCAATGATTTATTTTCATGACTTGGCCTCGCAGGATTTCCGAGGTCAGGTTAGTGAACTTAACAGACCAAACAACAACTGTTGCGTTTTCAAGGGGGGCTGCTGAGACAAAAAGCCCACCCCCCCCTCAGCCCTCCCAACCCCAGGAGCAGTAACACAGCGAAAGGATATGACCAGACAAACAGAACGGTGGTGACCTTCAAGGTAACTCGCCTTTTCTCTTGTGTGCGTGTGTGTATGTGAGTGGGGGTCACTTCTGGTTTAAAAGCTAAATAAACAGACACTCAATTGGGGTCACAGATCCTTCAAACAGATGTGGAGAAAGAATGTTGAGTCTTCTGTAGAAAATTAACCACACAAATTAGTTCTTCATCAATTTAGCCATAATGTATGGTCATGTAGCCATCAGCAACCAGTCCAAATCTAAAACTGTGTGCTCCTATCACCCGTCTCTGTGAAACATCTATCTACCATCTGGGAATCCCTGCTGTGAGGAGGGCTTGGGAACAACCTGTCACAGACAGAACCGCGAGGGATGAAATGAGGAAACCTAAAATAAATGAACTGAGGAAGCGGTGGCCGGTGGGGGGTGAGAAACAAATAAACACGGGGCTAGCTTTACACCCACCTGCTCCACCAGCTGTTCCATATCGGCTCCCGAGAGAGACGTAGGCACAAAAACAACTCAGGTGGTTAAAGTCCCCCATCTGAAGAAATATATATTTGGCAATGATAGCATCACACGGTTAATTTCTTGTAACTAAGAGAAAGACTTGAGCAAGTCACTCGAGCAGTGTCCAACAGAGTGGTAGAGGTTCCGTTTAGAAAAACTGCTTTTAGCCATAACGCACTATCCATAAAGGGTACTAGTGCGTTATGGAATTCTATACCTGTACACATAAGGGAATGCCCCTATTTAACAACTTTTAAAAACCAGATAAAAATATGGCTCAGAGGTCAACAAATGTGTACACACACCTAATGTGTGCTTGGGCCTCCTCCTACCTACTAACTTTTTTTTTATCATTCTCATTTTACTAATTGTACTTGTCTTTGTTTCTGTTTTCTTTTTCTTATTGCATTTTTATCTTCTCTGCTTTTAACACCTTACCTGCCTATATTGGACTACAGATGGAAACTAGCCTTGTGCTACAATCTGGCACATTTACATATGTATATATGTTCATCAATGTGCATTGTCCTGAGAAATAAATAAATAAATAAAATAAATAAAAAGAGAAAGTTTATCTTCTTCTTTTTGCCCACAAAGCAGGAACTACAACCACTTGTTATGGCCATTGGATTTGATTTATTTGTCCCGGAGGGAGATTTGTCTTCACGTACAGTACATTACATCAACAAAATAAATGACATGCATAGCAACAAAGACGACATAAATGACAGCACAAAAGTACAGATCAGTGGCGCTACTGTTCAGGGCAGCTATGACTACAGGGATCAGGCTTTTCCCCAGCCGGGCCTTCCTGAACTTAATGGTTCTGTACCTGCGCCCTGAGCCTAGTGGGATGACGTATTGGTTCAGTGGGTGAGTGATGTCTTGTACTATGGTCTTCACTAGGTGAGAGATGGACTTGGGTGTGGGGAGACCAATGATTTTAGCAGCTGTGTTTGTGATGCGTGTGAGCTTGGCCCGGTTGGTGACAGAGAGCAGGGCAGAAATTCCTATGATTTATTGGCATTGATTTGGAGATGATTGTCTGAGAAAAGCCAGAGTCGCTGTGTCATCTGAATATTTGAGATATGATGTGGTGGGAGAGATGCTCAGGCAGTCATTGGTGTAGAGAGTGTACAGGAAAGGGTTCAACACCCCGGTGTTGATGGTGAGTACAGGGGACTCACAGTTGGCTCTTATAAACTGTGATGCAACTTTTGGGTTGAAACGGTGTGCACTGATTGGTCCAAATCATGTCACCATGTTGCTAATGTTAATGATACAAACAAAAGCCCAGATTTTGATTTTAAATGTGATGTGGAATTGACAGGTTTTTTTAAAACTGTACTACCACCCATCATGTGACCTTTACATGACTTCACCTTTCTTACAACTCCCAACTATATTATGACTGTAGCTAGAGGACAAGCCAGTAAAGATGTGTCGTCCTTGTGGGGGGTCCTCTGTCTTCATCGTCTTTTTAGAGCAAAAACATACACTGCCAAACCAGCTCCTCATTTCATCCTAATATTCCTGAATATAGACTAATTGTCTTATTTTAGACATAAATAACTACCAATGGGGTAAAAAGTAACTTATTTTTTTGAAACAAAGCTTTTGTGGGGTTTTTTTTTTACTTTCTTAGACATTAGTCTAAGAAAGACATTAAAAAATGACTCCTTTTGGGAGTTAAAACATTTTAGGATGAGGGAAGCAGAGGGAAAAAGGCTAGATTTATTACTTATGATTTATTAATCTAAGGTCCAAATTCAAGTTGAGTTAGCAAAAAGTGTGAGGGTGTATAAAAACTGTTTGATGAGGGGAAAAAATTTAACTGCAGATGAATGGGGGGGTGAAGTTTCAAGAAACCGCCCCCAGAATTTCGGATTTTATTGTCAGAGAAATTTTGCAAGTGAAAACTTTATAGACTAGCAAATTTACAAGACAAAACTCAGCACTTCTGGCTTCATAAACTCATAAACAATTCAAGTTCTGTCATGGTTGTAAAGAGAAACTTTTATACCACAGTAGAATGTTTTTTATTGGCGCTTTATATAAAAAGATTGAAAAAGAAATAATAATAATAATAAAAACAACATACATATTGGAGGAATTCTGAAATATGTAGGATTTTCTTCTTTTGGAGCCACCAGCAGACCAACACCTGCAAATACTTCAACAACTATTGAAATGCAATTTTGTTTAGACATTCTTAAGTTAAGTTATAAAATCTTAGCTGATACCTAAAATATCAGCTTTAATTCATAAATCTTTTGTTGTTGTTGTTTTTACTCATACAAAGACAGCGAAGGACCATTTTCCATCACAGAACAAACATTCTGGATTTTTGAAGTAAGTTTCTGTAAAGATGCATACTTTTCACAGATGGGTATAATCTCAACATCAATAGCTCAAAAGAGCCTGGGCTCATGCCCAGCTTGTAAATCACTTTGCAACCAGAAAGTAAAAAGGTTTACAGGGTTGTAAAAGCCTCCCTTAACTCTCTGCTAATGTTAATTAACTCCGTATTCAATATAATAACCAATACTTATGTGTACAGGTCTAGTTGTATATATGTAGCCCTGCGATGGAGTGGAGACCTGTCCAGGGTGTACCCCCGCCTTTTGACTGTAATGCACTGCTGGACTCCAGCAGACCCCCGGGACGCTGTGAAGGATTAAGCAGCTATAGAAAATGGATGGATGGATGGATGCATAGATGTACACTGGGAAATGATCCTTTTTCTTACCTCTGCTACTAAAATAAAAAATGTTTCTGGTGGGTTTTGCTCTCAGTCACCCGTTTCAGATATTATTTTGACTGAGCATTTAGAATAAAACAGAAACAAAAGAAGCAGGACATCCTCTAAGGGGGCGCTACCTTGTAACTGACCAGTCACCAACACTTGTGTGGGGTTTTAATCAGATCCACCGGTCACCTGTGAGACCAAGACGGAGCTCAGGGAGGGAATTCAAAGCCCCAAACAATTTTTCACATACAGCTACTTAAATTACGCCATGCTATGATCTTTCCTATCTAATTTATATGTCTGCCGAAACAACACCGGAGACAAAGAGTGTATGTGTAGAGTTTCTTTGACCCCGAATGTTCCTGCAGTTTGGATTTCCCACTCAGATGGAGGGACATCACCAGTACAACCTAAAAATCTCTCTATTGATTGTCTCCTGTGTCTCATCAGCTCATCTGGGAGCATTTATATATAAATTCCTGTGTTTTTAATCATTCTTTTTTCCACTTTAACTGTCATGTAATGGTTGTGTTTTCTTTTTGTTTGACCTATATATATTTTTTTATCTCTTTGTTTTCCAGGCTTTTGTTTAAATAATAAATAAAGCACTTTTTACTTTTACGACTACCCCTGATCCCTGCATTTTGAGTCTCTTAACCATCATTCCTGACAAGAATGTGATAAACTCAGGTGGGATGCCATTCCAAGCTCCAACATCTGGGATAAATGCTACACAGTATAAGAACAGATCCGCTAGAATGCCTGCCATTGTTATTCGAACAATAAAATGACTCCTGTTTTAAAATATCGTCCACAGATAATTTTCTCCAGACTTGGTGGTTTCCTGTCAGCAACGTTTCGTTTCCAGTTTTGGGTCACTTTCACCAATCTAACCAGTCTTTTTTTAAAGACAGCAAGAAGATATTTTCATATTTGTGAAAGAAAAAGAATAAATAAAAGAGAAGAAATCCATTGTTCGCTAGCTGGCAGCAAACAACAAATTGAGTGACTACAAGGGAGAGAATTAAAAAAAAGAAAAAAAAATTCTTGAGAACTTGTGACCTAAACAGAATTTTAAATAAGTCTCAGGACTCGTTATCCTAGATTGGAGCTGGTCAACATATTTGCGTTTGAGAGATTATAACAAGATGTAAACTACTTGTAAAATTCAAGAAAGATTAGAGGTGAGATTTTGCCAGAAAACATCTAATAAAACCGAAACCAAGGTAAACTTATATCAGAATGACAAAGGGATAATAGAAGGAGAAGAAAAAGAACCGCTCATGATTTAAAGCAGACGACGTCATGTGTCAAGCATAGTGGAGGCAGTATTATGGTATTGCCATTTTTAGCAGCCAGTGAAATGGGCTAAAAAAGACAAACCCAAGCCTTACAGTCACTGAAGACAGAAAGTCCTACAAACATGCAGCTTCTGAATGTGGCTGCAGTGCAGGCAAGACAAAGTTTTTCTTGCCTTGTTACAGTACCAAAGACATCTCTCCATCTGTCCTCAATGACCACAGACCTGTAGCCCTTAAAGGGAAAGTTCGGTTTTTTACAACCTGGACCTTATTTCTGGCATTTTTTATGGTTGTATACTCACACAGAGGTGTTTGGTGTCATTTGGAGTCCTTCGGAAGATATTAGGAGTTTTTTGCGAGCCGCTTCTCCATATAACGGTAGCGCATGAGGGCACGGCGTCTAAATAACACATGATTGCCGCGAAACTCTTCATTTCTTTTATGAATCACTACATCTGCTTCCAGGACCTGTTGTCTTCATCCGGGGTTGTCTGTGTATTAAATAAATCCGTTTCTAAACAAGACCTCTGAACTCATGACGTCATCTCTGTGCGCGCACTCTTTCCTCCGTTCAGTGAGCTCTTCAGCCGAATACTCTGGCTCAAAACAGTAAGGACGTCCATCATATTCAAAGTCGTCGTCCACAACCTCAGAATTTGACAAATATTCAGACATGTTTAAAATAACTATCAGTAAACTAACAGTAGCGAACTCCAGCTGTACACAGAGCTGGGTCTGCGATGCGCGCACAGAGATGACGTCAAAATAAATGAAGAGTTTCGCGGCAATCATGTGTTATTTAGACGCTGCATCGTCTGTGTCCCGCGGTGCCCCCTTCACTACCGTTATATGGAGAAGCGGCTCGCAAAAAACTCCTAATATCTTCCGAAGGACTCCAAATGACACCAAACACCTCTGGGTGAGTATACAACCATAAAAAATGCCAGAAATAAGGTCCAGGTTGTAAAAAACCGAACTTTCCCTTTAACATCTCACTTCACCAGTGTCTGGGAGGGGCTCTTCATGGCCCACCTGAGTAAAGAGCATCTTCCAGGACTCACTGCTGTTTGCTTAACGTTGTGGGGAGTTTAAGACGCCTCCATACACTTGCTTCAGTGAACACACTGAAATCTGGACAAAGCTGGCAGAGATGAGTTATCCTACTCATGTAACAGAATTCAGCCTGCTTTAATACTTAAGAAACTCCAGAAGACGCATGTGGATGCCTCCACAATCACCTGGATTACTGACTACATGACGAGCAGACCACATATTGTGAGAATGAACGGTTGTGTGTCTGACCGGGTGGTCCGCAGCACAGGAGCACCACAGGGGGCTGTACTCTCACCATTTCTCTTCATAGTGTACACCTCAGGACCTCCAGTACAAGTCGGAGTTCTGCCATCTGCAGAAATACTCAGATGACTCTGCAGTTGTGGGGTGTATCACTGATGGACAAGAGACAGAGAGCTTGGTGGACTGTTTTGTGGTGTGGTGTGAGAACATCTCATCTTGAACAAGGCAAAGGAGATTATTGTGGATTTTAGAAGGACCAGGAATAAGTCAAACACTATTTCAATCATATTATAAAGGAAAATAACCTAATTGAGTTACATTATTTTTAAACTTTGTATTCCTTTATACTTCAAATCCTCATATTTACAAAAGAACAAATAAAGGTCAGTAGAATGAATGGGTTTCCAGGCTGTGAAGAGCTGACTTTGCTGGTGTGTCCTCCTTTTAAAACATGGAGATGAAGTGGATGTAAAGTTAATGTGGAATATTTTAAATCAAAGTAAAACCTGATAAATACACACAAACACACACACACACTTTACCTATTACAACATATGAAGGGATTACAGAGAAACAAAAGACAGATAAAAGTTCAATGCTGTAGGTTTCCTGACAAAGATGGAGAGCCAGAGGTTGCTGAGGCCATCTGCGGCTTTATACCTTGCTATTCATTTACTCTCACTCTCTTGCTCTTTGACCTTTCCTTCACCCCCCCCCCCTCTCTCTCTCTCTCTCTCTTTCTCTCTCTCTCTCTCTCTCACTCTGTCTCTCTCTCTCTCTCACACACACAAACTGAGATAAAAGCAGAGCTGATTCGACTGTGAAAGTGAACCAGTGCAGACGGCTGATGGGCCGAGACACTGTTAAGAGTTGCTTTTGCGAGGCGAGAGTTCGATGGTCAAACACCATCTGTACATGTGTGTGTGTGTGTGTGTGTGTGTGTGTGTGTGTGTGTGTGTGTGTGTGTGTGTGTGGGAGGGGGTATTAGTGTTCCTGTCTAACCCTTACCCCCACGTCGCCTCACTGCTGTGATCAACTATGCCACACCATGTCTGTGCAAATGCAGACAATCGTTAGTAAATTTTGGCATAAAATTTGGTGAGAGATTTCTGTAATTGTGAAAAGCTCTGAGAGTAAAAATCCATCTTTTTTATCTCACGTAACGATGTTTTAAATTTGTTTAACTCTTTATTTTAATCCATTAACTATTCAGAAGTAAAAGGAACCTTGGTACCAGTACTGGCCGGTGCTCAGTGACAATAATCTTTGGGTTTCAGTTTCTGTGGCCGTTCTAGTCAGTAAAAGTGATCCCACCAGGAGCAGCGCGATGCGGTTTAGAGGCATCCCGGATGTGACTGTCTGCCCTGCTCCTCTGAAGATTTGTGCCGAGCCCATTGTTGTGCTGTGTGTAAATCAACGCTGCGAATCTGCATTGGCTTACACACAGCAGATTGAGCGGGCAGGAAGTCACGCTCAAGACCGGCCTGGAGAATCGGGTCAGATTTAAAAAAAAACAAAAAAACGCTACGAGCCAGATCAGACTCACACAGCAACATAACATGAACCCAGGAAGAATGTGGACAAACAATTCACCAAAGTGTGAGGAAAGATTCAGTTAGGGAGTTCAGAAGGATGTTTTATTTGACACCTCTTATTTCTTAATATTAGATGATGGGAGCAGATTTATAATAGTTTAACATTTTTTTAATTGTTTTTTATTTTTGTTTAGTTTTATTGTTTATTTTTTGATTATTTCAGTTTAGTTTTAATTTGTTTAGAAAGGGCATCAGCAGTTTTAGTTTTGAAAAACTGGTTACTTTAGTTTACTTTCAGATTTTTTGTTATTTAGGGTGAATCCCATCAACAACGCAATTGTCAAAACAATTGTCTTGTTTTGATTGTTTTTGTTTTTTTATTTTTATTTATTTGTATTAATTTTCTTTTTTATTATGTTTGCATAATGTTATGTTCGCATGTGTTAGCTAGTCATATTTAAGGAGGGGGTGAGAGTTTATAAGTTTTACTTCTTCTCACTCCCTTTCGAATATGTACTTTGTTATGTCTCATGTTAAGACGATAAATGCCAAAGGTAAAAAGGCGCTGGATGAACGCGGCGCAAAAAAATGAATATCAAACGTCTAATTTGTAGTTTTTATTTAGTTTTTGTTTCATAAAAACAAATATAATAACTCTGGATGAGGGCCGAAGTGTCATGTTCTTGTGATCTTGAAACATTTGCGTGCACTCACACGGATCCAGCCGAGTGGGCGTCTAAAGCCCTCCCCTTCTGACATCCTCCATGTGGGACCTGAAGTCATGCTGAAGGTTAAACGAAACCACTGTGAATCCAGGCCACAGTGGTCCTGCTCCTTTTGAAACCCAAACGTAAGAGTCGTAGACTTCCCGTCTTGTTTTCATATTTACTTTTGTTATGCTATATTCGCAGTGGTGTTTTTTATTTATTTAAATAATAAGCTGGTATTAGATTAAGTCCATTCTTCTCTGTAATAGTGACATTTGTATATGATGCCGGTGGCTGCACATCATGATGGATCCACCTCCATGCTTCACAACTGGTCTGACCAACTGTCAGGTTTATTCCATCACATTTTTAAGTTGACCAAAGTTTGGACAGAGTCAGCGACCAACAAAGCTTCAAATATTGGGTTCCAAATACCCAGAAACCTTTATCTGATGTCTCAGAAGGGTTTTTCCAGTTCTCTTTGTACAGTCTACAGAAGCGTCCTTCAGCCATGGTCCTCGCGACCGACCATGTTTTAGATTTTGCTTGGCTCCAACACACCTGGCTCAAATTAGTGGACCAGTGACAGACTTGTGCGGACCCTCATGTGTGAGTAAGGAAACATCTAAAACATGCAGGACCAGGGTTGAAGAACACTGGTCTGCAGGTATTACCTACCGCATCTTTGAAGTTGGGTTTAGGGAAAAAAACCCAACAGGTTTACAGTGGCTTGAAGCGCCATGACAGACTTAGGTTCTATTGCAGGAAACCTAATTAAAACTAAGCTCTCACAAAAGGCCTTGTGATCTAACCATCTGGACCCGTATCCTGGCTTCTGTATCCCCAACATCCATCCCAAATGCACGATATAAGAATACAAGGTTTCCTGACCTCCATAAAACCATGCCAGAGAATTCACTTAATGTATTTCCTTTGAAAACATTGCTGGCAATAAAAATTATAAAAATATAAAATGTTTCCTGAAACAAGCCTCTATGAAAGCACAGTTAATATGCCAACTAAAATGTCAAATGAGGCTAATGTTTATTTCTTGGCTCTTGCCTTGGGACACCCAATCACTGGTTTGGAAGGAAGGCAACAGAATTGGAGACACTATGCAGCGGTGTGGACAACTTTACATCAGTCAAAGGAAACTTCTGCAATACTCAAGCAACAGCTTTGCAACGGCGACTCATGCTACACCCCTCGGTGCCCAGCAGCTTTGGATGACGCCTTTTCATGTGTGAGGCAGTTCATTTTTCAAACTGATAAATCCCTGAGTTCAGACTGACAGACTCTCTGGAAAGACGGATGGGCCTGCAGAGACTTGTTATAAGTGGGGAAACCTCTATGAGCTCCTTTGGCAAGAGGAAAGTGGAAGGGGGGGTTCTCTCTGGGGGTCGGCGTCTCCAAGATTAGCAGCCTTTAAATCACAAATGGGCATTTATACAGAGAGGGAAACGCATATGTGCGCACATGCAAACACAGTGGGGCCTTTCCCTGTGTGGTATGTCAGCACTTCATTTCATGAATCATTTATAGGTTTGCTGCTTCTGGGATGTGTGCATGTATATACATATATATATATATATATATATATATATATATATATATATATATATATATATATATATATATATATATATATATATATATAAATATATATATATATATATATATATATATATATATATATATATATATATATATATTAGGGGTGTAACGGTATTTGTATTCGTCCCGTCCCGTCACGGTTCGGTGCACGCAGTCATACGGCGAATACGTCTGACTAAGTTAAAAAAAAAAAAAAAAATCAATGTCTGAGTCAGTCCCCAGGTGGCGGTAATGCACCTAAAAGCTGCCAGCAACCGCCATAATGGAAAAAGAAGAAGACGAAGAAGAAGAAGATGCAACAAACAGATGCAACAAACTGAAGAAGAAAGTCGCATGTCAAGTGCAGAAATAGAGCTAGGGCTGCTTCGTTTAAATCAGGAGCATAGGCGCCGAATTATGTTTTTGCCGAGGTCGGCGGCGCGCAACAGAGCGCACGGCGCGCAAAGCTGGCGGCAGACCCTGCGCTCTAGCGCCGAGGCATCACATACACTATGAATGGCAAAGCCGGCGGCGGCTGCCGCTGTGCGCCCTGTGTGAAAACCGCTTTAGCCAATCAGTGATTGTTGACATGGGGGCTCCCCTGCTTGGCCCTCCCCGTGGGTGCTCGGCCATCTCCCCGAAGCACCCACGGTTCCTGTGCGATACGTCAGTGGAAACGCATCACCCCGATATGCCCATCACCGGAGGTAGGAAAAACAAAACAGCTGCCCAACAACTTATCCCCGCTGCTTTTAAGCAGCGTCTAGATGTGAAAGCAGACAGGGCCAAAGACATTACCGAAGCAATTGGCGTGTACATTTCAAAATCTATGCGACCCATATGCAGCAGTTGAGGAGCCCGGCTTCAAGTATTTATTAAAAGTGCTCGGGCCTCGTTACAATGTCCCATCCCGCGCTCACATAAACCAGTCCGTGGTAAAATTCAAAACACTAATGCACAAGTTAAATGTTTTATTCTATTTATTTTACACTTTAATAAGAGATGCTTTTTAGTTTTGTAGTCAATTGAACAAACTTTAACTTTCAAATGCTATGATCAAAATAAAGGAAGAAAAAACTCGTCTTATACATTTGGGACTTTTTGTATTTTTTTTCCCGTTGTACCGAACCCGTACCGAACCGTGACCCCTAAACCGAGGTACGTACCGAACCGTGACTTGTGTGTACCGTTACACCCCTAATATATATATATATATATGTATTTCAGGATACTACAAATACTACAGATGGGGCCAGTGATGGAGAGTCAGAAACACGTGTCGTCACCAGGACACCAGCCACTCCAGGCTGTTTTTTTGCCCTTACATGCAACCCAATCCTGGCATCGGGGAGTTGAAGAGGATCTCAGTTTATTTTTCTTCACCTATTTCCAAAAATAAAACAGCACCCTGCATTGTCTAAGCTATTTAATTTTTACTTTCCGCGGGGCTGCTGCACGTTGCAAACACAATACAACGTTCAAGCAGGTCTCACCCCGCAGAGATGAAAACAGAAACGATCTATTTTACACATTCTCACTGTTAGTTGAGCAGCAACATAACCAGGCAGGGTTACTGGCCAAACTCAGCATGCTTTTTGTTAAGACCCTGATCTCAGTCCGCCCTTCCCTCCTGTTCATCTCCACATCTATCAGCCTGCAATGTGACTCATGTATTATTGTAGCGTGAAGGCAGGGAAGCACCCGTGGACCGGAAGATCTGCTTCTCCAGATTGAGGCACTGGCTAAATGACGCTTCCTGTCTCCCCCCCTACCCACTACCCCCTCTAATGTTGTCTAAAAAAAATCATGACATCAATATTAAAGCCTCCTGCTACTGTGTGAGAGCTGCCAAACGATTTCTAACCATTTGAAAAGTGGATTACAGCTGTAGGCTTACATTTTCAGTAACAGTTAAGTCTTTCATGGCTCAGCAGGTATCTGTACCTGTGCGGTGGGTATCATTTTCTATTACGGGAGCGGCCGGGGGGCTGTGGCTTTTCCGCATATTTTACAGAAAAAACACCAGAAAAAAGGGCTTTAGACTGAACATTTGCCTCTTCCAAATTAATCGTGACAAAATAAACAGTCAAGTGGAGCATGCGGACAAAGTCAGAGTGAGGCACGCTCCATCAGCACTCAGAGATATTTGCTTTCACTGCGGCTGAACGCCAGATTAATCAGAAGTCAGAGGTCACAGCAGGTTTGCATTGAATCAAGGTAAAAAATACACTCTGACACATGTTGCAAACATAACCTCTTCGCTCTTCCTCGCCAATACGTCTGCATTTACATCAAGAGATCGAGGAAAAATTGTAACCCCGGCCCAATGCTCCCAACAAACCTGGTTTTGATTGACAGAATCAGGGAAAGATCAGATCACTAGGATCAAAAGTGGCAAGCAATTGGAATATTTTTGCTGGTGTTAACTGGGCGGATGTGCTCCGATTTAAAGGTTGAAGAAGCAGATTTGCCTTTCTTTTCCTTTTTTAACAGTGCCCTTCGGGGTGGGTGCGGCCGGGGGGAGAGGGGGGGGCAAGCAAGTCTGCAGGATTGAGATAAATTCAGGAGGGGGTCGATAGGAAGTGCTCTCACATCACTTCCAGTCTTTGTGTTCCACCACTATTTTCAAGGCTCGGAATGTAGTTCCTGTCGAGAGGTGAAGGAATTCAAAACAAGTTTGTTAACCCGTGCAGCATGTGAGAGCCCCAAGGTGGGAAAGTTACTCTGGGATGTGCGTTTGTAAATGAATCAGTTAATAAAGACAGAATGCTTTGGGTTTTTTTAATGCGTCTGCCGCTTTTTATTCCCATACAACGTCTACCGACCCAGTCATGCGCCACTTTGCGCTCCCCTGTGTATATGCGTGTCCCAGGGTCAGCGGGAGACTGAGCCCGCCACACCCACCTCACATCCTGTAGCAGGTCTGTCCTTGTGAGTGCGTCTCAGATGGGCGTCCAGAGACATACCAAGCCCTCTTCTTCCAGCGCACTTACATAAACAATCACTCTTAAAAGGAAATGTATGTGTTTTGCTCGTGTATTTGTGTGCGTACTGCTACATTTAGCGGGCGTGGGTATGACGCTTCACCGGAGTGCAATAAACCACCGACGAGTTTGCATCCAACACGGACATATCATGTATTTGTACCTCTCATTTGGCTCGATCGCTGTGTTTTCCAGAGCTTCTAACTTCTGGAGTTTCCACGGTCCTGTTGAAGACTCATGTATCGGTATACTAAAGGACTTTGGGTATATTTCTCCTGGGACATCTCATTGATGCCCATTTCTGTGTACTCAGACGTGCGGAAATCTTTTCTCTCCACTCGGCCTCGGCCCCACTAATGACTCCGCGGGAAACTGCAGTCGGCAGCACAGGGATTTGAGCAGGAATACAGAAAAGCTTTTCCAAATCCACTTTGACAGTCCTTCCAAGAACGTGTGCATGAATTCTCACAGTATTTGGACAAAATCAACACACACCGATGTATATTTTTGAACATCACAACTCAGCTTCTATAACAGGATTGCAATGGTGTTTTGTTGTTTTTTTTCCAAGAAAGCTTAAGAGTATTTTCTGCTGCACTGGTGATGATACATTCTCAGCTTCAACAAGAAACGAGCATAAAAGAGTTGCAAGATTTATTTTTCAACTAATTTCATCCTATACTTAAAGTGTATCCATCTCATGACCTTCGGGGTAGAGATCCACTTACACGCACCCGTCACCGTCAGAACAGTTTGGCATGTTGGATATTAATTTGAGAGAATCAAGTGAGTACCTCTTTTAAGATTAGATTTAGATTAGATTAGATTTATTTTATTTGTCCCGTAGGGAGATTTGTCTTCGCTGGCAGCACATTTCATCAAATGACCTACATAACAACAAAGACAACTTAAAAAGCAGCACAAAAGCGGACAGACTGATCAGCTGGGCCTGCTGTTTAGGGCAGCTATGGCTGCAGGGATCGGGCTTTTCCCCGGCCGAGTTAGCCCTAAATGTGAGGGTTCAGACGGTAGGATGGTTAAACTGCGGTACTTCCAAAGATCTTCCAGTAATCTTGTTATCTTTAGACCCTGTTTAGACCTCGGATTGAAATGCATCCCATGAAATCCAATCAAAAGTGTCCAATAACACTCTTTAACACTCTAAAGGTGGTCTGGGACACTAGTGTCTGCATCCTCTTGTTGTGGTATGGATTCAGGAATCACCTAATATATTTTTTTTAACCGACTGGGGCAATAACTGTATAACTAATAACTTTGGACTCTTTCTTCTAGCAGTTGTGGATTATCTCCCCTCATAATGTATACACCCAAATCTGTCTTATATCTAGGTTTTTCTTTTTTTTCCTGCAATTTATGTGTAGTCACTGGCCACTTGTGACCTGATTTTTCAGGTCTGGACGGACGATATTACAGAGGCAATAGCAATGGAAAGTAGAGGCTATGTCACAGGGAACTCACAAATGATTTGTGAATTCCAGAGACTGCTTTCACACCTACACACTTTAGATCCCTTGGAAAGAAGGTGCGTCATCATCTGGTGTGAACAAAGTAATCATACTCAAGTGTGGACCAAAACAAGCAAACCAATACCCCACGAAGAGGTGATCTGAATCCAAATCACAAGAAAACTGCTGTGGTTCTTGTGGTGAGGAATCATACCGTATATAAAACTGCATGATTTGAGGCACAAAATTAAACTTTTAATTCTATGTGAGTATAACGCACGCTTTATGCCTCTATGTTCAACAGTGGCACATGTCTGCCGTACTGGTGGGCCCTAGACCAACCTCCAACCTCTGCGGTAGCCAGAAGTGCACCTGAAATGGGTTAGGTTGATTCATACGTCTGAGCTACATGACTGAACTAAGCTCTGCACAGAAAGCACATAGCCTACCTATGGAAGAACTTGACAACGCTGTGTCATGCATTTCTGAAAAGTGCTTCTGATGCACTTTTTACCTCGTAACTGCGCAGTGCCACGTTGGACATGAACAGAGGTGGGTAGTAACGAGTTACATTTACCCCGTTACATTTACTTGAGTAAGTTTTGGGAAATTTTGTACTTTTAGGAGTAGTTTTGAATCACTATACTTTTTACTTTTACTTGAGTAGATTTGTGAAGAAGAAACTATTACTCTTACTCCGCTACATTAGGCTACGTTGAGCTGTTACTTTTCTTTTATCCCTTTTATCCGCGTACACTGAGTGATTCTTTGGGGAAAATGTTTGTTTTTGCATGTTTTGTCACATTTACAGAGACTCAAACACACAGAGTTTCTATGAGTTCATGGGCTTGTTCTAGTTCTGGTTAAAAAAGAAAAGTACAAAGGCTTGAAATTTTGTGCTACTTGTGCTTAATTTCTTAAGCTATTATTTTATTTATTTTATTATTTATTAAAGTACTTGAATTTAGTTTAAGATTTTAATTTAAGCTATTTTTTATTTTAATTTTTTATTCATTTTAATGTATTTTATTATTTTATTGATTTAATTTGCCTGAAGATGATTATTTTGTACTTTTGTCTGTTTGAATAGTTGTGTTAAAAAATAAATCAGACGTTACTCAACAGTTACTCAGTACTTGAGTAGTTTTTTCACCAAGTACTTTTTTACTTTTACTCAAGTAATTATTTGGATGACTACTTTTTACTTCTACTTGAGTCATATTATTCTGAAGTAACAGTACTTTTACTTGAGTACAATCTTTGGCTACTCTACCCACCTCTGGACATGAATGGAGCGAGCAGGACTGCAAGACCCCTGGCATTGTAGTCACAGGCAGAACTTTTAGTTTGGCTGATTTAGCTTTTGCTAATTTATGATGTTAGTTAATATTACATATGGATGCTTGACTCCGATCCCAGCTGACTTTGCTTACTTGAGTCCTGAAATTGTCGCCAGTTCCTTCACCCGCACCACACCAAAGGAGCTGCAGTGAATGTTTCCACCTTTGGCCTTAACGGTCACATCAGCTGTGTTTAGTTAAAGCACAGCTAGCACAAGCTGCTGCCTGACTGGGCTCCGTCCTTAGACCCTCCAGTTTGACTCCCTTTTGCTGCCAGCACCTAGTGGTCAGTCTAGGAACTGCCACCGAGTGTTTAGTAGTGTGATTACAGAGCAACGCAGACAACAACGTTCGTGTTGCCGCGTGGAAACATAAATCTAACAACATTTCTAACAAAATCCTGGATTGTGGAGCCAAACAACAGCAGTTATTGGTTTTTCTTGTCATCTGAATGAACCGTGTGTGAAATTGCCAGCTTTTTCATAATAGTGGTGGGACTGTTCTCCATGGTAACCAGGAAAGTGAAGGAGAGGCTTGTTTGTCATGATTCTAGCACATAATTATAAGACATTCGGTGTCAGTGCTTCTGTCATGAGATGTTGTGTTGATTGTTTTTCATATTTACACAAAGCCTCACCCTCTTCGTGAAAATAATGAGGGTAATTTTTAGACTTTAGTACATGTTGGATGGTATTTTTAAAAAAGAAAGCTTTTAAATTTACCGTTTCCTTTGAAAGGCAAATTAATTTTCATGCCTGTATCAAAATGTTTTCTTTCTTTTTGACAGAAGAACCCACCTGGAGAATAATGTTTTCTCTATAAAACATTTTTAAAGACAGCTGTCTTCCTTTGCATGCAAGCTCAGACTGCCGTCTCTTGTTTCATCACCCTCTGTTGTCTCCATTTATCTCTTAGACCCACGTAGCCAGACTTATCACCACAGCGCCATGTCGATGTTGGAGAACGGTCTGTCTGCAGCCATTATCATTTATGGTACAAGGTGGAAAAACACTCGGGATTGTTTGTATTTCCACAAATCAATCAGGAAAGTCTGTGCAGGACTAAGCCCAGGAAGCAGCCATGGTGTTCCTTCAAAAAGGGAGAATAATTTAGTAGAATTTGTGGTTGCATAAGGATAGTTGGTAAACAGAAGATATTGCTAATTTCTTTTAAATCCAGATGTTCATCCAGGCACACATAACTGGATATTCTGAAACTTATAAGCGCGCAGGCTGAAGCTCGGGAGTGTTTGCTTCTCATGGTGAAACAGATATGGAAAACGTGCAGACAACAGAAGAGGGGAGATAACGCTCCTGGAAATAAGCAGCCAATCAAAGTGTTTGTAGCAACGGTCAACATCCAGCGTGTGAGACATTTTATCTCTTGAACCTGTGGCCATCTCCTTGTTGCTCTCAACGCTGCTTGATTGCAGACACTCACACAAACTTTCACTCTGTGGGTCACTCACAACATCACAGCTACAGTATGACCAGCCATTTCACTGGACTCGTCCAAGTCTGAGACGTGTTTCATACTTTCTTTTTCTTTCACAGGAATGATGGACACATTATAGGAGAACCAGAGATCAAAATTGAGAGGTTCTTCTCTGTGGAAACACGGGATGTGGTGCCTCTTGCATGCTTCCCTAAAGTTCAACAGCCACATTTATAAACGAAAAGAAACTTGTCGGTTTGGATTTGTATTGATTTACTCTCCACAGCTTTAGCGAATAATTTCATCTATTCTGAACGAACATCCAGGACAGTGTAACTGTGGATCTCCTGTAAAGATGGAGACAGACAGGAAATCGAGTAGCTGTAACATTGAGACCCTCGTGCAGGGGCTCCTGGGGTTCAGCCGTGGTTCCACATAAATCTCATCCAGAGTCGGTTATACCATAAGTTCTTCTCGGCCATATGTGCTTAGTTAGAGAGTAAGATACCTTTTTAATGAACCCGTCATTAAGACCGTAGGAGAAAGCGGCAGCATTATGCTGGTATTTGCTCTCTGTGGTCCACTGATGGCTAAATGCAGCAATTCAAACACTTCTGCACTTCATTACAAAGCAATTTTTGCCCAAGCTGTGCAGAAATCAACGAGGGATCGAGTTTTAACATGACAGAGAGGGAGCAGAGTGGCGTTCAACACCACGCACACACACAGATCTGGATTTTCTTAAACCTCATCTCATCAGCACGAGGACTCCTCAGAGCAATTTCCTCTTAACTCCTGCAAAATGTTCACTCCTTACCCTCAGACTGTGTTAGCATCAACAATGCCGGTGCCAGAAAGTTGGGAAGAGAATGCAACGATTTCCGAATCAAATGAACCAAGTTGTGACTTTGGCAGAAAAATAAGTGACACTAAAAAAATAAAAATAAAAAAGGAACATCTTGCAGAAGCCAAACTAGGCAGAACTCTAACAGCCTGAGAAAACCTTATCTATAAAATGTGAAACTATTTTAGAATGACATCCCTTGGTGTAAAATTGCAAAGGCTTTGAATATCTCCTCAGCTATGATACATGATATGATCAAAAGACTCACAGAATCTGGAGAAATCTCTGTGCACCAAGGACAAGGCCAACAATCAATATTGGATGTCTGTGATCTTCAGGCCTTCAGGCAGCATTGCATTAAAAACACACATGACTCAGTGATGAGGTCACTGCATGGACTCAGGAACACTTTTGGAAATCACAGTTTTAAAACCAGGATTACGGTGCCGTCTACCAGTGCAGATTAAAGCGTTGTCCTGTAAAGAAGAAGCCATATGTGAGCATGATCCAGAGACGCCGCCCTCTTCCCCGTAGGAAAGCTTGTTCAAACCAGACCGAGGAAAAGTGAAAACTGTACTGCTGCCAAACACATCAACATTTAAAACGTTTTTTGAAAAACTACGGATGCCAAGCCCCCTTCAGAAGAGAGGTGATCCATCTGACTTTTTTTGCCGCTCTATTCAAAAGTATGACCGGTTGGTGCTTTAGTGGCTGTGAATGGGCAGCTTGGAAAGGAAATATCAACACTGAAAGGCCCTTACAGGTTTTACAACATGCTTAGAAACATGCTTCTAACCAGATGGATGCATTTTACAGGAAAGGCTTTGCATCTTTCAGCATCTTTCATTAAAGCATGGCTTCTGCCATATGGCGTTACCTTATTTCTTTCTTAGAATGGTACTTTTTTTTCATTTTGAACACTGAATATGTAATTTATGCTCTAAGGTGAATATAGTGAGTTTTTCCAGAGATCCCCAGTGGTTGATCGAAGGAACTGCAATTTTTCCCAGCTCCGCTGACGCCTAATCCCGGAAGCAAAGTGTTTTGCGATCGTGTGCTACCCATTTTCACTTCAGTTGAGTGTATTTCATCTTTAGTTTGATTTTTTTTTTTTTTTATGGTAATGCAAATCGAACGCACTGAAAGCATTTTTGTATCAGTTTTCAAGCATTCTGCTTCTACTGAGCCGGCGCTCTCTCTGCCTCCCAGAGGACACTTCAATAACAGATGGCTGGATTCCTGGACCAACAGAAAAAGTCCTTCTCTGTGCTCCACCCCGATGTCACTCAGTGTCTTTTGATGTAGCATCCCTCCATTCAGCAGTGTGGTGACATACTTGCGGCTGTCATCTGAGCCCAAACAGGCTGGCATGCATCAGCGATTCATTCGAGTGACTCGTCAGGCCTTCTTGGGTTACTGCCCGCCTTTAACTTCAAGCAGACCTTCAATAACAAGATTACAAGTCAGTCTGGCACGAACAAACTGTTGAGGATAGAGGGATTGAGGAAGGATAACATAATTCAGTTTATTCCCCCCTTTCTTACATTTGAGTAGAGCTGTTGTTAATAAATCTATTTCTGTGCCTGTTGGCAGAATTGGGTTGGTTTTCATGAATCTTAGTGGAGAGGTGGATCATGAGCCAAACAAGCACTGGATAAAGTTTACTATGTTCAAGCATCACAGTACCACCATTGACTTGAAGATGGAGATCCTCACAAACAAAGTGTCTTTGGATGATTAAATGAATCCACAAGAAACACCCTATGGCATCACTTTCCACCATAATAGACTCTCTGTTGTGTCATTTATTTTGTCAAGAAGTTTAATGTTTCTCCCATAGGCTACAACATTTCAAAGTTAGCTCAGATAATATTTGGCTCTCACAGAGCCCTCTTGTGGCCAGGAGTGGTACTGCAATACAGAGTTTTTAAAACATGTTTAGTCTGAAACAGCATAGAGTTTAATGTATGTTAACTTCAATGAATAATAAAAGTCTGTGTGTAGTGAATCCAAGTTTGGAAATTGCGGTATCCTGTTTAGTACAAATGATCCTGAATGTTGGCCAGCATTATCTTCATTCTGTTAAAAAGTCTGAATGGGCACACTTGGGGCCCGATTTACTAAGATCCTAAATAAAGAGTACTAAATTGCGTGTGCACTGAAAAAGTTTGCGCGTGCTGTTGTTGTGTGTTTTGCGGGTGATCAACTAAGATTGCGTGCGCAATTGATAACAGGTGCAAACAGCAGTATTTAAATGAGGTGTTGCGCGTCTTACGGTTTGCGGCGCAAACTTTGCGCCATGGAGAGTCTGGATGGAAAGCAGGATATAGTCGCAAGCGCAAAATGAAATTTGACGAGTTGGAGTTAGAGATATTAGTGGAAGAGGCAAATTGTTGTGCCGTATTCAGCACCCCTGCCGTGAAAAGCACCCCCTCGTATATTCAATGATAAGTAGACCAAGAAAAAAAACAACACACTGACACTTCAATATATTTATATATACACACTCACACAAACACATACTTAGGAGTTTATATTATATATATTTACAAATATTATGAAAGACAACACAGTAAGCAGGCTATTAATTAATGACATCAATAACCATTTACCCGATTTTTGTTATCTGTGACTGTGATTGTGGGAAAGTATGACTATTGTGGAATCCATGAGCGCATTTAAACATGAATCATTAACACAAAACTGGACGCTAAACAGAACGTGACACGGAATGAGAATATCATTTTTGTCAGACGAGGGGGTGCTTTTCACGGCAGGGGTGCTGAATACGGCACAACACCGGGGTATGACAACTGCAGAACAAGTATAGGCGCACAATAAGAAACACTTTTTTCTCCATGAAAACACGTGATTTATTTATTATCACAAATTAAAAAATGAATGTGCCTCCTGTGGCAACCTTTTGCTGAATAATACTCGATTTAACATTTAAATAAAATATTTCTCCTCTTGCATGTGGAGATTAGCACCTTCCTTTCGAACGTATTAAATACAGACGCAATCACAATCCCCGCAAAAACTTTCAGGCTTGGTAAATCTCATTGCGGGTGGTAAATGGAGATATTTGCATTTTCCCCTCCCAGTATTTAGCGATTTCTGGCGGATACGCCCCATATTGATTATTCATCAGGGCAAAAGTACTAAATGAATAGCGTGTGCTATTTTGCTCATTTGAGAGGTGCAGTCCTCTTTGCACGCTGTTAGTAGATCAGCTTGCACATTGGTTTGCGGGTGCTGTCAAGTTTGCACACGTTTTTACACACGCAAACCTTTAGTAAATCAGGCCCTTGGTGTTTTATTCTGTCTTTTAGCTACATCTGAAATGAGGATGGATGGACGAATGCAGTCATAGTCATTGTGAGGTATCATCTGTTAACATCATAGGTTAGGATGAGCTAACCCAAGTTAAAATAGCTAACTTTTGACAACTGAGCCAAGGTGGGGACCTTGTGGACAGGATGCAGGCTTGCTTCTTGAATTGAACAGGGTTGAGTCGAGTCCTCTTCTACCAACATGACCATGTGTCCAAAGAAAAAAAAAGACTTCAAAGCAACTAATCAGAAAACCGATGCCGTCACAGGTGGCTTTTCCAGGTCTCTTTATGCAGTCTGTGTTACTCTGCAGCGCTGTTGTCCCCCAGGTACCCACCAAATAAATAATTTGTTGTCATCTTAGTTTAATTTTGAAATGTTGTCTTGAAACTGGCTATTCAGGCTAAGCTCACTAGCCTCAGGAGATGACAAACCGCGCTTGTTTCAACGGCACGTATCTACGCTCACTGGCGTTTGAAACCTGATGAATAAATCAGTGTTGTGATGTACTGATATGGATGACTGACAGGTGCTTTTCTCTGAAGTGACTGATGGAAAAAAACGTTGCAACTTATTGAAAACTTCTCACATTTTAACAATATTGGACTGAAATATTTATTTTTGAGAAAAGCTGAGATGGAAACAAACCCTATGGTTGTTCTTTATTTTGGCAAAGGTAACACTGAATGTTTTCTCAAGAGGTTCATTTGCATGAAAAAGCCCAGACTTCAACTTCCTGCAAATAATAAAACATTTCACTTGATACCACGTATTTTTTGTGGTTCAAGAAGATATCAGGGTTTATTTTGTTTTTTCTTATAACCAGTCTATCAGCTGAAGCAACAAAGTTCTTTTAGAGCTCAATCAAACATGTTTATTTCAAAGGATGGTTGCAAAATTTATCTGATTGAACATTCTTTACATTCTTCATGTCTCTTCAAGCATTCACAAAAGAAATTGTGCTTCTCTGCTATAACCTGTTTTCTTTTTAGTTCATTAAACCTAATAATTCAGAGAAGAAACCTAAGGAATACCTTGCATTGTTCTGTACTGTGACACTTTAGACTGTTGGAATTTAATATCTGTGTGGGAACGGCACAATAAATCATTGGTAACGGGCTGAAGTAAGTATTCCAGGATTAGCTCACTTATCAGTCTACATGCAGAGAACAAATCCAAGAATAGCTGTTTAAACATCATCCTGAGCGTGAAGGTTTTGGATTTCTTAGGTAAATAAGCCAGTCAGACTCATGCATCTTCCCGAGGTGGGTGCAGAGTTTGTTTCTGCGTGCATAAACTCCCTAAACTCTCCGCGGTGATGATGACAGACTGACACGAAAAACTTGGAACAAGAGGAAAGAAATACAGTAAGAAGGAGAGGCCATCTAGAAGGGGACTCCAGTGAGAGAGAGGCCTAAAGAGTAACTAAATAACTTTGTTTGAGAAATCTATGCATAAACCCAAATGTAAAAAAAAATATGTGAGGAGGGTTTGGTGTGTCAAGTGCGGTTGTTTCCAGAAGGTGGTTGTGATTGAAGTTGGGGGGGGGGGGCTGAGTTTTAAATCTGCAAAGAGAAATGATATTGTTGCAGTGTAAAGTACTCTGAAGTGGTGAACTGTTGGACAGTAAGGATGAATGAATTCTTCAGAGTTCATGATGTACGCGGGGGAGTGCTGGACCTGTTGCCTGGCAACAGCTGTGCGTGATGGTATCACATGCAACATCAGCAGGCAGCACAGCAGACGGCACGGATGGAAACTTACATCCAGCAGTTCCACATCTGGAGTGTCCAGTCCAGGATCACAGCAGCTGTTGCCAACGAGGGCCGCCAGCAGACCAACCCCACTTCTTCTTTTTAAGTCATTTGTCCTCCTGAATTATCCAAAAATCATGTTAAAAGAAGCTGGAGTTCACAACATGCTTGTATAGTTATATTGTTTTCTAAAGAAAAAAATGTTTGTTTTGATGTCTCCTAGTTTTTGAAAAAAAACCTGAAAGACTGGCCATCATTTGGACCTCCTTTGATTTCATTACAGAGGACATTTCTCTTAAACTAAATGCAACAATCGATGCTTGTGAAGTAACACCGAGGAACTTATGTTATTTATGAAGGGACATATGATGAAAAACTGCCAACGCTTTAATTTTTCACAGGTTTTTACCTGAAAAACAACAACATGGGAGTCCGTGGGCAGATGGCTTTCTAGTGAGCCTTTAAATTTGTTTGGTCCTTAAATTATCTTAACAATAGTCGCCATTATTCAATCCAACATTTTATTTGGTTTCAAAGTTTCCGAATCATCTGTGAAAGGATAATTAAAAATAATTTAACGCATAGATTGTCATATCGTAACAGGTGCATGCAGCTCATTTACTCTCGGCTGGTCGTAGGACTGAATCTTTTTTAAAGGTAGCAGAGGATTGTCTTGCAAAAACTTTTGAGGATCTTTTTAATATCTTGTTGGTGAGAAATGAAATTCTTTCTTTGAAGAAGAGCCTTTGCTCATCTTTGTTCTTCCCTCGTCAAAAGACAGCAATAATGTTTTTTCTTTTTTCTGTGTACTTCATAATGTTTTATGAGTGACTGAAAAACTATATATAGCCTATATATATATATATATATATATATATATATATATATATATATATATATATATATATATATATATACATATGTATGTATATTCCCATTCTTCATGTCCAAGTCCTCTACTGGAGGCCTAGGAGCTTCAAGGTTCTGCAGAATCCTATGGGAACAGCAAAAATACTGCATGTCAATGAAATAGTGCATGTCATGAAACTCAAGATAAATCAGATTTATTAGGATTGATTCAACCTCTGTTAGTTTTACTGATTATTCTGTGTTTCAGCAATTAAAATAAGATACCAAGAAGTTTTATTTCTATATTAGTTGCTGTATGAGATTCACCATCATAGGACTCTGATTGTTATATACTGGACTAAATATTTTCTAAAAAGGCCTCTGGTTCAACATCCATCCACTTTAGTTTGTTTCTGT
Organism: Cololabis saira; assembly: GCF_033807715.1. NCBI lineage: Eukaryota > Metazoa > Chordata > Actinopteri > Beloniformes > Belonidae > Cololabis > Cololabis saira. The sequence continues at coordinate 16,308,591 of NC_084597.1, forward strand.
AATTGTGCATGGAAACTCCTTGTCGACTTTGGAGGTTACGATCCCGTTAATAAAAGACTGTACAAAGAATAGCCTGAGGCTACAAGGCTCGCGCCGCCGTGTTTTACCATTCCTCTGTGGTTGGAGTTGTCAATCCGGCTTTTAACACCTTCAAGAAATCAAAGCAGGTCGAAATGGTTCAAAGTCTTCTGCATTCTGCATTTATTCCACTTCAGATTTAACTCTACAAGTCTCGTACTTTGAGCTTACAAAAGCTACTTTCATTGGTTAAGTATCTTTGATTTCCGACACAATCCTTTTGGCCATGTATCTCAATTTACTCGGGTTATGCAGCCCAATGTGCTGCTGCTCTCTCTGCCTGTGTGCCCTCTGTTCCCAGAACTCCATTTATTAGCTCTGAGACAATAAACCCAATTGTGGAGGGTGGAAGATGGAATCTTTTTCCTGATCGGGTGAATAGAGTGGCCTTTTTGTTGCAGACAAATGATGCTTGACCTTTTCTGTGAGCCCACTTAACTAGACCATGGCCTTATAGTCCAGATTTTATCATTTTTACTCACCAAATCAGAGGTATTTTATCATGTTTTACATAAATGGGTGTTTTGATGCTTTTTCAGGTTATTTTTATTTTGAAAGAAAGCTTTAAATTTGTGTTTTTCTGCTGATTGAGCAGATTTTTTTGATTTTTTTTGGTCCCACCCATTTTGCCTCTAAAAGTCCTGCAGCATCAGCTTTGAAGATTTCGGCTTCCCTTGAGCTACGAGCCCAGGCTGGAGTGCATGCTTTGCGTTCGAGGATGACATGGGAGTCATGGTACTGGTGATGAGCTTTGGTTAACAGGATATCCTGTCTGGTGCTCAGCATGAAAATCACAGCAGCGCTTCCGGCTAAAGATAATCACTGAAGTTGATAATTTGCCACTGAAAACTGTTTGTTCTCACAAGCAGGGTTCAGAAATTACACATTATCGCCCGGTCTCACTTTTCTAGACTCATGTTAATCCTGTAAATACTACTTTTAAAACTGAAATTTGACTCACTTTTACTTTTTACTTTTTTAAATATGTTGTGTTGCATATTTTTTCTTACTTGTCAGACGAGGCCAGTGTTATCTTTCATCAGCCTGGCCATCGGAATATGTAGCGAGAACTGTTGCCCTAATATGAGACGCATTTCGGCCTAATCTGAGCTATTGTGGCTTAGTTAGGCTAGACTAGATGTCCCAAAGTTCAGGAGTGGGGCCAAACTTGGGTTTTGGCGTGTGTTGCAAGGGCAAATGTGGCCCAAATTTCACACGCTAGTTTTAAAGTTGAATAGAGCAAGGGTTGTGAGGGCCAGGTGTGGCTTCAAGTCCCAAAGACCATGAAGACATGTAACGGATATGTGTAGCCGATTTTAAAAGTCTTGATTAAATGCAGTCAATCAAAGTCAAATGTGGGTCAAAGAGACTGCAGGTACAGACCAAGTTTGGTATGGGTATACCCATATAATGTACTAAATGTCTGTAAGTATGCATCAGGGTTACACAGTTCATGCATCTGTATGCAGATGAAATCCCTACAAATATCTGGCCTGAGATCTCAGCAAACCAACTTCTGATTAATCTGTTGCTCCGTTCTGCTAAAACTGTCATTTATATGGCTACAATGCTGTTGGATCAAAGACTGCATTGTGGTTGTGTCTTTATTTGGATGTTAAATGATCCCACGAGGTTGCAAACCAAAAGATATTTGCACACACTGAGTAAACTGAATTCCCTACTTACTTACTCACTATCTAAACATAGTGGCCAGAGAGGAGCACGCCTGATGCTCAGTGACCCCTGGGTCCCACCGGGTGCAGAAACAGCGTGAATTAGCTGCAACACATCTGTCGTTGGGAATCGGGTTAATGAATGATACTCCCAGAAACACAGTAGCGCAGATTAGAAATGTCCGAGAAGTGACCGCCCACTCTGCTTCGCCAAAGAGACGAGCAGGCTTTTTTAGCGCTTGAATACGGCCAAGTCACATAATCATATACATACACGCCCGCACATACACGCACACACACACATAGCCACACAGACATGTACATACTGTACACATGCACGTATACACACACACATAATCATATACATACACGCACACACACACATAGACATACACACTGGCTTGTTCACCTGCATGCTTGCTCTGTAGTTTTTGGGGTTAGTTAGCGGTAGCGGTAGCTTAGCTTAGACTGTGATCAGACCTCAAGATTTGGGTCGATTGCTGCTCGTGTTTTGGTCGGCTCCGTGTTGGTTTTTGTGTTTCGTTTGTGTTTTTTGTTGCAGATTTCCAGTGCTTGACGTGGGCCTCTGTGTGCTCTTGCTTCCTGGATTGGCAGTGGATGTCACCCCCCCCCCCCCAAAAAAAAAACTCACCGGGTTTGTATGTGTATATACAGTATATGTATGTGTATGCGTGTATATATGTATATATATTAAATATAGTAATAATGCACATATATATGCCTTAGGTTTTTACCGGCATGGTATCAACCATTAATATGTGTGCAGACAAGGTAAAAAAATAAAAAAAATAAAAAATAAAAATACGGCCAAGTCCATCTACACGGAGTAAGTCAAGCAGGAAGGAAGTCCAATGGCATCAAGAATCCAGTCAAATCTCAAATAAATAAATCGAATGTCAACATTATGTTATGTGGAGGCTGTGAATAAACAATTTAAAATATTTTTGAAAAGATCAGAGCTTCACAAACATCCTTTTCATACATGTATAAATCAATAAAAGGATCAGACATGGTAATGTGTCTTTAAACAAGCAGGGTGCCACATGATTCTCTGATCTTGAACCCCTCGGGTAAACTCATAACCTCCTCAAACTGCTGTATTTTTTTCCACTTTGAGCAGTTCAGAAGCACTTCTGCTCTAAAACACTGAAAGTCACGGTGAGGATGGGCCAAATTCGGACCGTGGGACCCAGGCTCAAGACCTTAGCCTGGAGAAACAGTCATGTTTAAGGTTTATTCACAGAAAGATTTATCAGCAAACAGACGTGCAGCACGACACAGCACACCAGTGAGTCTGGACCATGTGTGTGGTCTGACCCATCAAAACTCTCCACAGGATGCAACCTTATACCTCATTTACTTGTCATTTACTTGTCATCGATGAAGTTGAGGTGTATTTTGGTGATTAATCTGCATCTCAGAATGACAGTTTCGTCTGCAGGAAGGGACTTTGGAGCCAGAGCTGAAGCACAGCAGAGAGGAAGGGAGGACAGACCTGCAAGCTGCATTCTTTAAATAAAATCCAGCCTGAGCCCTCTTGTTAAAGTTGTCCTTCAGTACATTTCAAAACACCAAACTTTCACATTTCAGCCATGGTCGTTTGATTTTCATCCCATAGTTTGGACATTGACAGGTCATCATTATATTCAGTAAGGGCAAAGTAGCAAAAGTAGCAAAACAACATTACAAGAGCCAACATTCATCAGCACAAGTAGGACATAGTAACCATGGATACTCTCACATGCTCGGTGCTCTGTTTATCAAACTGGCCACTTTCCAGACGAAGTTTAAGTTTTTAAGTTGATGGAAAAAAAAACAGACTGTCGAATCTCACATAAGCATGTCCTGTTACTGTAAAACCCTCCAGTTAGCTTGAAATTTAAACCATGACCTGGTGAATCAGAGGATGAGCTAGTCAGAAGGTAATGACTATTGCTATTCAGGGTAACAGTCTGCACACAGGTATGAACTACAACAATGACATTTTTACATCTTGAATACATGAACGTTACCCGAATAAAAGTAAAGGTAACACAATTTGTGTCCATTTGTTACATGTGTTTTCACAGTATTGACTTGGAATCCGTTTGTCGTGCAACATTTTCAGCTTTTCAGAGTTATTGTTGGGCACATCTGCCCTCTTGTTCATGCCCCATCCAGGGTCACTGCTAGTGCCCTTTAGTAAAATCTGTCAGGCCCTCTTTGACGCAGATCCGTTTCCTGTCAGAGTGAGATTTTTATTGTTCCAGGGGTGCAGCCTCCAGAATCTGGCTCTCCCAGCCTTTTCCTGTTTCCTCTTGAAGAGGAAGTGCTGCTTTGCTTCAGCTTGTTTTCCTCCTGCATCTTCTCTGGGACAAATCTGGAACGCTAAGCAACAAAACTTTGCTTGTCTTGGCCAAGTCCTGATTTCAAAGAATGAAAAGAGTTCCTTAAAGAGTTGTGCCCTCCCACTTTGGTCTTTGTTATACAAGCTTTCACATACCACATGCAGACGCAGAGACCCACACTTGTTTCACATTATATTCTGATGCGCTACCTCTGAACGAGCCGGCTTGAAGGTGCGTGCTCACCTGCATCCCCGAACCAGTGTTCCCATGGTGCCTCAGCACGTAGGCCTTTTGTTATCACAGAAAATAGTTCTTTGTGTGCAGGGAGGGTCAGATTGTGCATATGGTCAGCAGAAGCCCTTAAACAAATACTAAAAAAAGACCAAACAAATCAAATTTTTCACCACTGTATAACAATGAGACACCGGTTTAAGCGTGCAAAAAGGTGTATTAGTAATATTTCATTCCTCATTGAAAGTTTGAGTTAAGACGTCAGAGTTCTTACCGCTTTGAGTCCAGCCAGTCAAGCTGAAACACAAAAGTTGAGGGTGAATGCACAATGCCAACAAAGAGGAGTTTGCATACTTTGAATGACAAATGAATCCTTGTTGTCGGACAACTCTCAGTCCATTTCTAGGCAGATGAGGAAAAGGGTGTCTGTCTTTTCACACGTCGGCTGCACCCGCTGACGGGTTTCGAGGCTTGCATGAGACACTCCAATTTGAGAGTGAAAGAGGTCACTGGGTATTTTACATGAATAGTGTAACCTGTATTATCAAGATTTTTTTTCACTGACAAGACGTCTTTGTAAGTCTTTAACAACTAAATGACTGAATGAAGCAAAAGATCCTGCACACTATTAAGGCCTGAGGACTTCAATGTGCCCAAAAAGCAGTGTTTGTATTCATAAATCACAGAAGTGCCAAAAGCTGAGGAGTTTCAGTGAAGCAAAACATTTCAAATGTGGGATTTAAAGGGAAATTAAGTGCCTGGACAACACTTATACCTCATTAATTCACATCAGCCCTGCTTGGTCCGCTGTAAAAGTACCAGAATTTGTTTGTTCAAAAAAATCTTGTTTATTTTTTGTAGGTGTGAATACGGAATCAAACTCTGATGCAGATCAAAGAAGCGAACTTAGTCCACTTCAAGCGGACCAAATGCAGGAAATGGACTTCAACATGCGGGCATTGCAAAACACAACCTTAGAAAATGCAAAAGCCAGGAAAATGTCTCACGGTCAGATACAAAGTGAGGACGAGGAAGAAGCTCACAAGAAAATGAAGTTTGCTAACTCACTAGTGGGGACGTGGAGCTGCATTAACCATAGACTGTATCAAACAATGGATAAAATATTCGGTCATGTGACCTACTGGGTTCTGAAGAGCAGTTTTGAGGCCCAATTTTCTTCGTACAGGGTGCAGCCATGTTGCTCGAGAAGCTGATGGGGAAAATGCCCACCGCATGTCGCATGTACTTCACTAAGTGCAGTAGCTTAACTATTATGGATGAGGAAGCTATAGTGGCTACATCAGGTTGAGCCAACCGTCAATCAATCATGGTGCAAATCATTTTAATTTTTCATATAAATTCTCCTGATGTGGTACAAAAAAAATCACTCCATAGAGTTCTCCCAAAAATCCCTCTCAAGGCGCTTTACACAGAAGATAAACAAGTTCAGTACAGTCCATTAAGACACAGCCTGGAGTCCCCAAAATCTGTTCATGCTCCAGTTTATTTCAACTCCAGAGTCCAGATTTAAAATGATCTAATGCCAGTTGATAAAAAACACAGCTTGGATCAGAAATTCAACAATCATGATGAATTTTCTTAGCGTAGCAGCTCCTCTTCATGAGCAAAAGTAATATGACATCAAAGAGACACTCATTCGAAACAGGAACCAACTCCTGCAGAACCAGACTCGTGACGGCGACCACCCGCTTTCAAGCATTCAACGTCTTAGATGACACGAACGTGATACTAACAAACGCAGAAATATTAATCCAGGCCTATCTAGAGACACTGCTCTTACAATGCCTTTCGTTCTTTATTTCAATTTAGCGTGCAGTTCGGGCCTGATATGGTTAAACCTTTACCTCTTTATTTTGTTTTAAGAGCCAACCTCTTTCATCTTCAGCTGTATCGAAGTGTATGGTTCCTGCCTACAAAACGTGTAAGTGTTTGAATCATCACTGAGATGCTCATGAATGGGTAACAACATGATCAATCCAGCCGGTACCAGCGGGAAAAGTGTTCTCTTAAAATTCTGAACCTTTTTCCCTCTATACTCACATTTCCACAATAAAATCCAGAAGTCCCATCTGAACTTCAACAGATCACATGACTTGTTTCATTTGAAAAGCCTTAGACATATTGCTGCATATATGATTTAAAGGTTTGGGTCTTCTACGGTCAAACTGCAGTTTTGTTTTTTGTTTCACAGGCCCATTTCTCTCTGGACGTGTTCTTCCAAAACTCAACAGACTCAAAAAAACACTTCCAGTTTGTCTCACAATCTTGTGGACACTACTTATTTTAGTCTTCAGGAGGGTCCTGCAGCTGGTTTGTGTTGGGGCACAGTTTGAAAACTCGAAGCACCTACAGGGATTTGAATTTTTTTATTAGACCTACTTTTGGATCCCTGAGAACATCCCGTTGTCCTTACAAGGCTGACGAAAATGGTAAAAGATATCTGAGTCCTCAAATCTCTTATGGTGGCCATAACTTCACTAATCCTTTTTCAAAATGCTAAAAAAATGTTTAATATTTGACTTTATGTATTTTGGACTTCAGTTCAGTGGACACAGACATGTTGTCCTATCCAACTTAATGCCAGTGCACATTAAAGCAATCATATTTCAGAGGGTGATTGTGGATTTTACTTTTCCCAAACGGGAGTGAGCTGCACTGGTGCACACAAGCAGAAGGAGGAAGACGAAACTTCCTCCTTATCGCCCAACTGTTTGGCTTATTCAAGCTGCAATTTCACAGATTTGATCTCTAAGGAGTGTAAACATGGGCATATATGCTCTTATGCCCTATCCACTGAAATATGGCAGAAGCAGTGTGATTGAGGATCATAAAATAGTATACATGCAGTTTTTCTGCTCTCCAAAGGCAGCAGAAGGCCAAGACAGAGAAGGCTGGAAGGCACTTGCTCTCTTCAAGAAGTTTGCTTCACAATGGGAGCAGAAAACTGCTTCAAAATCAGATTCCAGCAGGATGGAGAGTGTTTGTGCAGGAGACGGGTTTTATCAGCGCCAAACAGTCACAGGAAGTCCGGTTTGGGATTGTCCATCCAATTCCTGCGTTCCACAGGAAGCTCTGCATAAAAAGCAAGTCAAAACGCCCAACGACATTTCATTTTGTCCCCAGTCCAGTCGCAGGGAGCACCTCGAATCATCCGCGAGGTTTTCTCACTTGAGACCCCCACAAGCCGGGCCTTAAAAAGAAACTGGCACCATGGAGACGTCCTTTTACGCACCGGAGCGGCGGCGCGTGCCTGTGGCCGCAGCGCAGCCTGCGCGCGCACACGCACCTGAAGAACCCAGACTGACGGGGTAAGATTGTTACACATTTTAAAATCATAGATGTTCTCGATGATTGCAATCGCCCTTAGTGGCCATACTGTTACAACAAAGTGCAAAGTGATTTACGCATGCGCGTTCAGTGTCGAAAAATATGGACGCAAAAAAAGTCTGAAAATCTACAAAGAATCAACACAACACACAAGTATTATTTTGAGACATAAATTTGAAACTACTTAAACGCAGAGCTCTACAGAGCTGCTAGAGGTGTAAAAAATGGATCTGGAGCAAAGAGCAGTGTCATTAGTGTGGATGACAAAGAGATGTAAGGTGTTTTTGCTCTTGGATCATAGCTGGTGTACACTGGAAAGAGCATTTCAAAATCGTTTTTATGAAGAATATGCCACAATGTGCCTGAATGCTTCTGAAAATGTGTGGCAATATACTCCGCATAATCAGCTTCCTGCATTAATCTAATTCAATTCAGTTCAATTTTATCCATACCATCTATTCTATTACATAAGTACAGGCCTTCTAGTTTTTATATAAAGTATTTTGTGTTCAATAGTGTCAAATATTCAGTAAATTATTAGACAAGTATAATGAAAAGTCACAGAAAAAAATTAAAGAGAACATGTCACATCCTTGTTTCAAAAGTTAAAGCAGCTTATTTAGCTTTTAAAGGCATGTTTGTGGCGCATTTTGGTCAAAATACCACAGGAAAGTGGTTCCACAAGTTCATTTTCATCCACATTTACTAAGCTTACTAAGGGGGGGCAGAATCTTAACTCCACCTCCACTAATTCTTTGTGGGGTGTGTCTTTTCTTATCTTTTTTTGTGGCGTTACATTTTTGCATACTTCAGAGATAAAGCTAATGCTGCAAAATGTGACATTGGGTGGAGTTAAAAATGAGGGAACTAGATTATTCCAGTCTGAAAAGTTATTCCTTAATATAATTCACATTTCTCATTGTGATCATCTGACAGAGAATTAAATGACACTTTCACAGGTTTTTGGGGGTCAGCTATTACTATAATTATTCTTAATAAATATGATTCGTGTGATTTGCACTCATCTGTGCAACAAAATTCCTTTAAAGTCAAAAGTATATGTTAGAACCCTCAGAAAGATTATTTTATTTCTTTTTCCTGTTTTAATATTCAGTCTAACACATTTCTAGTAAGTATTTTAGTACAAATCCTGTATATTACTGTATGGAGAATCCATTTCACCCCGTATATTCTAGTTATTGCAGCTGCTCATCCAGCTGTCGGTCTGTTTAAGTGTAGCAGCAGGTTGTGAATGAAAATATGAAGGGGAAAAAAAGAAAAAAAATTTGGTTAATCTGCATCCAGTGTGTGTTCTGACGTCACACACGGGTCCCCCCTCAGAGCAGCCGGCCTGAGCTGCGGGACACCCAGCTGGAGGACGGGGAGGAGGTCCTTCCATCACCCCCCATGCGCTCTGACAGTCTGAGCTCCAGGAGAAACCTGCCTGTTATCACTGGACTTTTACCCCACCAGGAGTACTTTTGCTTAAGCCTCGGGTGTTTTTTCTCCCGTCCCCCAAAGCGTGGGTCTGTGATTCTTACGGGACAAAACTCAAAAGACTGATTCTTCTCTGGACGGTTTGTGCGTTTCTTCTGTAAATCTTGTTTCTTGTGCATGTGCTCGGGAGTTTGGGTTGATGCGGTCATGAACTCGTCCTGAACGAAACTTTTATTTGCATTGATGTCTCTGCGTCTGTTTACGAGTCGTCGCTTTACGTTGCGAGTCCGTGACTCCGCGTGTGTGTAACATGAGGGTGTTTAAGAAGGAAAGATGTGATAGATATTGGCGTCTCTGCTGATTCTCTAGAAACTGGCGCTGTAGAACCACGACTCCCCGTGGTAGATGTAGGAACTGCAACTAAATTATTCAATGTGTAAAATTGATTTTTTTTTTTTTTTTATGTGCTCGATCACGCAAGGAACGCGATTTTTATCATTATGAAAATAATTTATGTTAAAAATCATGTAGGAAATCAGTGGCGTCAATTCAGTGGAACCTAAGGTATGGCAAGGTTACGAGTCACAGAACTTAACTAGAGTATCAATCAACACGTCCAGCAAACACTCATCACAGAAGTCTGCTACAGTGTATGTAGCTTATCTGTGTGGTCAAGAAAATTGGAACTTTTTCAAATGCAGTCTCGATCACTGCAAAAACTCAAAATCTTACCAGGAATATTTGTCTTATTTCTAGTTAAAATGTCTCATTTTTAGTCAAAAAATCTCATTACACTTAAAACAAGAGTCATTACCAGAAAAATAACTTGTTATTTGACCATTTTCACCTGTTTCAAGTAAATTTTCACTTGAAATAAGTAGAAAAATCTGCCAGTGGGACAAGATTTATCTTCTCATTACAAGCAAAACAATCTTGTTCCATTGGCAGATTTTCTACTTATTTTAAGTGAAAATGTACTTGAAACAGGTGAAAATGGTTGTTTTTGAGTCTTGTCTTAAATGTAATGAGATTTAAAAAAAAAGAGAGACTAAAAATTAGACATTTTAACTAGAAATAAGACAAATATTCTTGTTAAGATTTTGAATTTTTGCAGTGTATAATAACTAGTGAAATCGATCATGTTGTTCTTATTTGCATTTGTAGTTATTCCATAAATGTATTTAAAAAAACAAACATTTACATTTAACCCTTGAAGCAAAGGTGTTGCGGCTGCCATACCTTGCCATACCCAATTGACGCCCCTGGTGTTACCCTCCTGGAACAGTGTCCTCACAGTGACTGTCCAGCTCCAGCTGTGGTTTATGAATGAGCGCAGGCTTCAGATGTGTCTGCTGGCGCAGAGTCAGCAGGAGGATCACAGAGACACGCAGGCTGTCATCCGAGGATTAGCATCACTTTCAAGATAAGTGCGGACTCTCCAGGAGACAACAGTCTCATAACCTGCAACTGCACCCAGCTGGCTATGATATTCAGTGAGACGTTTCCCAGGGGTTCATCTTCTGCTGTGTGGCCGTGTCACACTCTTTAAGGCCTTGCTTGGAAATTGCTGTCTCATTTTTGTACATCATCTCTTTGTCCAGGTATTTTGGACTGTAGCCTCTAAATCTGTACAGGTGTGAAAGCAGAAACTCAGGCTTGCACATGCAAGTTGCATATAAGTGCACTCGAACCCGTGCTTCTGTCTGTGTGGATGCATCCAGACTTCTTCCTAGAAAGCTGCTATCAGTGTCTGGTGTGATGCAGGGAACATTACACAACAGTTTGAGGGGAAGCAATACGTTTGTCTGGTCGACATTTAAAACCTTCATGACGCCAACGAGACACTGAAGTCTTGACTTTTAGAACTGCTCAGTGTGGAAAAGGAAGCAGCACATGAAAGAAACAAAATAATGTACATAATAATGATTTATTATGCCTTAAAACCGAATAAAAAAGTAGATTGTGATTTTTTAACTTGAAGATTCAAAAACTAACAATAAGACAAAAAAAAAGAAAAAAAAAGTCACAGAACTGGACCTTTGTATTGTTGCAAAGGTGATTCCCCAAAATATATATATATATATATATATATATATATATATCAAATTTTGTTTTATCAAATGAAGAAACTTCTTGGTTTTTCGTTGATATTTTTTCTCCATAATTTTTGTTGTTTTGTTAGGTGCTGTGGTTTCTTAAATGTTGATGTTTTCCTTTAATTGTTGTTTATGGTTTTATTGTTGTGTTTTGTGCTTGTTAAAATTACGACTTGTCTGGATGATACTTTGCTTTTTGACTAAGGGTCTCCGTACTTTTTCCCGCTTGTGGTATCTTTGACCCCTGCATCCTCCACCCTCTTCCCTCCCTTTTTCAGACACTGCTCAGATTCATTCCTGAAACACAAGTCACTGCTTTGCAGCCGGCTCTCTATCTGCGGCTCGATGACTTCCGGCTCTTGAGAATATAAGAGTTGGGGAGTTTTTGCTCTTCAGTTTCTCAGCTTCTTCTCGTGTCCTGCTGCTGCGTGACAGAGACTCTACACACACTGACACATTGAATGTGATCGAAGAGGGCTTTGGGATCATAGACGTAACGCATCTCACGCCTTGACCTGTGGCTGCGCAGGAATCAAGTGTAGTCCCTTCACGTTCTCGTTGAGAGATTTGCTTTTCGTTATCAGTTTGTGGAGACACCTCCATGTTTCAACATTTCCTCTTCTTGCAGGTAGCCCGGGTTTGTCCTCCTGAAGGAGAAGAAAAAGTCGTGCGGAGACTTTTGTCACCATCCAGCTCCTCACCTTTCATCCTCTCCTTCGTTTTCCTCCAACGGGAGAAGAGAATAGTGTGAGAAACCCGGCGAGGCAACGTGGGAAAGAGGAAGACCATGTACCAAACGCTGCTCCTTTCCTCCTCCCTCTTCATCCTCCATGTGATGGGCACTCCCCAGTTCTTGGCTCACCATGGGTAATAGCTCATTTCTCACTCTTCCTGTGTTTATTATGGCCTGTCATTTGGTCAGCAGCTTCGTAACAACCTCAGCTACACATGTCCACCTCGGCTGTCACTCAGAGCTGTTTGTGTTCGCAGTCTCATCGCCGGAGTTGACATTCTCAACCATGCAAAAACTGCTCAAATGACATCTAAACACGCCCGCTCGAAGGGGCCCAGCTTGTCACCTTCAGTTGAAGACCAAAGTAAACTAAAAGGACAGGGGGGTCAAGAGTAGACGTGGAGGTCATAAGTTGATTCTCAACTGCATTCAGGAGTGACTCTGCTGGTCAGACAGAAGCTCCAAATCTGGAGTATTTCAAGGACAAAAGGGAGCCAATTTGGTTTTAAATGACTCAAACCATTGGAGTCTTGACAAAACTGAACTTAACATCCGCTCCTTATGGGTCACTATTAAAGGAGACATATTGAGTCCTTTTTTAAAAAGTTATCCCAGTTTTTTGAGGTCTTAATTAAATGTTTGGGAGATGTTTTAGTCGAAATAGCACAGAGGTAAAGTACAACAGCTCCATTTAAAACCTGGTCTTTACAGTTCTCCTTATAGCAGCTGGTTTCAGGGGGCGGAGTCAGCTACTTAACTTGACTCCACCCCTTTCTTCAATAAGTGTAATTTTTAAAGAAATGCTGCACAATGTGAAGCAGGGAGGAAGAAAGAGACGGGGAGACCCAAGAATCCTCCTCTAGTCTGGATCGGTGATGTCCCACGAGTCAGAAAATTTAATTGTCTCACTGAATGAGACGTTTTCAGACTCGGACCATCCCAAACTACACGTCGGGGACTTTGTTAGAGCATCAAACTTAAAAAAAAAAAATTGTTCCTAATATTTCCCAACATCTTTTTCTACAGGAGGAGAGTGTGCCGCCAGGACCACCGTCACACCGTAGTCATGACGACGGAGTCATACGTTCAGCCGGTGCACAAGCCCTACATCACCCTGTGTCAGGGCCATCGCCTCTGCAGTACCTACAAGTGAGCCCCCCCCTCAAACTCTCCTCACACACAACAAAGGCCTCGCGTTGCGGCGACATCCCCACATCTTTGTATAGCGCAGGCGTAAGCAATGCTTGACATGTTTAGGAGGGGGAAGGGTTAGGAGCGCGCTCACAAGTACAGCTCGGCTTTCTTCCCCGCACACAAACGCACGCTCTACCGCTCAAAGAACCGGGTCACGGTGGCATAATTGAGCGGAATCTAAATATCGAGTACTTTGTGTAACTACGGGAAATGAGCTGCCTGCCCGCAGAGACCGCAGCCTTGTTTGTTTTGGACTCACGCTCGCCATCATTCACGCTGCTGCCCCCCCCCCCACACTCACACACACATTCTCCCATAAGTCACCCCTCACCGCCAGAGTTCACTTCTGGATCTTTTTCATTCCTGCTGTCACAACGTGGGCCAGTTACAGTTTGTTTTAATGAAACACGTATCCAGGTGGGTTACAGGCAGTACTCGAGTTGAGGGGGGATGAGGGGGGATGGCATCCCCCCCTGAAATAAAAACGGTCAAAATCATCCCCCCTGTAAAACTGCCATCCCCCCTTTCCATCCCTTATGTCATTTCATCAATGAATGTGGTTTTACTGCTATTTCAACATTTAGAGCCATCATCAGAAAAATAACACCAAAAAAATAACTTATTTGACAATTTTCACCTGTTTCAAGTACATTTTCACTTGAAATAAGTAGGAAAATCTGCCAGTGGGACAAGATTTATCTTCTTATTACAAGCAAAACAATCTTGTTCCACTGGCAGATTTTTCTACTTATTTCAAGTGAAAATCTACTTGAAACAGGTGAAAATTGTTGTTTTTTCCAGTGATGAGTCTTGTTTTAAGTGTAATGAGATTCTTTTACTAAAATGAGACATTTTAACTAGAAATAAGACAAATATTCTTGTTAAGATTCATTTTACTCATCCTGTGAAGGACAGAGTCATATTGATAAGTTCAGAAAAGTGTTTTTTATTTTTGTGTTTTGATGTATTTGATTTAAAGCTTACAGAAGGCTGCATTTAACTGCTGCTATGTCATTCCTGCAGTATTTCTGCAGGTGTTTTGGTCAGTGCTATTATTTGTAATATATTATATTATTTGTAATCAGCACAAATTATCTGTCCCCATATGATAAAATCCACCAACCCCCCTGATTTTCTTTTACAACTCGAGTACTGGTTACAGGGTGTTATTGCCTCAGTTCATCACCTTGTACCACCTTCTCCTCCTGTGAAGCGTTCTCAGCAGGCTGCAGTAAAGTCACCAGCGTCTGACACCTTCACTTCTCTGGTCATAGTATCGGACCTATCTATGTGTTATCAGCATTTGTGGCATTGAAGCAGAACACCAAGAACAAAAAAAAGACGCCACCACACACGTGGCGGTGAAGGTGATCAGAAAACCTCAAATAAAACCCTCTGTCTCTGCACGTGTGTTGTCTCCGCAGGACCACATACTCTCTGGCGTACCGGCAGGTGAGCAGAACCGCCTCACCATCGCAGTCCTACCCAGAATGCTGCCCGGGCTGGCGAAGACTTCACTCTCACAGCTGCAACCAAGGTAGCGTAAAGAAGCGTGCGGTGGGTTTCTGCCGCTGCTCCTCCTGCACCTGATGAGCGGAAATGTTAAAGAAACAGCTGGGCATTTGCAGAGGTTAAAAGAATATTGAGACGTCATTGCACAAAGCAAGGAACTGGAAAGAAACAATGCATTTTTATTGAAAGGTTTTAGAGATGCTTGCGAACAGATTCTTTACAGTTGTTGGGTGCTTAGATCGGATCATCCGGGTTGGAACTCTGCTCCTAACAGTTTTTGTCGACTCTATGCTAAATTATTTTACGAGCAGTTTCAAAATTTACCGGTGTGGGAAGAAAACCATGAAGTGATCTCAGTTGTCCCGGGGTAACAACAAAATCAAACATGTTTTTTAATGTAATGGCGCATCTGCAGTCTCGTCTCGTGCAAAAGATGTTATTCCACAAATGCGGTCGTAAGATGTAAATAGAGACTTCTAACGATCCCCAATGTTTCTAAAATCTGTAGTCTTCAACTAAAAGCTCTGGTTTACAGTCTTTAGATGTATGTTAGTCATTTAATGACTTCTCCAAGGTTTTGACAAAGTAATCTGCTGTTGCCTTTGATGGTCACAAAAAGTCACATTTTCCTCAAAATAAACTGGTTAGATTTGACAACCTCTTTCTTTCTTGATATTCTAGAGCTTTGGATAAGCTTTTAGTTCCCCTTTGTCTTCGGCTAGATGACCTCTCAATTCAATGTAATAGAGGAACATCCTGCAGTAGAAGACAATGGATCCATCCATCCATCCATCCATCCATCCATCCATCCATCCATCCATCCATCCATCCATCCATCCATCCATCCATCCATCCATCCATCCATGGCCACTGTGAAGTCGGGCACACATGCACACCAGGGGTGCAACAAGCCTCAAAACTAACAGCCTCCATTTCTCTATAATGTGAACCAAATGGAAAATTGTTGCATAAACATATAAAAAAATTTTGAAATCTAACTTCAGATCTGAATTAGCACAAACCATTTTCCTATCAATTGGCTTATTGAGCAACCTTCATACGCCCAGATAGGAGTGTGAGATTTTTTTGAGGCCACCGAATGGTATGAAAGACGAAATAAAAAAAAAAAGGTCACCACGTCCATAAATTTGCCCAGATGATGATGTTTGACAGAAAAACAAACAACAAAAAATAAATAAATAATCAGAGTGGGTTTGCATGTCCCCTAAGGTGATCCAATCTCGTGTCAAACTAAGCTATTTAATTATTGGTGAAAAATCTTCAAGCCACAGCCTGTTTTTGGGCAGATTAAACTAACTAAACAGAAATGTATGATCAAAATTTGGGGGGGGGGGTTGCTGCTTTGTGAATGGACAACTCTTGTATTTTGTTCTGACTGTATCGCTCTTCCACAGCTGTGTGTGGCCGGCCTTGTGTTAATGGTGGTACTTGCTTAAGACCCAACCAGTGTGCATGTCCTCTTGGCTGGATGGGACATCAGTGTCAAACAGGTATCTATATCCAGACACGCAAAAACACCCAGGAGTGTCTGTGTGCATATTTACACCTGCCTTCTTTCCCTCTCACCCTTCAGACGTGGACGAGTGCCAGGGGAGGCATCCCTGCGACCAACAGTGCGTGAACACAGCTGGCAGCTACAGATGTGTGTGCAGAGAGGGCTTCAGGCTCGCCGGAGACGGACGTTCCTGTCAGAGCCTTCCTCCTGCCTCTCCTCCTCCTCCTTCTTCTTCTCCTCCTCCTCCTCCTCCACCTCCCTCCCACACCAGCCAGACAACAGTGGGTGGTCAAACCGATACGGGTAAATGAGCTGGATGCGACACAGTCCAATTCTCTGTTTTGCAGCAGGGCAGAAGACAACCACATGGCCAGTTTCGCGGTCCATTATTACTTTTGGTACGCGCTATGCCACTCTCAACTCGTACCGTGAGTAATAATGCACTGCGGCTGGTGCCGACTCCAGACGGATGTCATGCGGGCCGGCTCCACGCAGCGAGACGGGGATCGTTAAGCCTTTGATAATGACTCGGTTCGCTCCTAAGAGTCCTGTCAGCGAGGCAAACATCTGTCTTCAATAAAAGCGTCCATGCTAATGCAGACATGTCTTCACCCCACACACACTGCATTAGACCTCTTAAAACTGTTGCAACGCTCTCTCTTGAAATGAAAAAGGAAAAGGAGTCAATTTTTGTTTATATGTGCTTTTTGTATCTTAGCAACAAAGTAACACAACCTCCTCCTTCCATGGCGAGAAATGTTGTCGACCCCGGGATATTCATTTTTGCTCTTGGGAGAAATTACGCAACACGAAACTTAAAATCAAACTTATCTTTTGATTTACCCCAACTTTTTCCAGCTTTGGGGATCTTTTTCTGACTCACCAAACTATAAAATGAAGGGGGATGCTGCATCCTGCACATTCAGAGACAAAATATCTCTGTCTCTATCTGTACAGACGAGAGATTGCCAAATTTCTCAGGCTCTGCTCCAATCTCCGCTCCATTTATCAGTTTCTTTGGAAAACTTGACAGAAATTAAACAGCCACTTCTAAGAGTTCAACCCCCGTGACTACAGAATGAATCGCCAAGTCAGCAACAAGTCAGAAAAATACACCAACGAAGGAGGTAAAAAGCAAGACTATGACGGGTCTTTGTACTTTTTAGAGTAATACAGGGTTATTTTTGGCAGCATGCTTTTCTTCGTTGATCAGCTAAGATGCACAAATGTTGTTTCAGCATGTTTTACTTGAGATAGTTCCTATTATCTGTTCACATACACATGTCAGAGGGATGTTGATGGGGTTTACGAACATAAACACAAGTTTAGATGTTGAGAAAGTACACCCTCGCCCTGCCAAGAGTCTTAGACTACATTTCTGCTTCGCAACCTCCCGCCTTTTTTTTAATCTGTTCTTGGCAAAGTTCGTGTTCTCATTCCAGCTCCATCAACCCCGTCTGCTGGGGGTCATTGCCCCCCCTTTTTTTTTTCTCCTGCACCTCCTCCTCCCTTTTCCTCACTCTGTTTCTCAGCTTATTCTCGTCTCAGTTGTGGACCACATCTGGGAGAGATTGAAAATATTTCAGTCCGTCTGCAGAAGTGCAACCAGAGAGCGGGGGGGCGGGGGGGATCCTAACTCTGCATCCCAATCCGCGTCTTGCTTCTGGAGACATTCTCCACTCGAGGGGATTGAGTCGTCTGAGGAACATTTGTGCCCGTCTATTTCTGGTGGTCTCTCTTATAGCTTGCGTACAAGCTTTTGAAAACATTCCCATGTATATGATCGCTCCCTTCTGCCGATGCTCTTGGTCTCCTGGTACCTTTGCAATGCTCATATTGGTTTCCAGTTTAGATATGTTGCAAAGTCACTAGAGGAGAAAGATTGATGGTGGCAGGATGCTCTAAGGAATCACAGTGGTATACATGTCATCATTCTCTGCTATGTGTGTCGGTGTGGTCCATTCGTACCCAGAAGTCGGAAATTCCAAGCATGTAACTTTCAACTCGACCACCTCACCAAAAAAAAAAAAAATCTTTAAATTAAAAGAAACTTCATTTATGGTGCTTTACATGGAGTTGATATCAGCGAGTCTGGTGTTCAGAAAGGTTCAACTCTTACATGATTAACTGGGGTCTGACACCGTTCCCAGAACCACTTCTCTGGTAAATGGAATGGTAGCTCGTCTCTGCACTCATCTACAGCTGTGGTCATTCTCTGACGTGTCTGTGCGTCTTCTACAGATGGGAGGCTCAGCCTGCTGGACAACGTTACGGAGGAGGTCCAGAGCCTGAGGAACAGAGTAGAGCTCCTGGAAAAGGTACATGGGAGATAGGGCTGTTCGATTAATCGATTTTAAATCGTAATCGCGATTATGTAATTAGAACGATGTTAAAACGTGAAAATCGTAAAATCGATTTTTCACTTTTTTTTTTTGTCTGCACATATTAATGATTGATACCATATTAATGATTGATGGAAATACCTCTCAATACCTGCGACAAGTGCCCCATGGGAGAGGCTCTTTAGTGTAGGAGGGGGCGTTGTAACATGTCACCGGGCATCCCTCAAGCCAGATGCGGTAGACCGGCTCGTGTTCCTTGCAAAAAACTTGCAAATGTGAATAGCAAATGTAATGACTGACATTACACACCTCTACCTCCTTCATGGGTTGCATTATTATTTAGCATGCAAAGACCCAGTTTAGTTTAATTAGAAAATGTCTTGTTTTATTTAATTGGAAATATAACTTACTGTATGTTTGCAAGTGCTGATTTGCTGATTTTTTTTCAGAGATAAAACTTTATATTTTATTATATTTTTTAAAACTTTTTTTCAACTTATTTTACAGAGTTTTGCACTTTATTCATTCATTTTTGGTTTAATAAGAGCAAAGTTTGCACTTAAAGCCCAATGGGGCAAATGTTCAATAAAAAAACAGCATATTTGAAATCATTTCTTTGCCTTTTGTCAATTCACAAAATAATCGTAATCGAAAATCAGATTTTGAGAGAAAAAAATCGAGATTTTATTTTTGGGCAAAATCGAACAGCCCTAATGGGAGACCTGATGAACATGTTTGAACTCACACATGAAAGCCACCTACTCTCGTGCCCCCCTCGTCTGGCTCATACATTTACGATGTATAAATCCAACCATCTTTTAACCACCAGACCTTCACAGTCGTTTTTACCACAAATCCTGCTTGTGCTTATAGAGAAATCCATAATGACCGTATAATAGCATCATTATTTTCCTTCACACCTCCTCTTATACTTCTCTCTCTCTCCGTTTAGAAATTGCAGTTGGCACTGGCTCCCTTCAACAGCTTCTTCCCAATGTCACTGGACGATTTCATGTCAGAGAAAACCACATTACTGTCACACTCCTTCCGACAACTGGACCGGATCGACTCTCTCAGCGAGCAGATTGGTTTTCTGGAGGAGCGCCTCGGCACGTGTGAGCAGCCACACTCCGAGTCAAACACCATGAGAGCTAACCTTCCCAGAAAAGAGACCAACTGCAGGCCTGATAAATAAAAATCCAATAACTTCATGAAATCTTTTATCAGTAATCCAATAATCTCTTTGCCTAATACATGATAAAACAAAATGGTACATTGAAACTACATTAAGTGATATATTTGCTCTTAAAGTTTAATGAGATTAGGGCAGTAAAGTGAAGATGACATAACTGATACAAGTGCAAACTTAAGTTATTAGTTTTGAAGGCACTTAATGATTGAATAAACTGAGATTTGGACCCTTTCCAGTGGGATTCTCTGGTGGGGAACTGGGAGACCAGGTTTTCAGTCAGGACATTTTATTTTGAAATCAAATCTATCTTTGCATGCTCTTTACATTTCTGTCCAAATCCCAGCCAGCATGTTTATGTGAGGCCCCTTATGAGTTAGAATTAGGCAGCAAAATGGGTCCCACCTGGGTTCCTCCGCTGTGAGGGTGGGATGTACCTGGATTTAGGCGAGGCCCCGAGGTATATATTATTGAAACTGTATAGCACCCACACAAATGTGCCCCTTTCATAGTCCATGCCCATTTGGCAGACTTGTATCCCTCATGAACCCCTTATTTTTGGCCTGAAACCACATTGACCAGATTGGATCCATGCCATTTTCCCCTTTTAAGTCCGGGCCCACTCTATACCAAAGTGGGCCACTTTTAACCCAGATGGGGCCCACATGGAGATGCTGGCTGGGACATGGATTCAAATCATTATGTTAATAATTTTGCCTCAAACCTTGGGCTTCATTGAAGGCTTTTTTATTTAATTGTAAGAAACTCGATGACGCAATGCATCAGGTCTTAATCAGCGATTACTTTCTTGTGTATTACAAACACAATTCCTTCCCAAAATGAGAAAATCTAATAGCAACGAAACATCCCTTGAATTGGGGTAACAGCTGTGGGCAGGAAGAAGAGCAGCTAGATCAAAAAGTGCATAATTAAAACTCCACCTCTTGTTTGCTGCCCATTGTAGTAACATTTTCCATGTTCACTGTTGCAGGTTCCTGCCAAGAGAATTAGCTGCTGAGCACGGCTGGGATTATTTCAGTGACCGAGAATGTGCGCACCAAGATGGCTTAAGTCTACACGAAAGGGACAGCAGACGGCAGAAAGCAGCATCGGTCTTTGTTATGCTGTGATGCAACCATTGAACAAATCTGTGATTTTTCACTGTTCCTGACAGGTTCACGTTTTCTTCTGAAAACCTGTCAAGTTCTTGATTTTTGCAGCAGAAACCCGCGGCAGGGTTGGTTTCACCGTTACATTGCGGCTGCAGCTTCTAAATCAAACTCCACAGAGATTAAATGTCAAAGAAACCACTTAGTTTCTGTGTTTGTTTGGAATCAGTGCAGCCTGTCCCGTTTGGTTGATGTGGACAACTGTATTTATCTATTTAAATGATGTACTTTGAGTAATTTCTTAGTGCTCCAAGAGACATTTTCACAAAGTTTTGTAACATTTTGTAATAAAAAATCTTAAACGAGACACCATGTGTTCTTAATGACTGAATATACTTTGTAATTACTGGACATAAGTGTAGAAAGTAATCTTTATTGCAAAGTTGTGAGAGAGGAAATGGGGTTAGTGATAGAGAGAAAGGGGAGCAGCAAAGGGCAACAGACTGGGTTGGGACACGAACACTGTAACCTATGTACATTTACTGGCCACTACATTTATACCAGATATACCTAATACAGAGGTGTATGTTGAGCCAGCAGTCACATGCATACGAAACACTTTGCTTGCCTGCAGGTTAGGGGTGGGTATTGGGAAGGACCTCACGATACGATACGCATCACGATACTTGAGCCACGATACGATACACATTGCGATATCCCGATTATGCGATATCCCGATTATTATATTCTACATAGTTCACTGAAAAATTTAAAAATGCATTACACATCTTAAAATCCAAGTTGTATATATGTACATCAGATGATAGTGATGGATCTTAAAATCCGAGTTGCACGTTCATCAGATTATAGTGACAATTCATGGGACAAACTGAGTCAAAACAATGTTTTATTATAACTATACAAGCTAAAGTTACAACATATTTGTATATGTTTTTCATATTATTTACATCATATGAAATTAACATTAAATTTAGTATGAGGTTGCTTTAATTATGTGGCAAATGATAATAAACACAAGAAAGATGGGTACTAAAACCAAGGACAGGCACAGTGATCAGTCAGTATAGATATTAATCCATAAATAAATAAACCTCTGTCCATTATTTTTCATTTTTTAAGGACAGGCAATTGTGTTATATAAAAAATAAATTATAAAATGAAATAAAACGTGAAATAAAACCTGAGCTCAGTGCAGGGCCCTCCCAGGGTTGGTAGAGAGTGGCAATGCCCAGGACTGTCACTTAGGTAGGAGCACTGGGTGATATAATGGGAAAAAGATCGGGGATAAAAAAAATAATAATAAAAAAAAAAAAAAAATCGATATTCAAATTTTGAATATCGATATTGAATCGGCTGGAAAAGTATCGCGATATATTGCCATATCAATATTTTTGCCCACCGCTACTGCAGGTATGACTGCTCTCAAACAAGCTAAGGCCATGCCACTTCTAAAATAAAAACCTTCTCTCAACCCTGCTCTGCCAGTCTCCCTGCTTCCTTTCCTTTCAAAGGTAAGGACAGTTTCTAAACTAGTCACCAACTTCCTCGCACAAAACACCCCTCTCAAAATATAAACCAGTCTGGTTTCAAAAGGCTCCCTCCCCTGAAATGGCCCTACTGTCTGAGACAAAAGCCCGAAGAGAGAAAGCAACGTGTTGGTCCTCAGAGTTAATCCTTCTCGACCCATCATCGGCCTTTGAAACAGTTAATCACAGCATACAGCTATCTATACTGTCACACAAGGGCATGATGGACATATTCTGCTCTTGGCGCTCCTTTAAATTGTCATGGCAAGGACAGATGTCCTCATCCCATCATCTCTCCACAGGGGTGCCCCAAGTCTCAGTGCTTGGCCCCCTTCTCTTTGCCATTTACAGCACTTCCCAGGGCCAGATTATCTATTCAAATGGCTTATCAATTCACTGCTTTGCAGATGACATGAAACTATACCTCTCATTCCTTCCAGATGACCACCATAATCTCTGCATAAATCTCTCTTTGCATTCTCAATCTGCTTGGATGAGGATACACAGCAGGGGTGGGTATTGGGAAGGACCTCACGATACGATACGCATCACGATACTTGAGCCACGATACGATACAAATTGCGATATCCCGATTATGCGATATATCCCGATATATCGCGATATTCTACATAGTTCACAGAAAAATTTAAAAATGCATTACACATCTTAAAATCCAAGTTGTATATATGTACATCAGATGATAGTGATAATGCATTGGACAGACTGAGTCAAAACAATGTAATTCAAACTTTCCATTTTAATTATGCAACATATTTGCATGAAAAAACACACTGAAACACAATGAAAAGTGCAGTGTGTGCATTATTCTTAGATATAAAATGCAGTGTCTCACCCACACTGAAATTGAAATCACAAAAATACAGTACAGCTACTTGCCCCTGACTTAAAATGACAAAAATAAAATGCAGTGTTTCACCCACACTGAAATCACAAAATAAAGTGCAGCTAGGGGGCGGGCAAAAATATTGATACAGCAATATATCTGTACATTATGCACTGTACATTGAATATCGATATCGTATCGGGAGACTATGTATCGCGATATATTGCCGTATCAATATTTTTGCCCACCCCTAATACACAGCCTTCAACTTGACTGAACTCCTGGTTATCCCTATTAATAATTCAAGCAAAACGACAATATAAATATCACCTTTACTGCTGTCACATCTGCCAAGGTTACAATAAACCTGGGTGTCATGATTGATAACCAGTTATCTTACTTTGACCGCGTTGCCTCTTTGCACTCTAAAACCTGTAAAAACAAAGACCTTACTTGACTAAATATGCCACTCAACTCTTTGTACATACCATGTTTTTACAAAGAGTTTTATCCTGACCCAATTACTGCAATGCCCTCAGCAGTATTTTGAAGTGAATTGAATTGAGCTTGCTTCATAAAACCTCTACAACAGATCCCGATTGCGGAGGTGCCTCTGGACTTTAATCAACCCCAAAGAGCACATGTCTCACCTCTGTTCATTGACCTTCACTGGCTATCTGTGGCTGTTAAAATCAAACATATCACTGACATCTGCCAACAAAGTGACTTTGGGTCTGCATATCTGAAATCGATTGTAAAGGCTTATGTCCCTTCCTGGGCCTTGTGCTCATCACAAGAACATCGACTAGCCTTGTCCTTTCTTCATGCAAGACCTCAGTCGAGACATTTCTCCTACGTGGCTCCTCGTGGTGAAACAAGCAACCAGTTGCTACAAGAGCAGCACTGTCCCTCCCTACATTCAAGAGGCTCTTGAAAACTCCCCCCTTATCCAAGAATACCTCCTATCATGAACTGCTTTATCTCTAACTTCTAAAGCCCTTATCTGAATGCTCTTTTAACTGCATTTATGCTGCAATTGATCATGTTTGCTGTGTTTTGATTGTTTTCCTTAGTTGTATATAATTTAGCATAGAAATGATATCACTTGGAAGTTATAGTACAAAAAAGTACAAACATAAGCCTAAAGTTCCAAATTAATGGAAACCGGGAAGCTAAGTTAGCTCTGTTAAAGATCACTTCAGTGACTCAGACAACTCTGATTTAGTTTATGGCGACTAGAAGCAGAGAATATGGAGACACTGTACTTTTGAGATGGTCAAACATTAGCAGATGTGTTTTCTTGTTGAAACTGCTATTGTAACTGGTATATGACGTGGGGTTTGGAGCAGCAGCTGCTCTCTTCTCCTACCAGAACGCTTTTGTGTGTTTCCGAAGAGTTCGGGCCGACGTTTACCCCTGATCCAAGTTGACTTTGAGAATTTTACAGTCTCTTACATTTTTAAATCATCTATCTTATTCTTTTTTGGGAAGATGGCAGTCTTTTTACTTTAAGTTGTTTTTAACATTCAGACAACTGGCTGCAGAGGTCAAATCTGTTTTTACAGACCCCTTTTTTTTAAGTAATAAATATATCTACAGAAAGATAAATAAGTCCTCAGTTATTAGTAGTAGAGGGTGTGTTTTACTTACAGGCCTTGAACATAAATGAAAGCTGATCTTCACGCGTAGAGCAGGGATGATGTGATGCCATCAAGAAACAAGGCAAGATCCCTCTTTTAATTAAAGGAAAACAAAACTGTAACAAAGTAATATCCTGAATGCTGCAGAGCATTCACTGACAGTTCAATGGCAAATGGATCCAAGTGTCAGAAAAATTAAGACCTATATGAAAAATAAAATGCATCAGTCAGCTGTAGTAAGTTAGAAGATATTATTTGTACATACAAGCAAACTTGGTCAAAAATCCACAGTACAACAGCAATAATCAATAGGACAAAATTGTCACAACTTTTTTAATAATCGGATATTTTAAAAGGACATTATGTCAAAACTTAATCAAAATATCATGAATAAAATCAAAGTCTTTACTCTCAAAGTCATAACATCTGGAATAAACCCTTCATTTAGCTGATCAACTTTAAATATTTTAAGTTACTGAAGCCTTTTTGAGGAATTTGTGGATCAGATTTGTTTGTCAATTATAGTTAATTACAGGTAAAACAGCAGCATCTTGTGGTAAAAGTAGGAACTGCATCTACATGACTGATAATCTGCACTGGGCCTTGCTCCTCCACACTTGCTCATCGTGATGATGACCAGATTTTGGTGGATATTGTGTACTGTTTTTTAAAAGTTTTTTCTACCTTCAGAAATTTTCCTCATCACATTGTATGAATATTATTTTGTCTCACAAATACATAGGTTTCAGTGTGGACTGTGTTGCAGCGGTTTGTGAGGTGGTGCAGGTTTTAGACATGTCTATGGGTTCAGAAATAGCAGGGGGATCACAGGCACAAGCAGGATGACATCTGATCATCAGCATCCAGGGATCCAAGGATATCCAGTGGACGACGGTCTCGTAACCTGCAATCACACGGGCCGGGTTTAAAATGCTGGGGATATTCTCAGAGGTTTTGGTGTTTGCTGAGTTGAAATGCACCTCCAAACTCATAACTCAGGAGGAACCAGTTTCAGGTCGATTCATCCGGTTCCCTCCGTTTTTCTTTTATCTAAGATACATACATTTATATACATGATTGTGGCAGGGTGGAGGAGCAGCAGCCACTCAGGTTGATTAGGTCACAGGTGGGCCCAATCAAACTCTCCACCCTGCCTGCCTTCAAAAGGCAGCTTACAACAGAGCTGCAGGGGGCTGTTGGAGAGGCTGTTGAAGCTGGTGCACATGTGTGAGTGAATAAACAGGTTCTGCACTAAAACCCCGTGTCCTCTCTGTCCTGTCGGTCGGGCCCCCGCTCTCGCCCTCCCCACGGCAGCACGCGCCATCTACGCCCAGGTACGGCGGGCGGTGATGGACCAGCTGGGGCGGTCCCCGGAAGACTACCGCCGCCGTTTCAGGGAGCTCCAGCTGGGGCTGACGGACTGCCCCTACACCTTCGCCCACCAGCTCCACGACGCGGCGGTGCGGTGGCTGAGACCCGGCGAGATGGAGGGGGAGAAGCGGCTGATGCAGCAGATCGTCCTGGAGCAGTTCGTGCAGGGGCTCCCCACCCGGACGGCGGCGTGGGTCCGCTGCCATCGCCCGGGGACCCTGCAGGAGGCCGTCACCCTTGCGGAGGACCACCTGGCGGTCCATCCGGCGGCCGCAGCAGCGGCGGGACCGGCAACGCGTCCCATTCCCGCGCCGCGCCGGAGGTTCGCCACGGCCGGAGGTCCGCCAACGACCATTAATGCTTCTCCTTTTTCCCCTCCCCAGAGCTCGCACACGGTTCCGCCTGCGCCAACTGACCCTACGGGGGCCCCTCAAACGCCTGGGCAGGGCTGCTGGCGGTGCGGCCAGCCCGGACACGTCAGGCGGGACTGCCCGCTGATGGAGGTGGGCCAGGTGATCCGGGTGGCCCGTCCGCCGGCATCCTCCCCAGACTCAGGAGGGATGTACCGGGTTCCGGTAAGGATCCGTGGGGGTATACACTCGGCCTTGGTGGATTCTGGCTGCATGCAGTCGGTAATTCACCAAAGCCTGGTGCGACCCGAGGCTTTGATGAATGTGTCGTCCTGGGTGGAGGTTGTGTGTGTTCACGGTGATGTGCATAAGTACCCCGTGCCAGTGGAAATTCGACACAAGGGGAAAAAGCATAGAATAAAGGCCGCGGTTAGCTCCCGCCTTTTGTATCCTCTGATTCTAGGACACGATTGGCCGGGGTTTAGAAATGTGTTGAGTCAGTGTGTGGGAATGCAATCACGGCAGACAGGGACATGCGGGATGTGCGCTGTGCTCAGCGGTGACGCGAGGTCGTCCGACGCTGCAGACGGAGAGGGAGAGGGACCCGCGGAGGCTCCGGCGGGATTTTCCACTCGAGCAGTCTCGTGACGATACTCTACGCTCAGCCTTCGACCAAGTGATACAAATTGATGGTCACAAGGTGCGCCCTGATGCAGCGCTCGCATATCCGCACTTTGCATTGAATAGGGACAGGTTGTAACGAGTGAGCCGTGACACTAAATCTGGTCGGATCATGCTCCCCTCCAGTGGCTCCATCTCATGAAAGATACCAATGGGCGGATCACACGTTGGTATCTGGCTTTACAGCCCTTTAATTTCAGAGTGGTTCACAGACCGGGGGCTCAGATGGCGGTCCCTGACTTCCTCTCCCGCTCCGGGGGGGGGGTTGGCTAGGCCGGACGGTCCCCGGCCTGAGTCGGGCGATGGGGGTATGTGGCAGGATTGGGGCGGGGTCTGCAGGGGAGAGAGGGAGTGCGGGGGAGTGGCGCACAGTTGACACGGCTGGAACAGCTGACGGTACACAGGTGTGTCTAATCACTCTGTGTATTTCAGTAGTGTGCGGGCCCTGGAGACGGGAGAGGACGGAAGCAGAGCGGAGGTGCAGCTCTGCTGACGGTGCGGATGCACAGAGAGAACCTCTGCAAAAAGACAAAACTTGGCTGGTAGAACTAAATAAAAAGATTTCTACCCAAATACCGGTATCTGCTGTCTTGAGTGACCCCCGTAGCAACGACACGTGCTACAATGATAATATCTCTAAAGTAAGTTCTATGCCTTTGTCACCTTGTTTGTGTCGTAGTTTCAGAGTCTATCTGGTCCAGGACAGCTTCCTTTAACTGGTTTTAGACACAAAACATGATTTGTAAGCAATTCTCATCATAACCATGTGGTTATATCATTTTTAATCCTTTCAGTCAAAATTTGGCTATAGGTAATTAGGCTCATATGACTTCAGCTGAAAAACAACATACATGTTTTTTGAAATCAGATATTCTGGCTGCTTACTGGTCTGGATTCAGATGTGTGTTAACAACGCCAAAAGGGAAAAGACATGAGACATGTTCTTAGAGAAACGATAGTTGTTGCATAATTATCTGGAAAGGGTTATAAACACATCTCCAAACAAACGAGTGGAAGATAATTCCCAATCTTCCTGGGATTGGACGCCCCAGTAAATTACACTATGGTTAGACTATGCAAGGCTCAGAAAAATAAAAAAAAAAAGTTGCATCTCAGACCCTACAGGCCTCCGAGCATACAAATCCATTATAGCACAGTTGGAAGAGGACTGAACAAGGAAGGGTTTGTTTGTTTGAAGGGTTTCCAGGAAGAAAGCCTCTTCAGTCTGAAAAGAACCTGGTAGCATCCTGCGGTTGGCAACACTGCAGCTGGAAAAATCACACAATCTCTGATCAATGCCAGATGATCAAAGTGGAGTATGCATTGTCAATTTCAGTGTCCAGAAAACCAAACGCAACGTTGCAGCAGATACCCTTGATACCCTCAAGCACAGTGGTGGAAGGATGATGATTTGAGGTTGTTTTGCAACACAGAACCTGGGCGCAAAAATGTGGGGCCACCTGATTCACAGCTACACCTCAGACAAAACCAGGTCATGCAAGAAGACAGTCCTACGAAACACATAAGAAAATCTACATCAGAATGACTGAAAGATAAAATAATCAAGGTTTTGGAAAAAGTTCAGACCCATTTACCCAATACACTTGATGAAAAGCTTCATTTTTGTTACACAAATGTCACAATTAAAAGAATTATATGTTCTTGCGTATCTGATTGTTTTTGCCTAATAAATGGTATGAGTACATGTTAAGGATCCACACAAAATTTCCCGCATTTCCGATACAGGTAGCTAAAATACTTTGAGACTGATATTAAAGTCCCTT
The DNA here is from genome assembly GCF_033807715.1 of Cololabis saira. NCBI lineage: Eukaryota > Metazoa > Chordata > Actinopteri > Beloniformes > Belonidae > Cololabis > Cololabis saira. Next base: position 16,337,614 of record NC_084597.1, read on the forward strand.
CTTGGTCGCTTTATTGTTTATTGCTTAATTGTAAATCTGTTAAGCTACTGCAAGTCAAAATATGTTGTAAAATAATAAACCACTTAATGGTAAAACAAATCAGTTGTGGAACATAAATGGTGCATCTCTTTTAATCATGGACAAAGTCAGATCCCTGTTTGCTTGTGTCGTTAACTCCAATACCTTTCCCATACCAATATATTACCAATATGGACGAGTTTGCGTAGCGAAGCAACAACCTGCGCCACTTAATCCTGCATTTGCGTGTTTAGGTGCAGCCTTTTCATTTGGACACTGAAATTAGATTTCCAACACCCGCTGTCCCACCAGCCCAACCGAGGTCCTAGTGTTACATTTTAATACAGATTACAAGAAATCTAAAATAAATGCCTGTCAGACATTTATAAACTACAGTTATGTGCTCAGAATCTGTCAGGCCTGGGATAGGATATCAATTATACACTGCTATCTTAACTTCAGTTGAGTCTTCTTTATTGCAGAAACCAGCATGACAACATCACAGCATGACCAATTTAGTGGGGGAAAATCTTCTAGGTAGGTAAATCACTTTCAGCCCAGGGTTAACTCCAAGAAAGGTTCAAATTTGTTTGCATCCTATACTACCAACATGTGGAATTCCTTACCGACAGCCATAAAAGAGAGCAAATCCCTAATCTCCTTCAAGTCTGCCCTAAAAAGCCACCTACAGGAGGCTGCTACTCGTAACTGGGAATAATCAAAGCCTCTACTGCACATCCCGCTGTTCCTTCTGATTATTGCTTCTTGTTTTGTTTTTTCTGCTTTTGTTTTACCTAGCTTACTTGTCTCATCACCTTTTAGTCTCTCTCGGTGCAAAATAACAGTAATTTCCCCCCTTTTCTTTTTTTTTTTTATAATCTTCCCTACAAAGTACTGCTTCTTACTTGTATGTCATTCATTGTTATATGAGTTAAAAAAAGGTCTCCAATGTAAACAAGTGATAGATTTATTATAGTACCCTTGGGTAAATTTGGTTCACAATGAGTGCCTCCTCATACAATATAAAACCATACACTCAACAACACACGATAAGATAAAGTGACAACAGTGCTTTGGCTAAAAGAACAAAGAACAAGGACAGCCCCAAGATAAGAATCAAAATAAGTTAAAACATCAGTAGAAAAAAACACTAAAATATTAAAACCAAGCAAAAGGATAAAAAATTTGCCTTTTCATAAAAACAAGATAAAGGAAACAATACAAAACATAAATACAAAGTTATGTTGCAGTTCCCTCACTTATTAATGGCACTGATGGCTGCTGGTACAAAGCTATTTTTATAACGTTTCATTTTGCAAGCAGGTACCCTGAACCTCCGACCTGATGGGAGCAGCTGAAACTCACATTTAAGAGGTGGAAAGTGGAATAATGGAATTGGAATAATGCCTTTTAGTTGACTTTGTATCAGTGAATCTGTACTGTCATGAAACTGTACCTGATCCTATGCAATTCTTCTAATAAATTCTTCAATCAATCAATATGGTCATCTACAACTCTGCCTCTAATAACAATGCCCTCTAGTGACCTTATACTGTAACAACTCACTTAATTACAAGGCCGATCTTTGTTGACACTGAAATGCTGTGGACCTTCCTATGTGTGTAATTCCTATAATAGTCTAAATGAAAACACAAAGGGGAATTAAAGTACATGTATCTATTTTAATTATTTTTAGTTTATGTACACATTAATAGTCTCCAACTGAAACAGTTACGTTTTCTTTTTGTCTTTTTTACTCATGAGTCCCTCCGGCATTCACTGACTGATGACACAGAGGCATGTTTCTGTTCCACCTCTTTAGGAAAGTACATTGTCCATCTCATTTTTAGAGATATTTACACGAAGTCTTCGCTTTTTTTTTCGGTCAGAAATATGCTCTCTATCTGTATTGGAACTGTTATATCCTGCATTTGCAGTAGCATTGTCAGGCCTGTAGAGGGCATAGTTCGTTTATTTATCCGTTTTGAGATTTCCCCATAGTCCGTGAAAGTTACATGAAGTGAGGTAACCAGAAGTGTTTCTTCTTCTTCTTCTGACTGGGACGCATGTTTCTTGAGACTGCAGCTGCTGCTGCTGACGGACATCGGTCCTTCCCCCGTCAGAGAAACTAACATCGCAGTCACACATCTTTCAGACTGTAACTGTGCCCCATCATGCTCCTCTTTAGGGAAGTACATTTTCTATCCCATTTTTAGAAATATTTACACCTTCTTTTTTGTCAGAAAAGCCTTATCTCTAGTTACATCCATCCACCTCTGATTTGTTGTTCCCGTTGTTGCCACTAACCTCGCGAGAACTGCCGCCCAGGCTACAGCAAGTGATTTAAAAATTACAAATTATTACATTATAAAACTGGAAATTTACAGGAAAATACTAAAACGAGAGGATGGGGGGAAAGAGGGGTAAAATACTGTAGTTTCCCAGCCAAAACGGGAGACTTGACAGGTATGATTTGTGTAACCGTGAGAGGAATCACCTTTGGACTCTGACGTCATGTCCATGACAACCACGACGCTTCCTGTCCTCGGTGTTGCCGGTGTGTAAACTCAGCCCGGTCGTACAAAACAATCCCCTACACATTTCAAAAGTTGAACCAAAAGCCACAATGAAGCCGAATGGGGGGCACATTCTGCTGCTTTGGTTTCTGGTGTACTCGGGCAGGGCAGAGGCGATTGAACCCATCAGCACCAGCATCGCGGTCGGCGTGGCCGCGGCTCTCACGGGCTTCTTAGCCAGCTACCAGAACATCTTCTACTACTTCCACGAGTGCTGCCGACCAGAGTGGATTTCTTTAAATAAATCAGGTAATTCTTCAGCAAACACGCCTCATCCGACCATACCTATCAAGTCTCCCGTTTTGGCCGGGAAACTACCGTATTTCCCCCCTATTTCCCACCTCCCGTATTAGTATTTTCCCCATAAATGTCCTGTTTTAGAATATAATATTTATTAAACTGAAAACTGAATTGCAACTAGTCTCGCGAGAACTGCCACCTGTTGTAGCCTGCGTGGCAGTTCTCGCGAGGTTAGTGTCGACGGGAGCAAACTAGGAACAACAAATCAGAGATGGATGGATTTTTATTTTTTATTTTTTTTATTTATTTATTTATTTAAAATGGGACAGTGCATATTAATGAACATTCACATGTAAATATGCCAGATTATAGCCTAAGGCTAATTTCCATCTGTAGTCCCCTGGCAGGTTGATGGTAACATGAACATAAACGAATCAGAAAAAACAAAGACAGAAACACATAATACCACAACACAACACGAAAATCAGTACAAGGAATAAGAAAAAACAAAGACAGAAACACATAATACCACAACACAACACGAAACTTAGTACAAAGAATAAAAACAGGAGACCAACGACCAGTGTGTAAACGAGTCTAAACAGTAGAGTACAGTTATAGTGGATATATGTTGTGTTTATATTTTAAAGTGCTTAGTGCGAGGAGATAAATTATATTGCACGGGAACCAAAATGGAGTATACATATTGCACAAAACCCGTCGTTAATATAAAGTGCATAATCAAATTGCACATTGCTCTACCGTATCTCCACTAATTGTATTTAATATATACATATGTATATATACACATATATATACACACATACGCATGTACAGTACGTACACACACACATATACACACATATATATACATACACCTACACACACATATCCATACCCATGTCTACATACCCCAGACAAGCCCAATCTGAATTATGCATGATCACAGGTTTGGTTGCCTCTTAACCACATCTTCAAGTGTTTCTTAAATGTGGTGAAATTAGAGCACTCCCTTACCGAGGGTGGGATGCTATTCCAAAGTGCACACCCTTTATAAGATAGGGTATTTTGGGCAAAAGTTGTCCGCCTGAAACTTAGGTCACAATCCCCTCTATCAGTGGCTCTCGTCGCACGCAGAGTAGGGCCACGGGTAGATCTCTTTTTAATAAACATTTTCAGTGGCAGAGGAGCCAAACCATGTAATGTTTTATAGATAAGACCAGCAGATTTAAAATTTCTTAAGTTAGTAAAATTCAGAAAATTATATTTGTCTAGGATTCTACAATGGTGATAAGACAAGGGCTTCTTATCCAAGACTTTTAGCGCCTTTTTAAAACAGGACTCAATAGGGCTAAGAAATGATTCACAGGTGTAAGACCAGCTGGTGATACAGTAATCAATATGCGATAGAATCATAGAATGTAGAAATGTTAGGGCCGCACTGTCAGATAGGAATGATCTGATCTGTTTGAAATTGCGGATATTAAAGTTAACAGTTCTTACGACACTTTTAATGTGATTCTTAAAGGACAACGTTGAATCCAACGTGACACCAAGATATTTAAACTCACTCACGTTCTGGAGTTCCTCTCCCCTCAGATAAATTTTACAGGGGGACAGTTTAGTTGTTGGTTTACTGAAGGTCATACAGACTGTTTTTTTAGCATTTAGTGAGAGGCATGAATTAATCAGCCACTCCTGAATGTGGATTAGGGCAGTGGTTAATTTATTAGCTGCATCTTGGGGATTTTTAGCAAAAGTAAAGATCACTGTATCATCAGCATACATAAGGGTGTCGATATCTGTGCAGACATTTGGCAGTTCATTAACATATAAGGAGAACAGAAGAGGCCCAAGCACAGATCCCTGAGGGACCCCTACTGGACAATGCAGGTAGGGTGATTTGTGCTCACCCACTCTTACAGAATTTTTCCTGTTTGATAAATAAGATTTAATCCATGTAATGACATTATCAGAGAAATTAAAGCCAGAAAGTCTGGAGAGGAGGATATCATGGTTGACAGTGTCAAAAGCCCTTTTAAAGTCAATAAACACAGCACCCACACAAGGGTTTCTATATAGATAAAATTTGACCTTTTCGATAAAAACACAGGCGGCTGTCTCAGTCGAGTGGTGGGAACGAAAACCGAACTGCATAGGATGGAGAGGTGGACCACTGTTATTAAGATGTTCTATAATAGATGTAGCAATCCACTTTTCAGCAATTTTAGAGATCACTGAAAGGATGCTAATGGGCCTGTAGTTGGCAGGGTCAGTTTTGTCACCGGCTTTGAATACAGGGATTACTTTTGCCACTTGGATGTAACGTTGACCCAAAAGAATAATGATGAAAGGGTGCGTGCCTTATTTCAAAAAGATATTGTTGCTACCCCTAATATTACTGTTTATTGGAATCGTTTCACAGATCCTATTGATTGGAAAAAAAAACTTGGATGCTTCCTAACAAGTTTTTAATCACAAATAAGGTTAAGGAGGTCTCCTACAAAATCATACATAAATATTATCCTGCTAACCATTACATGCAGAAATTTAAAAAGGACATTAATACAAATTGTTCCTTCTGTAATTTACATCCAGAAACAGTTGTTCATTTATTCTGGCTTTGCTCTCATTCGAAAAAACTATGGGCAGATATTAGCAAATTTATTATTGACTCTTTTGCTATAGATTTTAATTTACATTGGGAAAATGTTGTTTTTGGTTTCCATTGTTTCCCTAAGAAAGAAGGAAAATGTTACTTTTTCATAAATCTGTTTTTATTTCTTGCCAAATTTCATATTCATAAGAGTACATTTTCAAAGAAAACCCCTTGTTTTTTTGTTTTCCAGAAAGAAATGGAACTTTACTTGAAATTAATCCTAAAATGAACAAATGAAAAGGCTATTAAAACCGTAGACTTGTATTATATGATTAATCTTCTTGAATAACAAACATCAGCCCTGGCACATGTTCTGTTTTTTATTTGTATACTGTTCTTGTATACTGTTTTGTGATAATTCTTTTAAATAAAGTTTAAAAAAATCTCAAAACGGATAAATAAACGAACTATGCCCTCTACAGGCCTGAAAATGCTACTGCAAATGCAGGATATAACAGTTCCAATACAGATAGAGAGCATATTTCTGGAGAAAAAAAAGCGAAGACTTCTTGTAAATATCTCTAAAAATGAGATAGACAATGTACTTTTCTAAAGAGGTGTAACAGAAACATGCCTCTGTGTCATCAGTCAGTGAATGCCAGAGAGCCACATGAGTGAAAATGACAAATTAAAAGAAAATTTTAAATGTTTTACTTGAATGTTTTACTTGTATATTAACTGAAAATATTTAAAACAAATACATGTGCTTTAATTCCCCTTTATGTTTTCATTTGGGCTCTAGGCTCTATCCTCGGAATTACATAGGAGGTACACAGCATTTCAAAACAGTGTCAACAAAGGTAGTCTTATCAAATTCTGAGCACGTAATTGTAGTTTGTAAGTGGTTGACAGGTAGTTATTTTAGATTTCTCGTAAACCGGGCTTAAAATGTAAGATAATGGACCTCTGTTGGGCTGGTGATGGAAAATGTCCCTTATTTTTAAATCCAAAACTTGACAGGTGCATCCGACACTGTTGCTTTGGACATGTTGATAATCATGAGTCTGTTGTGTTTTTAAACCTGTGCCATTATTTAGTTTAGTTTAGTTTATTAAAAAGGATCCCCATTAGTCTTCACCATGGGAAGACTATTCTTCCTGGGGTCTACACATAGACATACAAAAGATGACAATAATCCAACTCAAAAAGGGTGAAAAACATTCACTACAACTCCTGAAATAATAAATTGAACCAAAAATAAAAGATTAAGTAAACAACCATCCACATCTTAAGTAACAATATTTGCTACTATCACCAGATCCGTTCCACTTTTGAGCAAAATAGTTTGCAACGACTTTATTATTTATAATATACCCATACCTCTATTTATAGTAGTATAAATATATATCATAATATACTCATACATTATAATATACTCATACTTCTAAACTCTATATACACTCATAGCCTACAGTGATTTAGAATATATTTACTATTAAATTTATAATATATATACAATTTGCACAATAATCACAATATATACCTATGACCGATCATGACTTCCTTCTGAACCACAGCTGCTTCAGTCTCCTTTTAAAACTTGACACCTTGATTATTGCAACTATACATGGGGGGAGATGGTTCCAGTGTGACTGCTCTATACATTACTGTTTTTTTCAATGCATTGGTTGTCATCGTTAACCAGCTATAAAAAGCACATGCATTACTTTTTGCGCCTGTAAAATAAACAAGAATAACGAAAAATCGTCGCTTTTCTATCACTTTCTCCCCGGTGTGGTGTGCATTTTTTTTTCTCAACTTTATTGAAGCAAAAGACATAAGTATACACAGAATTGAGAGCAACATCAGACATATGTGTATACAACATAAACTACACAATTATACAGTCACAAATACGCCAGGGGAATTAGTCATTGACAAAGAAAAAAAAATTAAACAAATATCTTATATAGCTTACAAAGGTCATAAGTTTTAACAGCTTTTTTATTTACAGAATCAGATATGGAGAATATGTATTGTTTGATATATGCGGACAGCTCCGGAAAATTCGTCTTTTTATTTAAAAATTTGGATCTGTGGATATAGAATTTAGTTAAAATAACGAGCAAATTGATCAAATAAAATTTACAGTTGAGATTCCTGTCAAATTCAATATATCCAAACAATACATTTTTCCAGCACAAATTAAATTGGGGGTAGATTTGATCTACAATAAAGCGGGACAATTTACTCCACAGTTTTTTTTGTGTACAGGCAAGACCAAAATAAATGAATCAGTGTTTCATTGAGAAAACCACAAAAAGTACAACTCACATCAATGTCTTTCTTAAGTCTCTGTAAATAATGATTGGTAGGATAGAATCTGTGTAGCATTTTAAAGGAAATCTCTCCCCGGTGTGGTGTGCAGGTTGAGCACAGCTTTGTTTTGTGACGTCGACGTGACGTATGCGGATGTTGCCGCGCTGTAAAGGAAGGAGCTGGTTCGGTTTAACCGTTGCTGACGTTTTATTGTGGGGTTTTACATTTGATTTAGTTGTCGGAAACGACCCATGTGAGATATTAAAAGGGGTTTAACGATGAAACGGGCACATGTGCATGTGGTGTTGCACATTTTATTGATCGCCGGCGTGCTGGTGAGCGCGATTGAACCGATCACCACAGCATTTGTCGTGGGTAGTGCGGCTGTGGGAACGTATAAGTACTTCTCCAAGTATTTTGTAGAGAGTTGCGACTCGAGATGGATTTCTTTCAATGCAACAGGTGAGCATGCACACCCCGCTTTGATGCAACTAAAGGGATCAGATTTGAAAAAAGAGAAAATTATGCATCCAGGTGAACATGGCGCTGCGCGAGGGTGCTTTTATTTTAAACCCGGTTAAACTCAACTCAGCTAAATATACGGGTTAAGAAATGTCCTTTCAGAAGTAAAACTTGTTCTGTTCAAAAAGCCAGAGAAATGCAGTGCAACCGCTCCCTTCTCAAGCCTGGGTTTACAGCTCTGTTCAGAGCTATGCATGTCCTGAAAGTCACTACGTGACGTCATCAGCTAACGTGGATAAATTGCCACATGTTTAAAGTTATAATGAATTAGATTAGATCATATAGTCCTTTATTCACCCCTCAGTGGAAAAATTGTGGAGCAGTAGTACACACAACACACACATGCAGAGAAAGGATAAAAAAAAGTATGAAATATATTATTACAAAATATAAACTGTATATACAGTGGAATAAAAATAAAAGTAGTGCAGTACAAGAAGAAAAAAATAATGCAGGTGCAGGATGCGTAAAAAAAAAGCAGGTTATTTATCATTACTTTTGTCAGTTTCAAGTTATTTTAGTGATCATTGTGGGTTTTTATTTTTTTAATGTAGGGGTACCAACAAATATGTCGTCACGTGTACCTGTAATGCCTATAAGTTCAAACTGAAAAATTGTCCGTGTCTTTTAATTTGAAACTTGCTATCAGTGGGGAAATTCGCTTTGTGCAGCAGTAGTACACACAACACACACATGTAGCGAAAGAAGGATAAAAAAGTAAGAAATATATCATTACAATATATAAACAGTATATACAGTGGAATAAAAATAAAAGTAGTCCAGTACAAGAAGAAAAAAAAGATGTAAGAGAAATAAATGAATTGGTGGGAGAGGTAAAACAGAATTTAAAAACATGGTATATGCTTAGAACTTTAACCTTAAATTAACCTTTTTGCTCGTTGTTGTTTTTTTTTAAATGTCACAATTCTAACTCTCATCCTTTATCCTGTAGGCTAATTGAATAATGATAAAATAATTACATAAGGGTCAAAGACGTATAAGGCCTTTGAGTAGCCCATTTTAAAAATACTTAAAATAAAGATATTTTTGGCCATTTTCCAAACATTTGAAATATAATGTACACATACATGTATGTGAAAACTTCAAACAAAGGTATTTTAGTGTTTTTAAACCTTTAAACCGTCATTTGGGGCGACCATTTATCTCAAAATTAATAGATTTCCATAACAAAATTTATATTTTAATAAGTATCAGTAATTAAATTAACTGTTCAAGACAGATAGACACATTTTTCCTTTCATTTTTTGAAAACCATTTTTAAATACATTCTATCCATAATGGCAGTGTCACCCTCTTACTTACTCTAAAATTCATAAAACTGATTTAAAATGCGTACAAGGTGTATCCACTTATGCATGCTATACCAATAATGTATATTTGAACCAAAACTGATAGACATTCAATTTTGAATTTGATACAGAATCTCCATTTGTTGGTTACCCCACATGACAGGTGGTCACCCCACATGATGCTTTCAAGTTTAATCAAATATAACAGGCTAACAGTTAGCTATATGATCTAAGCTAGCTACTTCTCACCACATATCACTAACAAATTTACCTTCAAAATATAGATTTGCAAATAAAACAAATTATTTACAGTTTTAGGGTGGTCACCCCACATGATATCAAAATGTGACGTATACACTGCAGCAGTTAGAAAGAGGATTTATTTGTAAAGGAGAGAGAGACTACTGACCTGCAGGTTGTCTCTCTGGGACCCTCATGGAGTAACTGGCTGATGCAACATCCTCTTTGAGATGATTGTCAATATAAAAGTCCCTCAATTGTATTTTTTTCATGGTCACCCCAGATGATAATTCAGACAATGAACATATTCGGACAAGATTAGTTTGTGTATTATGATTGAAATGTGTGTACAAATGTTCCATAACTTTGTCAATAAATCTAAAACACGTTTGAAAGTATGCCCAATAGGGCAAGCATTATTTTTAAATTGTTTTAATGTGATTTAAAACCAGTTGTCTAAACAGAAGTCAAGGCCGGACGGTCACCCCACATGATGTTTTCACACTTCAGATGGCAGAAAATGACCAATAACCAACATGTTTAAATAAAATAAGAGTGGGCACATGTAGAAGGAACGTATTAGACATACATGTTATATTTTTTATTCATTTTTATGTTTATTATTAGGTAAAAAGTTCCATCGGACAGAAAAAGTAAGCGTCACATCTTTGACCCAATAACATAAGGTACTATCAGGTCTTGAAAATATTACAGAGCTAGGCCGTTTTGGGTTTTATATGCAAGTAATAACATTTTGAATTGTATTGGAAGTTTTATGGGGAGCCAATACAATAGGCCGGGGTGAACATCTCCACCTCTGACTGGAGCAGGCAGGAGCTGCTGCCTGAGCTCTGGGCTGCCTTGAGAGTGCCCTAGTATGTTAGAGAAGCCCACGCACCGGGTTCTCGCCGAGGAACGAGTAAATACATGATACACCTGAAAAAGTTGCTAGTCGCATTTTTGGAAATCAAAAAGTCACTAGAAAGTTAAAAGTCAGTAAGTTGGGAGCATTGTTAACAAGCCTAGTTTGGGGGGCGAAGTCGGAAACTCAAAGCTCGGTCACTGTCTTCTGTGGAACGGGTCTTACAGAAGAACTGGCACCTCTAAAGAGGCCTTATCAGACCACAGCGCTGTAGATGGCAGTCTTTACCACATAGTGAACTGCCAGAGTATTTTCAACATATCGTTGCATGTGTTGCGCTATTAAGGATGAGATACAACTAGCACATGTATCTAAGAGCTGGAGGGAGATTTGTGCCCTGCTGCCTCTCACGCTGCATAAAACATTCATATAGTTTTCATACTTAAGAAAAAAAAAGACTCATGAGCAATGATATTGTGAAAATAAATTATTTTAAAATACAAAGCTGAAGGCTGAACTGTTAAAGATGTATGTCTAAAATGTCATCTGATAAGGATCTTTGCAAGATTTGTGATTTACCAGAGTAGCTCGAGAAAGTTGTTTCAGCTACATGTTTGCAGCCTCTAATCCTGTTGAACCTTCTCTCTGAACTCTAGGTCTACAGACCGACCTGGAAAACAAACTATTTGGGCAGCACATTGCATCAGACATCATTTTCAAAGCCGTGAAGGGATTCATGAGCAACGAGAACCCGAACAAGCCCCTGGTGCTCTCTCTGCACGGATGGACTGGCACAGGGAAGAACTTTGTTAGCAAGCTTATCGCGGATAACATTTACAAGGAGGGAATGGACAGCAAGTATGTCCATATGTTCACATCCACGCTTCACTTCCCACATCCCAGTCAAAATGCCCTTTACAAGGTAAGGAATAGAGTCGATATAAGCGAATAGTGACGTCGTCCTAGTCAGATCCTTGCATCCGTTGAATGTGCTGCTGTCTCTCCTCAGGCTCAGTTACAGAAGTGGATCAAAGGCAACGTCAGTAACTGTGAACGCTCCATGTTCATCTTTGACGAGATGGACAAGATGCAGCCCGGTTTGATTGACAGCATAAAGCCGTACCTGGACTACTATGTCAAGTTGGATGGAGTTTCTTATCGGAAATCAATCTTCATCTTCCTCAGGTGAAAGACTGAAAACATTTCCAAAGGTCGGGGTTATGTTTTAGGATGGTTTTCATTAGCAAGATCTGGATCTGCTTCCATATCGCATACCGGTTAATTACAGTCCAGTTAAGTACAGTCGGTTTCAGTTTAGTGATTTTTCAATTCAGTCTAAAAGAATCCAGAGTAGGGGTGGGTATTGGGAAGGACCTCACGATAGGATACGCATCACGATACTTGAGCCACGATACGATACACATTGCGATATCCCAATTATGCGATATCCCGATTATTATATTCTACATAGTTCACCGAAAAATTTAAAAATGCATTACACATCTTAAAATCCAAGTTGTATATATGTACATCAGATGATAGTGATGGATCTTAAAATCCGAGTTGCACGTTCATCAGATTACAGTGACAATTCATGGGACAAACTGAGTCAAAACAATGTTTTATTATAACTATACAAGCTAAAGTTACAACATATTTGTATATGTTTTTCATATTATTTACATCATATGAAATTAACATTAAATTTAGTATGAGGTTGCTTTAATTATGTGGCAAATGATAATAAACACAAGAAAGATGGGTACTAAAACCAACGACAGGCACAGTGATCAGTCAGTATAGATATAAATCCATAAATAAATAAACCTCTGTCCATTATTTTTCATTTTTTAAGGACAGGCAATTGTGTTATATAAAAAATAAATTATAAAATGAAATAAAACCTGAGCTCAGTGCAGGGCCCTCCCAGGGTTGGTAGAGAGTGGCAATGCCCAGGACTGTCACTTAGGTAGGAGCACTGGGTGATATAATGGGAAAAAGATCGGGGATAAAAAAAAAAAATCGATATTCAAATTTTGAATATCGATATTGAATCGGCTTGAAAAGTATCGCGATATATTGCCATATCGATATTTTTGCCCACCCCTAATCCAGAGTATTAATTATCTAGAAATTAGAGGTCCCTAAATTGTTGATCGGATTTAGAAAGAGCAAAAATTTGAAATATGAAGGGATTCTGTTAAAGAAAACATTTGCTTCATATCCCCAATTGAACCTAGTTAGAACAATGTGCTGTCTAACAAACAGGAAATCGAGTGTTCACCGGCTTTTCCACTGCTATTCAGTGACAGGAGGTGGGTGTGAATGTGGAGATGTTTGTTTCAGACGGGGTTGAGCACGGCTTCCTTCCATTGCAACGCCAGTGTTTTGGTAGTTTTTTTGAGGGAGTGACATCTTCACTCTGATCTCGATCAGTCAGAAAAAGGCATCAGTCAAAATATGTGTATTTTTTTTTCTATTAAGTTGGAGCTGAAATATGGAAACAGACGTTTTTATGTCTGATAAGAAAGAGTTAACAAGCAACAACACAATATGTTGGAGCACACAGCATTTTAAACTACTTAAGTGGTTATTTTGATGTGAACTTGCTCATTTTTCACTCAAAAAGCTTGATTTGCTGGATGAGGAAATGAAAATACAGTCGTTGCTTTTCATACATCAGCTCATACATCACATTGTTTTTTTAGGTTTTCTTATTTTTACCTGTTTACAACATTGCTTCAATTTCTTGAGGTGTTGTGGGTTTTTGTGTAGTTCTATTATTGTCACAGCATTTCCATCGGGACTTGGACTGCAGTTATCGAATTTAACTAATCGATTATTCTATTGAATATTCCATCAATTAATCGAGTACTTGCATAAAACATACTTTTGCTTAATTAAAGCCCAATTACAAATATACAATAGAAAAAAAGACAGATTACTTAATAACACCAACTAATTTGTTTCCTTTATAAGAAAAATTGACATCTACCTACATATTATGCAAACTAGTCACTATTTGTTACATTTTCCAAAGAAAAAGGTTCAAACTTAAAATAAAATAATTTCCCACTTATTTTTCTAAGTATCAAAAATAAAATAAAAAACATTCTTAAACATTGCCTTTAAATTATGCAGCTTCACATTCAGAACCAACACATTTAAACAGAAATTCTTATACAATGTGGACCGGGTCCATCATTTTTAATTTAAAATGATCCCACACCTTTGACATCTTCTGTGTCTTCCTCTTATTACTTTGGCTTGGCTGCGTTTGCTCATTCTCGCTGTCGCTGTTTTTTTTGGTCCTGGACGGCGTCTGTACAACTAAACCTTTGACATGCGTTAGGAAAAGGACGCCGCCGTCCTCCGCTTTATAGGGGATGCATACTTTATTATGTTTACCCGTAGATATACACAATAAAAGCCTTTTATTATGTATATCTATGTGCGTACCTGTAAGCACGTTGTCTCACACCTTGGACACAACGTTTAACTAAGGATCTTACTATTTGAGTTTATAACAATGGATGAAGAGGAAGAAAGTCATAAAATCACTTATAAACATACCATTTTATTGAAATAATAACAATAACAACAATAGAAACAGCACAAATCACAATAAATGCTGACTCATATTTATAAACGTCTATTAACTTATATAAATATATATTTACATGGTAAAATAAAACAGCAATAACAACAATAACAATCGTAACTGTAGCGTTAAGTATAATAATAATAATAATAATACATTTTATTTGTAAAGCACTTTTCATAAAATAAAAGTGCTACAGATACAAAATAAACAAAAATGAATAAAATCAAGACACATAAAAAACCAGAAGTAAAAGCATAAAAGCACAGAGACAATAAAAACATCTATAAAAGACCAGGGAAAGACTTCCTGAACAGAAAAGTCTTCAGCCCCTTTTTTAAAAGTGTCCACAGACTGGGGTCGATGTAGGTGTTCAGGGAGGGAGTTCCAGATGTGGGGGCAGCGGAGCAGAAGGCTCGGAAGATGTAGAAAGTCATGTAATTACTCATTTATATTTACAATACTAGTATTTTACAATAAGATGTAAAAAGGCATGTAATGACTAATATTTAGAAATAAAAAACAAATAAAAACACCCATAACAATAACAATATTCCCAAAAGAATGAAGGTTTAAAAAAAAAGCTGCTAAACACAAAAACAGCAAAAAAGTTACCACCTACTAAACTAAACACAACTAATTAACTTTTAAAGGTATTGTGACATCATTTTTAACATGCTTTTAACACTATTAAAAGTCTTGGCCAACATCCCTCAAATGTGTCTAAAAGAGTGTAACAAGAAAAACTTCACTCTAGTACTCCATTCTGTCCTTTTTATGACAGTGTTTTTTTGTGCCGTGAAAAACGGGTCCTTTTTCCCCTTTCCTGTCAATCATTGCCCCGCTCCTCCTCCCAACCTCCTCCAACCAACCGCTACACACCTCTGCCGTCTTCACACACACGCGCGCACACCGACCACAAACACCGACACACAGCCCAGACAGGGCGACTACAGCCCGGTGATGAAGTCCAACCGGGACCAGAGGACCGGTGTCGTGCCAAAAAGTGATTGCCTGCCAGAATCTGATTTCTCCCCTGAAAATGGGTCTTTTTACCTGCCAAAAATTGATTGAAGGCCAAATACAGTTAATAAAAGGTTGTTTCTACCTAAATATGATTTGATCTCATTCTTGAACTTTATAATATAAACACCAGAGCTCACAGGATTGCGTTTAACTCTTTTAAAAGGACCATTACAACACAAAATAGGCATTTTCACCTGCCAAAAATTGATTGAAGGCCAAATACAGTTAATGAAAAGTTGTTTCTGCCTAAATATGACTTGATCTCATTCTTGAGCTTCATAATCTGAAAATCTGACATTTTAGCGCTATCGTTCAACGGGCTGCTGTGCGCGCTCCCGCGGCCAGAAATCAGAAGAAATCAGATTCTGGCAGACAATCACTTTTTGGCACAACACCGGGACCGCAGCTCCCCGCGAGCAATACACTCACAGCGACGTCGGAGAGTTAAGCCTCTTTAAGCGACAGGCGAAGCATGCACGGAAAAGCAGCAGGGCGAAGCAGACAGTCCACAGCAAACAATCACAAAAATAAAGGCATGTAAATAAAGTGTCCCCTTATCTTAAGTCCAGTCAGTGGCCGCGGGTCTTCTTAGCTGTTTTCCTCCGGTGATTAGAACAAAAGAGGCTCTAACAGCTCCGTGTTAAGCCTGATTTATGGTTCCGCGTTAAATCGACGCAGCGTACGGTGCGCGTCGCCGCGTAACCCTACGCCGTAGGCTCTGCGTCGGTGTAACGCGGAACCATAAATCAGCCTTTATGGTGCGCTGGAGAGGAGAGGAGGCAGGGATCTGGGTGGAGGGGGCGGTGATTTAGCGGGCCCTGACGTCACGGCCCGCCACCAAACCAGGTGCGCCGTTTTTGCACAGTTATGCGGAAAATCCCAGAAAGCACACAATACACTGAATGTTAAAAGTTCGTTGTTTTTTGGGTGTAATTGATGTCAAGACACCCAACAAAACACAAAAAATCTAGAAAAATGTGTTTTTCATGTCACAATACCTTTAAGAAGCAGGAGGGTCCTTGTTTTCTGTTTTTTTTTCGCTTTTTCTGTAGCCCTTTTCTCCAAAATACAGCCCTCTATTCATCATACGATTATGTCTCTGTTTCTCCACAGTACCAGTTGCCGAAATACTGCGTGTGTGATGGCGTTTTTCGGCTTTTTTTGCACTTGCTGCAAATAACCACATCTGTCTTTTTTGTGTATTTTCTTTTTCCTTGGGCTGTGTGCTCTTCTACTTGTTTCCTACGTCGGCTTTCATCGTGTGCTTGTGTCTGGGTGGATTGTGATGATAAAGATATATATGAAAGTATGTATTGTGAGCCACCAGGTGCAGCCATCACCTGTGACAATTTGGAGAAAAACTCCTTTATGTTTTGTTAGATTGATCTACAAAGCCAAATCATGCTCATCTGATTTACTCCTATATCCGATTTTCAATCATTATAATTCGCCAAGGTTTGTTCATAAAAAGTTGATGATCCTTTGTTGTCTTTTTGCACTGCATTGTATTGTTTATTCGTACATAACTTTACATTCACAGGATTTAGCATCAGTCCCAAAACCACCTTTACGAGTAACATCACCGTTAGTAGCATGTACGTTACAGAGCTATGGCCCAGATCTTCCTATAAAAATGTATTTGCACTTACTCCTGAAACGTCCGGAAAATGTTTGGGGGGAGGATTTGCTGTAGTCTGAACAATCTTCAGGCTGGTTTTTCTGAACAGCGTAAACTTGAAAAAACATCCCCAGCAGCTCTGCAGCGGGCGGAGCCTGTACTGTACTCACTCCTGATTGGTCAATTTCTGGATGTCGCCAGGACATCCAGAAATTGACCGAGTCCTAATTGGTCGGAGCTGTTAATTCTTGGTTAATTCTTGGATCGATCGTCTTTGATTTCATCTTTGACAGCAACGCTGGAGGGGACAGCATCATACAGACGGCTCTAGATTTCTGGAAAGCAGGACGAGACCGGGAGGAGATCAAGCTCAGAGACCTGGAAACATCACTGTCTCTCTCCGTCTTCAACAACAAAGAAAGTGAGTGGAGACTACATGAATATGTCACATACCCGTTTTTGAAACAGACTTCCTCCAACTATGTTAATCTCCTCCTCCCAGGTGGATTTTTTCGCACCAGTTTGATTGATAAGCACATGGTGGACTTCTTTGTCCCGTTCCTGCCTCTGGAGTACAAGCACATCGTCCAGTGCACCATGGCCGAGATGAGGAACAGAGATCGTAAACCGGACCAAGACGTGGCGGACATGGTTGCCAGAGATTTAGTGTATTTCCCCAAATCGGAGAGAGTTTTCTCTGTCAAAGGCTGCAAGACGATAGAGACCAAACTGGATTACTACACATAATCAAACAGACACAGTTAGGCACTAAATGACTTTTGAAACAAAAAACTCTCACAGCCAAATGACTAAAGAGAGGAAGTTGAGCTCACTGAAGCTGACTGTGTGGGTCTTTGTCTGCCCTTGTGGCCATGGAGATGACACTTTTTCCGATGGTGCATCGCACTTACACTGAATGAAGGAGCCGATGGAGAGCTTGGCACCAGCAGAAAGTAAATTTTAAATGATTGAAATGCGAACCGTAGTAACCTTTTAAGAAGCTTTAATGTCTGCTTATGTCTGACTTTTTTCTTGAAGACCAAAGGTGTCCTATCAGTGAAACAGTAACCTTTGGGGATTTTTCTTCAAACTTGTTGAATCCTGGAAAGATCTGCCTTAATTTTTCTTATCACAGTTTTGTATTAACTGTTTTTTTTTTTGGTTTTTTTTTTTACGATAAACCCACCATCCGAATAATTTCATTCGGTCATAAAACTTAAATAATTTCATTCGGTCATAAAACTTAAATCCACTGGCACAGCAGAATCTAATCTGGTTTCTACCAAACACCGGACATAAATGTTATAGAAGAGTAAAATCTCAAATGTTTGTTTGGATAGTTACATTTCAGAATGTAAACTTGACTGATTGTGTTTTAAAACATCACTGGAGCTGCATGAACTACACATCGGGGGGGGCGGGGGGATTTCATTCATAAAAACGTAATTTCTTTTACTGTACTGAAGGTGTTTTAACTAATTTTGTAAAATTACTTTGGAAGTAAAAATGATTGACCCTCATCACCAAAATAAGTTCTGTGAAACAACAAAGCTCTCACGTTTTCTGTTTTCTGCATCTCGCTGTTGGACCTGGAAGGTGCTGCAAAGGTATGGAGCTAGAACAGTCTCAATAGTAACAAATGCACACACCGATTCACAAATGCACAGGACAAGATTCACAAATGCAATGGACAATTCACACTGTATTTCCGATGCACACACAAATATTTGTCTGGGAACAATGGCCCTCAGATTTCGAGATAATGGTAGAACCAACCACAACAATGATTTTTATTATCTTTAGGGTCTTCTATTAGTGCAATTGGATGTTGTAGTTTTTTAATTTTGGGGGGGGGGGGGTTGTTTTTTTTGCCTCTTCTTTAGAACTACTCCAAACCCTGAAAAGGGGCCAAATTGGGCCAGTTCGAATAGAGGAAACGTGAGAAAGCCCATATCTTAAGAATGCTCACTCTTTTCTGCATCAAACTTGCTGAGGTATGAACCAGGTGACTGTCCATCATCATCAAACAGTCAGATAATGATTTACCTGAGAAAATAGTGAAATAAAACACTGCAATAATACCTTTTAGTTTAGGCGGAAATTGTTCTTTTTGGTAATAAGAACATATAAGACTTCTTCACTTTTCTCTCATTTATCAGAAAAACATAAATCCCTATAAAATATACTGTTACTTAGTTGTCTTGAATGCTATTGAATACTAACCAGTGGTTTTATGGAGATATCTGGTACAGTTCTCTTGAAAATGAGATTTCTTTAGACACAGCCCCTCTCTGAAACAGTCAAATTAAGTCATTTCGAATGGAGGATTAGTGGCATAATATACTATTAGTTAAGTATGCTCTGATGGTAATCATATTTGGAGAGGAGAATGTCAGGTGGCTGAATTACATCACCAGATAGTCAGAATGTGACTAACCCAATACAATTACGTTTACCTATATTACACGCCTCTAAAATGGAGATACGTGTCACAATAAATTTACCCAAACTGGAACATCAATCCAATCTACATATATACACAGTGCATCCGGAAAGTGTTCACAGCGCTTCACTTTTTCCACATTTTGCTATGTTACATTCTTAATTTGATTTAATTCATTTTTTCCTCAAAATTCTACACACAACACCCCATAATGACAACGTAAAAAACGGTTTTTTTTTTTAGATTTTTGCAGATTTATTAAAAATGAAATCCTATGTACATAAGTATTCATAGCCTTTGCTCAATACTTTGTTGATGCACTTTTGGCAGCAATTACAGCCTCAAGTCTTTTTGAATATAACGCCACAAGCTTGGCACACCTATCTTTGGGCAGTTTTGCCCATTCCTCTTTGCAGCACCTCTCAAGGTCCATCAGGTTGGATGGGAAGTGTCGGTGTACAGCCATTTTCAGATCTCTCCAGAGATCTTCAATCAGATTCAAGTCTGGGTTCTGGCTGGGCCACTCAAGGACATTCACAGAGTTGTCCTGAAGCCACTGCTTTGAAATCTTGGCGTGCTTAGAGTCGTCGTCCTGCTGAAAGATAAACCTTCGCCCCAGTCTGAGGTCAATAGCACTCTGGAGCAGGTTTTCATTCAGGATGTCTCTGTACATTGCTGCATTCATCTTTTCCTCTATCTTGACTAGTCTCCCAGTTCCTGCCACTGAAAAACATCCCCACAGCATGATGCTGCCACCACCATGCTTCACTGTAGGGATGGTATTGGTCTGGTGATGAGCAGTGCCAGGTTTCCTCCAAACATGACGCCTGCTATTCTCACCAAACAGTTCAATCTTCGTCTCATCAGACCAGATAATTTTGTTTCTCGTGGTCTGGGAGTACTCCAGGTGCCTTTTGGCAAATTCCAGGCGGGCTGCCATGTGCCTTTTACTAAGGAGTGGCTTCCATCTGGCCAGGCCTGATTGGTGAATTGCTGCAGAGATGGTTGTCCTTCTGGAAGGTTCTCCTCTCTGACAGGGTGACCATAGGGTTCTTGGTCACCTCCCTGACTTGGTCCTTCTCCCCCGATCAGCTCTAGGAAGAGTCCTGGTGGTTCCCAACTTCTTCCATTTACGGATGATGGAGGCCACTGTGCTCATTGGAACCTTCAAAGCAGCAGACATTTTTCTGTACCCTTCCCCAGATTTATGCCGCAAGACAATTCCTTTGACTTCATGCTTGGCTTGTGCTCTGACATGCACTGTCAACTGTGGGACCTTATATAGAAAGGTGTGTGCCTTACCAAATCATGTCCAATCAACTGAATTTACCAAAGGTGGACTGCAATTAAGCTGTAGAAACATCTCAAGGCTGATCAGTGGAAACAGCATGTGCCTTAGCTCAATTTTGAGCTTTATGGTAAAGGCTGTGAATACTTATGTGCATGTGATTTCTTAGTTTTGAAGTTATGAAGCAGTAAATCTAAACAGCTTCACATGGATTCCGATGTCCTCTTCTGTTTCAAAACAAAGACACGTGTCTTTGGAGAATATGATGTGTCATGAATTGGCTGCTATCCCTCCCTCTCTCTTCTATGATGATGGAGCGATGAGAAAAACCACAAAAGCAGATTTTGCAAAAAAACTGTAGTGTGTAGTAGAAGTGATGCAGGAGCTGCCTGACATCACAGAGAAATCTACATATATCATTGATGGCATGGCAAGCTTCAAGTCCTCCATGATTCCACCTTTCAGACCTTCAGTGAGCTAGCAGAATGCATCCTGACAAAGATCTGGTCACTTCTAAATAGAGAACCAGAAATGCATTGTGTGGTCATGGTATTTGACAGGTATGACAACACACAGTCAATCAAAGGAGAGGTGCAAGTGGTGGAAAAGCTACACATGTTATCACTGGAAACACAAATGTTCCAAACTATAGGAAATACATGAGGAGTAATGGAAACAAGTCTGCACTGTGCAAATTTGTGAGCAACTACATTGTCACTGTAGCCCCACAGAGACTACATCCAGATGACTCCATCATCTTGGCTGGTGGATTTGACCAGGGTGAGGAGGTGAAGAGCATCTGCACAGCAGGAGTCAGCAGTTTGACATCACTGTATAGTAATCAGGAGAAGGCTGATACAAGGGTGGTGCTACATGCCATTCATCTAGCAGAGTCATGTTCCTGCATCATTGTGAGGTCAGATGACACAGATTAAAAAGTCCTACTGATTTACTATGCAAGCAAAGGAATGTTTGGCTCATCTCTGCTGTACATGCATGCAGGCCATGGAATACGGGAGAGATTTGTCCCCATCAACAAAATAGCCAAAAACCTTGGAAAAGACATGTCCAACTGTCTACCAGCATGTCATTCACTTACTGGGTGTGACACAACAAGCAGTCTCTACAGAATTGTGAAGACTACAGCGTTCAACAAACTGAAGAACAATTTCAAGGAGCTCAAAGATCTGGCCCATTTTGGACTCTCCTTCAGTTTAGAAGACTCTTTAGCAGTTGCAAGAGAACTTGCGCTTCTGCTTTATGGAAACAGGAAAAAGGACAATGGAAAGATGTACACAAATTTGGATGAATTGAGATTCATCATTGCATTAACAACAGATGCATCTTCTGCAAATCTGCCACCAACAGAGGATGCATTTGAACATGTTAAAAGATGCATGTATCAAACAGCGATATGGGTCCACAGGCACATGCCCAAACCACCATTATGGATTCCAATCGGCAAAGGATGGATGGTCAGAGATGGAGCCATTGAACCGATCCTATTCACAAAACCCCCAGCACCAACAGAAGTGAGAGACATAATCCATTTGTATTGCAAAGATGCAAACTGTGGAGAGGGTGGAAAGTGCCAGTGGAGTTCTGTACCTGCTGTGGAGAATTTCAAAATCTGTTGCAAAATGTGCCTGAGGAACCTGACATTCAACACTGCAGGGGTAGGCAACCTATGGCACATGTGTTTGTAAAAATGCATTGGAACTCACCATTTCTCTTAAAAACTGTATGACTTTTTTGGTAAAATTGTATTATTTTTTTCACAAAGGTTTACAACCTTTTCCATGAAATTCTATGACTTTTTCCTGGTTCCAGAAATGTTATGACTTTTTTTTCCAATAAAGTGTATGACTTGTCATTGGGTATTCTGTTTGTATGTTTGAAGTACTACTATATATGTAGATTGGATTGATGTTCCAGTTTCGGTAAATTTATTGTGACACGTATCTCCGTTTTAGAGGCTTGTAATATAGGTAAACATAATTTTATTGGGTTAGTCACATTCTGACTATCTGGTGATGTAATTCAGCCACCTGACATCCCCCTCTTCAAATATCATTACCATCAGAGCATACTTAATTTATAGTATATTATGCCACTAATCCTCCATTCGAAATTACTTAATTGGACGAAATTTAATTTTCAAGAGAACTGTACCAGATATCTCCATAAAACCACTGGTTGGTATTCAATAGCATCCAAAACAACTAAGTAACAGTATATTTTATAGGGAGAGAAATGAGAGAAAAGTGAAGGAGTCCTATGTTCTTATTACCAAAAAGTACAATTTCCGCCTAAACTAAAGGTATACGATTACAGTGCTATATTTCACTAATTTCTCAGGTAAATCATTTTCTGACTGTTTGGTGGTGATGGACAGCCACCTGGTTCATACCTCAGCAAGTTTGATGCAGAAAAGAGTGAGCATTCTCAAGTTATGGGCTTTTTTCCTCCCGTTTCCCCTATTCGAACTGGCCCAATTTGGCCCATTTTCAGGGTTTGGAGTAGTTCTAAAGAACAGGCAAAAAAAACAAATTTCCCTTCCAAAATCAAAAACCACAACATCCTATTTCACTAATAGGAGACGCTAAAGATAATAAAAATCATTGTTGTGGTTGGTTCTACCTTGGGTAGGGGTATCTCGAAAACTAAAGCCTTTTTTGAGGACTTGTTCCTAGACTATATAACCTGATTTACAAACGGTTGGTGGTCTGTGGACTTTGCTGCATTTATGTGTGAATTTTGAGACTCCCCTGACTTGCCTCAATCCACAAATGTCGTTTTCTAAACAGAATATTCTGCAATCAATCAGATATCTTCTTTGTTTCAGCCAATCATAAGAACGCACACAAAATGGGGACTCATTTACTCATAAGCCAATTACATTAAGCCATTCAAACCACTATATGCGGTGTCGGTGTTGGAGGTAGCATCACTACTGTATTCTCTCCGCCTGTCAACTACTACTGAGAATACAGTATTGTATGGCAAGCCGTTTTAAAATTTAACAGCTAGACTGGATATGTGTTGCAGATATCCACAATTCAAATCTTCCTAGTCAAAAAGATCATTTCAGATATCTACAATTACATTCTTCCTATCCACAATAGTCATTTCAAATATCCACAACATCATTCTGCCTGGGAAAAATTACGTCACCTTTGCCATTCATGTGTGTGGGGTTTCTAATTACAGATATCTACAATTCAGTTGCAGATATCTGCAATGTGAGTTACGGATATCTGCAACTGAATTACGACTAGCTGTAATTCCAGTTTCAGATATCTACAATTTAATTCTGACTAGTCCTAATTCCAGTTCAAGATATCTTTAATTCCCCTCAAT
Source organism: Cololabis saira (assembly GCF_033807715.1). NCBI lineage: Eukaryota > Metazoa > Chordata > Actinopteri > Beloniformes > Belonidae > Cololabis > Cololabis saira. The sequence goes on from NC_084597.1 coordinate 16,361,636, forward strand.
TCAAGATATCTACATCGTCCTTTTTTAGATATCTTAAATTAAGTTTTGACTAGTCAGAACCAAGTTGTAGATATCTTGAACTGGAATTATGACTAGTCAAAATTACGTTGTAGATATCTAAAACTGGTATCATGGATAGTCATGATTTAATTGTAGATATCTATAATCAAGTTATGAAATTATTTTTAATTAAAGAAATCTCAAATTGGAGATATCTTTAACTTCCATTCTGTCTAGTCAAAATGTAATTACAGATATCTTGAATTAGAGTTTTGACTATTCAAAGTGATGTTATAGATATCTTGAATGACAATTCTGACTAGTCAAAATGCAGTTGTAGATATCTGCATTGTTAATTCTGGATAGTCAAACTTAGCCATTAAATGTTAAAACGGCTTGCCATGGTATTGATGCTTCATCCAACACAGATGCTTCGAAGCACGAATGAAGCTGTTGTGGTGAAGCAGTGGGCCGGAGCTTGCTTCATGTGACGTCACTGCTGCCGTTCGAAGCACTTCACTGCTTCATTCAGACCGAGTCAGCTGACTGTTCAGGCTCCGCCTATCAACTCAGAACTTTATTTAAATTTTGCAAGTCAAACTTTATTAACAATTGAAGCAACAACAACACAGAGATATGTTTAGATGCTACACTCTTATCACTCATGGTGCACCAGCAACCACAACATCACCTGTGAAAACAATCGCAACCAAACAACAATAAAAAAAAAAACTAAAAATCGTCAAAACCACATATAAAACACACAAAACCACAGTTAGTGAATGAAACCTCCAAACTAAAATGGCATCCCATGAGTCCCATCTGACAGTGCTTCAGCATGGACAGCTGACACTACAATAACATGTGGTTTGTATGTAGTTACACAACTGATTGATGCTACCTCCAACACCGATGCTTCGAAGCACGAATGAAGCTGTTGTGGTGAAGCAGTGGGCCGGAGCTTGCTTCATGTGACGTCACTGCTGCCTTTCGAAGCGCTTCACTGCTTCATTCAGACCGAGTCAGATGACTGTTCAGGCTCCGCCTATCAACTCAGAACTTTATTTAAATTTTGTAAGTCAAACTTTATTAACAATTGAAGCAACGATTGAGATTAATACAATGAATACACTTCTCATAACAAACAAGGGGATTTAGTAGCCGAACATATTAAATTAGATGATTCACTTCTTTTTCTGCTGTCCGAGTATGGAACCATTTTGAACTGACTGAAATTCACATCATATAGTGGTTTGAATGGCCTCATGTGATTGGCTTATATGTAAATTGTCGTCCCACTTGGGGTGCGTTCTTATGTCGCGTTCCATTTGTCCTCGGAAGTCGGAATTTCCTAGTTCCTAGTCGGAATGTTCAACTGGAACGCCCCTCGAAGTCGGATTTCCTACTGGGAGAGTGGGAGAAGCTTCACCACCCCCGAGTTACCATTCCAAGATGGCTGCCATTCCCAGTTCCCACTTCCGATTTCCGAGGTAAATGGAACGCGGCATTATGATTGGCTGAAACAAGGAGGATATGTGATTGGTTGCAGATCATTCTGTGAGACTGAAAAACAATTTAGAAGGCCTACATGGCCAAAACATGTTGGCATTTTTTAAATTTTACAAAGCCATGATTAAATAAAGGCTTTTTATATTTTTCTATCTTCTTGAGTGCCTCGGTTTTTCTAAATAGTTTTTCAATATTTTTGAATCCCCATGCCGAAGAGCACCTGAAGTATACTTCTGTTTCTTCTGTTTCTCTGTTTCTATACTGTTTCTCACACCCAGCAGCACTCCATGCATTTGTAGTTAGACATTCTGTGAGATTGTTTAGCTCCATACAAAGGAATCAGCTGTGGATGGAAAGCTGTCACCAGCGAGAGCCTTGGCTGTTTCAAAAAAAAGTTAAAAACGCCAACAGTAACTGGTGGCATTGCTTCTCAAACGTCACCAACTTTCGCTTGCAAGGCGAAATATTGTAATACGGGCGGTGTGACGGCTCCGGCTGATCCGGGCGTTGTGTAATGCTCAAATACTTTGCAAAAGAGGACTGTACAAAGTTCAGCATTGTGTTCACCGGAGGAAGGGAAAAAAAGGTTATAAATGTGTCGAACCTTCACGTGGTGCGGTAGATGTGATGTATGGATGATTAGATACATGCGCTGCACTTTTAAATAAGTTAAGCAGCAGTTTGAGAGCTTGAACTAAGTTCTCCTCCATCTCATTTCAGAGGACCGATTCATTGTTTTGTTAGTGCTGCTTTCTCTGTTGTTTTTTGTCCAAGTCTGAACATGCCAGATAGGGAATTTTCCCATAAATTTCCCGTTTATAATATGTTAATTTTCTCATTTCAATACATTGATTTTAACAAATATATTCAGCAAAACTTTACTTTGAAATCAGCAGTCATACCACTTTTTACTCAAGTTGATATGTCATTTATAAAGCCGTTTCTAGCTTGCAGGCCTTCTGCAAGATGCTATTTGAGTTCTCGTTTATAGAAGTATATTGTGGTGTATTGATTTGGATCAATTACACTTCAGATTTATAAATGTAGTCTTAAAATCTTGTTGACCTATTTGGCCTCATCCCCTCTCCCTAACTAATCTTAAATAAAAACATATACAAACGAACACTTAATACAACCATCCTGCTTTCACTCAAGTTTCTTTATAATAATAATAATATTCAACCATTACTTTATACAATGTTTATAAACGATTTGATGCTTTTGTATGTTATAACGTATGATGGAAGTGAAAGGCAAAAACTCTGGAAACCTTGAAATTTAAAATAGGATCTAGCTTTGCAACCTTACCAGATATATTTAGAATTGATGTATTCACCTAAATGGGGTTAAAACTTGAATTTGTCTTGACTTAATGAGGGAATTGATCAATGCTGGCCAGTAAAAGTGTTTTATTTCAAATCCATAATGGTGACGCGTATTGGACAATGATCACTAACTCATTTTCCAATACTCCTACACCTGGAATCAGAGCCATCGAGTTAAGTGTTTAAAAGTTTAAAACAAAAATCCACAAAAGTCAGAAAAACATCTGGTGCCATTTCAGGTTTATTTTGATCAAACTCAACAGTAAATATCCTTCCTCCTAGTGTCCTGTTTGTTAGAAAAAAATGTTCCCGAGAGCAGCCTCATCACTCTTTGAGTGCACGAAAGGCCGCAGCTTGTTCCACATGTGACGTCATCTTCAATCTTGATGTAAAGCAAGAGTCCCCTGGCAGGTTGAGTTTTATACCAGCAAAACTGCATTAATGCAGCCATCGTTCTCTGGGTTATTTGTCACTTGGGCGTATTTACCTGAGAAACAGAGGAGATGCATTACTTACAGATTACACACATCGATTACACCAAGTATTTTTTAAACTGTGAACCATTAGTCTGACAAAAAAAACAAAACAATATTAATGTTGAAGCACATGTTTTCTTCTCCGCCAGTGAGAACTTTAAAGATACTGGTAATAAACCACTTCAGAAATGTGTATCTTTATCAGTCAGCATATATGAGCCTTTAAACCCACCAAGAAAAGTTTACATTGGACTGAATTATTCAAAAATCACCCATCATACTTATTAGAGCAGGATGTGACTGAAATAAGCAGAAGTGAGCGCTCACCCCAGATAACCTTTCCTCCCTGTGTAACCAGACCCAACTCGCTGACGTTGACCTCCACGACTGTTCCTTTCGTGATGACTCCCAGAGAGGTGTAGAGAGGCGATGAGGGGTTCTTCTTCACACCGAGGATGGGAAGACAGAATGTTGCTTTCAACTCTGGATGTGTGACGTGAGCCTTCTTGAAACGTAAACCCTTAAGAACGCAACAGGAAAGAAAGCAAGCTTTTTAAAGTGGGTTTTAGACACTAAAAACAAGGCAACACAGCTAAAGTCCATGTGAGGTAACTGTTAAGAGCCTGAAGAACATGAAGCATAAACCTTTTCAACTTTACTGTGATCCTACCATGGGTCTGATGAAACGTTCATACTTTGGAGGTTTACGTGTGAAGCCATCGCCAACAAAGCAAACTTTTGTGACCATCCTCTTCCAGGCTTTCTTCTGTCTTTTTCCAGTCTTGATGACTTTGAGAACTTCTGTCTCTCCTTGAGCGCGCACCTTTGGCAGGGGCACTTCCCATTTTCCCTAAACAAACAAGGGCACATTTGGGTTTATAAACCATTGTTGCTTCCATTAATCTGCATCTGTATCTGTTGACACTTACAGCCTTTTCTTTTCTCTTCTGCTTGATCATGTTGGAGAGGACCTTTGCACGGGACTGTCCCTCTCTGTCCAGAAGGTACGCTGGAACTGCTCCCTCAGGGGTCTTGTCGTCATTCTTCTGCTTGGTCTTCCTCTGTTCGTGCATTTTGATGCTGTAAACAAACATACAGCATGCTGTTTGTGTATTCGGCAGTGACTTATAACGTAAAACCATTTTCCTCCCAGTACACTCACGTCTTCTTCATCTGAATCTTCTCTGCGTGTCTCTGTTTGTGGTACAGTTTTGCCTTCAAGCCGATCATCTTCCTGGCTTTGTGGGACCTCTCGTGAGCCTCTCTGCTCTCCTTCTTCCTTTTCTTCTCATGGTGGTCCAGGCGGTAGCCATGGCGCTTCCGGTGTAACTCAATGTGCTCGTTCTGGGGCTACAAAAACAAACAAACATGCAATTCAGTTAAAACATTTTTTTTTCTTTTTTCAAAACTTCAATGAGAGCAGTGCTATTTTGAAGAGTATTCAGCATATGCTGCTGAACTGTGATGAAAGATGCGTTTCAATGACTTTCATACACGGCCACGGTCTCCTCTACGGCACACTGCTGTTTCATCCCCCCCCTCCCCCCGACTACTACGGACTGCCCCCCCATCCCACTCTACGTTACATTAAAGTAAATATTCCAACCCAGTAACATTTGTACAGACTCACATCCGAAACTTTAAAAACCCCATATTGTACATTTCTGTCTATACTGTTCATTTCTGTTCATACATTTTATCTGTCATCCTACGTCACTTTTTGTAAAGATTCATATCCAGCACTTTTTAATCCTCATATTGTACATTTCTGTTTATCCCTGTTATACATTTTACTTTATTCTATCTCTCAGTTTATCTCCATATATATTTGTTTGCTTTTATATTTTTATTCTTACTGTATTGCACCAATCACCACAACAAATTCCTTGTGTGTGTTGACAAACTTGGCAATAAACCCCATTTCTGATTCTGATTTAGTGTCCATTAATGAGTTTTGGTTGGTCACAATAATCCCAGCTTTGACCCTTAACATAACCTGCCTTTGTAACTTACCCAGCAGTGTTTGGGAAGCAGCAAGGCACAACTGATTTGGTGGAAAAGATCTAATAGTCTAACAGCACTTTTTTAAGAGGAAAATTTCACAAGAATTCAACGATACCAATGTTTATGCATAGGTAAATAAAAAATGTTTTCCTGATAACTCTGCTTATTAATGTTTGGATTTTGTTTAATTTATACTACACTGTTCCTCAACCCAGGTTCTCTGGGAACGTTGCCCTAAATCTTTTGGATGATGCTCTGCTCCAACACAACTGGCTCAAATTAGTCAGACATTCACAGACTTGTGAGGACCAAGCGTCAACCACTTTAACTTCTGGGTTGAGGCTCACACTGAACTAAGATTGGTTGCAGTTTCACATCTGGCTCCAAAAGCAAGTCAAGGAAGGAGCTGCTAGCCAAAGCTGACTTGGATTGACATATGGGGTGTGAGTTCTCGTTAGCTTTCTAAGCAATATGGCTGCCCTCAGTATGAACAAAAAGAGACTTCGAAACGTCTCTTCAGAAATCAATGGGTAATTTTTCTAAGGTGTAGATCTTGATGACAAGCTGATGGTGACACCGTGGGAGTCCTCAGCAGCTCCTTCAGCCAAAGACTGCTCCACCCGCGCTGCAAGAGGGAACGCTACACCAGCTCCTTCATCCCCACAGCCATCAGACTTTATAATAACCAACTGTAGCCACCCGAGTGCAATAACCTTTGCCCGCTAAATACCTCACGTATTTTTGCACATGTAAATATTATCCGTTTTTTTGTGTTTACTATTTTTTTCTCTTGTACATTACTCATTTTTCTACATTTTATATTGCTCTTTTTTGTTATTTAGCTATTTATTGGTTATTTCTATTTTAATTTTTTGTATAAACCGTTGAGCGTGTGTGTGTTTGGCTGCTGCAAGATTGAATTTCTCCTCTGGGAGATCAATAAAGTCTTCTATTCTATTCTATTCTGATCAGTTAAATTAAGTGTGTGAGTGTATATTTATATATGGGTATGTGTTGTAAGTATATGTGAATACATACACGTATACATATAAACACACAAAAATACACGTGCAACTTTGACTAGAAGAGTCTAGTGAAATTCTTCTTTACAGAGTCAGATCTTTACTAACAGGACTCAACTCTACTATCTGCTCTGCTATCACACATTAAATTTGGCATAACAACAATCTACAACCGTAACAAATTTAGAAACGAATAGTCACAGTTAACAGCAAAACATTTCACGCTTTTGACACCAACAATTTGCATTTTCACAAGATAAATAATAGCTTCACAAATCACAAACTCTGTTTTATATATTCTTTACTCGCTGAGACAATTTCTTTTCAGGTTTGAGCTATCATAATTACTCAATAAATAATAAATCAATCAATCAAAGCCATGAAGTATTTGATTGGAACCTCATAACAGAACCATCAGCAATGCAGTAATATTGTCCTACTTTGCCTTTTTTAACACAATAAAAGGTTTCATAAATCATAAACCATGTTTTACATGTGTTTCCCATCTAAGACATAAGTGTCTCCAAGTTTGAACACTGAAAACAGACTTCAGACAAGACAGACACGTGGACCGCAGCTAACACTAGCCCTGAATGCTAACGCGTTGAACCCTCAAAAACAAATCAATAAAAACTCTTTGAATCATCAAATTACTCACCATTGTGCTCTCGTTACGTTAGACTACGGTTTTAGAAGTCGGATGCAGTTACAGTTGAGGAGTACGCTGAATATTTGGTGTTTTTCTTTCGGGCTGGGGTCGTTTCGGTGTTGTTTTCCCCGGAGCCGACGTGTAGAGGAACTACGTCATCACGTCATTACGTCATCAAGTCACAACCTTTAACGCCTTCGAGTGAGTAGTCAAGATTAACTTTTCCATCACACATTTAACAGTCCTAAATCACGTTTCTTCAGTATCTAAAACCTCATTTCAATTTTTAAAACACTCAATTAATGTATATTAAGTGGTCAATCTATATAACATTAAATAAGTAGCAGGTTCGTATGCGGAACTATAATTAAAAAAGTGTCCAGAGGAAGTATTTTTAAGATGCACTCCAAATCGTGAGGAGTTATTGAAATGTTTCTGTCTTTCAAGGATATTTGTTCAATTATGTTAACTGTCTGAATGCTGCCGTGTCTTCATATCGACCGGGCTGACCTCCCTCTGTCTCCTGCTACTGAAATATAAGCTTGACATTTAATTAAAACGACATTTAATGACCAGGAGTCCCCAGAGATGTCAGTCAGAGCCTTACACACAGCTAACAGGATGATCTTGGTAAGATTTGTTTTTCTATGTCTCTTATAATGTGTGCTGTCAACGATTTAAAGAAACAACTATGCAATCTGTCTCCTCATTACATATAACTGATTTTGCACATTGACTTGCAGCAAACCGCGGTTGAATTGGTTTGATATTGGATAATCATATTATGAATTCAACACCCATAAAACTTGTGATACATACCACGGATTTGGTCAAACCACTTGTGATGTGTTCATGGTCATCTAGACTATATATCACAAAACAGTAATTATTAAAAAATCATATATATGGGCATATATATGGGCTGATTTAAAAATCATATATATGGGCTGATTTAAAAATCATATATATGGGCTGATTTAATGTGGTTTAATGAATTCAACACCCATAAAACTTGTGATACATAACACCGATTTTGGTCATATTGCTTGTGATGTGTTCATGGTCATCTAGACTATATATCACAAGAAAGTAATTATTATAAGATCATATTATGGGCTGATTTAATGAGGTTTAATGAATTCAACACCCATAAAACTTGTGATACATAACACCGATTGTTTTCATTAAACCTCATTAAATCAGCCCATAATATGATTTTATAATAATTACTGTTTTGTGATATAAGGTCTAGATGACCATGAACACATCACAAGTGGTTTGACCAAAATCAGTGGTATGTATCACAAGTTTTATGGGTGTTGAATAATATCCAATATCCAATATCAAACCAATTCAACCGCGGTTTGCAGCTAGAATGCACTTCCCATCTTACTACTGTATTCACACATCCTTGTAGTGTTACTGTGATTGTCTTTTTCTGTGTGTAGTAAACATGACTGAAATGATCATGATAATAATCCATATGTGTTATCTCCCACAGGGGAGGTGTTTATTAAGAGCAGGGCATCAGTGCTCCAAATGTTCATTCGGCCGTCGTGTAAAGAGACATTACAGCTTTCTTCCAGGTAGTTTTTTTTCTCTTTCATTTAATTGAACCAGTAAAATACATAAGTTGTTTTATTGAATGTAGATCCGCTGAGATAGTATTAGCTTTGACTAAATAAACTTCTCTATTATATAGTTATATAATGTCTTATGAGATGATGAAACGCGATAATATTAGAAGTACAAACTACTTTCCAAACCACAAACCCAAAATGTTGGGATTCTGTGTAAAATGAAAATAAAAGCAGAATGCAATGGATTTCAAATTGTATAAGCCCAAATGTGTTTTATGTGCAGTGAATCACAGACTATTTATCATATGTTGAAAGTGAGGCATTTATGTAATTTTTAACATATGATATGTATTCTCTGTTCTTTTGAGAATAAGATGAATGAAATTGGAAAGTCATTGTCATCTGTTTTTATTTACGTTTTAAACATTTTTGCAACATTCTTATAATTGCAGTTTTAGCTCTTATTACTGAAGAACATAGTTTATGTGTGGATTTTAAACTTTACAACTCATGCCAATTTTTTTTTGTTTAACAGCTGATCTCAAGAACTATTTTGAAATTTCCAGTTTGATCTTTTACTTCTTTTTGACATATTTTATTCACCTTAAAGCCATTCTTTGTCCCAGTACCACTTCTGACCACACGGGGCATAAAGACAAAACAGTCTGACAAAAAGAGCAGTAAAAAGAGCAGTAAAAAGAGTAATAAAGAGCGGGACGGTCCAGGATGTCTTGAAATACCACTTTATTCCACTATAGGTGTGCTTCCTTTTGCCTCTTTTGACAGCTGCTGACACATGAATATATTTGTGAAATGCCACCCCCATGTGGACAGGAATGGTATTGCTACACAAAGTTGCTGTAGGACCAATTAGGATGGATCGACTTTAGTAATAATTAAATTTTTAGTTTATAATGATGCTGGACAATTGGATTCTGTCATTCTATTTCTCCTTTTGTGCTCGTTGCAACAGATGATGTCAAGTCACTGCGGGCTGTGGTCAACCCAGATATCGCTAAGTAAGTTTTTGCAGCCAGATTATGAAAGCACCGAAGATTAATGTGTGTTTTAAGGTCCGCTTTAACGTGCAGCCTGTATCTGCAGGATCCGAAACATCGGCATTATGGCACACATAGATGCAGGAAAGACGACCACCACGGAGAGGATGCTTTTCTACTCCGGTTACACGAGGGCACTCGGAGGTGTGTGCGACAACACCCACAACACATGACGTCAAGCTTTTACTGATGTTAATTGCTTCGTTTGTGCCACTTCTGATGTCAGATGTAGATGATGGGGATACGGTCACAGACTTTATGGCTCAAGAGAGGGAGCGAGGCATCACCATTCAGTCAGCAGCCGTCACGTTTGACTGGAAGAGTCATCGCATAAACCTCATCGACACGCCAGGTAAAAATATTCAGTGAAAGTGTTACATCTCCCAAAGGAAATGAGAGGAAGCATGTTGTGAGATGTTTGTGCGACTGCAGGACATGTTGACTTCACTCTGGAGGTGGAGCGGGCGCTTCGTGTCCTTGACGGGGCCGTTGCTGTGTTTGATGCGTCAGCTGGAGTCGAGGTTGGCAAACACCTCCTACACAGCAACTTTTATTTAATTATATATTTAATTTAATTATATATATATATGTGTGTATATATATATATATATATATATATATATATATATATATATATATATATATATATATATATATATATATATATACAGTATAGGGCTGGGCGATATATCGAGATTTTAATATATATCGATATATTTTCAAACGCGATATGGTACGAGACAATATCGTTTATATCGATTTAAAAAAAAATATATATATATATATTTTTTTTTTTTATTTTTTATTTTGATATAGCTTATTTGGTGACAAATTGACTTGAATGTTTTATTTGAGATTTGCACAAATGTTTTGTTATTTGCACAACTGTCAACCTCAGTGGAAAAGTCTGCCTGTTACTGTCTACATTGTATTAATTGCACAGTGTATTTTAATTTAATTGTTATGCAGGAAAGGGATATTTGTTTTATTTTATTCAAGAAGCATTTTTATTCTCTATATGCAGGCAGTATATTTTTATTTCATTTGTTTTATACATTTTGATATTGTGCAGACCTCTGTTAATAAAGGTACCTGTGTGACATTTGGCACGAGGCATTGTATTAAAACTGACTGTTTTTTTAAGGGTTTGCCTCAGAAAAAAATTAAGCTAACAGAGATGCTATGCTATAATGCTTTGGGGGAAACCCCAATTATGGCACAGAAAAAATATCGAGATATATATCGAGTATCGCCATTCAGCTAGAAAATATCGAGATATGACTTTTGGTCCATATCGCCCAGCCCTAATACAGTATATATATATATTTATATATAAACTGATGTGATTTGTTGCTTGTTTTGTGTTTTAAAACTCTTGACAGGCTCAGACTCTGACTGTGTGGAGGCAGGCTGAGAAGCACCACGTCCCGTGTGTTTGTTTCCTCAACAAGATGGACAAACCTGCAGCAGAGTGGGTGACCGAACCTCTCATATTCTACAATGAAGCTAAACGTCTGTTTTTCTTCCCCTCCACACAACTGAACTGCTTTTTTTTTTTTTTTCTTACAGCTTGGATTTATCAATTAAGAGCATCAGACAGAAACTGAAAGCCAATCCAGTCCTCCTGCAGGTAGGCATTTATAAAAAAAACAGACATCACAAGAAAGACCTTACTTCTTCCTAGTGAGGTCCAATAAAGCATGTTTTTCCTTCGCCATAATGGTTTCCAAATTAAATACAAGTATACAACCACTTAGCTTAAAGTGTAGACTCCTCTGTTTAATTTAAAAGTTGTTGGGCACCAAAATTATGTGAATTGAAGCAGTTTTAATTGAGAACGAAACATGTGTTTACAGCAAATTTGTAATTATTGTTAATACTGGAGGGGAATCAACATATGTCAGAATAAACTTCTTTTAATCCTCCGACAAGACTCAACGTCATTCCACTAAAGTGATAGTGAGGGATAGGGCCCCTGCAGACTAACTGAGGTAATTTTAAAGGAGCCGTGTGTAAGAAATGGCCAAAACTGGTACTGCAGTCACTTTCAAAATACTGTTGAGCGGGGTGTGAGCTGATTTAGCGGAGCTCTTTAATGCAGAAACAGAGGATGAGACTTCGATGGGTTTGATTAATGTAAAAACTGAAATAAAGTAGCCTACAATCAAACAAAGTTTTGCTCCTGCTCTATTTTTAAATACGCACACTCGTGTGCTTGTGTGTGTGTTCTGCGGCGCGCGCGTGTGTGTGTAGACGGCTCCTTTAGGTTCGGTGCGCCGTGTGTTTGTTTTAAATACAGAAATTACACAAAACTGAGGGTGCACCTTTCCACACGGCGCCCGTATGGTCGCGAAAATACGGTTTATATATATGAAATGTCAGATAGGTAATTTTTTGACGACACCACATGAATCTTACCTGTCCAGGAGAAAATCAGCAACGTTGGCGTCTGTCTTCAAATTATTCTCCGCTTTCAGCCGTCTCCATCTATCAAAAGCATCTCCTATACAAATCCTTGTTTTATTTCGGACCTTGTCACGACGTAACTCGGATTCATAACGAGGTCTTTTAGGTTTTGGAAAGCTAGACATTTTTTCATCCAACACGTTCGTAGCGGCTGCTGCGATAATTAGAGCCGAGCTGGCAACCTGGATGCCGAAACACTACTGACTTGGTGATTGGGAGATAGGTGGAGGGTGGAGCTTCAGAAACAATACTGACTTGGTGATTGGGAGATAGGTGGAGGGTGGAGCTTCAGAAACAATACTGACTTGGTGATTGGGAGATAGGTGGAGGGTGGAGCTTCAGGCAAAAACAAAAAATGACAACATAAACATCAGTTGAGGGCTGCAACTCCTCTTTTTAAACTGGAATATCCTGGCTTGAGTGCTGTTGTCAGTGACATAAGTATTTGAAATGAACATGATTTTTAAATGTCTGTTGACATATCGGGGTCATTTTATGATTCGTTTTATTATTGCTCTTACATACAGCTCCTTTAACTTATTTCTGTCCATGAGTTGCCACTGTGTTATATATATATGAACAAGTCGACTAACAATGGTGTAGAAACTCTTGTCAATAGATGCTTTAGATGCATATCTAGGCCTTTTATTTGTCTTTATGCTTTTGTGGTTCTTCGTCTTTTTAGTTTTATTCTCCTCAGCAAGTCAAACACAGGTCATCCAGCCGAGATTGGGGAACTGATCTCGGCGCCTGCAGGAAATTCACTTTCTCTGCTTTCAGGTTATATTTTGCGTCGTCTCTGCTGTGAAGCTCAGTTCAACCAGCTGCGCTGGATTTGGCTGAACTGAGGTGAAAGTAAACTCCGTCCAGTCGAAGCACCTGTATTCTGTCACGTCAGCGTTTTACACGCTGTAAATCCTCAGCCTTTCCTCCGATGTACTCATAAGTACTTGTTCTATTGTATCTGGTCCTGATACGCACTTCAGCGAGGAGCAGAAACAACAAAAATGGTTTCACTTTTCAGATTCTGGATCTGACAGCATGTCGTTGCAGTCGTATGACGTATCATCTCTTTTGAAATTAAAAATAAAGACAAGTTTTTTCTTTTAGTTTTGCAGGCCACATTACCCATAATGCCAAGCAAAAGACCAAGGGCCTGATTTACTAAGATCCTAAATAAAGAGTACTAAATTGCGTGTGCACTGAAAAGTTTGCACGTGCTGTTGTTGTGTGTTTTGCGGGTGATCAACTAAGATTGCGTGCGCAATTGATAACAGGTGCAAACCGCAGTATTTAAATGAGGTGTTGCGTGCCTTACGGTTTGCGCCATGGAGAGTCTGGATGGAAAGCAGGATAGTCGCAAGCGCAAAATGAAATTTGATGAGTTGGAGTTAGAGATATTAGTGGAAGAGGCAAATAAACACATTCATGAACTACAGCAAAGAAATTTAAACATTACCAAAAGAAACGCAATATGGGAGAAAATCTGCGATAGAATAAATGCAGTTGGTAAGACAAAAAGAACGGCAGATGAGGTTAAAAGAAGGTGGCAAGATATAAGGCGAAGAACTAAAGAAAAAGTGGCCTTTAATAAAACTTGTGCAACCATTTTTAAAATAGCATGCAGCAGAATAAAGACTCTCTCTCTGCGTATTCTTGGATCATTGCGTGTGGTAAATTAACCTATTTGCATTTTCCCCTCCCAGTATTTAGCGCTTTCTGGCGGGTACGCCCCATATTGATTATTCATCAGGGCAAAAGTACTAAATGAACAGCGTGTGCTATTTTGCTCATTTGAGAGGCGCAGTCCTCTTTGCACGCTGTTAGTAGATCAGCTTGCACATTGGTTTGCGCGTGATGTCAAGTTTGCACACGTTTTTACGCACGCAAACCTTTAGTAAATCAGGCCCCAAGTGTGTTGCAGTGTTCGTTATCTTGTTTTGTTGCCCTGAAAAACAGAACATGTGGATGTTACCAATGTAAAATTGGCAACTTATCTTATCTTGAAATCATAAAATGAGACAGTTAATCAGATTTTGCTCTGAAGTCAAAAGCAGCTTTTATACGACTTTTACAAAAGCATCTCCAAACAGAGTTGAGTGTTGAAGAAGCAACTCTGCTTTCTTTTTTTTTTTACTCTGGAGAATATTTGTATATATACAATATAATATAGTAAAAGTAAACTTAATGACAGTGTGTACACTCATTTGCCAAAAAATAAATCTTGTACAATAGATTGAAAATAGATTATTCATTATGACATTAATTTACCGTAGCGTTGTAGGTTATTTATTTCCATCCAGAGATGCATTATTTCATTTTTAACAAGTATATTAAGTCAGACTACTGTATAAAGTCTTCAACACATCCCAAATATTTACATTAGAGAGCTGGTCTAGATTAACGTGTGAAAATGATGCATTTGAAGCTAAAAACCAGGAGCCGAGCCAGAGATCTGGGAGGTGTTCTGGACTCAGACCTGAACTTTAACAGCCATATTAAGACAATGGTGAAGTCAGCCTGTTATCACCTAAAGAACATCTGGAGGATTAAAGGACTGATGTCTCATCAGGACTTGGGAAAATGTGTCCATGCTCTTATCTTCAGTAGACTGGACTACTGTAACGCTGTTCTCACAGGTCTCCCTAAAACATCCATGAAACGGCTACAGTTAGTGCAGAACTCTCTTGGTCTTAGTGAGGACTCGAGCAGCAGCGTTCGTCACATTCAGGTCATCTGAATCTGAAAAACGCTGCTGCTCGAGTCCTCACTAAGACCGAGAGAGATGACCATACAACTCCAGTTCTTAGATCTTTACACTGGCTTCATGTCCGTCAGAGAATAGATGTTAAAATCCTGCTGTTGGTTTATTCATCTCTGAATGGTCTGGAGCCAAAAAACATCTCTGAATTTTATGTTCATTTTTGTTTGATATAGACTAGAGCAGGGGTCGGCAACCCGCGGCTCTAGAGCCGCATGCGGCTCTTTAGTGCCACCCTAGTGGCTCCTGGAGCTTTTTTTTTCTTGTTTCTTTTTTTGTTCTTTTTTCTTTTTGTTCTTTTTTTCCTTTTTTTCTCTTTTTTTTCTTCTTTTTTTCTTTTTTCCTTTGTTTCTTCTTTTCTTCTTCCTTTTTCCTTTCCTTTTTAATCTCAACATTTCGACTTTTTTCTAAACATTTCAACTTTTTTCTCGAGATTGTGCTTCAACAATCATCTCGACCTTTCGACTTTTTTCTCGACATTTCGACTTTTTTCTCAAGATTGTACTTCAACATTAATCTCGACATTTTGACTTTTTTCTCGAAATTTTGACTTTTTTCTCGAAATACATAATGAAAAAAAAAATCTCCCCCAGTTCTAACTAATATAGAAACATGCAGCATGTGTTACCTTCATTCTAAGGCTGATACGAGACTTTTCATTTTTTGCGGCTCCAGACATATTTGTTTTTGGTGTTTTTGGTCCAACATGGCTCTTTCAACATTTTGGGTTGCCGACCCCTGGACTAGAGCAATTTTTAGCCCTCCTGAAATGATGTCAAATGTTTTCTGTCGAGGTTCTTTAAAGAACGTCAAGCTGCTCGGATGCTTCTATTGTTTGCTTGGTTAAATCTAGGTAACCATATATATTTGTATTATTTATTGGGCCAGTTGGTGCATTTTAATAGTTTCTTATCTCCCTAAATCCTGCTGCATAGATTCCCGTGGGCAGCGGGAAGAGCTTCACAGGTGTGGTCGACCTGTTGACTAAACAGAAGCTCACATGGAAGCAGAGATCCGCAGGAGACGACGGACGAGTGTTTGAGATCGAAGCCCTCGACCGGTGTGACGAGCCAGAGCTCCTGCAGGTGGTCAGCGACGCCCGGGCAGCTCTAATCGAACAGGTACAGGTCCTAACATTCACAAACCCGAGGAACGGTGAGTTTTAAACAATGAGATGTTCAAACTTCTGCTCTGATCACAGGTCGCTGATCTGGACGATGAGTTCGCTGAAGTGCTGCTAACCGGTTTTAGTGATAATTTTGATGCCGTCCCGTTCATCAAAGTGAGTTTTCTGTCTCTTAAAACTTTGACATAAACCCGTTCAAGCTGCCCGGCTGCTTGTTAACAGTAATAAATGTGTTCAGCTGCAAGCAGCCGTGCGGCGAGTGACTCTGGCTCGTAAAGGCGTCCCGGTGCTCTGCGGGAGCTCGCTGAGGAACAGAGGCGTCCAGCCTCTTCTAGATGCCATCACCGCATACCTGCCCGCCCCAGATGAACGTCACCACGACCTGGTGTAAGTCAACTTCTTCACCTCCTATTAACCTGGACAGAACTGTTTTTACATTGAGTTAACCCCTGGATCCTACCGGGTGTGGAAGCCCCCAGTCAGGCTGCACCATGGTCAGAGGTGTCAAGTAACGAAGTACGAATACTTCGTTACCTTACTTAAGTAGAAATTTTGGTTATCTATACTTCACTGGAGTAATTATTTTTCAAACGACTTTTTACTTTTACTCCTTACATTTTCACGCAATTATCTGTACTTTTTACTCCTTACATTTTTAAAACAGCCTTGTTACTCTATTTCATTTCAGCCTTTAAAAAAAAACTATCCAGTTAAATTGCTCCATCCAGATAGAGTGAATTTGGTTGTGGTTGTTTCAGATGTTCTTGTCCAGTTTTGTTCTTACATCCGCTCCCTCAGATTCCTGCTTTTTCTGTATCTTTTCTGCCGAGGATCTAAGCGGCTGAGTCGGCTGTATTTGACGTCATCACACACCGATTGGTCGGGGGGGCGGGGCCGTCAGACGTTTGAATCAGGTTGTGGACATCAGCGAAAGAGCGACTCTGACGGCGGCTTCCTGTTCATTTTATTCGACAGGCAATGGCAGTTCAAAAGTCTGTTTCATGATCCAACTAAGCCGAGATGAGATGAGTAGAGCTGAGTAGGTACTAGTGGAAAAGTGCCATAAGACAGGGCCGGTTCTAGAAAATGATGACTAGGGGTGCATTTCAGATCAGAGGGGGTGCACATGCCTGGCACGTTATTCAACACTAAATTATGCATTTTCCCATAATTTCAAGCGGAATAATAATAGCAAAACAAGAATATTTGAAGTGTATTTCAAGTGCATTTTTGCAGCAATATCGCTGCAGAACAAAGAAAATGCTACATTTAGTCTGGGCTACCTCACCCATCGACAATCTAGCAACAGAAAATAAAACATAGTAACAAAAATAAATTTAACCATAAATATACAAGACTGTCTCAGAAAATTAGAATATTGTGATAAAGTCCTTTATTTTCTGTAATGCAAAAATGTCATACATTCTGGATTCATTACAAATCAACTGAAATATTGCAAGCCTTTTATTATTTTAATATTGCTGATCATGGCTTACAGCTTAAGAAAACTCAAATATCCTATCTCAAAAAATTAGAATATTCTGGGAATCTTAATCTTAAACTGTAAGCCATAATAAGCAATATTAAAATAATAAAAGGCTTGCAATATTTCAGTTGATTTGTAATGAATCCAGAATGTATGACTTTTTTTTTTTAATTGCATTACAGAAAAATAAAGGACTTTATCACAATATTGTAATTTTCTGAGACAGTCCTGTAAACTTGCTTGCGTCGTTGTGCTTGAACCACTTCCGAATATCCATCGTTACTTTGTGTTAACGGTGCAGCAGAGAGCAGCGTCTTGCTGGTGCAGGAAACTGCTGGACGCAGATGAGTGACGTACACTGGCTGGTTTATGGTTCCGCGTGGCACCAACGCAGAGCTTATGGCGTAGGATACGCGGTGACACGAACGTACGGTGCGCGTCGCTGCGTATCCTACGCCGCAGGCTACGCCGTCGATTTAACACGGAACCATAAATAAGGCTGACGCGCGCGCGCATTTGTTTTCTTTTGGTCTTTTCAACTGAGCATGCAAACACATAAACTGAGGGTGCAATGCATGCTTATGCACCCTCGTAGACCCGGGCCTGCCATAAGACTTGGCAGAAGTTGCAGCCCAGTTTAGAAGCATCCCAGAAGTGATGGTCAAACCTGGTCCACTGAAGATATGCCAGTCTGTTCTTGTGTTCAGCCACAGCTAACCGTCACCACTTTACACACACAGCATAAGGAAGTCAGCCACAGCAAGGGAATCTAGTAGAATCCAGTAGATCCAGTATTAAAAATAAAATGCAACGAGCCGGACTCTGACGGCATCCGGATTACGTTAAACCTGTTAAGGCTGTGCATCGACGATTCAGATGGTATCAAAAGATATTTCAAACTGATGTGAGTGTATAAGAGAAGAAAAGACAGGACATGGCAGGAAATTGGTATTTAAAATGTCTTGATAACTGTACTATTACACCCAGTGTGACTCTTGTCATATACTGGGATTCACAGCCAGCTAAACTCTCCATGACACTATGACCTCCAAGGAACAGGCAAAGTTGTGGTCGGACAGGTTTAATGTCACAAATTGTGAAACTGAAACAGAAAGTACAGAAAAATACAAATGAATGGCCGATACAAAACGATGTCAGTTAATAACGGACATGGCGGATCTAGTATTCATAGATCTACGGCAGAGCAGCGTCCGCGAACGGATCCGACCGTTATAATAACACATAACTAAATAAAAGTGTCAAACAGAACAAAAAGTGTCAAACAGAACAGTTTACACTTGCACTCTAATAATTACAAATGTACTCACTTATATTGCCACTTCCAGGATTAAAACGATCAGTTGGAGAAAAGTGAGCATCTGAACGCTGTCTTCAATTCAATTCAATTTTATTTATATAGCGTCTAATACAACAGAGTTGTCTCTAGACGCTTTACAGAGACCCATACCCAGAACATGACCCCCGAGCAGTTATTACATAAACAATGGCAGGTAAAAACTCCCCTAGTGGGAGAAAAACCTTAAGCCAAACAGTGGCAAGGAAAAACTCCCCTTTAGGAGGGAAGAAACCTTGAGCAGGACCAGGCTCATCAGGGGGGACCCTCCTGCCGAGGGCCAGACTGGTGGGTCAGGGACGGCAACAGCACAGCAGGCAGGTGGAAGCAGCAACGGGATGACCGGGGGTGGGGACCGCAGGCCAGCACACAGCTCCCGAAGCTCCGGCCCAATCAGCAAGTCCCAGGTTGGGGTGCAGGGTCAGGAAAAGACTTGTGCTCCGTAATGCAAGCTACAAGCCACCCACGGCCACCTGCAGGACAAAAGAGAGAAAAGGGAGGAGAAGGGGGGGCCAGCAACGGGATGACCAGGGGTGGGGACCGCAGGCCAGCACGCAGCTCCCGAAGCTCCGGCCCAATCATCAAGTCCCAGGTTGGGGTGCAGGGTCGGGGAAAGGTTGAGAAGGGGCAGGGCCAGGGAGAGGAGTCTTGAGGGACGAACTGTCTGTGCGTTTCTCTTATTGTGGAGGAGAAGAAGAAAACACTTCCGGTTACCTCACTTCACGTAACTTAACGGACTCTGGGAAAATCCCGAAACAGATAAATAAGCAAACTATGCCCTCTACAGGCCTGAAAATGCTACTGCAAATGCAAGTTATAACAGTTCCAATACAATAACCCTGTGATTCTCATGTGATCCAAAAACTGTTCTCACAAATCCATCTGAGCAGGTAGTTCTCGGAAGTGTTTGACTTCTGTAGTGGTTTCCATATCGTGCGGCCCAGGGGTTTGATCACTGCTTATGTCGTTCCCTCTTTGCATTGTGTTAACACACCTGAATGCTCCAGATCAATAGACGCCTAAATATCTGCTTTTAAAAAGCTTTTCACACGTACTGATTATCAGTTTATCAAGTGCTGATAACCAGCAGCACCTGCCTGCAGCATACCCTTAGCAGTAAGGGGGTACTTGGTATTGCTCACATGATTCTTTTTCTTTTTTCTTTTTCAGTTTTGGCAAAAGTTATGTTTCTTCTGAGGTTGTATTACTCTGACTCATTATAGCCCGATGATTATTTTACATATGTAGTGCAACATTTTAGTCCAAATGAAGGTTTTGTTAATGGTTAATAATCCTGCAGGCGCTGGTACAAAGACGACTTGTGTGCACTGGCCTTCAAGGTCGTCCATGACAAGCAGCGGGGCCCTCTGGTTTTCCTGAGGATCTACTCCGGTACCCTGAAACCTCAGTCAGCCATCCACAACATCAACAGGAACAGCATGTAGGTGGTTATCGAGGTCTGATTTGAACCTCACGGTCGCTGTGGCGTTGAACTGTTCACGGTCGTAACACAGACTGTGTTTTACAGTGAGAGGATGAGCCGGCTGCTGGTGCCGTTTGCTGATCAGTATGTAGAAATCCCCTCCATGACGGCAGGAAACATCGCACTAACTGTGGGACTGAAGCAGGTGGAGCACAACACATCATTGATTAACTTTATGCGTTTTCCTTTTAATATCTTTTTATTTCAAAATAATTTTCACAATTCACATTTTCACATGCATGATTTCTATTATACCCACATTCCTACCCTCCCCATAATTACCCTAGGGAAAAAAAAAAACATACATTAAGGGAGAACAAAATTAAATAAATATTAAAAAAATATATATATATAATGGCAGCAACAGCGATATCAAACTATATATATATACCCATATATACAAACAAACATACATACCTATAAGGCACAAGTTCGAAAAAAAAAATAAAGATACTCATTGGTCCCCTTTGGAAAAATTATCCAGTTTTGAGAATAATGGGAACCAAAATTCTTGAAAAATATGAGCACGGTTGTATTTTTCTAAAGTTAATTTTTCCAATGGTAAAAAAACTGAAATTTGATCCAAAAAAAACTTGAAAGTTGGAGGGGAATCATCTTTCCAAAGTAAAAGTATGCATTTCTTAGCAAAGTATGTGATCATAATTAATATCCTGCTTTTTTTCCGAACTAACTGAAGATCCAGTGTGTCATTTAATAAATACAAATTGGAGCTTAAATCAAAATTAATTTCTAATACTGATTGTGTGAAGGAATGAATTGATTTCCAGAAACTTATTAAAAGATCACATTCCCAAAACATATGTACAAATGTTCCATCGATTTTTTTGCATCTTGGACATGTATGTAGAAATCCCCTCCATGACGGCAGGAAACATCCCACTCACTGTGGGACTGAAGCAGGTGGACAACAACACATCATATGATTAACTTTATGCGTTTTCCAAACAAACAAACCCCCCCAGCCAAATCTTGTTTTCTGCTTTTACATCAGACGGTCACAGGGGACACCATCGTTTCCTCCAAAGCTTCGGCAGCAGCTGCAGCTCGCCGAGCCCGGAATGAAGCTGGGAAAGATAAGAAACATGGAGAACATGCCAGCATCATCCTCTCCGGGGTGGAAGTCCCTGATCCCGTCTTCTTCTGCACCATAGAACCGCCCACCATGTCCAAGCAGGCGGGTCAGTCATCGTAGTGGCCCAAGTATTACGGTTTCAGCGTTTTAGTGCTCACTCATTTACGTTTGACTTCCTCCACAGATCTCGACAACGCGCTGACTTGCCTCCAGAGAGAAGACCCGAGTCTCAAAGTCAGAGTGGACCCTGATTCTGGTCAGGTAGTTGGTCAAAGCTCACTCAGTGAGAATGGGGGCATTGATGCCGCTGTTGTTGTGAGGTTTCTGTGATGCTCGGCTGTTTTGTTGAAACTGCAGATCGATGTTATTGATCTGAGCCTGCTACTGCTTGGCGCTGGTATTTGGCTTCTCTCGACGGAGCCCTTTTCCCTCTTTTCCCTCTTACCAGGAAACTTTTCCTCCATACCACAAGCCACTCACGCTCCACGTTTGTTGCTTTCTCTGGCTGACAAAATAACCACGGCAACAGATGGTGGAACCGTCCTAGGGCTGGGCGATATATCGAGATTTTAATATATATCGATATATTTTCAAACACGATATGGTACGAGACAATATCGTTTATATCGATTTAAAAAAAAATATATATATATATTTTTTTTTTTTTTACATTTTTTTTTTTTATGATTTTGATATAGCTTATTTTGTGACAAATTGACTTGAATGTTTTATTTGAGATTTGCACAAATGTTTTGTTATTTGCACAACCGTCAACCTCAGTGGAAAAGTCTGCCTGTTACTGTCTACATTGTATTAATTGCACAGTGTATTTTAATTTAATTGTTATGCAGGAAAGGGATATTTATTTTATTCAAGAAGCATTTTTATTCTATATATGCAGGCAGTTTATTTTTATTTCATTTGTTTTATACATTTTGATATTGTGCAGACCTCTGTTAATAACGGTACCTGTGTGACATTTGGCACGAGGCTTTGTATTAAAACTGACTGTTTTTTTAAGGGTTTGCCTCAGAAAAAAATGAAGCTAACAGAGATGCTATGCTTTAATGCTTTGGGGGAAACCCCAATTAAGGCACAGAAAAAATATCGAGATATATATCGAGTATCGCCATTCAGCTAGAAAATATCGAGATATGACTTTTGGTCCATGTCGCCCAGCCCTAAACCGTCCTCTAAAAACCTGACGTCAACTTCTCGTTCTCCAGAACTCGTAGAAAGATCCTTCCTGCCCACAGCCATACCGATCAATCATGACTCTTTTTAGGGAACTTTTAGATAGTAAAAGTTACATCACTTAGTTTCCCATTAAGGATTTATAATTTGTTACTGAATTAAATCAAAGTTTTTCACTGTCATCCTCAGACCGTCCTGTGTGGGATGGGAGAACTGCACATCGAGGTTATCCAAGATCGAATCAAGAGAGAGTACGGCATCGAGACTCACCTCGGACCCCTGCAGGTCGCCTACAGGGAGACCATTCTCAGCGAAGCCTCAGCTACAGGTATTTCAGTTCAGGGATGTTTCTTTTTCATCAGCTTGTAAAGTAAGCTTCACGTTGCAAATGTCTGCTTCCACATGAACTTGTTCATGTAGACACTCTGGACCGGACGGTAGGAGAGAGGAGGCATGTGGTTACGGTGCAGCTGGCTGTCAGTCCCGTGGACATCGCTTCATGTGAAGTAATGTTCAGTGAAAACCCGGAGAAGCAGCTGTCACAGGAAACAAGAGAGGCTGTAGAGAACGGCGTGAACAGCTCATTTATGCAAGGTAAAGATAACTTAACTCATGTCTTATTACTTCAAGGGAGAAAAAACTATACATGTATATATGTACTGGAGTTGTTATCTGACCCTCAAAGTCAACTGATGCTTTGTTTTTTGTTGTTTGTGTGTGTTAAGAGTTTGCAATCAGGAAAACAGTCTTGAGATTAAGATCTCTTTTATATGTGGGAGCAAAGTTCACGCTGTATAAAGATCAGACTGACTTTTGAGCTTTTCTAAGACGAGAGGGCGGAGATGTTTGTTTGAGTTGGAGACGTTTCCATTCCTGGCTTCCCAGCTCACTGAAATAATGAGCCAATAACTTTACCAAACAGATTCTGTCACATGACTGATGGAATATTGATGTCAAAGGCTCCTCTGATCTTTTCCAGTGTTATACTTGAAGTAAATAATGTGAAAGGTCATCAACCAATGCACTGTTAAAATGTATTATGTTTAGTCTCACGTACTTGTGTCATTCTAAAAAGACCAGGGATTGGCAGTGATAATTATTAAAATGTATTTGATGAGAATCATGGTGCCACTGAAATCACAAGATTTGTATGAAAGTCAGTTGAAAGTTACAGTAAAAATGTAATAAACTGAAGGTAATGTCGCAATGTGGGACAGAACTGCTCCTTCCAAAAAAATAAAACTGAAGACAGGTTATCTGAATGCCTTCTGCGTCCTTCAGGTCCGCTGCTGGGTTACCCCGTACAGGGCGTATCTACACTGATCCACAGCGTTACCATGGAACCTGGGACGTCACCTGCCATGGTGTCTGCCTGTGCATCGCGCTGCATGCAGAAGGTAAAACTTTATTTTTTTAAACGGGACCTATTATGGCATCTAATACCAATTTTAAACAGGCCTTGAATGTCTTAAAAACAAGCTTTTGATTGTTTTTGCTAAATAAATTAAAATTTAGCCTCTGAGCCATGTCTTCATCTTCCCATTCTGTAACTTCCTTATCTCCTTACCTACGAAAAAATGTCGGAAGCTCCGGCCGGCGGAGTTAGTTGTGGGCGTTGGTTTCACGCATCGGAGGACAACCGATGTAAATCGCTCCCGTCGTTGCGTAACGACGGGCGCAGACTGTAATTCTAAAGATGGGTAAAGACAAATTTGAATGCAGCTCCTACAGACCAATCTCTATTCTGAATTTAGACTATAAGCTGTTTGCTTCAATAATTGCAATAAGATTGGAAAACATAATTCCAGATTTAATAGATGAAGATCAAACAGGATTTCTTAAAAATAGACAGACACATGATAATACAAGACGGGCCTTACACCTAGTGGACCATATGTGTAAAAACAAGGATACATCTATTGCTCTGAGCCTTGACGCTGAAAAGGCATTTGATTCTGTCAGCTGGAAATACTTATACTTAACGCTGCAACGATTTGGTTTTAACAGTTCAGTAATCCTAATTTTTAAAAAACTGTACAAATTTTCCATACGACTCCAAAAAGAACTGGGAGAAAATCGGTGGGCAAAATGGTGTATTTATTTAGCCGATGAGACAGGCACCTCATAAATTTTCTGTGTGACATTACACTGTGAAGTTGTTAAAGTTGACTTGAGTTACTAATCATACCATGACCTCACATGTTTGTTTTGTAATATGTTTTTAATGTAAAAAAAAAAATCATAAATAAAAAGTAAAAAAAAAAAAAAAAAAAAAACTGTACAAATTACCCACTGCAAGAATAAAAATAAATGGCAGTTTATCTAACCATGTGCCACTTGGAAGAGGCTGCAGACAGGGATGCCCTCTAAGTCCAGCCCTATTCGCTCTATTCATTGAGCCACTCGCGCAGGCAATCAGAGAAGATCAATCAATCCAAGGAATTTGGATTCAAGGCACTGAATACAAAACTTGCCTCTTTGCAGATTACATACTGGTCACTCTCTCACAGCCAGATATGAGCCTTCCCAAATTAATGTCCTGTATGAAAACCTTAGGTCATATATCTGGGTATAAACTAAATACACACAAAACGCAGATCCTCTCCTACAATTACAGATCTGCACCCGCAAATCTACACCCTTTATAACTTCAAATGGGATAATGACACCATTAAATATCTGGGAATTAAAATTCCAAAGGAGTTATCCACTATTAATGTTACAAATTACCTGAAAATGACTAAAGATATTAAACAGATTTACAATGGACAATGTTCGAACCTGGCCAATAAAGCTGATTCTGATTCTTCTGATTAAACAGATGGACCTTGTTACGATTAGACCTGCATAACAGGATAGACATCATTAAGATGAACATCCCGTTTACTTTTTCTCTTCCAATCGATACTCATAGAAATACCACTTAAACAATTTATTGAGTGGAAAAGAATGTTCTCTGTTTTCATATGGAGAGGCCTAAAACCCAGGGTTAGATATAACACTTTGCAACTAACTAAAGAAGAAGGGGGACTGTCTTTACAAAACATGGAGAACTACTACAAAGCGGCACAATTGAGATATCTGATTTATTGGTGTGATCCAAATTACAGCGCTAAATGGAAGGACCTAGACTTGTCCCAACTGGACATCCCCCTCCAGACATTGCTTGAGACAGAACTCAATACCTACAACAAAAAGGAAAATTAAACTGCTGGACAAAAACGCCCATAAACATATGGTTTGGGGAATGTTGGAAACTTAAATTGGAAAAACAAATCAAACTATTAAGATGGGTGACACATGATAAAGACTTTAAACCTGCTCAGATGGATGGGAGATACAAACACTGGTCCCTTCAAGGAATTACTACATACTGCCTCATCTCTGTTAAAGGAGTATTAGACAGTTTCCAAAAACTAAACGATACATATAATTTAGAAAAACATGACTTCTACAGGTTCCTTCAGGTTAGAGCCCATTATAACAGTAATATAAAAACAACACAGATCTAATAAATATTTTGATCAACTCGTATAAATCCAAGTCCATCAGAAAAATGATTGCTAGACTATACGCATGTTTACAATCTCAAAATGGGAACTCCACACTTTATATTAAACATAAATGGGAGAAGGAAGCTAAAATAAAAATATCAGACGAGAATTTGTCAAACATTTGTAAAACCCAATTGAGCACCTTGAGTTCGGGTCTATGGAGGGAATTTGCGTGGAAAAATATGGTAAGATTTTTCATCACTCCAAAAATGAAACAACCACAGAAAGATCAGCCAGGAAGTGGACAATGCTGGAGGGAGTGTGGAAAACCCCAGGCAGATCATTTCCACATCTTCTGGGACTGCCCAAAGATCCAGCCATACTGGGGGGATATAATAAATATAACCAACTCAATATTGGGTTTACAGATCACACAGGATTTCAAAATAATATATCTTGGGAATATCCCTGCCACACTTGACCCAAGTGACAAATACCTGTTTAAAATAATGTTTAAAATAAAAGCTCTAACAAGGAGGTGGCTAACTAAAGAGCCCCTGACAAAAGAGGAATGGACAGGAATTATTATGAAGTATATATTATGGAAAAAATAACCTTCTCCTTGAACCTCAATATGGGTAAATTTAATACTTACTGGGGGAAGTGGTCGTCTTATTTTGATGGGTGAAGAAGAGGTTGTAGAGGTGTGTGTATATCTTTGTGAGAATGTGAGGCAGATGTTTATGAAGATAGACAGTTGCACAGGTTCTTCACATCTCTGTGTCGGTATATATGTTTGTGTAATTGATGGCCTGGGATTTATGTTTGGGACTTTTGATGGAGGTGAACTTCAAATGTTGCCACGTGGCTTTTCCTTTGCTGTTGATTTCAGAGTGGCTCACCGACCTGACCTGTTGGTACAATCTGTGCACTTTTGTTATTTTTATTTTATTTTGCTTTGCTTTTAATTTTATGTCATTGTTACATTTTAGTTGTAATGTCAAAAATATAAAAATCTTTAAAAATAAAGTAAAAAAAATAAATAAAAAAATACTAGATTTGGATTTATTGACCTTGTATCCTGAGAATTTCCCAAAATATTCTATTAACGTAACTAGTGGTACAGATTCCAGGTTGGACAAATAAATAATATCATAGGTGAAACTTTAAAAATTGACATTTTGGGGGTAAAATAGCTGATACAAATTCTGCTAATCCTAGACCTTAAGGTTGTTTTAACTACAAAAAGCCCCTTTAACGACTGGTGCGGGACAACTGTTATTTGTGGATTCGTTGAGCTAAAGGTTGCATCTTGGGTTGCAGGTCATGAGGCTGGCAGGGGGGCGGGTCCTGGAGCCAATGATGTCACTGGAGGTCACTGTCGGAGAGGAGCAGCTCGGCTCCGTGCTGGGGGACTTGGCCCAAAGACGGGGGACGGTCAGAGACATTCAGGGTCGTCATGACAACAAGGTGCTGCTGGCAACCGTGCCCCTGGCTGAGATGATGGTGAGGCAATGCCCATCATACTAAAAAAGAAAAATCTATCTTCTGTTTAACTTGATACCCTGACAATGACTGATTTCAAATGTGTTCACCCATCGAAAGGGCTACTCCACCGTACTGCGCACCGTGACGTCCGGCAACGCCACGTTCTCACTGGAGCTGGATGCCTACGAGGCCATGAACCCGCAGGACCAGAACAGCCTGCTTAAAAGACTGGGTGGTGTGCAGAACCCCTGGAAGACAGACGTCATGTTTCCAGGACTATGGACAAACCATCAAACCACTGCTGAGCAGTTGGAAAAAATGTCATTTATAGCGGGAAAGAAATCTGTGTGGGATGCAAAATAAACTTGTATCAATGCATTTTTTTGTTTTTTCAAAATCAGTTGGAAAAAATTTCAACATTTTATTGATCATAAATTATACAATATTCATTAGAAATGATTGTTAAATAATTCTGTTATGTAAAGTTTCCAAAAAAAAGAAAGGTAACTCGGCACAACGACAGGTCTATAAAGCAGTTTGATTCCTCTGTTAAAAATTCCAGCGTGGAGTTGATCATGTATCGAGTTGTTTCCCTGTTTCTCTCCCGGACCAGCCTTTCAGCGCTCGTCAGATGCCTTTGTATTCACGAGGACAGAAGCTGGAAAACAGCGGCTCGGCTGGGATCCCACGCCTTACAAAAACAAAAGAAAAACACACCTCATTACAGTGTGTTTTTTCTAATCGGGAGCACCGCTCCAGAGTTCAAATCAACCCTAGCTCTGTTATTGGCTGGTTAAGCGTGTAAAACAACAAATTGAAACAATCTTGGGTTAACGGTTTTCAGTAAAATAACATGTTTTGTTTTAACAGGAGTCGCCAGATGCAAAAGCCGAGTTCCCGACCTCTACTTCTGACAGTTGCCTAGTTTGACATTGTCCCAGATATTTATGCATGCATGCATACATGTCACTATCTAATGTTTGACCTAGGGTTGTTGTAACTCAAGAACGTTCCTTTAAATTATGGTAATAATACATAGCTCAGTACTTACTCTACCATACGACAGCGGTGCGCAGACAGTCTGTTATAGGCATCGTTGATGTTGGTCACATTTCTGGCGCTCCACAGCCGCTCCGCTACAGCGCTGGCACGAGGCCTGCAAAAACAAAACAAACAAAATCAAGATACATCCTTATTCAAAATACTTCTATTAGCTGGGAGGGAATTCATGAAAATCGTGCACTTGGTGACAAGTTTTTGATATTTGGCATGGTGTTAGTTATGGACATAAGGTTTTCAAAAACCACCGCAAACAAATTGGGATGTCCCCCTAGTGGCCGGTTTGCAGAAAATTCAAAATGAATCAATAAGCGAGGCAATAGAGGCATGCATTGTAGGTTTTAGTGAGTTTAAATATGCACAGCTGATGTTTTTTGTGTGTTATTTTAATAGAATCCTATTCTTTCACTGTGACTTAGTTCATGTTCATCTTAAGCCTGAATGAAGGCCACTGTTCTCACCAAATGAGATTGACACTACAGCGATAGTGACCTGTCCAATAAACAGAAAATTGCATTCCTTGGGGGGGAAAATAGGGGTTTAGAGCCTTATACAATATTTTTATGTGACTTAATTCCTGGAAATAGAGTTTTTTGGGCAAAAAATGACCTTGAAAAATTTAATTTGACCTTCAACATGACCTTGAAATAGGAAATGTATCTCAGAATTGAGTTCCTAGCACCAAAAAAGTTGAGAAAGTGACAAAATACAACAATCTAGGACTAAGAGAAGATGAGATATAACCTTTTGCCTTTTCGGCAGGTGACATTTTGAATTTTCTGCAAACCGGCCACTAGGGGGCCGTCCTAATTTGTTTGCGGTGGTTTTTGAAAACCTTACGTCCATAACTAACACCATGCCAAATATCAAAAACTTGTCACCAAGTGCACGATTTTCATGATTGTTGACATATTCCCTCCCAGCTATATATACTCTGAGAACGCGGAATCCCAGGAGCCCTACCAGAGTCTGGGTGTCAGGTTGGTGGCGTCCACATACTCCCCCCACATACAAGCCTCTCCACCAATCACAAGCTTGTACTGTTCCTCAGTTCCTGTTTCAAAATGTCACATAAAAACACAAAAGGTTAGGAAAAATTGGTCTTGGGTTCATCAAGTGTAACAAGATAAACAATTGTTTAAATTTTATTCCCTGTAATTAGAAAAACTTATTTCCCACATTAATTCAACAGGCTAACACAAACACACTGGCACAGGAGTGACGGAACAATAAAACCGGATTCTGATTAGAAATATTAACACCCCTGGAGTTCAGCTGCACGTGTGCAGAACATCCTTTAAAAATGCAAATGAACCATCGTGTCAATATGTCCCACATTATTGAACAAAAGAAAAAGTTTGAATATCAAGAAAAAAAAAAGTCAGAACATAATTCTTTCTATGTACATTAGATTGATACACACACAGCTCATACACACACAGTTATACACACACACAACTTACATAGGATAGGTAGATATAAAAAAAAAAAAATCTGAATAAAATATTGACAGGAATATTTGGTAAAAAAAAAAAAATGGGAAAAAAAAAATCGTGGATAAAAAAAAAAAAAATAAAGTACAACATTCCCATAGAGCTCCACTTTGATTAGTTGGGATCAACATCGCTGGGGATTCAATATTGACACATACCTGGTTCATTTGCATTTCATAATAATAAAAAGAAAAACCTGTCCCTGTGCTGGACTACCATTTTGTCCGAGGTCTACCGCATCTTTCAAATAAAAGATATTTTCAATTTTGTGCCAACTCTTATTTTGACCAGGACTGTGTGAACGAATTAAAAACATAACAACAAACTAACAATGAGTAATGAAAGGCATAATCAAGTCAAAATATGGAGACCATCATGCGAACACAAACCCTTAAAATCCTGTGGGTCAGCCTTGTAAATGCCCTGCCAGTCCTGGCCATAGGAGATGCGGTTCAGGTACCAGGGAGTGGACAGCATGGTCTGGTACCCTGCTGATGTTATGTCTGCCATCTCCTTCTGGTATGCCTGCAGATTTCCCTTCCAGACATGGATAACCGTGTCTGGTTTCAGCTACATGGCACACATACATGGAGGCATCAGGAGTAGGAAGATGATTTCAATAAACAACAGAAAACGCGCAGGGGCTGATGGGTGTACGTTCCAGTCACACCTGAAGTGTCTTTAGTCTGTTTAAAAACAAACTCAAGCTTTCTTTCTCGCTCGGGGTGGTTGTTTTCACGCAAAATGTAAAAAACACCAGAGACAAAAACTCCAAAAAGAAGAAACTGCTGCGTTCCTCCTGGGAATAAAGCATGCCAAACCAAAACAGGACTAAAATATAATTCAATTATTTCATTGTGAAAGGAAATATCTTCCAATGCCCACTCCAAGTATATCCATATGTCATTTTCAAGCTCTATTACTTGACAAGGCAGGTTAATCAACAAAGAATGACCAAGACAAGTACTTAGTTGGCGATGTCAGAAGACAGGACCCTCAACCATCTAGTCCCCAGCAGAGGATCTTCTACCCATGTCCCCTTGTTAAGTTACGAGCGATGTGATGCCCGAAGTGGATCTTCGGGTCTTGGAGCAGGAGATTGATGGGGAGGTCAGAGCGATATCTTCAGTAA
Source organism: Cololabis saira (assembly GCF_033807715.1). Lineage (NCBI taxonomy): Eukaryota > Metazoa > Chordata > Actinopteri > Beloniformes > Belonidae > Cololabis > Cololabis saira. The sequence goes on from NC_084597.1 coordinate 16,392,888, forward strand.
CGCAGACTCTATTGGTCTGTTCTGATCATGGGAAAGATGAGCCAAAAGCAAAGGTCTCTGTTTAGTCTTCATTACACGTCGAGGTGGTGACTGAAAGAATGAGATTGTGAATACAAGGGGCTAAAAATGAGTGCCCTCCACAGGGTGGAGATGGATATGGTGAAAAAAACTGCCTATATAAACAATTCCAGTCTGGTTACCACCCCTGACAACCTTCTCATGGCAGGAGAGTCTGGTTTACTCACTATTCTCGTCCTCTGATATAATTTCTCACTTTATTCTCATCAATAGGTTGTCTCCCACTGGCAACCTTTTGACATCTCTCAGGCTGCACTCGGTTTATCCAACCGAAGTCTTTCAGATCCCACCCTTCCCCTGTTACAGCAGGTGTTCCTTGGGGACAAATGAGTGCATCTTCTCTTCGGCTACCTTCCTCCTCTTGGCCATATTTTCCTGCAGATTCAATATCCATTTCCACTGCTTGGTGGATTACACCCAGTTTTACCTTTCCAGCAAATCAACCCCCCCCCCCCCCAACCCACCGACTTCCACCTCCGACTTCCTCACCACCTGCTTATCCGAAATAAAATCCTGGTTAAAACCTCAAACTAAACCATCCTCCTCACTGTACCCTCTGCCCACTTCAGCATGAACACACAATGTCACAACTGTGCAGTTTTTAAGTGTAAGCCTGTTGAAAAAGAAGAAGGGAAAGAAAAAAAAAACAAAAAAAAACCCCCAAAATTAAATCCCCCTCCGAGTTAATGGATTCAGGATAAGAGTGAAAAAAAACTACAAACAAAAAACAACCAACCGTTGAAGTTGAGCGGTTCAACCTTGTAGTACTTCTGCCAGTCCTGTCCGTAGCTAATATAATCTAGGTACCATGGGGCAGAGAGGACAGTGGTGTATCCGGCTGTTGTCACCTTGTTCATCTCTGCAGCGCTCCCACCGGACATCCACACGTGCACTACCGTGTCTGGTTTCAGCTGCAATCGTTACAAGCCAAGCTTCTGTCTTTAGTTTAGAGACTACAGTTGAATTGGTTTCAACTAGGGTTGCAAAAGGGGTGGAAAATTTCCGGTAAATTTCCGGAAACTTTCCGGAAACTTTCCATGGGAAGTTTAGCTGGGGAATTTTGGAAATATTCCAAATCGGATGGGAATTATTGGGAATTTATGGGAATTAACTGGAAATTGGGGGTAATTTAAACAAACTGTATCATATCCAAACATTAGCACCTAACTTACCAGCTAGCTAGCTACTGTGTTAATACATTCTTATTTAATATTTGCAAGTTAAACATTAATACCATTATAGATCAAATATATTTACCCCATAATATTATCAAAACTTACTTGACTTTATATAGTCCATGGGCTCAAATGTGTGGCTTCAATAGTCTTGTGCTTTGAGCTCAAATGTGTGGCCTCCAGGCTTCAAGAAATCACCTGTGCATGTGATGGAGGAATGCACAGTGCATGTAGGGGGCGTGGCCTCAATAGCCCTGCAGTAAGCAATGTGCTGTGTGCATGTGATTGAGGAGTGTACTTGCATTAAATCTGGTTGTTTTAGCCAAGACTATGCTACAATATATTTCCCCCAACTATATTTAAGTTCCCTGTTAAGGGCCAACCTTCAATTCTGTAAATTTCTTATTTATTCCTGTTAATTCCCATATATTCCCGTTAATTCCCATGGAAAGTTTCCAACTTTGAAAATTCCCGGAATTTTGCAACCCTAGTTTCAACTAAAGGAACCGACAGAGTTATGAAGTTACCATAAGCAGCCACTTGAGAAAAGAGCTAGAAATGTTTGATCACTGACAATCTTTGTTGTTGTTTTTTATTTTAATAAATCTAAATTATATTCAAGTAAGACAATAAATATGAGCTTTAAGAACCTAATGACGCAATAAATCTGACTATCAGTAGCCCTATCCAGATGATCAGAACTTTACTTGAGATAGCTGAGGGGGGTTATCTTGTAGCATGTGGTCGACTTAAAGCTTTTGAAGCGTGTTTTACTAAACTCCAGTTCAGCCTTTTTGTTCAAGACAGTTAAGTCCATCAGTGCTGAGGGTTTTTCTTTATGGTCAAATTGCATAGCTGAAAGTCCCATCATACACCACTACTGATTTGGCTAATGGTTAAATTTTACTGCCATCTCTCTGACTGAGTGGTTTTGTTTTGGTAGCCCATTTCTTCTTCTGCTTGCATTGAAGGCTCTTTTTATATTTGTTGGAACCAGCAAATGCAAAATCAAGACTCTGGAATCACCCCAAGTCGTTTTACCAGCTTAACTGAAGAAGACGTGATAAAGGAGCAGCTTGGATGTTTCCCAGTTATAACGTTTTTTGGTCAATTGTACAATTAATCTCGAGCCAGTTCTATAAATTCAAAAAAACGTAACTTCTAAACTATTTTCCTCGAATTTAGATGTTTATATTCCGAGAGCAAAGCTTAAAGCCCACATTCATAACCTTCTTGAACATACTGCTTTTAAAAACAACTAAAATTTGCCAGTGTTGTAATTCTATACAATTAGAAACAGATTCAACTGTATATAAATTACAAAAAGAAAAAAAGCCCTACAAGCACCTCTAATTTCATTTGTTTTCCTTTAACAGAAAATTACGTTTTACTATGATCAAATAGCACTTGTTTACATTTTTATTTAAGATTTTTTAATTAAAAACAAATAAACTAACAAGATTCAATTATGGCTCTTTCTTATTAAAGAAGAAGCTACATCAAAGAAACTGGAAATACTTACACACAGGAAAATTGGTACTGAGAATACCTAAAACAATGCCAGCACGTGAGCGTCCTACCTTGACTTCATTATCAAAGACCTCCTGCCAGACGATGTAGCCCTTCTTGGTTGTGGTGACAATATCTAGGAGTCTATTAGGACCAAATAGGTTAAAATAATAACAATAACAACAATAATAAGGTAATAATAAACTAATTATAATCTCACTTCCATAAAAGTATGAATAAACACACCTTTGGATGTAGATGGATTCCAGTTTTTTGTAGTCCTGTCCGAAGCCTTGGTCGGCCATGAACTTCTGGATGTCTGGGTTGGACTTCCTGTGGGACCGAACCAGCAGTTAACATCCGTCTCAACGCCCAGGTTGAGCTGAAGTTTTTTTTTTTTTTTTTTTTTATTTGCACAGTGATAACACAATAATTATTTTTTTTTAATCATACAAGGACAAATAATTTGTGCAGGAGAGGAAAAGAAGGCCGAAGGGCTTATGAAAAAATCCTCCCCTCAATACAAAATCACCAAAACAAAACAGTCAATAGCAAGAGAATAGAAAGGAAAAAGAAAAGGTAAAAGAAACAAAGAAAAATACAATAAGTACACAAACAAAAATATCCATGAAATGGCAATTTCATTTCAGTAAGAATAGCCTGTTAATTTTGTCTAAATAAAAGATACCCCATTAAGCTGGTCCTAAACATTTTTAAGGATGACACTAACTTAAGAGATCTATCTAAACAGTTCCAGAGTTGAGGGCCATGGAATTTAATAAAGGATTGGTGACTGCAGGTACGACAAAGAGGTAAATGAAAGTTCTTCCCACCTCTAACTGAATAAGAGTGAATATCTGATGATAACAGAAAAAAATTATGAAAAGTGCCTGGAATGTCTTGTTTGAAATGAATGAACTTAAACATAAACAGGCATGTTTGAAACTTGTTAATAGAGAAAATTGATAATAATTTAAATTTGCTAAATAAGGGTGCAGAAGGTGCTTGATGAGAAGAATATGAGATCATTCTCAAGAATCTTTTCTGAATTAAAAATAATTGGTTAAGGTACGAAGAATAAGAAGCGCCCCAAACAATGTTGCAATACGTCAAGTATGGATAAAGTTGCTGATATCTTTATGGAAAAAGTCTCACCAGCAGGTGAAGTCGACCTCATCCCCTCCCAGGTGAACGTAGTGGTCAGGGAACACGGCGCTGACCTCCTGGAAGAACTGATCCATGAACTTGTATGTGGTGTTCCGGATGGGGTTCACCGGTCCGAAGGTGCCGGAGGGTTTGATGCCGGAGAAACAGGGCGTGAGCAGATCAGTCTGGCCTGAATGAGGGGAAAAAAAGAAAAACTGTATGAGCAGAATAAAAGAAAAAAGAAAATGGACCATCTGGGAAACTCACCTTTACCCCAGGACTGCGTGTGTCCAGGAGTGTCAAACTCTGGGATGACTCGAATGCCTCTCATACGAGCGAACTCGATCACCATTTTTACATCAGCAGGCGTGTAAACATGCGTGTACGGGTGGTAAGCTCCCTGTGAACATATTAAATGCGTAAATTTAAACATAGATTTTTATATTGAGATTTAACAAAAGAGATCGTCTTACTGACCTTCTGGCTCAGCTGTGGGAACGTTCGGCTCATGTAAGGGAAGGACTGATCATCAACGATATGCCAGTGGAAGACGTTGAATTTGTTCATCGCCATTGTTTCCTGTTTGAGCAACACAAAGCATTTATAAAAAACAAAAAAAAAAACAACACACACACACACACACCTCAAGTTATAAACAGATGAAAATAGAGAAAAGAGTCGAACATACCAGATTGGCCAAGATGACCTTAATGGGAAGGAAATGCCGCGAGCTGTCGAGCAAGATGCCTCTATGAGCAAACCTCGGGAAGTCGCTGATTGTTGTCGAGTTGATGCTTTTCTGAAAGGTTTCAGAAAATTTAAAGAAAGCATGATTTAATGACATAACTCACATACAACTGCTCAAAAAGTCCTAATTTAATGATAGCAGGAGGTAAGAAGCAGCAGACGGTCTTCACTTACAGCTCCATATTCATCTTCATACACCAACTGGCTGAATGTTTCTAAACCTAAAATGAAAAAGGTTTAAGAAATTTGATCAAAAAAAAACTTTTATAGTGATTTCCAATGTAATACTGAAGCCCATTTCCAAATATTTAAAGTGAAATGGACATTAAAAGCAGAGTACATTTATTTGTAGACATTGGACACTTTTTTCCCAAAACGGTTAACTTAAAAGTTCCTACATGATCATTTTTAGGGGGTTGCGAGAGTTCCCCCTAATTTCATTTTCATTAGGAACCAAAAAGATATGCATCTAAGCAGTTTTGAGTCGAAACGAAATGTATGCGTGTACAGGTAGAGTTGGGTATCATCTGCATAGAGGTGATAGAAAGAAAAATAAATGCTAGCATGTTTTTTTCCTACCATACTACCAACTACCAAGCATCACAACTGCAAATAATTACATTTTATTTATGTAAAAAATGTTGAATTTTGGTTGCTGTGAAATGGCTAACAAGATGTGTAAAATGTTCAAGAAAGAAAATAAGAGCGAAAATCATTCTAAAACATTTAAAGTTGCATTTATTGATCATTTCATTTATCCGATACGATTATTCTATCAACTAATTGGAAAATAAATAATTTAGCACATTGATTACAAGCCTTCATCTGTTAGCAATAGTTTTATGGAGTCCAAAATATTTATATTTTTACAGTTTAATGAGAAAACGATCAACACCACTGTTCACTAGTGGAATTTGGGACTTCAGGTCACCATGGAAAACAGAATTCGAACAAAGAAGGCAACAATGTTGATAACCTACACAGTACGATCCATCGTTACGTGACACGGGTGTTTCTCAAAAATCAGCATTCGAACAGTGAATTTTCTGTTGCTGAAGTCAAATCAAACATTCGGAAATGTTGCAATTTTGACTGCTGTGGTTAAAGCTTACATGGTAAAGCAATGTACAAGAAACAGTCGAACATCAGATGCTCGTTAGTTTAATGATGCATCATACCATGTTGGTTTAATTTGTTGTACGGGAAGCACACCTCGGGGATAAGCAGTGGCAGCAATCTCACAGCAGTGTCTCCAGGAATAGTGTCATTATTCCTGGTATTTAGCTTCAAGTTTCCTGTCTTCATCTTAAGCTAAGCCATAAAGTGCTATATAAGTAAAAGCCAATTCATAAATAAATCTTAATAAAGTCAAAGAAAATAAATAATAAATTATAGAATTAAAAAAAAAAAAAAAAAAAATACTATCTGACGAAAAGACTTAAAAGATTCATATCCTACCATGCAGGGCTCCCCAGACCGTCGGTGCTTTCAGGACGGCGACTGGCTGATCCACCGTCAGCTCGTCTGCAAACAAGCATTTTCTTTTAAATTACAAATACATTTTCAGTACCGTAAAAGCTGGACAAATGTTTTAAGATGATTGATGAGTTTAAGATGATGGTCTCTAGATTCCTTGTAAAGTTCGTCACAGACAAGCATGAACAATGAATATTCCAATAAAATAAAACCAAAAATGCCTTATGATGCATCAATAGTTTAGCAAATGTGCTTTTCTTTTTTCAAACTCATAACTTAAAGCGTTCAAAAATGTTTCAAAATTTTATGAAATAGTAGTTTACTAGAAATAGTTGCTTATATATTTTGCCTTGTGATTCCTCAGTATGGGGAATACATGCAATCTGTTTTTGTTGTTTATTTTTTTACATGAACTTAGATGAATCTGGACTCTTTTAGTATGAATTTAAATAACTGAATTACAATGAACTGGAATATAATACAAGTGAATTGGGTTGTCTTTGACGGGATTTTTTGGTCTCATCTTCCATGTACTCTTTGGAGAAAATTGTATTTTTGTAAATTCTTAGCCTGCAGTATTTTCGATTCTTAAATAAACTGTGTACATAAAAAAAGAAATAAAAAAATTCCCTCCAAGCAGAGATTTTTAGAAATGACAGGAAATTCAAAGACTTATCTATATACAGTCAGCAAAGTCTTAACGATAAGAGCATATTTAACTTCTGTAGAGGTTTTGAAAGAAAAATCTTCAGTCCATCTACCAAGATACTGAGACATTGTATTACTCCTCTGGATTTGTACTAGGGCTGTAATCAAACAAAGAAATTCTTGGTCGATTGAACCCCTCAAAATCAACTATTCAGCTATTTTGGGGTTTAAAATAGATGGGGGGAGTTGGCTTACCGTTTCAGGTGAAACACCATGTTTGATGTACCGTAGATATGCAAACTGTTGCTTGCAAAGTTAACTTGCAAATTCTGCCACACTGCAGATGTCTTTGACATGATAGAGTTCAACAAATCACTGGACCTTGTCCTTCTTCTTACAATCTATCCGTATCTAGTCAGAGATCAATCTTGAAATAACGATGCTAATATACACTAGGCTGAAATTAATAAAGATTGAGAGCATGAAACATCTTGTGCATACATTTATCAGTCATTATGACCTGAGATCTTACCTACATTTGGAAACTTTGGGATATGCTTAAGCAGTACTCGAGTTGTAAAAAAAAAAAAATCAGGGGGGGATGGTGGATTTTATCATATGGGGACAGATCATTTGTGCTGATTACAAATAATATAATATATTACAAATAATAGCACTGACCAAAACACCTGCAGAAATACTGCAGGAATGATATAGCAGCATTTCTGTAAATATCCGTCTGTTATCTTTTTCATATACTAGTATTTCTTATTATTTATCTTTCTTATTATTATTCTTATTATTATTATTATTGTATACCAGTTACTGTTTATAGTGTGTTATTATTATTACTGTGTTATTACTTTTCCTATTGTTGCCTCTTGTTTTTGCACTATCCCCTTTGCTGCTGTAAACTGCAAATTTCCCCTCTGTGGGACTATTAAAGGTTTATCTTATCTTATCTCTTATCTTATCTCTTATCTTTACATGCAGCCTTCTGTAAGCTTTAAATATCCACTGGGCTTACATCAAATACATCAAAACACAACAATAAAAAACTGTTTTCTGAACTTATCATTATGACTGTCCTTCACAGGATAATTAAAATGGATCACTGCAAAAACTCAAAATCTTAACATGAATATTTGTCTTATTTCTAGTTAAAATGTCTCATTTTAGTAAAAAAAATCTCATTATACTTAAAACAAGACTCATCACTGGAAAAAAAAAACAATTTTCACCTGTTTCAAGAAGATTTTCACTTGAAATAAGTAGAAAAATCTGCGAGTGGAACAAGATTTTTTTTGCTTGTAATTACAAGATAAATCTTGTCCCACTGGCAGATTTTTCTACTTATTTCAAGTGAAAATGTACTTGAAACAGGTGAAAATTGTCAAATAAGTTATTTTTCTGGTGTTATTTTTCTGGTGATGACTCTAAATGTTGAAATAGCAGTAAAACCACATTCAGTGATGAAATGACATAAGGGATAGAAAGGGGGGATGGCAGTTTCACAGGGGGGATGATTTGGACCGTTTTTATTTCAGGGGGGATGCCATCCCCCCTCATCCCCCCTCAACTCCAGTACTGTGCTTAAGGCATAAGGAGCTCAGGTGAAACGAAAGTACATGAACTTACTGTAGGCTATACAAGTACTTCCTGAAATGACATGATGAGGAGTGAAGGTACTCACATGACTCGTCAGATGTTACACTGGGGTAGGTGTCACACTCAGAGTCAGGTGATGTGATCCACACCTGCAGTTGTGTCACCGCAGTGGAACCAGTCAGCCAGCTTCTGCCAGCCTTCACCTGTTTAGCAGCTCCAAACAAGTATTCAAAATACCTGTAGAGACAGTCCGTGAATGCATCACTACTACACCACCTCAACCACTCAGGGGGATTGATCAATAAATAAACAAGTTAATCTCCTCACCTCCTGTATGCATTCTGCAGCAGGACGCAGCTCGGACCGGCAGACGAGTCTTTGGCGTCAGTAAATTTGAAATTGGAGCCACTTAACTTGAAACAAACGTCCAAGATCTGCACTTTCTGCGGCAGAGGCCACAGAGAGCCGTATTTTGAAGCCTGGACAACGGGCTGAAAGTCTTCGGAGTCGTAGTCCGGCTGCAGCCCCTGGCAGCATCCAAGAACCAGCAGGAGAAACGTAAACTGCAACATTATGAATGAAAGTAAACGGAAGCACTGGTTTAGTTTCAGTCACAAGACTGCTGGGAAAGCGGAAACACGACGGCTTTATTCATGAGCCCGCGGGGCGGCGCTTCAAAGAAGGAATACCAACATTTAAAGGGGAACCAGTTTGAAAATACATTTAGATTCTTTACTCATTTGTACGACGGAGTATTAGGGCCAAACTAAGACAAAAAAATTACGAGAATAAAGTCATAATATTACGAGAATAAAGTCGTAATATTTTGAGAATAAAGTCGTAATATTACGAGAATAAAGTTGTAATATATTATAAATATATAAATATAATTTACAAGCTGCTCAATATTCCTCATTTTAACACAGGGAGAAGACTGCTCTTCCTGTTAGAGTTCTCATAAATTACCACTTTATTTTCATAATATTATGACTTTATTCTCATAAATTACCACTTTATTCTCGGAATTTTACGACTTTATTCTCAGAATTTTACGACTTTATTCTCGTAATATTACAACTTTATTCTCATAAATTACGACTTTATTCTCGCAATATTAAGACTTTATTCTCGCAATATTACGACTTTATTCTCGCAATATTACGACTTTATTCTCATAAATTACGACTTTATTCTCGCAATATTACGACTTTATTCTCGCAATATTACGACTTTATTCTCGCAATATTACGACTTTATTCTCGCAATATTACGACTTTATTCTCAGAATTTTACGACTTTATTCTCGTAATATTACGACTTTATTCTCGTAATATTACGACTTTATTCTCGCAATATTAAGACTTTATTCTCGCAACATTACGACTTTATTCTCAGAATTTTACGACTTTATTCTCGTAATATTACGACTTTATTCTCGTAATTTTACGACTTTATTCTCGTAATATTACGACTTTATTCTCGTAATTTTACCACTTTATTCTCGGAATTTTACGACTTTATTCTCAGAATTTTACGACTTTATTCTCGTAATATTACGACTTTATTCTCATAAATTACGACTTTATTCTCGCAATATTAAGACTTTATTCTCGCAATATTACGACTTTATTCTCACAATATTACGACTTTATTCTCATAAATTACGACTTTATTCTCGCAATATTACGACTTTATTCTCGCAATATTACGACTTTATTCTCGCAATATTACGACTTTATTCTCAGAATTTTACGACTTTATTCTCGTAATATTACGACTTTATTCTCGTAATTTTACCACTTTATTCTCGTAATATTACGACTTTATTCTCGTAATATCACGACTTTATTCTCGTAATATCACGACTTTATTCTCATAATATTACGACTTTATTCTATTATGACTTTATTCTCGTAATTTTTACGACTTTATTCTCGTAACTTCCAATTTTTTTTTGTCTTAGTTTGGCTCTAATACTCCGTCCTACATTTGTGTTTCTCAAGTAAGGTTTATTTAGTGTCTGACAATATATAAATAATCTCAAGCACAGTTTTTTTTTTTATTAATTGATTAATTAAAGATGTGAAATAAATGAAAACATCCTCAACACAGAAAATAGTGAGTTCTATATTTACTCTGAAGTTGAGCTTGATATCAGAAGTTTACATAGTAGCCTTATTCTTCTTCTCCTTTCGGCTTTTCCTTTCAGGGGTCGCCACAGCAAATCAGTTGCCTCCATTTGAGCCTGTCTTCTGCATCCTTTTCTCTTACCCCAACTACCTTCATGTCCTCTTTCACTACATCTATAAACCTCACCTGTCAAGTCTTGGATTTAAAAATAAGGGAAATTTTCCACCAACCCAGGTTCACTATCTTACATTTTAAGACAGGTTTACAAGAAATCTAAAATAACTACCTGTCAACCACTTACAAACTACAATTATGTGCTCAGAATCTGACAGGACTACCTTTGTTGACACTGACATACTGTGTACTTTCTATGTGTGTAATTCCTATAATAGAGCCTAAATGAAAACTTCTTCTTCTCTTTTCTGCTTTTCCCTTTAGGGGTCGCCACAGCGAATCAGTTTCCTCCATCTGAGCCTGTCTTCTGCATCCTCTTCTCTTACACCAACCACCTTCACGTCCTCTTTCACTACATCTATAAACCTCCTCTTTGGTCTTCCTCTGGGTCTCCTGCCTGGCAGTTCAAAACTCCCAACCATCTCAGTCTGGCCTCCCTGACTTTATCTCCAAAGCCTCTAAAATGTCCCTCTGATGTGCTCATTCCTGATCCTATCCAGTCTAGTCACTCCCATAGAGAATCTTAGCATCTTCATCTCTGCTACCTCCAGCTCTGCCTCCTGTCTTTTCCTCAGTGACACTGCCTCTAGACCACTAGACCAGGGGTCGGCAACCCGCGGCTCTAGAGCCGCATGCGGCTCTTTAGCGCCGCCCTAGTGGCTCCTGGAGCTTTTTCAAAAATGTTTCACCTTTTTTTCCTTTTTTCTTCTTTTTTGCTTCTTTTTTTTCTTCCTTTTTTTTCTCTTTCTTTCTCTTTCTTTTCTCTTTTTTTCATTTTTTTCTTTCTTTTCTTGTTTTTTTTCTTTTTTCTTCTTTTTTTTCCTTTTTTTCCCTTTTTTCTTCTTTTTTTCTTGCTTTTTTCTCTTTCTTTGTCTTTATTTTCTCTTTTTTCTCTTTTTTTCCTTTTTTTTCTTTCTTTTCTTGTTTTTTTTCTTTTTTCTTCTTTCTTTCCTTTTTTCCACTTTTTTTTCTTCCTTTTTCCTTTCCTTTTTAATCTCGACATTTCGACTTTTTTCTCAACATTTCGACTTTTTTCTCGACATTTCCACTTTTTTCTCAACATTTGAACTTTTTTCTCGAGATTGTACTTCAACATTAATCTCAACATTTGGACTTTTTTCTCTACATTTTGACTTTTTTCTCCACATTTTGACTTTTTTTCGACATTTCTCCTTTCACCATTTGTCTTCATTCTAAGGCTGATACAAGACCTTTCATTTTTTACGGCTCCAGACATATTCGTTTTTTGTGTTTTTGGTCCAATATGGCTCTTTTAACATTTTGGGTTGCCGACCCCTGCACTAGACCAACAACATCGCTGGTCTCACCACAGTTTTGTACACCTTTCCTTTCATTTTAGCTGAAACTCTTTTATCACACATCACACTTGACACTTTTCTCCACCCGCTCCATCCCACCTGCACACGTTTCGTCACCTCTTTTCCATACTCTCCATTGCTCTGAACTGTTGACCCTAAGTACTTAAAATCCTCCCCCTTCTTTATCTCTTCTCCCAGTAACCTCACTCTTTCACTTGGGTTCTTCTCATTCACACACATATACAGTAATGTAGTAAAAGCAGATACATGTATGTTTTCATAACAGAGTATAAAGGGAAACATATTAACGCCATAGAGTGTAAAATGACTGGACAAACCCTCTGTGATGTCAACCGTTGGGTTTCTGAAGAGCAGTTTTGAAGTCTCAGTGAAGAACGGGGTCTTATGGTTGGCCCTGTTGCTTCACGGCAAGAAGCTTCCCAGTTTAACTGTTAGCAGGAGTGTTTCTGTGTGCAGTTTGCATGTTCTCTGTGTGCTTGGATGGAGTTTAATCTGCTGTATCTGCCTTCCTCCCACAGTCCAGAAACATTATGTCAGGTTACTTGATGATTCACAATTGTCCATAGGTGTGATTGATTGATTGTGTGTGTGTGTGTGTTTCCCCTGTGCTTACGGGTTTTCATTAGGAAGGGCATCCATCGTAAACCCTGATAGATGCGTGGACTGCACTGATCCACTTTGGCGACGCCTCTGATTAGAGGGGTTGAGCAAAAATAGTAGAGAGAGAGAGTTTTGAAGTCTCTTTTTCCTCCTACTGCACAACATCATGACACAAATGGGTTGAACACGCCTGCTTCATGTTTGCCATGGCTACCAGCTCCTTCAGCCGATCCATGCCGCGAGGAGCTGCAAAGCCGCTGGTAAATGTTTGCAGCTGAATATCCCGTTTCAGATGTTGTTTCGGTGACAAAATCAGAAAGTTTAATCGACATTTAGTCGGCGTACAGTTATCATAAAATTATAATTGCTAAGGTTTGTAAAGCGATTGTGACTGATGAGGAAGTGATGCTATCAACGTTGGTTGAAGACATTGGAGTAGTTGCTATGAGTGGAAATACCATCTGCAGGGCCATTCCAGTCTGAACATCAGATTAGGAAGTAGGAAATTCTGATTTTTGAGTCCAACTTGAACGCACTAAAACATCTTCTACCTTGACTTAAGAATTCAACACAGCAGCTAGTCACATTTTCAAAGTAACATTGAGCTACTTTTACTGTTTTTGGGAGTTCTGTCTTATTATATTGACATTTCAATTTCAATGTATTTATTTGGTAAGGGACAATGTACATCAATCAGCATTTAAAAAAAAAAATGTAGATGCACCCAGATTGCAGCTATAGGCTGGTTTACATCGGTAGTCCCCCTGCCAGATGTAATCAGCAAAAATCATACAAACAACAATAATAATAATCACAAAAAAAGCAATATAGCACACATAACATAGCACATAACATAGCACACATTAAAGGAGCTTGAGGCCGGATTGAGGCAGGATTTATGAAAAAAATCTGTATACATTTTAAGTTTTCTAGTAATAATGTCAGATGAAGCGTTCCAAACCCAAAAGAATGAGCCCTCTAGTGTATCTCTCCTTTGCCTTGAACAGGCTGTGTGCTGCAAAATGTGCTGCAATTCGGTCCCGAATTTCCCGCGCTGGGCTGCGGATGTGACGTCACATGACGCTGCGTGCACGTTCTCCCCGTTCTCCCGTGCCGGCTTCACTGTTGGCTGCAGTACCCCCAACGGCCGTCGTGGTGAAGGGTGGCGCTAGAGAGTCTCATTTCTTAAAAGGAGCCTCATGATCCTTTAAATTAGAAAAACACATATCATTGCTAGCTTTTTTTTTATCATTGAATGTGTTGCTAGACCTTTTCCAGGTGTCTAAAACAGCGCTGTTATGAATTAACACAACCGAATCACAGTCTACTCAGTTGTGCTGTCACATGTCATTACGACTTATAATATCCGAGGTAAATGGACACTCGATTGAGGGGGTGGGGGGGTAAGTAAGTAAAATAAATTAATTAAATACTCACATATGTGCACACAAACACAGTAAACCTCACATTTGCTTTGGCTTTTATTTCTTTGCAGACGGTATGAACCAAAGATATTTAATGTTTTTTCTCCCATCATCTCTATTTCATTTGTTATAGGGTGCATATTGAGAGAAATAAACTTTTATTTGTGTTTAAGACTGTATATTGGGGTGTATGAAGTAACTACCAGATCCAAAAGTTTGACATAACACAACCCTAACTGAACTCTGAAACTATGTCATTCAGTTAGTCATTCAGGCTTACTGGGTATTGTGTCATCACAGACCCAGGTCAGAGTACAACATCTCAAAATGTCAGCCATTCAGATACCACAGACAGGAGCTGGGAAACAGTGGCTCAGCTGTAGCTTTTATAAGAGTCGATAAAGCACTTGGAAGCTCCACCACACGACAGCAATGCAGAGACAGTCTCTTGAAGGCATTGTTGATGTCTGTCACGTTTTTTGCGCTCCACAGCTGCTATGCCCCAGCACTGGCACGAGGCCTTCAAGTCAAGACACTCACAAACAGGAACTCAGTCTGCCGTTATGAGGCTTGGTTGTTGAAAATAACCTTTATGTAATAAGTGGAGTCACGTGAGCCTTACCAGAGTCTGGGTAACAAGTTAGTGGCATCTACAAACCTGTTTCTCCACCGATCACGAGCGTGTCCTCTTCTTCACTTCCTGTTATTGCTGTATTACGAAGATGAAATTAAGTAAACTCAACTTCCAGTTGAAATGAAGTCATAAATTACTTACATTTTCCTCCTCTTTGATCGTGAAACATAATTTCCTCTCTTCATTCAACAGGCTAACACAAACTCGCACCGGCATCACAACTCCACAATAGGTCAAATCTGAGCCGCATGAGAGAGCTGGTTAGAGATGATAACCCTCAACTGCATGATACAAAAAACTTTCTCCCCTAAATGCAAACTTGTACTATCAAAACAATTCAAAGTTTTCCAGGTTACTGAACAGAAAGAAGAAATGTAATTAGCAGCAACCTTCACAAATGTAGAAGTAGCTTTCCCCATCCATACATGAAAACCATCTTTGCAACAGTAAACACTATTTTTGTCATATTCTTATGCTCTTATGTACACCCCCCCATAGATATGTCTTATCTCTGCAACTCTCTGCAAATATTAACTTTGCCTTTTGTCTTCCTGTGTCTCAGTAGCGGCGGCTATTCCTCGGCCTTTGCCCCTGCAGCCCTACTTGAGTCAGCATGCAGCAAACAGCACAGGCTGATAACAGCTCTCCAGATTGCTCCAGGTCTGCCTGGGTTCATCTAGTGTAGCTATATCGCTTTCCAAGATCTGCAGAAGCCTCCAATCTGTTGCTTTGAGACAATGAAGCTCTTGATTCCTCAAAAAAAACAGCTTAGGCAGGAATTTCAATGTCTTTGTCTGTTGCCTTAAGATAACACCCTTTCAGACGATGTCGGACTGCTCACTTCAACCCACCTCATTGTAAAAGACACTTGGTAATTAGGAGTTGATAGAAATATAATTGCAATGAACGGATCTATCTGTCTTTCAGTACAGGGACTTAAGACAGTCTTCATGCGAGCAGACTTTTCAAGGTGAGCTTTAGAGGGAACCCTTTTGGACGTCATTGTCTCATCTTTCAATGACTGGACATTTTATTAAAATGTGCTCATCATCCATAATGTGTTCATTTGCGTGAACATTTCGATTTCAGACTACATGATCCGATAGAGATGGCAGTAACAGTAAAAGAGGAGGGACTGCAGTGCTAACATCTGTTAACAGAATATACATAAAGCTCCACATTAGAAGGAAATCATTTTCAGCTGCTTGTACTTGCGATCATGTTCTTTCAGTCACAATTATAGGACAGCCTGGAGTTCTGGTCCATCTCTCTCTTCATCACAGCAGGCCAGTACTGGGCTCTGCACCAATCCCCCTGTTGATCTCCACTCTTCCTTTCTTCGGTCTCAGATTTGGATATGCTGATTTTTATTCCCATCGCTTCATGCTTGGCTGCGAATTGTTCCAGCCACTTTACTGAAATGTGAGGCTCCTTGCGCAGTGACACTAACAGGACAATATAATCTGTAAAAAGCAGAGACCAAATCCTGATGCTATTGATTGGGACTCCCCTCCACCCCTAAGCTGGGCCTTGAAATTCTGTTCATAAAACAGAATCAGTGACAAAGGAAGGTGATGTTCTTGCCATACCACAATGGTGGCCTATCATTCACTCCTGTTTTAATTTGAGCAGTTTGTTAATCAGCTTATCAGTTCAAGATTAGTCCTCCATATTTTGATTTGATTTGATTTGTTTATTTGCACAACATAGAAACGGTACAAAAGTTGAAATGAACATAAAAGCATGAAAATATGTGCAGGTGAGAAAGGAAGCCCTAAATGGGCTTATTCAAAGTTCTCACCAAGAAAATACATTATACTGTAATAATAGCAAGAACAAAAAACAAAAAAACAGCGTTCCAAAAAGATGGATATTTACAAACAAACAATTTCTCGGTTGAATGAGTGTGTGTGCTTGCATGTGAGCATGCACATGTGTGTTTGTATGTGTTTGTGTGTGCGTGTGTATGTGCACGTGCAGAAGTGACTCCACGTTAAGTGGAAGCACTTCTAGACGCTTGATCCATAAGGCTGGTCTTCAATCTCTGTTTAAAGCTACTAATAGACAGTGAAGATTTAGCAATAAGTATATGAGAATTCCAGAGTGAGGCACCTCTGTCTTTGATGGAGAACTGACTGCTATTGGTACGACTGAATGAAGAATGAAGATCCTCAAATTGTCTAGTATTATAGTTATGAATTTGTGAATTGGTTTTAAAAAAATCTTTGAAAGTACTTGGAAGCATATTTGTAAGATAAGTGCATTTGTAAATGAAAGCACATGATTGGAGTATGTTAATATCATAGATGGATAATAAATTTAATTTTTTAAACAAAGGGGCAGATGGGGCCAAATAGGAAGCAGAAGTAGCTATTCTTACAAACTTCTTTTGAGTAATGAGTAATTTGTGTAAATTTGATGAATATGTACTTGCCCAAACAATGTTGCCATAAATGAGATAAGTCCATAGTCCATAACAACCAGCCCCACTGGTCTATGTTCGCCAAATGACAGTTTGATTATCACGTGTTCAGTTTTAAAGTGCGCTTGGGTGGTGGGCAGCATCCTAGAAGCATCTTTACGCTTCGTTGTGTTTGAATAAAATCAGCAACGTTGTCAGATTATAATTATATGCTTATTGTTCCCATGGACAATATAAACGTCACTACCTCCATCATCCATTCATTCAGTTCAATTCAAAAATATGTTGTTAATCCCAAAAGGGAAATTAAATATTGCAATAATCATAAATTCAGTTTAATCAGAAGGCCTTTATTTTCATATCATTCAAGACGATTGACCTCAATTCTAGTAACTTCAAATCACATCTTGGGAATGATCTGCACCCAGAGGCGCTACTGCTGGAAGAAACAAAAAGGACTTGCGTTAGTAAAACTTTGAGGAAACATTTACCAGGATTGGCAGTACAACAGTATTATGTTTACAACTGTTTAAACAAACACATATGTATTTATAGATAAGTAACAGTTAACAGTAACTAAACTGCATCCTTCTCCTAGGGATGACCACGATACCTTTTAGTTTGAAAACAATTACTGGGTGGTATGATAACTACAAGCTGAACAACAGTGTAGCATTTTGCTTAACAAATTATCTAGAAAAAAATTGTTTTGTTTATTTACTCAAAGAAAGAGGCGGTAAAAAGAGAGGTTTCTGGTTTCAGGCAAGGTGTAGAAAGGATGAAAATGGGAAGCTGTCGGAGCCACTGAAGAGCTTATAAACCACCTCAGTGACCTCTACTCGGCTTGGGTGATGGATGAGCACGCCCCAGAGTCCCCAATCTCTGCTTCCTCAGTGGAAGGCATGTCAGTCGGGTTGAGGGAATCCTCGAAGTATTCCTTCCACCGTCCGACAATGTCCCCAGTCGAGGTCAACAGCTTCCCACCCGCACAATGAACGGTGCCAGCAGAGTACTGCTTCCCCCTTCTGAGACGCCGAACGGTCCGCCAGAATTTCCTCGAATCCGACCGAAAGTCTTCCTCAATGGCCTCCCCGAACTCCTCCCACACCTGGGTTTTTGCCTCCAGGACCGCCCGAGCCGCGGCTCGCTTGGCCTGCCGGTACCCATCTACTGCATCAGGAGTCCCACAGGCTAACATAGCCCAGTAGGACTCCTTCTTCAGTCTGACGGCATCCTGTACTTCCGGTGTCCACCACCGGGTTCTAGGATTGCCGCCACGAATGGCACCGGAGACCTTGCAACCACAACTTCGAGCCGCCACGTTGACAATGGAGGCAGAGAACATGGTCCACTCAGACTCGATGTCCCCCGCCTCCCCCGGGATCTGAGAGAAGTTCTCTCTGAGGTGAGAGTTGAAGATGTCCCTGACAGAGGGCTCAGCCAGAAGTTCCCAACAGACCCTCACAATCCGTTTGGGTCTGCCCGGTCTGTCCAACTTCCTCCTCCGCCAGCGCATCCAACTCACCAGGTGGTGATCAATTGACAGCTCAGCCCCCGTCTTCACCCGAGTGTCCAAGACATGGGGCCGAAGGTCAGATGAAACGACAACAAAGTCGATCATTGACCTCCGGCCTAGGGTGTCCTGGTGCCACGTGCACTGATGGACACCCTTATGCTTGAACATGGTGTTCGTTATGGACAAACTGTGGCTAGCACAGAAGTCCAACAACAAAACACCGCTCGGGCTCAGATCGGGGAGGCCGTTCCTCCCAATCACGCCTCTCCAGGAATCACTGTCATTACCCACGTGAGCGTTGAAGTCCCCCAGACCCCAGTAGAACAATGGAGTCCCCAGTTGGAGCACTATCCAGTACTCCTCCCAGGGACCCCAAGAAGGCCGGGTACTCCGCACTGCTGTTCGGCCCATAGGCACAAACAACAGTGAAGGACCGTTTCCCGACCCGAAGACGCAGGGAAGCGACCCTCTCGTTCACCGGGGTGAACTCCAACACATGGCGACTGAGCCGGCGGGCTATAAACAAGCCCACACCAGCTCGCCGCCTCTCACCCTGGGCAACTCCAGAGTAGTGGAGGGTCCAGCCCCTTTCAAGGAGCTGGGTTCCAGAGCCCAAGCTATGTGTGGAGGTGAGCCCGACTATCTCCGGTATCTCTCAACCTCACGCACAAGCTCCGGCTCCTTCCCCCCCAGCGAGGTGACATTCCATGTCCCCACTGTGAGGGTTTTGGTCCAGGGATTGGGTCGTCGAGGCACCCCGCCATGACTGCTACCCAGATCACATGGCACCGGCTTGTCATGGACCTTCCTGCAGGTGGTGGGCCTACGGGAAGGCGGCCCCACGTCGCCATTTTGGGCTGAGCCCGGCCGGGTTCCACGGGCAAAGACCCGGCCACCAGGCGCTCGCCTTCGAGCCCCAACCCAAGGCCTGGCTCCAGGGAGGGGCCCCGGTGACGCCGATCCGGGCGACGTTACGGTCCTCGCTGTCTTCCTCTTCATAACAAGCTTGTGAACCGCTCTTAGTCTGGCCCGTCAACTAGGACCTGTTTGCCATGGGAGACCCTACCAGGGGCGTAATGCCCCCGACAACATAGCTCATAGGATCACTCGGGCACACAAACCCCTCCACTACAGTAAGGTGGCGGTTCAAGGAGGGGCCAATTCAATTCAATTCAATTCAATTCAATTCAATTCAATTCAATTCAATTCAATTCAATTCAATTCAATTCAATTCAATTCAATTCAATTCAATTCAATTCAATCCAATTCAATCCAATTCAATTTTATTTATATAGCGCCTATTACAACAGAAGCTTTCCAGAAAGCCCCAGAGCAATTATTAACAAAACATCCCACAGCTTGATCTAGAATGTGGAGGTCCGTGGCAGCAAAGACGGAACGAGCACGGCTTGTTTGGGAGGGCTGCCAGGAGTGAGTTTCTTCTGTCTAAAAAGAGGAAGCACATCTAAGCTACGCAAAACTCCAGTCGAACAAACCACAATACCTCAGGAACAATGAGCTCCGGACAGATGAGACCAAAGTGAAGTTGACCCAGTTTGGTGTCAGAATTCAACCCAACTGAAATGCTGTGGCCTTAAAGAGCAGTGCATGAGTGAATGACCAAAAACCCTCAATGAACGGAAACACAGTGAATACGAATGGGTCAAATATTCTCCTACAACAATGTGAGAGACTGATAAAGCCATACAGGAAATTAATACTTAAAGTTATTGCTGGCAAAGTTGGATCTAAAACTTGGGGGTGGTTATTATAACCTCCTTTTTTTCTGTTAAATACTTTGCATAGTGGAAAAAGTTATACCTTGTTGATCTGAAGTTATATCTGAGTGTTTCTAAGGCCTGCGGGGAGATTGTGAATAGGTTTTAGACTAAAAAAGTAGCATCATAGTGCAAGAGTAGGGACTAAATTCAGCACATAACTGGACAGGATGAAATAAAATCAAAAGAATATTCAAGATTTAAAATTATTGTGTGAACAAAGAACAGGTGGGTGCTCATTTCTTTGTCTGTTTTATGTCATTGTGGCCAGTACACAGAGGAAGTGACAGGCTTCTGCCTCTGTCCTTCTAAATCATTCAGGATTTTGTCCACTAGGTGTCCCTCTCGTTATGCGTTTATGCAGTTTCCTCTGCATTAGTGAGCTCCTCATAAAATCTAAGCGTTCTTATCAACCGACGTGCTCCTTTATCCTTGATGTGAACAAATGATGATGGGGTTACCGGTACTTTGTTTTTATAAAATTCTGATGTGAAGGGAAACTGTAAACTGGGTCTGTGTCTGTCATCACTTCATCACAAGCCCACTTATTTCAGATATATTTAAAAGAAACAACAACAAACAAACAAAATGACATCATCACAGCCTCCAGGGTCCACTGAAGAGTTTAGTCACAGCCAGCAACAACCACAGACATGACTCACAAGATGTAAAATTGGACTTTTTTCCCTGGCTATCCCTGCCAAAAACCACAATGCCTTTATAATCCTATAGGAGTGAGTTCTGGGCCACTGTGACTCAGTAGAGCTATGGTCCTTCTTATATGATATTGTTTTTGAATGTGTCCTTGAAGTTATTTAAAGTCTACAAAGAAGAAGTTAGACGATAGCTTTTATTTTCTCTGGGCTCTTTCATACTGCAGGGTGAACCTAGTTTAGTTTCAGACACAAAAGAGAGGACTACATCATTCAGTTTGACTTCTTTCTGCCACTCAACACAGCTAATAGGTTGTGTTGGAAGGTAGGATGTAATGTTGGTTGCTCCTGAACGACTCCACTATTACTATACCTGAGTAGGTTCCAGCTTGAAAAACTGCCTCCATCGCAGAAGTGACGACATGTGCATTTCCTTGAACGACCACTAGAGGACTAGAAAATGTGAATCAATATCTAAAATATTTTGGGTTTTTAAGGCTAAAGTTCACATCCATGACCACTGTATCTTGTAAAATTATATAATAATCTATCCATAGCTTTCTACTTTTTCAAAGAGTTAGCTCACATTCCTTTAGCTACTTAGCATATTCAGAGAACTTGACATGTGAGCCCAAAGAGCTAAGAGAGTATTTTAAGATAATGGGCTGTGACTGGCTCTGGGTTGGACTGGAAAAGTTTTGGGGGTGACTGGTTCACTGGCTGGCTAGCTGTCCTTCACTGGCGTTTGGGTGTTTTTGGGCAGCTGGTACCTAGCCAGACCAGGGCTAGCCTCATACTACTACTACTGGAATTACCAGGTGGTTGCAGTTTTGACTCTAGAAGTCACTCTCCTTTCAGGTGTTGTTTCTGTTATTAGGATGGACAGATGCATCAAGAATTAATGTAACATGATAAGATAAACGGTAGCTAATGGTAACTGAGGTAAAGTGGGTTTGTTCCAACTCAATCCAAGGCTGTTAGGTTTGCCCATATTTGGATTTACTGGGTGTGGACTGAGCCAGTTCCTGTTAAAGAGGTTTTTCACAGTTCTTTTTATACAGTAAATAGCTAGAGGTTTTTGTTTATTATCTTCTTAATTTTCAGTATTAAAACACTGTGCTTTAGTTTTAGTTTTATTTAGCACATAACAAAAAAAAATAACATTACACAAGTAAGTTCAGTTAAAAGAAACTGTGCAGGGAGGAGCGAGCAAGCCAGTAGGCTTATGAGGAGCCCCCACCTAATAACATTTAACAAAATCCTTATGAGGATATAAAATCATAAAAATAAAAATAAATCATAAACATTGCATGTAGAACATGAATGAAAATAAAATGATAAAAAAAAATAATAAAAAAAAGATAAAAAAATTACTGTACACATGATCATGAAAATATGAGTATTAAGCTGAACAAATGGCAACACGAATATGAAGTGCAAAAGAACATTAAAAACATTGCTAGTCAGCAACAGTGCTAGTCAGCTGTAACAATAACAATAAATAAAAACCTGATGAACCATAGTAATACAATGCTTAAGTAAAGCACAGTCATTGTACACTTGTGACATATTTTACAAAGAGATTAAGTTTTTAATCTTTTATGTTTTTTTCATCACAGTTTTTTGTTACCAACTACTTTGACTTGTGTCCCCTTTCAGCTTCGGTTACTAAACCGTTAAAGGCCTCAGGAGATATCCCACAGTAGACAACAAAAGGTTAATCTTGAGACCCACTGGGGGGGACCCCAAAGACGGAGGACCACTCGACTGAAATCCCAAACTGAAGCCTGGACAGTTCAAATTAAAGCTCTTAGAGCGCCAGTGTGCTGGGGACGACTGAAGAGTCCAGACTGCTTCTCCTGAAACTAGTAGCCTATAAGGTTTTCAGTTGAAATCTTTGACGGATTTTGCTGAAAAATGACTATAATCAGGGGCGAAAATCCCGTTTCATAGTTGGGGGGGACAATAAACAGTAACATTTTAGAGAATAAATCCAGTGGGGGACAAGGAATAAAAGTTTTAGCCTTCCTTTAATACAGTATTTTGACATTTTCATCTCTATCTCGCAAACAGGCAGAAGACCTTTCTTATAGTAATACAAAACAATGGTATTAGGTGGAAGGTGGCAATAATACAGCACATCTGACATAATACACTGCAAAAACCCAAAATCTTAACAAGAATATTTGTCTTATTTCAAGTTAAAATGTCTCATTTTTAGTTAAAAAAATCTCATTACACTTAAAACAAGACTCATCACTGGAAAAAACAACAATTTTCACCTGTTTTAAGTAGATTTTCACTTGAAATAAGTAGAAAGATCTGCCAGTGGAACAAGATTTTTTTGCTTGTAATAAGAAGATAAATCTTGTCCCACTGGCAGATTTTTCTACTTATTTCAAGTGAAAATCTACTTGAAACAGGTGAAAATTGTTGTTTTTTTCCAGTGATGAGTATTGTTTTAAGTGTAATGAGATTTTACTGTTTATTATTATTTTCGATTTCGGTTTCGGCCACAAATTTTCATTTTGGTGCATCACTACTAAATACTACTACATTGTTCCAAAATTATTAATTCTGTCTCAAATTATTCTAGGGGGGGGGGGGGGACAGCTTTACTAATGGGGGGGACTTGTCCCCCCTGTCCCCCCCGGGATTTTCGCCCCTGACTATAATAGTTACTTTCTTGTTTCGTGTGTGATGGAGGGGGGTTGTGTCTGCTGCTGCCTTGTGAGACCACCTCCCCTCCACATCCCCATGCATGCATGCCCCTCTTTGTCTCTCGCTGTGTTTCCTGCGCGGAGCGCCGCTCCCCCCTCCTCCTCCTCCTGTCCTCGGCGTAAACACACCCATTGATTTCAGTGGAAGCGCAAAGCGTTGGAGTCGCACACGGCAGCGGAGCATCGGCGCGGCAGGAACGCCTCCACACGTCCCTCGCACCAGACCCAGTCTCCTCAATCCTTTTTTTCCCCCCACATAGATATATCTTTATCATTAATTTCTTTTTTTCCGGATTTTGTTGTTGGCATCGTGGTGGGAAACGACTAGAATCCGCCTGGAACCACCACGGAGTCCCGCTCCCCGGGCGCAAAGTGTGCATCGTGGCTCTTTCACGAGTGGCATGTTGCAGGGACACTGCTGGCGCAATTGAACTCCTGCTTTCACCCGGAGAGGTAAATAAAATAATCACATTTTTTCTTGTGTGTGAGCAAGTGCAGCTGGTGAATGGACGTGTGAGTTGTGAGAGCGGCTGCGCCCTCCTGGAGCCTCCCGGTGATGGAGACGCTCACGCGCAACAGCCAGCGCCGGCAATGGAAGCAAAATGTTGCCATCCTCTGAATCAGGGGCGTCAATTGGGTATGGCAAGGTATGGCAAGGTATGGCAGCCGCCACACCTTTGCTTCAAGGGTTAAATGTACATTTTTGTTTTTTTCAAATACATTTATGGAATAACTACAAATGCAAATAAGAACAACATGATCGATTTCACTAGTTATTATACACTGCAAAAACTCAAAATCTTAACAAGAATATTTGTCTTATTTCTCGTTAAAATGTCTAATTTTTAGTCTCATTTTTTTTTTTTTTTTTAATCTCATTACATTTAAGACAAGACTCAAAAACAACCATTTTCACCTGTTTCAAGCAGAGTTTCACTTAAAATAAGTAGAAAAATCTGCCAGTGGAACAAGATTTTTTTGCTTGTAATGAGAAGATAAATCTTGTTCCACTGGCAGATTTTTCCACTTATTTCAAGTGAAAATTTACTTGAAACAGGTGAAAATGGTCAAATAACAAGTTATTTTTCTGGTAATGAGTCTTGTTTTAAGTGTAATGAGATTTTTTGACTAAAAATTAGACATTTTAACTAGAAATAAGACAAATATTCCTGGTAAGATTTTGAGTTTTTGCAGTGAGCGGCTCTGCATTTGAAAAAGTTCCAATTTTCTTGACCACACAGATAAGCTCCATAGCAGACTTCTGTGATGAGTGTTTGCTGGACGTGTTGATTAATACTCTAGTTAAGTTCTGTGCCATACCTTAGCTTCCACTGAATTGACGCCACTGCTCTGAATGATTATGTCAATATTATGTTACTGCTGTTTGCACAACAATTGTTTCCGTCCTATGTGCTCTTTCCTGGTAGGCTACTTCTCTTCATACATGCTCAGGCCATGTTTAAAGGGACACCAGGTGTTGCATGCTCTGCGTGGTGTCATTGTGAGGAAAAATGTATTTGCTCCAAATTAGACAGCTTGATGAGTGGGAGCAGCTGGTGTGAAGCTGTAAATTTGATTCAGTTTTAGGATTAGCACTGACGCAAACATGAAGATCGATATCCGCCTGTGTTTGGTCTTTGTTTTGCATCTCGAGCGGCAGATGCACGGAGTTAAGTCCACATAAGCCTGGTGTTTACTTTTGAAGTTCTCTCCCTCCCATTCCTCTTCCTGTGTGCATGGTCGACCGTGAACACCTGGCAATGATTTTAAAACAGACTACAGCCAGCAGCCAGCCCTCGGAGACACTCCACAGGCTGCGTGGAGCGTGGGTTTCCTGCTTGTGGATCTGGTGTCAGTGAGGCAAAGAGAACATCTCTCACAGCCAAGCAACACACCCTGGCACTGCTGCCACGGTTGTAGATCAGTTCATTGTAGGATAGACTGGCTCTTATTTATTTATTAGTCTGCAAAATGGCTAAGAAAGATGCCAGACAAACTCACCTCAGTGTTCAACAGGGCCAGTTTTAGCTTTTTGGAGGATACTATAGATGATGAGGAGGTATTGTTTCTTCTGTTTTTTTTATTATTTTTTTTGTAAAACTACTATGCAATTGCAAATTGAACCTCTAAGGTTGAATAGGAGACCTTTTTCTGAGGCTACTTTCCCCTTGAACACACTAATAACACAATTCATTTTATTTTATTAGTCTCACATCAAAATAAAAATACCTATCATCTGGAAGCAAGACGGCTCTAAAAAACACCATCCAGTCATTGTGAGTGACCCCAGCAAAGTTATTCAACCATGTCTGTCAAACTGTTTTTCTTTGGTGAACAGGCATCGGAGGTGTGGCTTAAGAAGAAAGGGGCTGTACCTTTTCTTTTGTTTTCAAAATCTCGCTGACTCTTACTTGTTTTTGTAACATCTCCCACCCCACCTGATCTCTGGTGAGGCATTAATATGTTATACCATCCCCAACTACTTCACGTTGAGATTGATCTTGTAGTTTGGGGGGGGGGGGGGTAGTGGCTGTAGTTGCAACACAGTCCACACATAGCAAGAAACTGCTCTCAGGTTGTCAGGCATTCGACATATTCTCCCATTTTTGAGGATTAGCAAGTTGTAACTGTGTAACAAGTCACACTGCTTTTAGGGGATTCAAGTAATGCCCAAGAGGAAATGTTGGAGGGTTTTCCTTTTTCAAATATCTCTTATATCCTCATTTACGCTGTGAAACAAGAGACTTTTAATGATATGTCTGGAATTTTTACACAAGCTTGTCACACCCAAGTTGTTAAAATTCACTGTTTGCTACAAGAGTGATGAAAGTTTAGATTCTGATTACCAAATAACCCGCTCTTGGATGTTTACAGTTAATCTTGATTAAGGCGACCGTATTATGCTCATTGTCTGACATTTAATTCTAATCTAGAGCAGATTTACACCCATCATAACTCCCAAAGGCTGGAAATACTTAAGAGCAACGAAGAACGTATATCACAAGGAGAGGTTCCTCCTGAAAACAGCAGAGATGGCCTAAGTGCTTTTTGATTGGTCGAAAGAGGCTTGCCATAGGACAGAGCTAATGGCTCTAGAACAAACCCAAAACTACATACAACTCTTTAATGGCAAAAAGTTGAGTCTATTACATCGTAGAGACCCAAGGTTAGAAAAAAACCCCTCATGAGATGCGTTTTGCAGTACCCTGAAAACAGAGTTTTTGTGCATAGGTGTACTACAACATATGTTTGGCAAATTCTTTTCATGAGGCTCAGATTTAAGATGACAATTCATCATAATAACATTGTAAAGAGGTGTGTTTGATGTGTGTTTGATCGTTGTTGAGGAGTATTGGAACTAAATAAAATCTGTTATGAGTCTTTGTACATTACAATATATAAAAGCAGAGGATTTATTTCTATTTGAAGTTGACATGTATGTCAACTCTCTCTGCTAATACCAAGTTTTAATGTTTGATATGTAAATAATAAAGTGCTTTCCAGCTCTCTTGTTGTTCACCTTTCCCACACTGTACGCGTATGGTGAGCGGGGCCATTTGAGGAAATGCAAATCATGGATCATCCAAGCAAATACTCGTTGATAGTCGCGTGGAGCTGGATGTCATTCAAAAGTGCCGGGAGAAGAAAATGTAGACGTTGTTGAAATTCCTGACTTGAAACTGTTTGGACAACAGAGGAGCATGTTGGCATGTCTGACAACAAGGCTGGGCCAACGCTTCGCCTGCATCAAGATAAGATAATGTTGAATAATGACATGGTTGTTTGTCAGAGGGAAATATTTTACTGCGGAAGTTTGAACACGGACACAGAAACTGCTAGTTGTTTGATCAAAGAGTCACAATAGTGACATTTCCGTCTTATGGCATCTCTCAGCCAGGGCCCAAAGAGTCAGCCCACATCTATCTATCTGAAATTGTATCAGCTGAAGATGCAAACTAGCCTTTTATTTAGCAAGAACTTTCTTTTTGAAAATGGATCTGAGTTGAGTTGTATATGTTGAGTCATACGGGTGGGTCCGAAAGTCACTATTCAAAACAACCAAAATTGCTGCAGGTTTGCCAGTAACACCTCAGATGTAGATTTAATTCAGATCCAAAACAAGTACAGATCAAAACGGGACCAGAATAACCATGCGACAATCACAAACAAAAACGGCCACCATGACGATTAAAACAGTACCCCTTCAGTTGGATGGAAAGCAACCAAACTGGGGCACAAAATTACAACATTTAGCACAAAGCAACTGTGGAGTCTTCAGTAAAATGACGCTGAAAAGCCCATTGGTTCATAATCGTTCTGTTCCCCCGTAGGCAGGACATTACCTTTACCGCTGCTGCTGGTTTTACTGCAGTACATTCAGCAGAGTTCCTACTGAACCTGCTTTTCAACTAATTATCTCTTGTGCCTCAGTCCCCAAACTGCAGAGGGTCATATTTATTAACTTGATAATTATTAGCATATGCACAACCTCTCCAATTAAACCCGTCACTTGTTAGTGTCACATATTCAGATCCACATCCTTACAGAGTCTAATTAGAGTGTAGGAGTTGACGAGTGGAGGTGAGGAACCGAGCAGGGACGTTCCCATTAAAGGCGATGCCAGACGAGAGGACGTTCCCAGTTTTGGAATAAATCCAGCTGAACTATTTGTATGTGATTGACTTATGATAATTCGTATTCTAAAATCCATTATGAGTCTTGAGAGGACCAGAAGCAGTGCAGTGAGATAAGTGCAAGGCCACACTGAAGGTACCAGATGAGAAGGAAGATTTCAACATATAATACTGGATGTTAGGAATGGGCGATATTTTACCGTTCACGATATACCGTCAAAAAATTCCTCACGATAAGAATTTGTCATGTCGCGGTAAAAACGATAAATTCCCGTTGATGATTTTTTTGTGTAAAGCTGATTTTTGGAAGGAAGGAAGGAAGGAAGGAAGGAAGGAAGGAAGGAAGGAAGGAAGCAAGGAAGGAAGGAAGGAAGGAAGGAAGGAAGGAAGGAAGGAAGGAAGGAAGGAAGGGAGAAAAGAGGAAGGGAAGAAGGAAAGAGAGAGCAGGAGGAAAGAAGGAAGGAAGGGGAAAAATGAAGGAAGAAAGGAAGGAAGGAAGGAAAGGGGAGAAGGAAGGGAGAAAACAAGGAAAGGAGGAAGGAAGGGAGAAAAGAGGAAGGGAAGAAGGAAGGAAAGAGCAGGAGGAAAGGAGGAAGGAAGGGGAAAAATGAAGGAAGAAAGGAAGGAAGGAAGGAAAGGGGAGAAGGAAGGGAGAAAACAAGGAAAGGAGGAAGGAAGGGAGAAAAGAGGAAGGGAAGAAGGAAGGAAAGAGCAGGAGGAAAGGAGGAAGGAAGGGAAAAAAGAAGGAAGGAAGGAAGGAAGGAAAGAAAGAAAGAAAGAAAGAAAGAAAGAGAAAGAAAGAAAGAAAGAAAGAAAGAAAGAAAGAAAGAAAGAAAGAAAGAAAGAAAGAAAGAAAGATAAATTCCCGTTGATGACAAATATGGCGGATCTGAGAGCGAGATAGATTTATAGTTACAAAGGTGGAGTTGAATTGGTATTTTTTTTATCGTCATTTTTATCGTTATCGGGATAAATGACAGAAATTATCGTGATACATTTTTTAGTCCATCCCTACTGTATGTAGAAAAAAAGACACAGAGAATTGTGAATGCTGATGGCAGACTTCACGCAGAGCAGTTGGAAGTACTGCTTTGCTCATCATCAAAGGGCAAGTTCATAGTGATTCATTCGGTATTCAAAGACACGAAGCCGAAGTTGTGAGTGACGCTGCTCATCAGAAATCCCTGCTTCCCTTTACATGTGCACCTAAAGGCTCCAGGCGGGATTTCATATTCACAAGACTGCTTTCTGATTTTCAGATGATGTAACGCAAGGACAAAAAAGAAACCATCCGCTGCTCTGTGTGGCTCAGCTGTGTTAGGAATCATTTATGACACCTGGGAACTTTTGAGCTGTCTCTGTCTAGGACTGAAAAAAAAAAGATCAGTCTCGATTATTGGAAATCTCGCCGCCGCCACCACTTGCAGGTTTGTGGAGCAATTGCCTTCTGAAGGAGCTGAATTCTTTAATTGCAACATCAATTGTCAAGAGTTGTCAAAACCTGTTTGCACAGTGAGACAGATCAAACATTTCATTTCCCTTTGGGCACTATTCAGATGAGCTGAACTGGAGATGAGAAGGAGAGATATATCATGCCTCACAAATGTTGTGAAAGGTTTGATGGTTGTTTTCCAACCCGTCTTGCCTTCAATGTTTGGAATCCCTGGAATCCACAGTAACTGGCAGGTTGCAAGGTGACCGCACTTTGCAGCGGCTTTCTGTCAATGAGGAAGCTGCAGACGTGCTATGTGCTACAACCATTTCAGAGATTTCACATTTTTATCAAATTTTTAGCAGGCACTTGTTGAGTTCGGAGCACCCAGAGAACTTAAAAAAGTCTGTTAAAATAATCTGCAAGGTCGGGCAGGGCCTTCGGGAGTGCAGGAGGGATTTGACGTGTCTGGGAAATTGCGTGGAATGAAAGTTTGCTCTGGGCGAGGACGCTGAAGATGGGGGCTGTGATTTACGGGGGAGGGAGTGGAGTCAGTTTCGTACATTTTTGAGAGGCTTTTCTCTTTATTTCCTCCTTTTCTTCAGACTTTGTCTGAAAAATGAACAGTTATTTGTGAGCCAGTGTGTCTGAAAGATGGAGACTTGCTCTGTTTTGAGCTGCATTTTCACTTTATTAACTTGATCATCTTATTTCTTTTCAGAAGCACCTAATTTTTGTTAAACAAAAGAAAAGGAAGAAAAAGCCCTGAAAAATTCAAGATTTCATTAAGAACAGTGTTTGCATTTGGTGCAGTCACTACAGAGGATAACTTTGCACATTAGACCACTTTACTGACTGATTTGACTGCTTTTTTTGATTGACCATGAAGATAAACAATCTAGTCTATGTACGGTTGATATACTTTAGTATGCTGATGTATTTAAGAGTGCTATTTACTTGCTATTTATTTACAGCTATATATACATTTTTCCCCTCTTTGTTTCAGGATTCAATGAAAATGTCCGTGTGCGTCCATGAGAACCGAAAGTCGCGGGTCAGCACCGGCTCCATGAATATCTATCTTTTCCACAAGTCGTCCTACGCAGACAGCGTCCTCATGCACCTCAACTCGCTGCGGCAGCAAAGACTTTTCACGGACGTTCTGCTGCACGCGGGCACCCGCTCCTTTCCCTGCCATCGTGCCGTGCTGGCGGCCTGCAGCCGCTACTTCGAGGCCATGTTCAGCGGCGGTCTGAGGGAGAGTCAGGCCAGAGAGGTCAACTTCCGAGACTCGATCCATCCGGAGGTTTTGGAGCTCCTGCTGGATTACGCATACTCGTCGCGCGTGGTTATCAACGAGGAGAACGCAGAGTCGCTGCTGGAAGCTGGGGACATGCTGGAGTTTCAGGACATCCGTGATGCCTGTGCCGAGTTCTTGGAGAGAAACCTTCACCCGACCAACTGCCTTGGCATGCTGTTGCTGTCTGACGCCCACCAGTGTACCAAGCTGTCAGAGCTCTCCTGGGGCATGTGTCTAAGCAATTTCCCTGCTATCTGCAAGACAGAAGACTTCCTCCAACTGCCCAAAGATATGGTGGTGCAGCTTTTGTCACACGAGGAGCTAGAGACAGAAGATGAGAGACTGGTTTATGACGCTGCTCTGAACTGGATCAACTACGACCTGGAAAGGAGACACTCCCATCTACCAGAGCTCCTGAGAACAGTCCGCCTCGCCCTGCTTCCTGCTATCTTTTTGATGGAGAACGTTTCAACAGAGGAGCTGATCAACGCCCAAGCTAAGAGCAAGGAACTGGTAGATGAAGCTATTCGCTGTAAGCTGAAGATCTTGCAGAATGATGGTGTCGTTAACAGCCCGTGTGCTCGACCCCGAAAAACCAGTCATGCCCTCTTCCTTCTCGGCGGGCAGACTTTCATGTGTGACAAGCTGTACTTGGTGGACCAGAAGGCCAAAGAGATCATCCCAAAAGCAGACATTCCCAGTCCCAGGAAGGAATTCAGCGCATGTGCTATTGGCTGTAAGGTGTACATCACCGGGGGAAGAGGGTCAGAGAATGGTGTGTCCAAAGATGTATGGGTCTATGATACGGTCCACGAAGAATGGTCAAAGGCAGCGCCCATGCTCATCGCCAGGTTCGGCCACGGCTCCGCGGAGCTGAAGCACTGCCTCTACGTCGTAGGAGGGCACACTGCTGCAACCGGCTGCCTCCCGGCTTCTCCGTCTGTGTCGCTCAAACAGGTGGAGCAGTTCGATCCAGTGGCAAACAAGTGGACCATGGTGGCTCCGCTGAGAGAAGGTGTGAGTAACGCAGCAGTGGTCAGCGTGAAGCTCAAGCTGTTTGCCTTCGGAGGAACTAGCGTCACCCACGACAAATTGCCCAAGGTGCAGTGCTACGACCCGCAGGAGAACCGCTGGACTGTGCCGGCGTCCTGCCCCCAACCTTGGCGCTACACGGCCGCTGCCGTCCTGGGAAACCAGATATTTGTCATGGGTGGAGATACAGAATTCTCAGCATGCTCAGCTTACAAGTTCAGCAGCGAGAACTACCAGTGGACTAAAGTGGGTGACGTGACGGCGAAGCGGATGAGCTGCCAGGCTGTGGCTTCAGGAAACAAACTGTATGTGGTGGGCGGGTACTTTGGCACGCAGCGGTGTAAAACTCTAGACTGCTACGACCCCACACTTGATGCGTGGAACAGCATCACTACTGTGCCCTATTCTCTCATTCCCACCGCTTTCGTCAGCACCTGGAAACATCTACCGGCTTGAATCCCAAACTATCAGCACCCTCTCCATTTGGTAAGATAAACCTCTCAAACTCTTTGGCTCTGTTAGATCTTGAAACGTAAATCTTCTATTTTGCTGTGTGTGTGTGTGTGTGTGTGTGTGTGTGTGTGTGTGTGTGTGGGGGGGGGGGGGGTATATACAGATAAAGTTAAAGCCATTTGTAAAAAGTCTCTGCCCTTTCAAAATCTATTTATCTCTTAATCAACCCTGCATGGCTTGACAACTAGGTGTTATGAAAATCCAGACAACTTTAAACCTTTGTAAGTCAGGAAAAACATAAAATATGCGCTGTGCAGTTTGACGTGCGATCAAAGCAAGGGCGTAGGTTTGGTCTCAACATTGGTAGGGACGATATAACAGCATAACCTGCATGTACACTTTTTGCTGGGGACGGGACATTAATAAGACCAAACAGATTGGGTGAACGGGGGTCAGGGCTACATTTGTCACGAATATGAACCTAATTAATTGATAGGCTAAATGATCAATGCAAAATAAATCTGTATCGACTTATACTAACTTTCATGTGTATTGGTTCACCTGATACACGGTTCCATTCAAACCTTTGTTTTCAAAAACTACTAAAGAAACATTTTGAAAACTTCCAGAATATTCCAGGATGCTATTTAAATTTCAATATTTGAACATAACTTAAATTATATTAACATACACAATAAATACAAACTTATTAATAATCTCTTAACTACTACTTAACCTATATATGGAACTACATGTTAGCCTACATTGTCCTTCACCACAAGAGTAATACATTGCTTTAAAATAATTAACTTAATAACTGTAGGGTCAATTTTATCCTTACAACATTTGGGAAGACAATCTAAATTACCTATATATCTGAACTCATTATATAATTCAAATAAGTTTCAAATAAGGTTGCTTAAAAGTTGGTGGAGAAGTTGGCAATTTGAGCCTCCTGAAAAGTTGGTAGTGTTATGTCCCTACTGTCCCTATGCAAGCCTACGCCCTTGGATCAAAGTAAGTAAGGATCACTTATTACAACTATATGTGATTAAAAAATGGTACAATTCCAACCTAAACAGTAATTTCTAATATTGCAATTGATTATATTTTTTACTATTTCCACTTACGACACCCTCTAGTGCTCAGTCTTAATGCCCAATTTTTGTATCTCTTGGGCCTTCAGGTTTTCTGAAAATGAGAAGAGTAGACTTGAAGGGAGGAGCTGATAGGAGCGTGTGTGGATACTTAAGTGAGTTATGTGGCTGTGGGGATGGGCCGAAGGACAGAAAGGGTAATTGAAAGAGAATGGGATACTTTTACGGCTCCTGTGGGGGGAATTGCTCCAAGAGGGCTGTGCCAATTAGACAAGCCGCACGCCAGCAGGCTGCAAAAACCTGGCGAGGATAATCCACTTGTGGTTGCCTCCCTTTGAAGAGGTTGTGGTCTTTGACGCTGGGGGAAAGAGGTAGCATGCGACACAGACGGTGTCAGAAATCGTTAATCACAAGTTACAATAAAAGGTGACTGATGGAGCCGAGGAAGGAGAGCCGGAGAGCCGGGCAGCGTAAGTCTCTCCCCCTGTCAGCTACACATCATCGATAATAGTAACGGCCTCGTGCTGAAGACGGACTGTTTTCAGCCTCTTTTTCTTCCATCTGGGTCGTAACGGCCTCGCTCCGACCCCACTCTCCTTCTGTGACGATAAACGGGTTAGACGTATGTGGAGCATGGGTAGTCAGCTGGCAAACCTGATCTTTCTGCTCACATATCACAATAACCACACCGACGCCCCGACATAGCGCAGTGCAGGCAACCCCCTCTGTTTTTTAGCGTATACTTTTGCATGGCTGGCAGCCCTCAGCTCCTGAGAATGAGAAGCAGCAAAGAAGAGTGACTGCGCTTGCCTCCCTTTTGATAATGCAAGGAGACGGCTCAGAGCAGCTTCCCCGCTGCAGCGCTGTGATGTTCCTTCTCTTTACAGGATGAAATATTTTTTTAAGACTTATTATTCCCTTCCTTTCTTTCCAGTGACTCATCTCTCTGAAAGAGGGGAACAGACTCAAGGTCTAAGATATCTCTGAACCAGAGCGACACAGCGCTCAGTGAAGTGAATAATCCTGCCTCTAATTTAATACAATTTGTTTTCTGTGTGCCTGCCTGTCATGGAAACTGACGGTCCACTCACTGAACGTGCTGAATGCACAAGATGTTGAGGAATGGAAAAGAGCACTGACTGTTAAGGAATGAAAGGAAGAGGAAGTTTGTTGGACCTCACAGAAGGAGACTGTAGCTGTGAGACAGAAAAAAAAAAGTTTTTCCCAGGGGCACAGATCTAACTTGTATGAGATTTTCTCCTCTTTCTTTCTCGGAAAACCTTTAATGGGCAGTAAATAACGATGACAGAGTTAAGCAACATCATAATATGAACCGTTTCTGAATGAATGCACTGCATCTTAACGATCTCATTACAAAGCAAGTAAAGCTGTTCGTTGTGAGTTAGAAGAGACTAATAAATTAAGTTGAAATGCAGCCTTTTGACCACTGCAAGGTCACTTTTACTCCGAAAAAAAAAAAAAACAGTAACAAGTACAAAGTCTTGTTTCAGTCAAAGAAAGGTACCATTTCTGGTTAAAAAAAAAAAAACTGAATTGTAATAAAAGTACAACTTAATAAAAGTTTTTTTTACACTTATTACTAGGGATGGGCGGTATGGACTAAAAAATGTATCACGATAATTTCTGGCATTTATCCCGATAACGATAAAAATGACGATAAAAAAAATACCAATTCAACTCCACCTTTGTAAATATAAATCTATCTCACTCTCAGATCCGCCATGTTTGTTACACAAAAACCTCATCAATGGGAATTTTTCTTTCTTTCTTTCTTTCTTTCTTTCTTTCTTTCTTTCTTTCTTTCTTTCTTTCTTTCTTTCTTTCTTTCTTTCTTTCTTTCTTTCTTTCTTTCTTTCTTTCTTTCTTTCTTTCTTTCTTTCTTTCTTTCTTTCTTTCTTTCTTTCAGGCTCATTTCCTTCCTTCCTTCTTTTTTCCCTTCCTTCCTTCTTTCCTTGTTTTCTCCCTTCCTTCTCCCCTTTCCTTCCTTCCTTCCTTCCTTCCTTCCTTCCTTCCTTCCTTCCTTCCTTCCTTCCTTCCTTCCTTCCTTCCTTCCTTCCTTCCTTCCTTCCATCCTTCCTTCCTTCCTTCCTTCCTTCCTTCCTTCCTTCCTTCCTTCCTTCCTTCCTTCCTTCCTTCCTTCCTCCTGCTATCTCCTTCCTTCCTTCCTTCCTTCCTTCCTTCCTTCCTTCCATCCTTCCTTCCTTCCTTCCTTCCTTCCTTCCTTCCTTCCTTCCTTCCTTCCTTCCTTCCTTCCTTCCTTCCTCCTGCTCTCTCCTTCCTTCTTGCCTTCCTCCTTCCTTCCTTCCTTCTTGCCTTCCTCCTTCCTTCCTTCACGTACGTTGTGCGTGGATTTAACGCAGAACCATAAATCAGCTTTACACAAAAACGTCATCAACAGGAATTTATCATTTTTACCGCGAGATGACAAATTCTTATTGTGAGGAATTTTTTTGACGGTTTATCGTGAACGGTAAAATATCACCCATTCCTACTTATTACACATAGTTTAAGTACAGAGCGTTCAAAATGTCAGTTGTAGGATTTTGTCAGTAAAGTAACAATAGGATGACTTGCATCATTGTGGTATTACTTGCTATTGTAATTCACTCAGAAATATTATTTGTCTTAAAACCTGCAAACGTGAACCAGATACTTACCTGCTGTCTGTATTTCAAGTAATAGACGACCCAGTAGCAGCAGCGCATGCAGCCAGCGATGCTACGTCCACATTAGACACATAGATGGGGCACCAGGCCTGTAACCATCTGTGCAGTAAAGATAGGCACATATTAAGTAAACACTTTATAAATAGAAAGGTCGAAGTGAGACTCTGAGCGTGAAATACACTTGGATGTGAAAAGTGTAGTAGGTTGAGGGGCAGATAAGACGCTGGATGAAAGCCAGGCTGCTCTGAGGAACAGAGCCGGTGGATTTACCGACTCTGCTGGTCTGGCGGGAGAGACGGAGCGGACCCATCCGTTAGACGTGTGCAGTGTAATGTAATACTGTATTAGCTGATCAATGAGACATGTCCTACAGTCGCATTTAAAAGAAAGTGCCCCACTTTTTAATCCCTCGTTTTGTGTAAAAAAAAACCATAGACTGTATAAAGAGAACTGGACAACCCCTACTTACTCTCGCTGAGCTGTGATGCTACCTGGCATTACTTTACATTCATCCTGATTGGATCTCAGTCGATGAACTGCAGTTTTCTTTAATTCTTTACTCGTGTCAAGCCCAATGGAACCATTTAGTAAAAACATGATTAATAAACCATCTTACCTTAGTGGTTCTTTGATTTTGATTTTGAAATGCAATTCGTATTATATATTATCAATTTTAGTTTTGACTCAAATAATGCAGCTACATTCTTAAAATGAAAAAGCATTTCTGCAAATGCATTTTAATTTTCAAATTTTAGATTTAAAATTGAATATTGGGAACTATTTGCTGGGGCATGATTTGAAAATTAAATCTCAAACGTCTTTTTCTTTTTAATTTGAATTAAGTACAAGAATGAGCAGTGTTGAATACGAAAATTAAAATGCAAATCGGATTATATATTATCAATTTCATTTTTGACTCAAATAATGCGGGCACATTCTTAAAATGAAAAAGCATTTCCGCAAATGCATTTTAATTTGAATATAGTTCCTCATATGCTTCCATAGTTCTTAGTGTCACTTCTCATTTCCACTTGAACAATTTATATGAAATACCGGACAAATGACCAAGACGCAATACAATGAGATGTTCTTATGTTTTTACACTAAAAATAGGGGTAGAAAAATGTGCAAATGCTTGTACTGTATGTGTGAATGTATGACTGTGAAAAACTGTTGTAATTTTAGTTTTTGATAGGTGCTGTAGATATCAGGGAATAAGGTTCAGTCGGAAGCAGCATACTGTATGTCAACACACCCATCTGTACAAAGTGGAAACAGCTGCACAGACTGAATTACAGGGCCACTGAACTAGCTTACATAACACTGTGCAGGTGTTATTTTTATTTATTCCTCATTGAATTTTCATAAAAGAGAAAAATCACCAGTGTGGCAAACATCTTGAGAAGCTTCGGAGGTGATTTGAAGGCTTTCAAGAGACTGAGCCCTTTTTTCCCTTGATGTGTGTAATTTTCTGAGGCTCCTTCTTGTATTTACCCCTTTTGAATTATTAATAAGTCACCTTTCAGCTTGTTTGGCTTCGTTTCCTTTGAGGCATCTCTAGACATCTTTGTAGCCCGTTTAACGAGTCATTCCTCTCTCCTCAGATTTCCCTGTTTTGCATCATCTACCAGTCTCCCAGCTGTGAAGAAGCACAAATTCTCTTCCTCCAAAAGAGACGCCGAGCAGTTGATGTACAGACGCCCGCGTTCATTTCAATGTTGCAAAGATGCAGAAGCAAAAAAAACAAAACAAAAAACAACCAACAGCTGGACAGTTCCTGAGATGGAAGCTGAGATGTAAACTACGACGCAAACAAACCAAACTGCTGCTTGTTCTGAGGCGCAACCTCCGACCTTGTGTGCACCCTGTTCTTTCATGCTGCCATAGGAGCACTGCAAACATATCACAGAAATCCTGCGATTTTTCTTATTTAGCCGTGCCAGCCTTGTGAAAATCTGTGTTTATGTCTTTCTCTATGACAAAAATATAAAAAATATAGCATGATGGATGTTCTGTTTGGACTGAAGCAGGGGGGGAGGAGGAAGGAGATCAGTGTGCTGAAGAACGAAATCAGCTCAGTTTGACTGAATGTCTATAATTTATTAAAAAGGCACAATGAAGGAGCAAACTATAGAGCCAAATCAAGGTCAAAAGTTTTGCTAATTTGAAAATAAAATTTGAACCTGAAAATTCTTTTTTTCAGTTTCAAATCTTTTTATTTCAGTTTCAAATCTTTTTTTCAGTTTCAAATCTTTTTTTTTCAGTTTCACGTCTTTTTTTTTCAGTTTCACTTCTTTTTTTTTCAGTTTCAAATTTTTTTTTCAGGTTCAGACTTTGCCACGCCCCTCTCAGTTGATGCCACGCCCCCCACGCCAGATCAAGGCCAAAAGTCTGAACCTGAAAAAAAAATTTGAAACTGAAAAAAAAGAAGTGAAACTGAAAGAAAAGATGTGAAACTGAAAAAAAGGCGTGAAACTGAAAAAAAAAAATTTGAAATTGAAAAAAAGATTTGAAACTGAAATAAAAAGATTTGAAACTGAAAAAAAGATCTGATACTGAAAAAAATAAAATTTAAACTGTAAAAAAGAATTTTCAGATTCAAATTTTATTTTCAAATTAGCAAAACTTTTGGCCTTGATTTGGCTCCATAGCAAACCACCCCCTTTTATCCGCTAATAAGCTGTTATGTTTGTATCCCTGTTTATTATTTACGAACTTGTGCTTCTAACAGCTTTGCCACAGAAACCAACCTGGAGCATGTTCCTCTCATGAAGGCCCTGGCGGTCGGTCGTCGCCGCCAGTCAGGAGGTGTTGATGAGCAACACCAGCCGAGGTTGAGGAGGACTGAGCAGATCTGTGCGTGGCTTAGGTGGAGGGGGTTGGGCGGTGGGGGCCGTGGTGCCTCGGGGTCAAGCCCTTAGATTTTTGCTGGTTTTCCAGCGAGGGGTCGGCGCCTCCTTGATCTGTTTGTCAGGGTTTGGAGTCAATACTTCAGAAGGTACAACGTCACGTTGAACTGTACACCTCGCGCTGTAAAACACTGCGCTTCTGTTCCGATTGAAAGTGGTGGCTTGCTTGCTGAGTCATAGCTGAACCCTTTTTAGAGCATGTTCACTGATAGTGATTCAGTAAAACTGGCATGAACTCCTGTCACCTTAACTCAAACTGAGAGTTTATCTGTTTCTTCTTAAACTTGCTGCAAGGTTGTCTTAATTTTTGTGGCGGTGATAACTCTGTTATGGTAATATGTTCAATCCTATACTTTTTCTTTCCTTCTCTGCCTGCATTCATATGTGAATGTACATTTGGGTTATGTCATGCATGGCCAGGTGTTGTGTTTTGTCTGGTCTCAGTGGGGTTGCATTTTTGCACAGTTCAGTCTTTCCTCTTTAAAAGACATGTACATGCAACGTTTTGCAGGGTTTGCAGATACTTCCGAAGTCAGTGGAAAAGAGAGTATGGTTCACGTT
Organism: Cololabis saira; assembly: GCF_033807715.1. Lineage (NCBI taxonomy): Eukaryota > Metazoa > Chordata > Actinopteri > Beloniformes > Belonidae > Cololabis > Cololabis saira. Next base: position 16,432,771 of record NC_084597.1, read on the forward strand.
ACCGATCATTAGCCTGGACTGCCCATTCGCGATGAGAACACTCTCCCTCATGAGATAAGTCACGTACTCTTTTCACAGTATTGCCACCATGTGACCCTGAGCGTACCGAACCAATCGCAGCAGAGCAGAGTTGGGCTTTATGTAAAGACTATTAGTTCAAGAGTCACGATTCAAAACCACCCAGATGGCTGCTGCAACACTGATAACACCGTGGATCAACAAGAGGCATTCCTACTTCACCAGATGCGATTTGGGGTGTCTTTTGTTGACGCCAGTCTGTCTGCTCTCCGGTCTACGTCACATACTTCTCTTTTCTGATTGGTTGTAAGCCTATCCCATGGCAACCAGAGACAGTTTCATCCGTATTCTTTGGTACTGTCCGATGGAAATCTAAGTGACATCCACCTTTTCTCGTATCAAATAGGGAAACGAATTAGAATGGCTGGCCGGGCTAACAGATCAAATGAGGAAGGCTAAGGGACTAAAGGATTAAGTCCTGTTTAATCGAACTCCAGTCCGTTTGCTCTGAGAGTTCGGTTTGCACAATCAAATACAAAGTTAAACTCTGATAAGGATCAAAGAAGCGAACTCTGGTCCACTTAAAAACGTGGGTCTCCTTCTGCTTCAAGGAAAATGAATGGACGAAAGCGACTCCAACAAGACACCTGGCTCATCTATCGGTTGACGCAGGGCAACTCCTATTTGTGTTTTCCATAACGCCGTGCGTTAACCAGTAGATGAAAGAGGTTTCTTATTCATTGGTTTTGTTGTCTTTTTTTTGAATACACTGTTCAAAAGGTTCGGTTTGTTTGACCAAGTGCAGCGTAAAAAGGAAACTCCGGCCAGCTAAATGTTGCAACCTCAATCAAAGCAAGATCCCAGTCATACCGAGTTTTCCAGACTATGGATTGGAAGCTCGAACCAGGGCCTGAACATGCCTTAAGATTGGCCCAACTCATAGCAATTAACCAAGACTGCTAGAGTGTTTGTAGCTGCACCCAAGACAACTACAACGACTGCTCGCCACATGCACAAACTCGACTCACAGTTGACCCACAGTCCTCCTGAGAAGTTTGAACCAGAAAGCTGTGCAGTGGTAAGGATGGACACCGCAGTGCTTTTCACCATAGTGTCATTGATGCACATTAAAAAAAAAGGAGAAAAAGAAAACCTTAAAGTTCCTGTAGACCAAAAAGCAGCGAATGTCCTAAAATACTTTGTAACTATTCAGTGTTTTTGTCCTGTGTGTTTTTGTCGACCTGAACATTGAAGCATTACAACTGAATTTCAATGTAAAAGGTGATGTCTTGGTGAAATATGTATATTTTGTTTCAAACATTTTAACTTGTGGACTCATGAATCACATCAAGTGCTCCCATAAATTCCGATTCAGCTTCCTAAAATTCCTTTTATTGTGATTTTCGAGACTTCCTTGGACACTATTGTGGCTCTATAATGTTGACCCCATCCGAGGCTCAGGCCCCACCAATCAGATAAGGGCATTTCTGTCCCCCGCAGAACGCAAGTTTCCCTGGCAACAGCAAGAAATGAATGCCCCTTCAATTTGCACCTAATTGCCGAGTGGCATTTCCTCGTCTCTCTTTTTGCCCTCTCCTTATCCTCCGTCTTATCTGGAGATCCAGCCGGCTCCGACTCCAGCGTGCAATCCTGCTTCTCATAATGATGTAAATTAGACAGAAAATGCTGTCACTGTGCATCAGTTTCTTTTTCTTCTCTTTTTTCTTTGTCATGTAAAAGGTTGATTTCTATTTTTTATGGCGTTATTTTGTACATGTGATTTTTTTCACAATGTGAAATTCATGGCTAATAAACATAAGAGTTTTTTCCTCTTGACTGTAAAGCGTTTCCTCTTTATTCCTTCGATGGGGGGGATGATTTGAGTCTGTTACGGTGCTGGTCTACAAGGGAAAAAAAAGCAGCTTCAACACAACATAGGGTTCCTTCTCATTACTGCATGTTTCAAATACTTGTGGAGATTTGAAATTAATACAGAAGCCAAAGTGTTTTGGGGTATTTAAGGCAGTTTATCATGTGTACCGGTTTTGTTTCTGTGGAGGAGGGATTGAATTTGTCTTATCTATGCCTCTGGCTTCTAAGCACCCAGCTCGAGAACAGGCTAAACAGGCAGATACTTTCCCTTTCTCTGTCAAGTCACCTTGGCAACAGCAACCTTTATCTGCAAAGTGTGGGGGCTGGAGGACAACATGAAATCTTAAAAAGAAGCACCTCTCTCTGTTCTTCTCCTCCCCCTCCCTCCCTCCCTGGCCTGCCTCTTTCACTTCCTTCGCCCCCTTTTTCACACCGTTCATCAGTGAAACAGATTCAGAGCGGCTCGCGAGAGATGGAGCCTCCCTGTGTTTGACGTCTGCTGGTTTTTAACAAGTTTTCACATCCCATCAGTGATGCTGAACAGAGTCCAGCTCACTTCGCCGTTTACGTTCTAACCCCTGACACAATCCGGGACCACTAACGTGTCTGAGAAACACCAGTTTTACTGGATCCTGACTAGGGATGGGCGGTATGGACTAAAAAATGTATCACGATTATTTCTGGCATTTATCCCGATAACGATAAAAATGACGATTAAAAAAATACCAATTCAACTCCACCTTTGTAACTATAAATCTATCTCGCTCTCAGATCCGCCATGTTTGTCATCAACGGGAATTTTTCTTTCTTCTTTCTTTCTTTCTTTCTTTCTTTCTTTCTTTCTTTCTTTCTTTCTTTCTTTCTTTCTTTCTTTCTTTCTTTCTTTCTTTCTTTCTTTCTTTCTTTCTTTCTTTCTTTCTTTCTTTCTTTCTTTCTTTCTTTCTTTCTTTATTTCTTCCTTCCTTCCTTCCTTCCTTCCTTCCTTCCTTCCTTTCTTCCTTCCTTCCTTCCTTCCTTCTTTTTTCCCTTCCTTCCTCCTTTCCTCCTGCTCTTTCCTTCCTTCTTCCCTTCCTCTTTTCTCCCTTCCTTCCTCCTTTCCTTGTTTTCTCCCTTCCTTCTCCCCTTTCCTTCCTTCCTTCCTTCCTTCCTTCCTTCCTTCCTTCCTTCCTTCCTTCCTTCCTTCCTTCCTTCCTTCCTTCCTTCCTTCCTTCCTTCCTTCCTTCCTTCCTTCCTTCCTTCCTTCCTTCCTTCCTTCCTTCCTTCCAATTTATCGTTTTTACCGCGACATGACAAATTCTTATCGTGAGTAATTTTTTTGACGGTATATCGTGAATGGTAAAATATCACCCATTCCTAATCCTGACCCTTGCGCAAACAAAATGCACCCATATGCTTGGGAGAGGGGGGAGCTTGAGAAATAAACACTTTTTTTTCTGCTTCTAACAGCATGTGCTGAGATGTTGAAATAAGGTCTCAAGAATCTTATTTAGAACGTATCAGTTGTGAGATTGCTTTTTTAAAGCACTGTGAGAACCAGGAACGGAAAAAGGTTGACACATAAGGTGAAACGGGGGCGGGGGGGGGTCACTCTGTGTGTGGGAGGCCCCCTCCGTGCCTCTGTGATCCCACAGTAACCCCATTAATCAAGACAGGAAGTTGGACTTCCTGTCGGCCAGGAAGTAGGTGTTATCCCTCATCTCCCCACCCCCACCCTGAACACGCAGCGGACGGGTCAACTATTCAAGGCTGTGAAGTGAACTCTCAGGGTGCCGTTAGCTCGTGCAGAGCTGGACTGTGTGGACTTTTGTGTGGGCTGTCTGTATGTGTGGCCCAGTGTGATAAAAACAGTGTACCTTCATGTCACCGTTGCCTAGCAACCCAGACATTAGCCGTGACTCAGTCAAGCAAGCATGCATATAAACATGTTTGCAATTTCCACACATTTTCCAGATAAAATTTCAATCTGTAGACTACAAATGTTCATATTTCAACATTTACTTTTTCTTTTCCTTTTGGTTTTTTCCCTTTGTAGGAGTTGTCACAGTGGATTATTATTTCCTGTATTTTCATTTGGCTGAAGTATTTTATGTAGGATGACCTTCCTGGCACAATTCTCATTTTATCTGGGCTTGGGACCTGCTGTTTGAGTGGCTGTGGGGGGAAGTGTCAGGTTCAGAGTCACCCAGAGTTTGGCATGTGGTGGTGTTGGGGATCAATCTGACAACCCTCTGGTTGGCTGTGCGACCAGCTCCACCACTCACTATTCCACAACCACCGGAAAATTTGAAAAATATTTTCAACATTTCAATGAAAAAAGGGAAAGAGGGAAAATGTACATTTATAAATTTATGATATGAATTATCATATAGGGTATCAATAGGAATTAATAAAAATATGACTTTTCTGGAAGAAGAAAATAACATTTAAGTCTTTTCTTGGTATTGTTTGGGGGAAATAAACCCTAACTCCCCTGAAATTAAAATTGTGTGGATGGTATTGAATAAGTGTTGTTCTTTTAGATGTAAGTCGCTTTGGATAAAAGCATCTGCCAAATGTTAGTAGTAGTAGTAGTAGTAGTAGTAGTAGTAGTAGAGTCAGTGGATTTGACTCGCTTCTGCAGCTAGCCTCTAGCAGTCAGTCGAGGAACTGCGACAATCTTAGTTCCACATGAGACTCAGCCTAGAGCAGGGGTAGGGAACCCTGGTCCTAGAGAGCCGTAGTCCTGCATGTTTTGGATATCTCCTCCTTGCATCAACACACCTGATTCCAATTAATGATCATCATCAGCTTCTCATTCAGGTCTGCACAAGTGTGTTAGTGACACAGTTCTTTGTATCAGGGTGTAAAGAAGCAGGGAAAGATCTAAAACATGCAGGACTGCGGCTCTCTAGGACCAGGGTTCCCTACCCCTGGCCTAGAGGTTAGATCAGGAGTGGGCAATCCTGGCCCTCGAGGGCCGGTGTCCCTGCAGGTTTGAGATGTTTCCCTGCTTCATGCACCATGATACACGTGACTGTGTCATTAACAGAATTGTGCAGCCCTGGATGACAAGCTGATGACGATGATTAATTAGAATCAGGTGTGTTAAAGCAGGGAAACATCTAAAACATGCAGGGACACCGGCCCTCGAGGACCAGGATTGCCCACCCCTGGGTTAGATGTTTAGCGCTTGGTGGTAGCTGAGCTATGTTTACTATGAGCTATGAGGTGTTGGCCAGCAGCTCTGGAGATATTTCAACGGGAATCCGCTGAAGGGGCTAGTAAAAGCTAACTTAGATTGACATGGTTTGGGTGTTCTTGAAAGCTTCCCAGACAACATGGCTGAAGAAAAAGAGACTTCCAAACCACTCTTCATTAAAGGAGCTTGAGGCAAGAATAAGAAATGAGACTCATTAGCGCCACGACGACCGTCGGGGTTACTGCAGCCAACAGCGAAGCCGGCACGTCGTTTGACGTCACATCCGCAGGACAGCGCAGGAAATTCGGGCCCGGAATTGCAGCACATTTTGCAGCACACAGCCTGTTCAAGGCAACGGACAGATACGCTAGAGGGCTCATTCTTTTTGGTTTGGAACGCTTCATCTGACATTATTACTAGAAAACTTAAAACGTTTACGCATTTTTTTCATAAATCCTGCCTCAATCCGGCCTCATGCTCCTTTAATCATTGGTTTATATAACTTTGTGTTTTACTACATTGTGTGGTTACCTGAAGTTAGCTATTTGTGCTTTCCTTTGCTCATGCTAACCTATGATCATATTGATTTTTACTTTACATTTATTATGAATAAATAAGTTCATAGATCCTCATTTCCCTTCTGAAAGACTGCTGGAGCCAAAACAACATGGAGCCATGGGGTTGGATGGCCATGGTTGCTATAGTTGCTTAGACCAAAACCATTTGTTTTGTACCATGAGTATATATGTATCTCTGCTGAAAAGTTGGAAATTTTAACATGGGGTTTATATCAAAATGAGCCGGTCCCAAGTAATTAGTCCAGAACTGCAATCTTTCTATTTTACTGGTTGCGTAAGAGAAGGCCAGATGTAGCACCTTGGTTTAAATCAAAGGTGCTTCATATTTGTGAAAGTTACCTATGACATGCTCATTCATGCTCCCCAGTACCGGACAGCTGCGGGCTGTCCAACCCTGCGGTGATACCAAGCTGGATAATCCTTACACTACCACTCGTGGATGCAACTTCAAAAGGCATTTCTAAATTTGGTTTGACAGTTGATAGTTTAATTTGACATTTGACTGATGTGACAGTTTTCTATTTTGCATCAGTTCATATAAACAAAGCTGGGCCCAAAGAAAGAGGCATTTGTCTTGGATTTATCTTTTTATACTGATATTTTTCTTTGTATAGTACTGCCTTAACTTGTATTAGTGGATGAGCCAACAAATGTCACCCCTTTTTTTTTTTAAAGAATGCATTGAATGATTTCCACTTCATTATCCTGTCAGCAGTGCAGTGTGGCCTGAGGGCTTGGAAATAACTGTCATTCAACATTCTTTTATAACCTTTTTTTGCCTTAAGAGTCTTTGAATCTTCTAATGATGTTGTTCTGAAGATTATGAAATCCTCAAATGCTTTGAATGTTTTTACCTCGGAAAAAAACCCATTCACACGTACACAGAGGAAAAATTCTCAGAGTGAGAGTTTGAGATGTACTTTGTGCCGTTTCCAAATAAATACAAGGTTCACGTGGTTCAAACGTCATTGCTTCTCGCTTTCATGTGCAATTTGCACTGCATCCAACTATACACACACAAAAGCAATCAGAAACATAGACAAAATGATGCACCATCCTGTGACTGCCTGCAGAAATAATCGTTACTGCTGCTTAGTGGAACATGAAGACGTTAGCGATAGCATCATTGGGGTTTTTATTAGTTGCTCTGATCTGCCAATGGACATAATTTCAGAGGGGCTAATGGAAGAGGTAATCTCTTTATATCATCATATATTAATTTTAAAAATATACAATTTTATTATTTTATTGTTACAAATAACTGCCAACTGCTAATTTACCACTACTCAGCTACTGAATCCTTTGGGATAATACAAATAACTCACTTCTTGAACATGAAATGACATGATGTAATGTGTTAGCTTGGTGGTAGTTGTCAGTTTTTGTAGTTAGCCAGATCAACATCAAAATATCATATTAACAAATTAGCTTAGAGCTCCAACATGTGAACGGTGTGTCTTTCAGTAGCTATTTATGATGACATTTTCTTTGTCAATGACATCCAACTCTGAAGCTCAAATCAATCCATCCATCCAACTATACCCACTTTATCCTTTGCAGGGTCACGGGGGTCTGCTGGAGCCTAGTTAATCACAGGGGGGTGACAGGTCACCAGTCCATCGCAGGGCCACATATACAGACAACCAGACACACTCACACTTACGGTTCATTTATAATCATCAGTTAACCTGCATGTTTTTGGACTGTGGGAGGAAGCCGGAGTACACAGAGGAAACCCACGCAAGCACGGGGAGAACATGCAAACTCCACACAGAAAGACTCCCGCCGGGCCAGGGAGTCGAACCGGGAACCTTCTCACGAAGCCACCGTGCTGCCCTGAAGCTCACATGTTTCCTGTAAATCACTCTGAACACATTTACAAAATAAACAGCTTTGTCATGTTTGTTTTTGTTCTGTTTAGCATTTTCATCCAAAGGCAAAACAGCCAGCAAGTTAGTTCACTTGCTTCATTCTATTTTCTGTAGATTAGTAAATATTTTTTTAAGAATTTCCATCAGTTCATCTGCGAGATGGTGTCAACAACAACAAAGAACACTTGACTGATCATGATAATAAGTGATGGCTGGCTAACTGATGTGTTTCAACAGTTGTGGATGGACATAAGGCTTTCACACAGATGTACCATACTTTTCATTTTTACTGAGTATTAAAGCCAGATTTAGAGTAGAGACACAAGGAAAAAAAGACTAATTTATGCACTGTTTACCCAAAAAGATGATCAAACTGACAATAATAGATGAAACTAGGAAATAAAGAGTGTAATATGTGCTTCAAATTTCTGAATCCACTTGTGTGGCTTGAGGAAAACTCCAAAAACCTTGTTTCCGAGTATTTCATCAGCTGAATAGAGGGGCAGGTAGGTGGACACAAAGCATGCAGAAGCCCAGCGAGCTCTTGTTTTTCGCCCACCCGTAAGCAAAAAAAAAAAAAATCTCACCACCCAGGGTGGCGCTGGTTGAGACCACTGCTGGGATGCTTTTAACATGAGAGAAGCAGCCACTGGGCTGAGCTCACGCTGACCTCTGAGTTGCATCAGAAGTCACTCAGGAAGCTGAAGCCCAAACCCGCCTGAGGTGTGTGTGATACGTCATGGGCCATTGTGTTTCCTTCAGACAGACTTTGAAGCCAAGGCCTGTCTTTTGTCAACGTTAATTTTTCACTTAAAGCTGCAGGACTAAAGTATTTTCAACATTTTCTGAATACTGTCTGTTCTGAATCTGTTATGGCTTTTCATAGCAGCTGAACACAATCTTCTCAACATAATCGTTAATTACAAATTCTCGAATTGTGTCCATCTTGTATATAGTTTTGTAATTTATGTTGTTGTTTTGTGGGTACACAGAAAGTTTAATGTCCTTTCCAGAGTCTTTTAGTTCATGCTGCTTATCAGAAGCATAAGTCAGACTCAGGCGATAACATACCGGGACAACTGCTAAAGAAGGAAGCCGCGGATGATTTTCAAACATTTTCCCTTATCTGATCTTCTTTTAACCTGCAGGACAACACAGAGAGATTCTTGCAGAGATGTTTCATGGCTTTTGAATTTGGAGTTCTTAGTTTTGTCTTCAGGAGCTCAAATTTCTGCAGTTATCTCTGAACGCTTTTGAATACATTTCTTCCAGTTCACGTGGCTCACAACTAGCACGTCTTCATCAGTCTTCTGTTTACCCTTCGCAGGATGCCCCTTCCCCCCTGTGTTACTGTGAGAAAGCTGAATAAAAATGGATGAGAGGCAATTAACTCTGAGGAGGTCTCCTTCACAAGCACAATAGCACGGCACTTCTTTGTCCTTTCATTTCCCCCCTTTGCCTTTTGTCTCCCGCTCGCGCGATCACTGTAGCTGTCTCGCTGGGTAATCAACTGGACTCCGTCCTTAGAATTTATAGATATTCCAGGAAAGATACCCCGCTGATTAAGATGCTTAGCCAAAAGCTAATTTACTGCTTGAACATCACCTGAAACGATTTCCAATCAGATGAGGACACTTAGAGGAGCGCCATAATTAACAGAACAAGAGGGAGCAACAAATACGTGACTGACCTTGACTACAGTTCGCACTTAACTTCCTTTGGAGGAACTTAACTCCAGGTAAAACTTCTTATTCGAGGAAACACACCTGTTTTCTTCCTGGATGAGAAGGTACACTCTAGATAATACTCCCATTTGCACCAAAATAAAGGTTTGTGTACATGAGTTTTCTAAATGCTCACAAATCTGTGTAAGCTGCAATTGAGTTTACCACGTTTGCATTTTTTTCCCCCCATCTGGTGTGTCACATTTGAATTTACAAACGCACAAAAAAAACAGGATTAGTAAACAGTAGAGCAACAGGATTAGAGGCCTGTGAGAATGTTTTTCACAGTCACTTATTTATATCTTTTACGCTAATCTCCACAAACTCAACACAAGGAGAACCAAAATTCAGAGCAACAGGAATTAAAACAAATATAATGTTTGTCTCACTCCCTCCATTACAGACAATATTGAAAGTAGCGCTGCCTTAAAAAATAAAAAATTATAAAATATATTAATAATAATAAAATAATAAAAAATAATAAGAGTTAGGAGTTTAGGAGCTTAAGTACACTTATTTAGACTGGTCTGTGTTTATTTGTTTGCAGTCTTTGAGTTAAGCTTGCTAAAGTATCTGCTTAGCGGCTTCAGCGACCTAAAGTAGCAAATCAAAGTATCATCTATACCTGACTTAAACTTTTTGTTTGTTTGTTTGTTCCTCTAAACTGGATAAAAGAAAAAAAACCTGAAAAACCCATCTTGCTCTCATCATGTTCTTTCTCTTTATTTGACGAAGCACGTTTTCTTCCGAGGAACCCAGTTTTCTAATAACCACGTTGATATTCCTTTTCCTTGTTGAACTGAACCAGGAACTGCAGTTCACTGAATAACCACTAGGGGCTGATTCCAAAAGAGAGTCGTCTCCATCAAACAAGCACCAATGAATAAAATACGAAAAGTTCACTGTCTCATCACTGGGGCAGGGTCCTTGTGGATATAATTTATAAGAGAAAACACAAAAAAAAATCCCTTCAATTTCACATCGAGGTTTTGCAATTCAGTTGGTGAATTTTATTAATCTCATGAGGTAAAATAAAACAGCATAAATTGGTTTTATGAGTAACAATCCCTGGTGTCATAGGGCTATCTATCAGTTAAGTTTCCATGTCTGAAACTGAGGAAGAAAAGAAAAACCTTCAATGGAAACACCTAAAATTCAAAACAACTATTAAATATCGCAAAAACGTTTTTACGTTTTCATGAGGTAGTTTTTCGCCTCATGAACTGATCCAGTTCAACGCAAAAGTCTAATGGGAACACGTTTCTGGCATCACTGGATGTGACGAAGTGTGACCAAATCGTATGACCATCTGAACGACCATCTCCTACCTTCATCTTTTGTCGGTTATTTCGCAACAGCTGTGACGGCAGTCGCAATGAGAATTAGAGCTGCAAGCAGCGATGAACGGGCACTCGCACCCTTGTGCACGTTCAAGCGTGCTGCAGTGGAAGCGCTTGTATGACTTGCATGTAGATGTCTTCAGGCTTGGACATTTAGTGGATGACACCACCCATGACTCTCTATATCAAACCATTCAAAAGTTATGGCATAAAGTAGGAACTTTCAGATAACGACCAATCAGATGAAGGGGCGGGGCTAATTTGCAGCAATTATGTTCAAGGACTCAAAACCGAGTCAGATGACACCACCCACGAGTTTTTATGTCAAACTATTCAAAAGTTATTGCAGAAAATCGGAAGTATCACATATCAACCAATCCGAAGAAGGGGCGGGGCTAATTTGCACCAATTAAGGTGAAGGAGTCAAAACCGAGTCCGATGACACCACCCACGACTCTGTATGTCATACCATTCAAAGGTTATGGCAGAAAATAGGGACTATCAAATATTCACCAATCAGAAGAAGCGGCGGGGCTAATTCATGCCAATGAAGCTCAAGTACTCAATACTGAGTCCGTTGAGACCACCCACATGTCTTTATCACAAAACGTTCAAAAGTTATGGCAGAGAATAGGGACTATCAAATATTGACCAATCAGAAGAAGGGGCGGGGCTACTTTTCACCAATTATGTTCAAGGACTCAAAACCAAGTCCGATGACACCACCCACGACTCTTTATATCAAACCATTCAAAAGTTATGGCAGAAAGTAGGAACTATCAAAAACTGTCCAATCAGATGACTTTTCTTTAAGTTGCAACATGATACAGGTGTCTACCGATTTTCGTGCATGTACGTCAAACCGTATTGTGGGGCTTGAGGCACAAAGTTTTCTAGGGGGCGCTGTTGAGCCATTTTGCCACGCCCATTAGTGCAAACCATTAAATATCAAATTTACCGCCAGGCCTGGCTTGCATGCCAAATTTGGTGACTTTTGGGGCATGTTTAGGGGGGCAAAAAGACCCTCATTTCGTTGGAAAAATAAAGAAAGAAAGAAAGAAAGAAAGAAAGAAAGAAAGAAAGAAAGAAAGAAAGAAAGACAATTCCTACAGATACAATAGGGCCTTTGCACCGTAAGTGCTCAGGCCCTAATAACGTTCATTCCCAAAACACCATTCAGTGGAAACACCCCTGTAAGAACAGAGCATAACACATTGTATTTATTATTTTTTTGTTTATTAAATAATAATAATATGGGTTGTTTGGTAAGACACTGCTGTTACTGGTTCTGTCCTGGAAGCTGGCTTCCTCCCACGCTGAAGAACAGTTTGAAGGCTGCCAATCATGGCTAACTGGAGGACTTGTACTTTTCGGAGCAGCTGGGTCTCAGACTCGGATGAGCTTTGATCCAGTCTGAGTGGTTCTGGTCTGCTGGGAAACTGCTCATCACTGGGACCAAGCGACTTGCTGCTCACCCGGAGGTGTCAGATGTCGTTTCAGTAAAGAGATCTGAAATAATATTAACAGATTTGATCAGAATAAATGAAAGGCTGCATTACTTAGCATCATAAGCTAAACATGACTTCATTTGAGGTAACTAAGCTAAACTGGACGTGTCTCAACCTGCTTGCAGGCCTGCTCATTTTTGGATTAACCGGGGTTCGGTGGAGTGATTTGACTTCGTCCAGGAGCTCAATTTTAGACTTCAAACTGTCTCTTCAGAAAAGCTATTAGTGATGTCACAGAAAGATCGTCCAGTTCTTCTTATACAGTCTGTGGTTTAACCACACATTTTACGAGTCCACATGTTTCTATGTTGTCAAAGCAGTCACTCTTTGCCCCACGCAACGGTTGTGAATCTTGAAGAATAAATGCATAGATAAATAGATGCTGTCATTACTTCTTGACCTTGGGGAGCTGTGGTTTATAAAACTTTTCAACATCCTGTGTCTACCTTGTGTGTGGTTATTATTCCTGCTTGTTGTTAGAGTCCAGGGATTAACCTTTACGTCTCACCAGGTGAGTGTTAAAATCAGTCTTTAATCCGTGCTGAACAGACTTTGTAACGCATGGACGATTGTGAGATTTCCACAAGACGACTTCCTGCCGGCTCCCAGCTCTCATTAAAATATAGAATAATCACACGGCTCTTTGTGACAGCTTGAGTCCAACAGGAAGGTGTAAACAGGATGAAACTGGTGTCGCTAAACTATCTGAATCCCATCTGAGCTGGAGCTGCAACACCTTATCTCCTGACAGGAGCATCAGGAATCCATCTTAATCCTCCTCTGCTGAATCCTAGACGCATTACGCTGCTTCAAAGCTGGAGACGGAGCGTGAGACAAAACCAAATTAGACAAGATAGTCCAGGGAAAACAGAAGCTTCCCAAAATAGCTTTTAATAGTTTTGGAGAGAGGGTGTGATTGAGAAATGAAATTGTGCTTTTGTGAGACATGTGATAAACAGACTGACTGTTTGGTTAAACGGTTGCCTCGGTACCTGCGTGTTGCAGCTGTTATTAAAACCTTTTCTCTTTTCCCTTGACAGCTGCAGATTTATGGGCCTGCGAAGCCAAACTTCATTCCAGCCTCTGGATATGCCGGAGCTTTATCAGACTTTTTTTTTTATGTTGATAAGATATGTTTGGGAGTCATTAGTACATACTTATTAACCGCTTAGGGATGCTTTTAAGGCCACTTAGCTTACCTCAGCTATCTCAGGCTTATCTCACTGCTGAAAACCGCAGAAACATGAAACGCTGCACAGCCTCGTAAGATGTAATAACAGTTTGGGGTGAGTCACTGCATGCGGTGCGCGCATAACATTGGTTACGTTCTCTTTTGAAATGGGGTTGGTGGGTCTTTTAATCAGCCTGACTCAAAGGCATTTGCCCTGCAATTTCTGCTGTTATAAGGATTTTCACTCGGGTGTGGTTTGAGCTTGGGTAAGTAGGGGGGCAGATGGAGGAGGGCTCAGTGGTTTAGGTGGGTGGATGATGTAAATGCAATTCACTTTAAAGCGGCACAGCTTGGGTAAAGTCTGGACATGGTAAACATTATTCTCTCTTGACGTGAACGGGAAGCCAAAACAATCAATTAACTTCTGCCTTCTAATTTAGGAAGGGAATTCACAGGTGGAGGGTGGAATTGTGTGCCGTTATCGTCTGCCGTTCCTCGCCTGTTGTGTTTTTCAAAGCACACAATGGAAGAAGACGGGAATAACACATTTGGAAATCCTGTTTTGTCCTATGGTAAAGACTTATATCCAGAGGTGGACAGAGTACTCGACCCCAGTACTTGAGTAAGAGTACAAATACTACTGGTCAAAATTTACTCTGTTACAAGTAAAAGTAGCTCAATCAAAATATTACTCGAGTAAGAGTAGAAAAGTACTTGCTTTTAAAGGTACTTAAGTATTCAAAAGTAAATGCTTTTAAATTTACTTTAAGTAAAAGTAAGAGTAAGAGTACATTTCTTATTTTCCACGTCAGTAAATTACTATATTTTTTCTAAATTAATTTAAGGATTTTTATGAGAATTAACTCTTTGAAACCAGCTGCACTGATGTGCTGCTTTTAGAACCACAATGTTAAATAAAACCTGCAGAAACACCAAAAACAAATCAAATGAATGGGATCATAAGAGGACAGCAGATGATGCAGAGTTTATTAACAATCATGAACTGAAACCAAATGAACCTGCACCATCCAACTAAGTCTGGATCCCCCTCAAAGACCACTGCTTTACAAAAAACTACATCTCTGCTTTCAATAACTCAATGTTGAAGTCACTTAACTTTACAGGAAGGACATGTACCAGTACAATATAGCAATATAGAGCATAACAAACTGTCTCCCCATGTCTGTCTCTGTGCCTGTCTCCCAATATCCGTCTAAAAATAGGATTTTAGGGAAGAAGAAAAAAGAGCAGACCTGAAAGTAACGAGTACTTTTCAGCCTTCCTAGAAATTTACTCGAGTAAAAGTAAAAATATTTGTCTTGGAAATGTATTCAAGTAAGAGTAATAAGTACCAAAGAAATCTAATACTCAAGTAAAGTACAAATCCTCTGGATATGTACTTAAGTACAGTACTCAAGTAAATTTACTCCGTTACTGTCCACCACTGCTTTTTTGTATCTAGGATCTCCTGGACACTATCCCAGCTCTCTTTTGGAGACAGACAGAGGTACACTCTGGACAGGTCAGGAGGATTGAGAAACAAAACAAGAATTAAAGCTTGTTTTCGCCGTCATCTTTTTAAACCCGTCGCTTCCGGGTATCGGATAATTGGATAGTTGGATAATTGGATAGTTGGATAATTGGATAATTCCACTCTGATCTGGGACTGTGACGTTCCAGCGCCCTGCAAATTTGAGCCTATGACTAAAATCATGTCTTTTGAGACGTAGGCGACACCAAACAAAGTGACAAAGATTATCTTATGTTGGAGTCTTTAATTTGGTGGTCAAGTCGGTTATCCTATTATATGGTCTTAATTTGGTTCATAATATGAGCTCTCTAAGTGTTACTCAAGACTTTTCCTTAAGCATCTCATGAGCATTTGGTGTGATGCTCAAGGAGAAACATCTCAGTAGAGAGGTATGGTTTAAGTATAAAGTTACAACAGCAGTCTTACCATGTTAGGTCTTTTAATGTTGACAAATTACTTCACATCAGTCTCAGCTGCATGTATGCACTTAAATGAAAAAGTATACACTTCATCATATGTCCTACTTTTCAAAGGAATCCTACAGATGACTGAAATTAAAAACGGAAAAACAGAGCAATGCTTTCCTTCTCCATCATTTTTTCTGTCTATTGAAGAGCCTGAGAATTTTATCTCAATGCCTGAATCCTAGATGGTAAAATAAATTACAAAGTAAACATACATACACATACATATAATCTGCAATGTTTGCTCTCTGTCGAATGCACACAATGCAGACCGCAAAGAGGCAGCAATGAGCAGTGATCTTGACTGACATATTAGATTTCATTTTTCCAGTGGACATCAACATTTTTACTGGAAGTGTTTGTAGTGCCTCACTCAGTAGGAACATTAGGAGCTCCCTGAAGGACAACAAACCTTCATGTGCTTTTTCTCTGGTTGTCTTTGCACCACGGAGAGGATCACTGAAGTTATTAAGTGGGCAACTGGTGCATGACAGATAACTTAGAGACATGCAATAGTTCCTCCATGACATTTTGACTTAATAAATCCTTGGCTTCACACTTGTTCTTTCTTTTACTTTTTTTTTATCTATACAGATAACATTTTGCTTACACAGACCTATTATCACATCAGTTGAATCACAGATGGTTTCCTTCGTGATAAGCAAATTTCCTCCCACGGATGTTAGCTAGTATCTCTCTCCTGTGGTAGGCAAAGGAAACAAAGGGACCGTTTTCAGACTGCAACATGCCATAATGCTTTATGAAAGCACACACTATGGGGAGGAACTATTGCGCCTTCATGGAAACACTGAATGCACAACTGGCCCGTGAAGAGGGGTTTTCCAGGGTGTCTTCACACCACATGCTCTGTGTGAAAGGAGCTCACCATTCGCTGCAGTTGCATGCTTTTCAGGAAGTCTACCATCTAAATGGTGTTGTTAGTGCTAAAGTCACTGAGATTAGTGATTGGTTTGGAGGGAATTATAAATATCAGAATGCTGAATTAAAAAAAAAAATAAATTACATCCTGACACAAGTGTTTTCTTTTGTTTGTTCCTCTGAAAATCAAATATAGCTCACTATAACTTAAAGGAGCTGTATGTAAGAGCAATAATAAAACGAATCATAAAATGACCCCGATATGTCAACAGACATTTAAAAATCATGTTCATTTCAAATACTTATGTCACTGACAACAGCACTCAAGCCAGGATATTCCAGTTTAAAAAGAGGAGTTGCAGCCCTCAACTGATGTTTATGTTGTCATTTTTTGTTTTGGCCTGAAGCTCCACCCTCCACCTATCTCCCAATCACCAAGTCAGTATTGTTTCTGAAGCTCCACCCTCCACCTATCTCCCAATCACCAAGTCAGTATTGTTTCTGAAGCTCCACCCTCCACCTATCTCCCAATCACCAAGTCAGTATTGTTTCGGCATCCGGGTTGCCAGCTCGGCTGTAATTATCGCAGCCATGGCAGCCTACGTTCCTGCTGCATTCTGCAGCCAACCTGGCAACCTCTGGTCGGGGGGAGGAGGGGGAGGGTACACGCCGCTCAACAATATTTTGAAAGTGACTGCAGTACCAGTTTTGGCCATTTCTTACAGACGGCTCCTTTAACTAATTGCATTAAGGTGCAATCTTCCACGACCCATGCAGGACCCTAGTTTGGGTATAGACCGGTTCCACGGGTTCATGGTCAGAACGGATCCGGCGTTGCTCTACCTGAATCTGAGGTTCAGCTATCAACTGGAATCTCTTTTTCCAGCATTCCTGTACAGACCTTTCCAGCGAGGTTGAGGAGTGTGATTCTCCTGTAATTGGAGCACCCTCAGACTACGGTCTACATTATTAATTTCAGAGTTTAAGTCTCTTGGCTGTCTTCAAGATGCATTGATATCCCCCAGTTGAGCTCAAGGAAATGGATGGAAAGGAAGGTCAGGGCCTCTTTGCTTAAGCTGCTGATCCTGCAACCCAGAATCAGATGAATGGAAGTTAGAGGATGAAAGGGTGGATAGTGTCTAGAAAATGAACTACAAGTCATGCAAAAGTGATCATCCCTCTTTTGGGGGAATGACTAATGCCGTTTTTTCTTCTTCCTATTCTACTTATGCAGAGTATCAACATTTAAACATTTGAATTGGTTAAATATTTATAAAATATAAATATATAGTGAATCCACTATCCATCTGGGTCGTATACCCAGATGCAACTTAAGTGAAGCATCTGGGTATAAATGAGCAGATAATAGGGAAACTAGTTCAAATTTGTTTACTGAAAGGGACTGATGTCAATCCTGAGACATAAGATCTAAATGCTCTTTTCTACCATGATGCTGGGAAGACTGACCCTTTCAAACTACCTGTCAGATGAAGGTCAACACTCGCTTTCTGTCTGACAGGCCTGTCTGCGCATACACGCCCAGGCAGTGACCTTAATCTGTAAACCCAAACAAACTATCCATCCATCCATTATTTATACCCGCTTTGCAGGGTCACGGGGGTCTGCTGGAGCCTATCCCAGCCCATTTTCAGCCAAGAGGCAGGGGTTACACCCTGGACAGGTCGCCAGTCCATCGCAGGGCCACATATAAACACACAACCAGACACTCACACCTACGGGCAATTTAGAATCATCAATTTACCTACTATGCATGTTTTTGGACGGTGGGAGGAAGCCGGAGTACACAGAGGGAACCCACGCAAGCACGGGGAGAACATGCGAACTCCACACAGAAAGACCCCTGCTGGTAGGGTTGCCACCCGTCCCGTAAAATACGGAATTGTCCTTTATTTAAGAAAAAGATGTTGCGTCCCGTATTGAACTAATATGGGACGCGATTTGTCCCGTATTTTCATTCATTTTTACACCATATTCTAGTTGAATTATTGAAATTAATTAACTTTTACACCATATTCTAGTTGAATTATTGAAATAAATTAACTTTTACCCCATATTCTAGTTGAATTATTGAAATAAATTAACTTTTCCACCATATTCTAGTTGAATTATTGAAATAAAATAAATTAACTTTTACACCATATTCTAGTTGAATTATTGAAATAAATTAACTTTTACACCATATTCTAGTTGAATTATTGAAATAAATTAACCTTTACACCATATTCTAGTTGAATTATTGAAATAAATTAACTTTTACACCATATTCTAGTTGAATTATTGAAATAAATTAACTTTTACACCATATTCTAGTTGAATTATTGAAATAAATTAACTTTTACACCATATTCTTCACCTGTAGGCTATATTACATCTGGGCTGATGTGGACATACATAGCATAGGATGCTATTTCAGTTGCTAGTATGGTTGGCTGTCTGTACAGTCATGCAAGTTCAAAGCTATTAAAGCACTTTAAACTTTAAATCAAAGCATTTTTTTTTTCATATAAAATAAACACATTTTTATTCAGTTTATTTTTATTTAGTTTTTTTGGCTCCTGCGCTGCTGAAATCGGGGCGTCCTTTATTTCTATTTCTGAAAGGTGGCAACCCTAAACCAGACACACTCAAACTCACACCTACGGGCAATTTAGAATCATCAATTTACCTACTATGCATGTTTTTGGACGGTGGGAGGAAGCCGGAGTACCCGGAGGGAACCCACGCAAGCACGGGGAGAACATGCAAACTCCACACAGAAAGACCCCTGCCGGGTCTTGCTGTGAGGCAACAATGATAACCACCAAGCCACCGTGCTGCCACCAAACAAACTAAATAAAGTGAAAAAGTTCAGAAAACAAAATAAAAACAAAGCCTTACTTAAACGAAAGGTACATGCATGCTCCCTGACCTAAGGCGGCCTAATCAGAGCTAATGAATGAGCGTGACGGGTGTGCACAACTCCAGTTTCTGAGGCTTTTTTATAACCACTTGAAGTCAGGCGGTGGTCTGGAGTCGCATTTCTCACTCCCTTTCATCAATTAAAAGAGTTGCTTTAATTAAACTGCAGGCTTACAGACGGAGCAGAGGTGAGGCTGGGACAGCAATGGGAGGGGAGGTGGGGGGATCAGGAAACCCACTGAGTTTGTAATTAGGAGAGTAATGCAGGACGCCTCACAGCTGGTTAGTATTTTGACTGTTTTATTAGTTGCTTTCCTTCCCCCCATGGCAGGTTGTTATCTGTGCCTTAGAGGACATTTCATTGGCTCTCTCTGGCCCCCCGATGGGGACTCTGAACCTTTATCTCAGTGCCCGACAGCGGGGGACCCCCTAAACTTTTAGTATTAATCACACAAAAGGATTCCTTGCCTGACTCTGGCATGTGGTCCCCATCGGGGTCTCGGGAAGCATGATCGCAGATGAAAGACTGCCTCCCTCGCCTTGATCAGAATGTGCTCTGCACACGCCAGCTCTGCCGATGAGTGTCCGCTTTTGTTCTGCGTCGGACCACACACGTGTAGATAAACACTCCAAACCGCACATGCGCTCGAAGCACACTTCCAAACACCCACAGACACACTCAGTGAGCCACAGTCACTCAGACCACGGGTCCCTAATGTGCTGTGAAAAGTTTGCAAAACACCCAAAGTTCTGCATCAGGAACAACAGCCTCGCCTGAGATGTTTTTATCTGTAACACTTTTCCTCCTTTTGGATGAGTAAATGTCCACTGATTGGTTTAAATTACTGTCGTGATGACTTTTTCAAACAAGTGATGGCAACAGGACACAATTTTCTTCTTTTCAATAGCATTTATTCATCTTCCATTTAACCGTGCCTGCTGGAAAGAGAGTAATAAAATGCATTTGTGGATGATCTGAAAGAATTATACTGACAGAGCAGATGTGCATTTCAAATAAGTAGACCAACATATGGAATACATTTGAAGGAATTACTGGCTGAGCAGCTCTTTGTGTGCAACCTGTATACGGTCTGGAGGGGCCGCAATGCAAGACGGCTGAAAACAGAACCACCGGGAGGAAAACAAGAGGGGGATTTTCATCTGTTATTCAAGCCTTGCTAAAAAGTTAAATCAGGAAATCCAAAGTGGAATCCCAGCCAACTCAGAATGCCTCAGTTTTATCATTTACATGGCGGCTTTTCTGCGAAAAAAGTCCTTGTGCTGTCTGGTTTCGATCAAAATGGAAACTTTGATCGGTCAGCAAAGACATGCAGTCCTACACACACACACACCACTCTGTCATGTATAGTGTTTAAATGTACAGTCGGTGGCAGAAGATTTAGCTAAATAACCATCTTGGGGCCGCAGCGGGTCCAAACACAAGCCCTTTTCGGATTATCCACATTCCACTTTTTTGTTACACCACTAATTATAATTGGCCTATGCCAGCTAGCTCTCAATCCTCTAGACCTTGTCATCTTAATCTCTGCTAATCCTCCATTGTGTTTGCAGAAATTAGTTCGTGAAGTGGGCTCAATCTAGGTCAATCCTTTGGGCACTCTGGAAAGAGCCTGAGGGGGGATTGAAATGTGTGAGAACGTGCGCGCGACTCCCTGCGACAGATTTTGACGGGAGGCTGCATGGAAGGAGGAAGAAGGAGCAAAAGGGGCAGCGGTGGCGACCGAGCTGCGCAAACACCTATTATCGCCATTTTAATTGAAGATTAGTGGAAGGATTTAGCTTTAGAGGCTACAGGGAGGCGGACAGCAGTGACTGCTGGCATCACTCTGTGGGCAAGACTTTATATTCTCTGCATATAAATCTGCTCCTTTTCAATGTAGAAGAAAATAAAATAGGGGAGACGGTAACGAGGGATGACTCTGCTTTATCTCTGTAAAAACAAAAACTAAGACAATTTCAATTATGGCTCCAAAGGAGACGTAAGGACTTGGTCAAAGGAGTTTGTCCTTTGACCAAGGTAGAGAGGTAATAATCTTCCAGCAGACTCCCCAGGCAGCAATACCACTGAAGCAGCAGTCGGCATGGAAAGGTGAGAATCATCTGTAAGTGCTCTGGCATTTGGCATAAATTGCGCAAAAATTACACGATTAATTCAATACGGTTTGACGTACATGCACGAAAATCGGTACTCCTGTATCATATCGCAACTTAAAGAAAAGTCTCTTGGCATCATGGCCGAAACTGAAAAGGAAGTCGGCCATTTTGAACATTTTGAATTAATCGTGTAATTTTGGCGTAATTTATGCCATTCCTTCGGCAGTTAATACGGCCCAAACCGTAACGTGCAACCAGGTGTGTTATACATCAAAATGTGCATCTCCATTCTGCTATGACGCGCATCACTTTTCTCAGTCAAAAGTGTTACCGTGGCGACGCTAGACGCCAAAAAGCGCGCCCCCCTTCATCTGATTGGTCCCTATGTGATAGTTCCTACTTTCTGCCATAACTTTTGAACCGGTTGTGATAAAGACATGTGGGTGGTGTCATTGGACTCGGTATTGAATACTTGACCTTAATTGGCATGAATTAGCCCCGCCCCTTCTTCTGATTGGTCAATATTTGATAGTCCCTATTTTCTGCCATAACTTTTGAATGGTTTGACATAGAGAGTCGTGGGTGATGTCATCAGACTCGGTTTTGACTCCTTCACCTTAATTGGTGCAAATTAGCCCCGCCCCTTCTTCTGATTGGTCGATACGTGATAGTTTCTCTGCCAGAGAATTTTCTGCCATAACTTTTGAATGGTTTGATATAGAGAGTCGTGGCTGGTGTCATCCGCTAAATGTCCAGGCCTGAAGTCATACAAGCACTTCCACTGCAGCACGCCTGAAGGTGCACAAGGGTGCGAGGGCCCGTTCATCGCTGCTTGCAGCTTTAATTCTTCTTCTTTTTTGTCATTTTCCAGTTGGGTAGAACGATTTTTCTGCAGTGTCTGATGCTCAGCATTTTTCAGCTCCAACTAACATAGATTATTGTTGATTTGCTCAGTTCCTATGTCTGACCTACATACAGGAAGTAAACAAAAGGAAACTCAGCACTGTGAGCTGTAGCCCCTACAATTCCACCTAGTGGTTGGTGGTGTAATTACAGCGCAACGCAAACACAAAAGTATAGATGTTACCAACAGCATAGAAGCTGTTATTATTGTCATGGCTAAAGGAAATTCAGTTTTGTGTAACGGTCTATTTGAGTTGAAGGCATTCATGTTGCCACTGTCATTTATTAACATTCGCAATAAATAAAGCAAATGAACATGGTTTTTTAGAAATGTTTTTGCACATTTTTCTCATGATCTGTTTTTCTTAAAGGTATTGTGACATCATTTTTAACATGCTTTTAACACTATTAAAAGTCTTGGCCAATATCCCTCAAATGTGTCTAAAAGGGTGTAACAAGAAAAACTTCACTCCAGTACTCCATGCCGGGCTTTTTTTATGACGGTTTTTTTGTCCTGTGAAAAACGCGTCCTTTTCCCCCTTTCCTGTCAATCATTGCCCCGCTCCTCCTCCCAACCCGAAGTAAAGACTCCTGTCTTCATGGAATTATTGATGCAAAATGCAGCAAACACTCTAACACTCTAACACTCTAACGTGTTTACATTTCTTCATAATGCAACTATGACAGTTATACGCCAGTGTCTTAACACAATTATCGCTGTGACCTAAATTGGATTGAGGTTGGTGTTTACATGGCAGTTTCTGAATCAGAGTACTGCCTAAATCTGATTATGAACAGTTTTGTGGTCCATGTAAACGTAGTCAATGATACAGCACTTACAACCGTCACAACAGCATGGGTGTAGGTGCCTAACTGTCCTGCCTGGAGTCCGACCTCTCACCAACTTAAAACATTTTGCTACATCAAGCAATGAGAAATACAGTGACTTAATTAATGACTCCAGTACACTTACAGGTTAATCAACTACACATCTTTGAGGCTGAGTGAGTTCTTTTCTGAAGAATGAGCGGCGCACAGATCAGAAAGAACGAGTTTAACTAATACAAATCAATGATTTGTGGTGAGAAAAGCTGACACCTTTTGGAAGATCATCTTTGAACTTAAAGGCATTTCCTGGTTTCATGTGTCAAACCCTGTGGCTGCTACCTTCATCTTTAATGCCGCCTATGCCAGCGACCCAAGTTATAAAAATACGACTGTGGGTACGTCCGTGGAGGTTCATTTATATAACAGCTGACAAATCCACAAACATCAGATTAGGTTGAAAAAGAATAAAAAACAGAGGGTTTGCATTCATCCTAAAATGGATGATGTTCCACTTATTGTTGAGAATACATTTAAAACATCTTGAAACAAAAAAAACACTTTCCCTTGAAGAAGAAGAGAACATTAGGAGTTAAGAGGACAAAATGGACAAAATGGGACCCCAGCACTTCTATAGGAGTCATTGGTTAAAAACCCTAACGTTTAGATAACATTGCTTTTATGTTTTGCATAATTTTTGTGAGATGTGAGCATCTGGAGTGCTGTGTTTATTGTGTTGAGATTTTTACCCTTTACTCCCAAATGTACAAGCAACAACAATAATAGACAATAATCGCTTACATTAGTCTTAGCCTTGCTTTTTGCTTTCACCAATAACCAAACCTTGAACATAGAAACACATCTGCAACAAAATGTATACTGTGTACAGGGCATGGTACTGATTATTTCATCATATTAAAGTCTTGGTTTCTGGCATTCTCGAGAACATGTCCTCGTAAAGTCAAATTTGATGATTAAATGTTTGTATATATGGTTTCTCTTGCAATATGTCACAACTACATTGATATCTAGCCCAGCAGTGACAGAAATATTTATTTGGTATTTGTAATGATGTTACAGTCTGCCATCGACT
The DNA here is from genome assembly GCF_033807715.1 of Cololabis saira. Classification (NCBI taxonomy): domain Eukaryota; kingdom Metazoa; phylum Chordata; class Actinopteri; order Beloniformes; family Belonidae; genus Cololabis; species Cololabis saira. The sequence continues at coordinate 16,456,760 of NC_084597.1, forward strand.
AGAAAACAATGTTAAATACTGATGACTCATCCAGCACTCAGAGATGGCCAGCGAGACCTGAGCAGAAACCCTCCCTGGTTTCTGTTTCTACAGGAAACACAAATATGTGAGAGCAAATAAAACTCAGCTAGTCCTTTCATGGGAGGTTTGATACATTCAGCTGACCTACAGCAGTGCTTCAGATCACACCTCCACCACAGGCTGAAAGCACTCTCTGAAGTCAGAGACCTTTGCCAACCCAAGAGAGAGCCAAGAGAATTGACTCCCCAGACCCCCAATCTTGATCGAGCCACAGAGATACACTCTAAAACATAATGTTGTTGGTTCTGATCCATGTATGAGTTTCTATGTTAAATAACTCTGATAGAAGTTTATCAGCCATGTTAGAGGTGATGGGAAGACGCTAAAAAGAAGCAGGTCTGCTTTCTCTTTCCAGATTAAGGTCTGCAATAATGTAAGTGTCATATAGCAATTGAGAAACAATCTTCACACTCAAGGCCACGTATTCAAGAAAATGTGGAAAGTTATCTCATGAATACCAACGAGTAAACCTCATTTCCCAACAAACCAAAGACTAATCTCTGAACGGTCACCTCCTATCTGAAAATGCAAAGGCTGAATCAGCAGCCCCGGTGCATAGGCGCTAATTGATAAGAGTGCTTTATTTCTGGTTTATCTAAAGCACAGCACCTTCAGGCATTACCTCGTGACTACTGTCATTTTAACTGGCATAAACATGGAGGAATGTAACCGGGGCCGGGGTGTGTTGGATTGTGATAACACACAAGGCTCTCAGGTGTTAATGGCTAATAGCGGGGGGGTTAGTATGATATACAATATCTTTGCAAGGTTAATGTACTACAAAGTCTTTATCTTACTTTTTCTTTTAAGTCTTCCCACACGTATCTTTACTCCAGAGCTGGTTCCACCTCCCTGCTTCCCATTTCTCACTGTCCTCCCAACAAACTCTGAGTCAGCTCTGTAAAATTTCCAGTCTATGAAGTATTTAAGCCTGTTAAAGGTCATGCCTCTGTTTAAAAGGCCCCCACTGGAGGCAAATTTAGCTTTAAATCTGTTATAAATACGACCCTCAGATCTGCTTGCTAAATAGGAAGCTCCTGTGCGCCGTAAAACAAGCAATAAAAAAAACAACAACAAAGGATTCAGACGCCCGTTGGTTTCAGGGCTCCTATTATGAAGGTGTATTGGCTGTTGCGATCTTGATATTTTGACAACAGACACTGTGAGTGAGGCATGTATATGGCTATAGTGTTGCCACCTTTCAGAAATAGAAATAAGGGACGCCCCAATTTCAGCAGAGCAGGCGCTAAAAAAATGGACATCCCCAAAACTTCTAAACTGCATAGAAATATATATATTTTATGCAAAAAAAACAAAATGCTTTGATTTCAAGTTTAAAGTGCTTTAATAGCATTGAACTTGCATGATTGTACAGACAGCCAACCATACAGCAACTGAAATATCCTCCTATGTATGTCCACATCAGCCAAGATGTAGAATATAGTCTACAGGTGAAGAATATGGTGTAAAAGTTAATTTATTTCAATAATTGAATTTAAAAGGTGAAACTAATATATTACATAGTCTTATTACATGCAAAACAAGATATGTTAAACCTTTATTTGTCATAATTTTGATGATTTAATTGTTGATTTCATCAAATATTCAAATTTTTTGAGATTTTCATAAACTGTGAGCCATAATCATCAAAATTATAACAAATAAAGGCTTGAAATATCTCACTATGAATGTAGTGGGAAATAATATATATGTTTCACCTTTAGTTGAATTTATTACGAATATAGTTTTGCAATATATTCACATTTTCCGACCTTCACCTGTATATTATGACATAAATAAATAAGAGCATAATATGTGTCCGTATTGGTTCAATACGGAACGCAACTTTTAATTCCCAATTACGGAACAATTCCGTATTTCAAGGGACGGGTGGCAAGCCTATGGCTATCGACTGCTGCGCGGTAGCGTTTTCTCAATCATAATTTGTACAAATATGAATCTTAGTGTAGTAGTAGTCTTAATCGCCGCCTTACAAGGTGTTTTTATATGTATCTTCTGTTGGATGGAGTATAAAATTCACCTTGGGGAAACTCCCAGGGGTCAGTTTCTGTTGCTAGCTTAACTTCAGGTTTTGAGTTTAACAAAGTGTTTAACGTGAATGAGACATAAGTAAAATCACTAGATGTCTAAAAACCCACTGCAGTGCTGTTGGCACCGGCTGTGTAAACTGCAGCTAACTGGACTGACTCCAAAGGCAAAGGCTTTTTACTTCACCACCCCAAAGTTAGCTTTTGATTTGTAAGTTGCCAAAAAAGACATTTTGGATTGGAATTTACAAACAGAGAGCCCGGCAGCTGAACCTGGAACTTGCAAATCACATCAAGCACAGATGCAGGCTGAACTGTGCTAGCGCACAATTAAATAGCAGCTAAAGGAGCCAGGGAAAACCAGGGAGACCTTGAATTCATTCTAAAATGTATTTTCTTTCCACTGATTATCAAGTGAAATTTAATAATATATTTTTAAAATATTTGAAAAAGTAAACTAAGAGGGATGGATTGGCTTTGTTAAAGTGCAGCTAAGGTGACAGTGCAGTTCACCCATTGTGCGTTCGTTCGTAATGTCCCAGTCACATTTCTTTGCTTCTGAGTCCGATTCTGAGTAATTTCATTTCGGGTATTGGTGGCTACCAAGCCCCGATTTGATACTTCGGAAATTCAACAAAAAAAAAACAACAACAAAAAAATAAATAATTCCCAAAATGCAAACAGTAGAAGCTGCTGTAGCTCTGCATTCAACGACCATTTGAAATATTTCCATTTTATTCTATGTTAACGTCAGCTGGCGTTACAAACTCCTCACAAAGGAAAATAGCTGTCAGCTTTATAACTTGTATATAATTGTAATGGATGCTCTAGGAGAGCCGTTGCTGGATCTGTCACTAGTCGCTGGAGGGTCTGAAAACTACCGTATTTTCTGGACTATAAGCCGCACCTGCATATAAACCGCATCCGCTCTATTTAAAAAAAAAAAGATATGCAAGCCGCATATATTTATGTTGTTAGATTATTTACTACATGTACAGAAGGATTTTGAACTGTAAATGATGTACATGTTTGTACCTAAATAGATCCTTTCCTAACAGTGTCTTTTAACACGGCAGCAACTTTTCTGATTAAAACGGGACAGAACCAAGAGAAAATAACCAGTATTTATTTATCTATTTATCTGTTTGAAATTTGCTTCTACCTACTTTTATCTGCTAAAGAAGAAGTAGCGTATTCTTCTTTGCATTTATTTTGTCTTAGTTTTTATTCTAATTCCGGTTAGAGCGCCCCGAGCGGTGGAAGAAAAATCCACAGAATAGCCGCACCTTTGTATAAGCCGCATGGTTCAAAACCTATGAAAAAAGTAGCGGCTTATAGTCCAGAAAATACAGTAAATCACCAAATTGGCAACACTGGCATCACCTCACCAGCTACAACTGCTGCTCTAGGTTGAAGGTTACACCTACGCCTGACATAAACTGTTACTATTATTGATTAAACTTATTGATAGTCAATAAATACATAAATAATGTAAATAATTAATAATAAAATAGTGTAATTTATTGAAATAAAAATGAAAAAAAAATCAGATCACTTCCACCCAATTCTGATCATTTGGAAATCATGTGATTGGCCCCGATTTCTGATCTTGTGATCAGATGAAGACGCCACTAGTTTTCATACATTTTTTTAGATGTCAGGAAAATCAGTTGACAATGAAGTTGAGGATCTGCTAGCCACTTCCGCTGACTGATTTAATGAACTGAAATCACCCCGATTAAAAAAACAACTAAATAAGACATCATGACATCAGTGATCATAAATGCTAAAGCACCAGTGGGCGTAAACGTTTAAATGGGACATCAGTGAACGGTTAGCTGGTGCTATTATTTATGGTATTTAAAGGTCTGAATGGTCACATTGTTTCTCTCCTACTGTTTTGTGTCTGAAAGCAGTGATAGAGACATGAGTGGTAAAGAAAAAAAGGAGAATTTATTGCCTTCCCAAAAAAAGGCTAAAATGCTGCAAACGATGTCATTCCCACTGTGACGTTTCTTTCATGCCGAGCCCTGATGTTCCTTGAAAAGGACATTGCCTTCAGAGCCTCGTGTCATGCAGTCACAGAGGGAATTAGGGGAATTAAAGTATTTTTTGCAGGTGGCTGCAGTCTCAAGAAATCCTCTGCATAACACCATACCCTGCAGTTCTCATCCTAGCCAAAGCTTCACGCCCAGTAATCCCCAGCAGTTAGAAAGTGGAGCATCTTATTTGAAATGACGGTGGGCTTGGAGGCACCAGATTTTGTAAACCACATTTGAAAATCTCCTTAGTAGTTTCTGAATGTGTTAGCTCATTTGCAAATCATACTGCTGTCAGTTAGAGGTTAGTTTTACATTTTATCTTGCAAAGCAGCTCTCGCTGCTCAGAAATTCACTTTCTCAGCCCCACAGAAACCAAATATGGACATAAAGGTAATGAGTAAATAACTTCCTTTTGTATACGGTCCTTCGGTCTCTTTCTTTGTGCATTTGCATCCTGAGAGACAATGACCCACTTTTCAACTCTCAACTCTTCTTGAATTTTCTTGCGAGGGCAGACGAAATTCCCCATCTATCAGATCACATGCAGAGAGCACACACAAACCCTCTCCTCCCTCATGACTAATCAGCTGGAACAATTTCACTGCACACCACCTTCTCCCACACAGATACCTCTCACCATCTGAAAAACACCAAACAGAGCCCAAATTTAATCCAACGATTTAGTAATGTTATTGCTGATTACAAAATGTTTGGCCCATCACTGGATACCCTAAGCACCCACTCCAGTCCTGCACAAAATGAACCCACCAGTGTGGTTTTAGTCTGGTACTGATCCATAAGTGATGAAGCAGGTTTACCGTCTTACAGATGACTCAAGGTCACCGCTTGATAATTGCATTTCTCTTCCCTCAGGCAGGTTGGAAACCGGGGATGTTCTTCTGCATCAGAGCGTAGAAAATGTTCTGTTTCAGTGTCATTTACAAACCCGGAGCAAAATAGCCCGAAGGCTGAGATTCTTGTGGGGTTTATCTTCAGGTTTTAAGGCCACTTTAATACAGTATGTCTACGTGCTGTGAGCATCCGTTATCGCAGAATGCCACTGGGTTTTTGTGTTAGGTTACGGCAAAATTGCAGCAGAAGTTAATTAACCTGAAAATCAGCGCTTCGCTGCTTCTGAAGGATTTTCACCTCAGAGTTATGTGCGAAATATTAAAATCTGCTTTGCCTGCCTATTTTGCTGCAAAAATTAGTGTAGACATAAACTGAATTCAGCTCCTCACACAGTCAATGCCAAAGTAAGGTTTGTGCTGATAAAAACAGTAATCCCCCTTTTTTTTAACCTCATCAACGCAGAAGGTGAAAATCACTTAAGTTCATCTGTGGCACTTGCAAACACATTATCTTTCAAACTTGGTTGATGAATAGGATATTGGCAATATTCTGTATCTTCTTTATCGGTAATAAAAAACCTATCATTGTCAAGAAGACAAAGGAAAGAAATAACAATCTAAAAATGTGTAAACCATATACAGTTTCAGCTCCATAAAGGTCTGTTCATAAAGTAGGTGTGTGTGTGTGTGTATATATATATATGTATATGTATATATATATATATATATATATATATATATATATATATATATATATATATATACTGTACTGAGTACCCTCTCATTGGCTTTAGTAAGATTTAAGCGGATAAGTTGTTACCATGGGCTGCTAATCATGGTCCTGATGAATTGATAAGTGGAGAAAAATTATTACATTCAAGACAGGAGCCAATTTCGTACCAGAAATGTATGTCACAGTAAACTTACCCTGAGGTCAGACATTACAATGCTCAAAGAGATACAATAATGAATAAATAAATAAACCGGAGAGGTATCTCAGACCATGAGGCAGTTGAATGTTGACGGGCTGGCTATAACAGCATGCTTGGAAAAAGACTGAACAAATACAGTTTGTTAGCGAGGTTTGCTCAGTCGTGGAAGCACAAGAGAGGTTTACAAAACTGCCCCATGGACAGATGAGACCAAAGGGATGTGGGGCTGTTTTGTTGCCAGGGGACCCAGACACCTCGCCATCAGTGATTCGACCTTTACCTGTTCTTGGGAAAATAATGTGGAGCCATCTGTCTCACCGGTAAAGCTTGACCTAAAGCACCCCAGCAACTCTACATCCGAATAGCTGAATAATGAACTAGTCCCGGTTTTGGAACGGCCTTGTCAACACCCCGACTTTAACCCAGTTCAAAATCTTGCAGTGGGACACAGAGAGCCATCTATGAATTAATTTCCAAAAACCTTGATGTACTGGAGCACTGAGATGTGAGAGACTGATAAAGTCAAACAGGAAATAACTATATCAAATTATTGCTGGCGAAGATGCCAACCAGAGCCCTGTAATGTCTAAAAAATGAATTTCATCATTTAGCCCTCAGTGCATTCTCATTGAAGGCATGCACACGCACGCACGCACGCACGCACGCACGCACGCACGCACGCACGCACGCACGCACGCACGCACGCACGCACGCACGCACGCACGCACGCACGCACGCACGCACGCACGCACGCACGCTTCTTTTTGTGCTTCACCCCATCCGTTACAAAATACCTACGAAATCTCCTGTAACACATCTGAATCAAAGCCAATTTCGTCTATAAAAGCGGAGAGTTTATGGACTTTGTACTGAAATGCAACAAGCATTATGACCAATTTTATAGTAAATGAAATTTCACAGTAAATCAGTTCAGACTTAAGTGAATTACTGTCAATTCTGGACATGCAGAGGCATGGCGGCAATGTTGATCCAATCTACACGGAATTTTCGATAAAGAGACGACTGTTTTCCTGCGGCTCATGCACAGCATTTGAATGTGCATGTCCAGGTATCCAAAAATCTGGAAACAGCTTTTAATGTTCCCTATAGTAACAATTATGAGGCAATTGAGAATCGAGAAGACGTTAATTTGCAAAAATAATGAAAAACAATACGTAAACAAGATATAATTCTTGATTTCTACTGATAAGAAGAATAAAAAGACATTTGTAATTTGTAATTGTTTGTAATAACCAGTCTGCCCTTCGTTGCATTAGACTAAAAGACTAAAACTGAAATCATCATGAATTTTGAGCACTAAAAGCAGATATAAAAAATGGATATGCCGCCTCACAGCTAGAAGGACCTGTGTTCAATTATCGCCGAGGTCGGTGTTGAGGGCGTTTTTACGGTGAAAGGGCCTTTCTCTGTGGAGTTTGCATGTTCTCCCCGTGTTCCCTTGGGCTAATGTGACCTTCACAAAAACATGCAGCAGTCCTGGGCTCTACACTGCCCCCTCTGGCCAACCGGGGCGCCAGATGGGGTGGGGAGGATCTGGCCGGAATAATGTGATCTTTCGTCTGGCCAGGGAAGCTTCTGTTGGGTGGATAGAAGGGCCTGCTCACTCCTCAAATAAGGAGGAGGCTTGAGCTCAGTGCAGGGCCGAATGCGATGGCAGAGGGAGAGCAATGCATTAGGTAGGTAGGAGCACTAAATAAATAAAAATATAATATAATTAAAGATTTGTTACAAAGTGTAAACCTCTAACTCATCATTGCATTCTGTACTCCAAGGCTCGTTTATCTTCACTGACATGGAGGAGGCTTAGTCATTGGTACCTGTTCAAATACAAAGCTATATTAGGTAAACCTCCATTTTACATTTGTTCTCTGATCAAGTTGAAAGCCATCAGTAGTTATAGCCTGAGATCAAATGATGCTATCCTGCTGTCCATTTCAAGTGCGAGGACCAATCTAGGGAAGAAAGCCTTCAGCTGTTCTGCCCCACTTGCTTGGAATAGCCTCCAAAAAGACCTGAAGCTAAACACATTAGTGCCATTGTCTGATTTTAATTTAATTTAATTTTTAAATGACTCTGTTGGTACTTGTCACTGTTTTTAAGTATTGTAACTTATTTACTGGCACTGTTTTGTGAACTATCTTGCATTGTCCTTCTATTTTTGTTGTTGTTGATGTTGTTTTGTATGTAACTTTTAAATCTGCCATTTTATGTCAGGTCTCCCTTGAAAAATTGATCCTAGATCTCAATGGGACTAACCTGGTAAAATAAAGGTAAAATAAAATAATAATTAAAAAAAAAAAAAAAATATATATATATATATATATGTATATATATATATGTATATATATATATATATATATATATATATATATATATATATATATATATATATATATATATATATATATATATATATATATATATATATATATATATATATTCAAAAAATCACATAATTAAGCAGAATATAAATGACTGCTTGTATTCAGTGTTTAAAAAAAGGCAAGCGTGAGAGAAACTGGCAGGATAGCATTAGGCTTTTGATACTTATGAGATATAAAATATTTATTGTATTTTATTGAGATGTGATGAAAGTTAAGAAACCAATATATTTTGATAATTCAAATATACAGTTCTGTTGGTGATGGTTCACACACATGCAAAAACCATTATTTAATTTGATCCTCCTCTGATCCAAGCAAAGATTTAACTTTTTTTAAGGTGGCTGTCCCATACAGATGTTTGCAGTTATATTAATTAGGATTCCATTCTTCTGGTTTCAACTCTTTCTTGAGGGCAGGGCTGTCCAACTGCGGCCCTTAAGGGCGTCTGTCTTGCATGTTTTAGACATTTCCCCGCTTCAACACATCTGATTCAAATGAGTGGGTTATTAACAGTTGGTGCAGACCTTGGTGAGAAGCTGATGGCGATAAATTCATTTGAATCTAGTGTGTTGAAGCAGGGAAATGTCTAAAATGTGCAGGACAGATATCCTTGGGGGCCCAGAGTTGGACGGCTCTGCTTCAAGGGGTCACCTCAGTGCATCATGTATGTCCATCTGCATTGTGTATCCTCTGTGAGACCAAATCGACTGGAAATCCTCTTTCACTACATCCAGAAAACTCCTCTTTGGTCTTTCTATTTTTTATTTACGGCCTCCAGCTCCATCTCCAGCAGTCTTCAACAAATGTATCTACTACGGTTGTTATGTGTCCAAACCATCTCAATCTAGCCTCTCTTACATTATTTTCAACACCACTAACCCTGGCTGCTCCTCTAATACGGTTGTTGTAAAAAAAAAAAATATTTTTATTTTATTTTATTAGTTTGCAATAAAATTAACACTTGCAATCAAAATAGTAAAACAAATGTGACAAGAGAGGTCAAAAAGCCAACAGGCTTATGCAACGGACCTCCCCTCAATTTAGGAAGTAAAACAGTAATTACAAAAAATCAAAAAACAAAAACAACAAGACGAAGACTATAAACAAAAACAAAGAAGGTTTGACTACATAGTTACAAAAAAGTTTTTAGTTACAAAAAAAAAACAAAGAAAACTTGACATTTTTTAAATGTGAATTAAATGAGATGATAAATTTCTTTTAAAAATCTCTAGAGAAGCAGAGCTTTTGATAATGTGAGATTTGGAGTTCCATATCTGTACACCGCGATATCTGAGGGAAAACTGTCCGTGTTTGGTTTTATAAAAAGGAAGATGAAAATGATTAACCTGTCTAGTATTATTAAATTCACGCATCCTTGTCACTCGCAAAGAAAATGTTAACATCTTTATCTCGGCCACCTAATTCTTGTCTTTTAGACAGTGCCACTGTCTCAAAAGCCATATAGAAGGGCTGGTCTGACTACCATTTTCTAAACCTTTTCCTTCACTCTTTTATCACAGATAACTCCAGAATCTCTTCACCATCCACCCTATCTGACCCTCATTCATCTTCTCCCTAGTGCTTATCTGGACCTCTCCAGGTTTTATTCCACCTCCTCCCTACTCCGACTATGGATCCCGCTGTCATCTGCAAACATCATAGTCCACAAACACACCCCTCTGATTTAATTTGTCAACCTATCCATCATGATGGTAAACAAGAGGAGGATCAGCGGCTCAAGTCAATCCTTGATGCAGTTCCACTTCCACCTAAAAGATCTCTGCACTGCTGTGCTCACACATGTAAGTTTGGATCCCATTATATTCAGGTTTAGAGGAGCCAGGGAGAAATATGCCTTCAATCACATGGTGGAGCCACTAATTTACTGCTAATATCGTCTATTTGGATGTCTCCGTCATATAAAGAAGGAGCACAGCTTGCAACCCATTAGCTCACCAAGTATGATTAAGGAAGGCTAAGGAAGAAATTTCTCTGCTTATTAGTGATGCTGATGCAGTCATCTACTTTATGATGGGTGAAACGCTCCATGGAGGCATCTACAGAAGCAAATTGCACATGATTAATAGATTGAAATCACTTGGGGAAAACAAATGATGACGTTAGTGAGAATGATTGTTTCGTAAGAGTTTCATATGGGACAACGAGTGTTGGGATGTTGAACTGTGGACCTGGCCACACAGAACATGCTCCACTCCCATAAGTCACATCCCATATTGGAAGTTTCAGTGGTTTTTATCAGAGGAAAGGATTTCTTTAGACTCTATGGCAGGGGTATTCAACTATATTCGGCCGGGGGCCACATCTGCAAAAGGACTGTATGGAGAGGGCCGCACAATTTGAAAATGGGGGGGTTTTCAAAAGGTATTTTGCACTCAAAGACGAAGACTTAAATATAATACATTTGTATTATACATTTGAATATATCTAGTTTACATATGAATTATGTATTAATTGTCTCCAGATTTAGTAATTGTGAATGTTAAATATAATATTAAGATAAAGAAATATTATTTTAAATGCAAGTTCATTTTGAAACCATGCATTGTGCAAAACTTAATGAAATTGATATTGACCTACTTTTAATAAAACACGCCATAATGACAAAGCACCACTTTCCACCAAGATTTCCTTATTTGAATATTATATTAAGCATTGAGCACAAGCATTTTAGTCCATAGTAGCCAGTTATAAAAATATTATACAACAAACACCCCCTTTTTTGAAATATGACCAGGGGCCACATAAAAGCTCCTGGCGGGCCGCATGTGGCCCGCGGGCCGCCAATTGAATATCCCTGCTCTATGGATTCATGGGTAGCATAGACGGGGGCCAAATAGCTGGACATATATCGATATGTACCAGTCCATATCAGTGATGGCCAACGGTCTCCATAATGGAGAGAAGATTGCTGGAGCAGAATATGACGGGCTTCTTATTAAACCGTCCTACTGTTAATTTAATGTTGAAAATAATCCTTAAAGCTTGAGGCTCCTTTTAAGAAATGAGACTCTCTAGCGCCACCCTTCACCACGACGGCCGTCGGGGGTACTGCAGCCAACAGTGAAGCCGGCACGGGAGAACGGGGAGAACGCACATGCAGCGTCATGTGACGTCACATCCGCAGCCCAGCGCGGGAAATTCGGGACCGAATTGCAGCACATTTTGCAGCACACAGCCTGTTCAAGGCAAAGGAGAGATACAATAGAGGGCTCATTCTTTTGGGTTTGGAACGCTTCATCTGACATTATTACTAGAAAACTTAAAATGTATACGGATTTTTTTCATAAATCTTGCCACAATCCGGCCTCAAGCTCCTTTAAATTGTCTCCCTCATGTTGGGTGGCCAACATGTTAAATACACAGGCTTTGTGAGATATCAAAGAGACATGTAAATAAATTTGAATGTCATAAAAGCTCATATTACCACAAGACTAGGGATGCTTAGGACTTCTGCACAGTGCTGATTATATAGAATATCAGCACAAATGACCTTTCGCGGTCTTGCACTGTAGCATTCTGTGAAACAAGATATCTACACACACGGACAACCCTTTGATTAAAGAAGAAAAAAAACAAAAAAAAAACAACCCACAACCAGCTAATGACCCAAAACACAAGAAAATGTCTAAGAGGAAAGCACTGTACTACAGTATGTTGAAGTGGCCCTCTATGAGCCCTGATCTCAATTCTACTGAACATCTGGAGAAACAGCTGAAACATGACGTAAAACCACAGAAGAGTAAAATCGTGGACCAACTTTACCTGTCTGTAACTTTACCTGTCAAGTGACAGATTTATCATTGAGAGTTTCAGATATCACCCAATCGCAGTGACTGCCTCGAGAGGACATGGACAGTTTCATTAAGTTTAACTGTTTTCTAATGATGCTGTTGATCCACAGCTCAAAAGCAATGTCTCATTTCCATTAGTCGATTTTCAGTAAATTATTATTCATTTTTACTTCTGTCATTTTCAAGTTATTTCAGTGACAACTGTAGGCTTTTCCTTTCTTTAGTGGAACGGTACCAACAGACATTTCCACATGTGTGAGAGCTATAATTAAAACTGAAAATAATCTATGCATGATTAGAAAATCGACTGCAGTTTGAAAAATGTTTTTGCCTGCAAAGCTGCAACAATGAAACATGATACATGATGGTATTTGATTGACAGAATATACGGGAAACGTGAGGAGTCCAACCTGATCTCACAAAAATCCGTGAAATGCCCACGACCTCTCACCACTATTTTCCGTGGTACCAACACGGAAACTGGTAAAATTACGTGTGGGCACCACGGATATTGTACCATGCAAAGTCAATGGGATCCGTGGTCGTGATATATACACGGATTATGACATTATTATTATTTATATATTATTCTTTGTTATAGTGGCTAAATTATGCGTTTTTGTCGCGCAAGGTACGGTTTTTTACTGTCAGTTTGTAAAAACATGTTTTTAACGCTGTTTTAGCAGTGTTTTAATGAGGTTTTAATCTGAGCACCACGGATATAGTACTATGCAAAGTCAATGGGGGCGTGGTCGTGATATATACACGAATTATGACATTATTATTATTTATATATTATTCTTTGTTATAGTGGCTAAATTATGCGTTTTTGTCGCGCAACGTACTGTTTTTTAATGTCAGTTTGTAAAAGCCCGTTTTTAACGCTGTTTTAGCAGTGTTTTAATGAGGTTTTAATCTGAGCACCACGGATATAGTACTATGCAAAGTCAATGGGGGCGTGGTCGTGATATATACACGAATTATGACATTATTATTATTTATATATTATTCTTTGTTATAGTGGCTAAATTATGCGTTTTTGTCGCGCAACGTACTGTTTTTTAATGTCAGTTTGTAAAAGACCGTTTTTAACGCTGTTTTAGCAGTGTTTTAATGAGGTTTTAATCTGAGCACCACGGATATAGTACTATGCAAAGTCAATGGGGGCGTGGTCGTGATATATACACGAATTATGACATTATTATTATTTATATATTATTCTTTGTTATAGTGGCTAAATTATGCGTTTTTGTCGCGCAACGTACTGTTTTTTAATGTCAGTTTGTAAAAGCCCGTTTTTAACGCTGTTTTAGCAGTGTTTTTATGAGGTTTTAATCTGACCAGCACGGATATAGTAGCCTACTATGCAAAGCAACCTGATCTCACAAAAGTCTGGGAAATGCCCACGACCTATTTCCGTGGTACCAACACGGAAAGTGGTATAATTCCGTGTGACCACCACGATATAGTACTATGCAAAGTCAATGGGATCCATGGTCGTGATATACACACGGATAATGCCCACGACCTATTTTCCGTGGTACCAACACGGAAAGTGCTATAATTCCGTGTGACCAACACGGATATAGTACTGTGCAAAGTCAATGGGATCCGTGGTCGTGATATATACACATTTTTTGACATTATTATTATTTATATATTATTCTTTGTTAAAGTGGCTAAATTATGCGTTTTTGTTGCGCAAGGTACGGTTTTTTACTGTCAGTTTGTAAAAACATGTTTTTAACGCTGTTTTAGCAGTGTTTTAATGAGGTTTTAATCTGACCACCACGGATATAGTACTATGCAAAGTCAATGGGAGGCGTGGTCGTGATATATACACGTTTTATGACATTATTATTATTTATATATTATTCTTTGTTATAGTGGCTAAATTATGCGTTTTTGGCGCGCAAGGTACGGTTTTTACTGCCAGTTTGTAAAAACATGTTTTTAACGCTGTTTTAAGAAGAGACAGGCGATATTTAAAGTTTCTCCCATTTCGTCAACCACAGGGGATTCCCTGGGCGTCCCCTCTACGTCATAGAGTGACGAGGGGGGATCCTGATCACGTGACGGATCCCCCCGAATAATAATGATAATGCTAATGATAATAGTAATATTAATAATAATAATAATAATAATAAGAAGAAGAAGAAGAAGAAGAAGAAGAAGAAGAAGAAGAAGAAGAAGAAGAAGAAGAAGAAGAAGAAGAAGAAGAAGAAGAAGAAGAAGAAGAAGAAGAAGAAGAAGAAGAATGATAATAATAATAAGAATGATGATAATAATAATGATAATGATACTAATAATAATAATAACAATGATGATAATAATAATAATAATAATAATAATAATAATAATAATAATAATTAAAGCTGCAAGCAGCGATGAACGGGCCCTCGCACTCACGGCCACCTCCCCCCATAAGCATATCAGAAATGACACCACCCACGACTTCCTATGTCAAACCATTCAAAAGTTATAGCAGAAAAAAGGGACAACCAATCAGAAGAAGGGGCGGGGCTAATTCAGGCCAATGAAGGTCAATGACTCCATACAGAATCTGATGACACCACCCACGACTTTCTATGTCAAACCATTCAAAAGTTATAGCAGAAAATCGGGACAACCAATCAGAAGAAGGGGCGGGGCTAATGAAGTCCAACGAAGCTTAAGAACTCATTACAGAGTCCCATGACACCACCCACGACTTCCTATGTCAAACCATTAAAACGTTATAGCAGAAAAAAGGGACAACCAATCAGAAGAAGGGGCGGGGCTAATTCAGGCCAATGGAGGTCAAGCACTCCATAAAGAATCTGATGGCACCACCCACGACTCTCTATGTCAAACCATTCCAAAGTTATAGCAGAAAATCGGGACAACCAATCAGAAAAAGGGGCGGGGCTAATTAAGGCCAACGAAGCTTAAGGACTCATTACAGAGTCCTATGACACCACCCACAACTTCCTATGTCAAACAATTAAAAAGTTATAGCAGAAAAAAGGGACAACCAATCAGAAGAAGGGGCGGGGCTAATTCAGGCCAACGAAGCTTAAGGACTCATTACAGAGTCCCATGACCCACAACTTCCTATGTCAAACCATTCAAAAGTTATGGCAGAGAAAAGTATTCTAGGGGGCGTTGTTGAGCCGTTAGGCCACGCCCATTAATGCAAACCATGAAATATCAAATTTTTGCCAAGTCTGGCTTGCATGCAAAATTTGGTGACTTTTGGAGAACTATCAAATATGGACCAATCAGATGAAGGGGGGTGCACTTGTTGGCGTCTAGCGTCGCCACGGTAACGCTTTTGAAAGAGAAAAGTAATGCGTGGTGTCGCACGATGGAGACGCACATTTTTATGTATAACACACCTGGGTGCACGTTACGGTTCGGGCTGAATTAACTGCCGAAGGAATGGCATAAATTTCGCCAAAATGACACAATTTATTCAAAATGGCCGACATCCTGTTCGGTTTCGGCCATGGCTCCAAGAGACTTTTCTTTAAGTTGTGCCATAATACAGGTGTGTAGCGATTTTCGTGCATGTACGTCAAACCGTATTGTGGGGCTTGAGGCACAAAGTTTTCCGGGGGGCGCTGTTGAGCCATTTTGCCACGCCCATTAATGCAAACCATGAAATATCAAATTTATCGCCAGGCCTGGCTTGCATGCCAAATTTGGTGCCTTTTGGGGAACTATCAAATATGGACCAATCAGATGAAGGGGGGGTGCGCTTGTTGGCGTCTAGCGTCGCCACGGTAACACTTTTCAAAGAGAAAAGTAATGCGTGTAGTCGCAGGATGGAGACGCACATTTTGATGTATAACACATCTGGGTTCACGATACGGTTCGGGCTGAATTAACTCTCGAAGGAATGGCATAAATTGCGCCAAAGTGACACGATTAATTCAAAATGGCCGACTTCCTGTTCAGTTTCGGGCATGACGCCAAGAGACTTTTCTTTAAGTTGTCCCATGATACAGGTGTGTACCGATTTTCGTGCATGTACGTCAAACCGTATCGTGGGGCTTGAGGCACAAAGTTTTCAAGGGGGCGCTGTTGAGCCATTTTGCCACGCTCATTAATGCAAACCATTAAATATAAAATTTTTCGCCAGGCCTGACTTGGGTGCAAAATTTGGTGACTTTTTGGGCATGTTAAGGGGGGCAAAAAGGCCATCACTTTGTCAGAAGAAAAAAAAAATAATAATTAAAGCTGCAAGCAGCGATGAACGGGCCCTCGCACTCACGTCCACCGCCCCCCATAAGCATATCAGAAATGACACCACCCACAACTTCCTATGTTAAACCATTCAAAAGTTATAGCAGAAAAAAGGGACAACCAATCAGAAGAAGGGGCGGGGCTAATTCAGGCCAATGAAGGTCAAGGCCTTCATACAGAATCTGATGACACCACCCACGACTCTCTATGTCAAACCATTCAAAAGTTATAGCAGAAAAAAGGGACAACCAATCAGACTAAGGGGCGGGGCTAATTAAGGCCAACGAAGCTTAAGGACTCATTACAGAGTCCCATGACACCACCCACAACTTCCTATGTCAAACCAGTCAAAAGTTATAGCAGAAAAAAGGGACAACCAATCAGACTAAGGAGCGGGGCTAATTAAGGCCAACGAAGCTTAAGGACTCAATACCGAGTCCCATGACACCACCCACGACTCTTTATATCAAACCATTCAAAAGTTATGGCAGAGAAAAGTATTCTAGGGGGCGCTGTTGAGCCGTTAGGCAACGCCCATTAATGCAAACCATGAAATATCAAATGTATCACCAGGCCTGGCTTGAATGCAAAATTTGGTGACTTTGGTGACAAAAATTGCTCACAAAAAATTCAACATTCAGCAAGGCTCGAACTCTCAGCCTCTGGAACCAAAGACCGCAATGATGTGGCTGAGCTACATGTCAGCTTAGCTACTGCTGTGACTTACTAGCTTATGAGAGACCAAAATAGCGATAAAATATCTGGAACCATTTTTTCCAAATTTTTTTAATATTTGTAAGGTATAAATATTAGTAAAACACTATATTTTATATTATTACTTTTTCTGTAACCATTCTACCGAGGTTCTAACCGGGCTGAGCACGGGACTATTTCTGACGTCACCACATAACAACAGCTGATTGGTCGGGGGGCGGGGCCGTCATCACCCTACTCGCCACTGATTGGTCGGGGGGCGGGGCCGTCATCACCCTACTCGCCACTGATTGGTCGGGGGGCGGGGCCGGCAGACGTTTGAATCAGGAAGCGGGAGTCAAACCATTAAAAAGTTATAGCAGAAAAAAGGGACAACCAATCAGAAGAAGGGGCGGGGCTAATTTAGGCCAATGAAGGTCAAGGACTCCATAAAGAATCTGATGACACCACCCACGACTCTCTATGTAAAACCATTCAAAAGTTATGGCAGAAAATCGGGACAACCAATCAGAAGAAGGGGCGGGGCTAATTAAGGCCAACGAAGCTTAAGGACTCATTACAGAGGCCCATGACACCACCCACAACTTCCTATGTCAAACCATTCAAAAGTTATGGCAGAGAAACGTTTTCTAGGGGGCGCTGTTGAGCCGTTAGGCCACGCCCATTAATGCAAACCATGAAATATCACATTTATCGCCAAGTCTGGTTTGCATGTAAAATTTGGTGACTTTTGGAGAACTATTAAATATGGACCAATCAGATTTCAAAATGGCCGACTTCCTGTTCGGTTTCGGCCATGGCTCCAAGAGACTTTTCTTTAAGTTGTGCCATGATACAGGTGTGTACCGATTTTCGTGCATGTACATCAAACCGTATTGTGGGGCTTGAGGCACAAAGTTTTCCGGGGGGGGGTTTTGAGCCATTTTGCCACGCCCATTAATGCAAACCATGAAATATCAAATTTATCGCCAGGCCTGGCTTGCATGCCAAATTTGGTGCCTTTTGGGGAACTATCAAATATGGACCAATCAGATGAAGGGGGGGTGCGCTTGTTGGCGTCTAGCGTCGCCACGGTAACACTTTCGAAAGAGAAAAGTAATGCGTGTAGTCGCAGGATGGAGACGCACATTTTGATGTATAACACATCTGGGTTCACGATACAGTTCGGGCTGAATTAACTCTCGAAGGAATGGCATATATTGCTCCAAAATTACGCAATTAATTCAGAATGTTGAAAATGGCCGACTTCCTGTTCGGTTTCGGCCATGGCGCCAAGAGACTTTTCTTTTAGTTGCGACATGATACAGGTGTGTACCGATTTTCGTTCATGTACGTCAAACCGTATTATGGGGCTTGAGGCGCAAAGTTTTTTCTGTCTGAACCAACCAGATGAAGGATGGGCACGCTTTTTGGCGTCTAGCGTCGCCACGGTAACGCTTTCGAAAGAGAAAAGTAATGCGTGGGGTCGGAGGATGGAGACGCACATTTTGATGTATAACACACTTGGGGGAACGTTACGGTTCGGGCTGAATTAACTGCCGAAGGAAGGCATACATTTCGCCAAAATGACACGATTAATTCAAAATGGCCGACTTCCTGTTCGGTTTCTCGACATGACGCCCAGAGACTTTTCTTTAAGTTGTCCCATGATACAGGTGTGTACCATTTTTCGTGCATGTACGTCAAACCGTATCGTGGGGCTTGAGGCACAAAGTTTTCAAGGGGGCGCTGTTGAGCCATTTTACCACGCCCATTAATGCAAACCATTAAATATCAAATTTTTCGCCAGGCCTGACTTGGGTGCAAAATTTGGTGACTTTTTGGGCATGTTAAGGGGGGCAAAAAGGCAATCACTTTGTCAGAAGAAAAAAAAAAATAATAAGAAAAATTCCTGCAAATACAATAGGGCCTTCGCACTGAAGGTGCTCGGGCCCTAATAATAATAATAATAATAATAATAATAATAATGCAGAAATTAATTAATTATTTATATTAATCATAATATTAATATTTAGTATAATAATAAACACACCTGTAGCACAAACCAGTGTTTATAGCAAACATTCAGAGACATTATCAGACAATGATTAATGACGCAACACAGTCTCACTCCGGAGGCGCAAATAGGCTCCTATTGGCTGCAATGTAATCCCGTCTGCAGCTAGATTTGACGCTCGGAGCAGGTGATCACCGCGAGCGGCTTCCCCATTCCTCTTTTTTTTTTTAAATGCATATACTTCAATTTAAAAGATGGTTTGATGACATTTCTAGCGAGAAATTTTCAGACACAAATAGAATACACCAAATTGTATGACACTTCCAATGTAATCCCGTCTATATGTGACGATCAGAGCAGTACTTCAATTTAAAAGTGTGGTTTGATGACACTCCTAAATTAAATACTTACCTGCTGTATTCTACTGCCCTTATTTTTAACAGCTTGTGCTCTTACAACGCCATATTAAAACAAATTATAAACCACATTAACACTTCATAGAAACAAAGATCGAGGGATGAGGTCTTGAAACGTTGTTTAATACGTTACGCCACTGAACGCAACCCTTCCTGTCGCCGAGATAGGCAGCAGGACAAAACGTTAAAATAGCACTAATAAATGCATATATTGATCTTTTCCATCACATACATCTACTCACGATATAAATATACATTTTATGGTCACACTTTGTCTGTTGAAAAATGAGCGGATATATTATTTCGGAACCCTAATGTCAACATCTTAACCCTAAACCGGAAGAGGTTACAGAACTACAATTTGCGCCAAGTTACAATACACAGCATTGTGCTACGTCATAGCTTTTGTAGTTCCAATGAATTAGCGCTTATATAAAACTGTGATCACGAACTTTGCAAGCTTATTATATGTTTTTAAGGGTGGGAAGCACGCCTGTTCGGTCTGATTTTGACTTTTGTATTGGTAAGAGGGTGAAATCATGTTTTTTATAGGTTTTGACCCTATTCAGTGGCGCCCCCTATTGGACTACTGTCGGGCATGATAGTAGAGGTGCAGAGCTTTCCAAAACTGTTGACCCCATGTCTCTAGCATATTTTGTTGTTGAATTATAGGCCTTCAAAAGTGTCACAGGTACAAGGTTCAAAGGGCACACCTGGGGAGCAGGAATTGCCCACAAATCTCATATTGACATATGTTGCTCCTGAGGTTAAGACCTTTCCAACGATGTCTTCACTGTTGTCCTACGACAAAGTTTGATTTTCTTGTTGGTACAGATCATGGATGTTTGACTTATATATTCAGAGACCTATTTAAGGGGCTGAGCTGGAAACAATCAGTCAAAATCTTTTAACGAGTATTTTGTGGCCAGATTTCTTTAAGATATCGATGATAGTATTATACACAGTCATACTATTCAATTTGGACCAGTTCTGAGTTTATTTTCCCCTTTAAATACTGATTGTTTCACCTTTTGAAATTTTCCCATTAACTTAACATGGCTATTTAGAGACCCTTTAACCGCTTCCCCAGTCTGACAGGATGATCCTGGATGATCAAGGATGATCAAATGTATAATATATCATAGTGCTAATACATTTCTGTGTGTTTAAGTTATGCAAACACATCTTAAAAAATGTTTTTAAAAAAAGTTCAAAAGTTCTGGTAACCTCCTTCCGGTTTAGGGTTAAGATGTTGTTTGTGTTCAATAAATGGAGAGGAGACATGGAGCGTTTCTATCACTTCAGCAGTACTTTAATCAAAGATACGCTATACAGGGTATTGAACGTCTCTGCTTTAATTAACGTTCAACGGTTAACGTTCGAGACATCAGCTGTACAGCACTTCCTGTTTAACAGTCGGGGCAAAACGTTACCATGACAACACCGGAGGGGGCGGGGCCTCCCACTATAACAGAATCTCATAACAGATGTTGACATTAGGGTTCCGAAATAATATATCCGCTCATTTTTCAACAGACAAAGTGTGACCATAAAATGTATATTTATATCGTGAGTAGATGTATGTGATGGACAAGATCAATATATGCATTTATTAGTGCTATTTTAACGTTTTGTCCTGCTGCCTATCTCGGCGACAGGAAGGGTTGCGTTCAGTGGCGTAACGTATTAAACAACGTTTCAAGACCTCATCCCTCGATCTTTGTTTCTATGAAGTGTTAATGTGGTTTATAATTTGTTTTAATATGGCGTTGTAAGAGCACAAGCTGTTAAAAATAAGGGCAGTAGAATACAGCAGGTAAGTATTTAATTTAGGAGTGTCATCAAACCACACTTTTAAATTGAAGTACTGCTCTGATCGTCACATATAGACGGGATTACATTGGAAGTGTCATACAATTTGGTGTATTCTATTTGTGTCTGAAAATTTCTCGCTAGAAATGTCATCAAACCATCTTTTAAATTGAAGTATATGCATTTAAAAAAAAAAAGAGGAATGGGGAAGCCGCTCGCGGTGATCACCTGCTCCGAGCGTCAAATCTAGCTGCAGACGGGATTACATTGCAGCCAATAGGAGCCTATTTGCGCCTCCGGAGTGAGACTGTGTTGCGTCATTAATCATTGTCTGATAATGTCTCTGAATGTTTGCTATAAACACTGGTTTGTGCTACAGGTGTGTTTATTATTATACTAAATATTAATATTATGATTAATATAAATAATTAATTAATTTCTGCATTATTATTATTATTATTATTATTATTATTATTATTATTATTATTATCATCATTGTTATTATTATTATTAGTATCATTATCATTATTATTATCATCATTCTTATTATTATTATCATTCTTCTTCTTCTTCTTCTTCTTCTTCTTCTTCTTCTTCTTCTTCTTCTTCTTCTTCTTCTTCTTCTTCTTCTTCTTCTTCTTCTTCTTCTTCTTCTTCTTCTTCTTCTTCTTCTTCTTATTATTATTATTAATATTACTATTATCATTAGTGTAGCTGCCATCACTATTGCTGCCATCAGAATTAAAAGTTCATTTTTATAAATAAGTAGAGTGAATAAATACATAAGTTAAGAAGTTCATAATATTTATGGTTTGGCCACATTTCATGTTCTTATTTTCTTTCTGTATTGTCATTGTAAGGGGATATCACTTTAGGTTCATATGTGCTGTGGTATAAGTTACACGTGTGTGCCCCTTTAAGGAGCTGCATGGTACATGTTAGGGCATGCCCGACTGCCGTAAGTGAAAGTGTGGAAGGAGGGGCCCTCATTACTCTGCTGTGCAGCAAAGAGAGAGCATTGCTCCTGTCAATTAAGAGCAAGATGTATGCAGTTTAAGCATTACAGTCAAGCTTTAATTTACTGTGTGCTGTCAAGAGTCACGTTTAAAGAAGAGAAGGTTCATTCCCCCTAAAGTTGATGCGGCCAATGAGGTATTTGTTTGCACTGTGTTTGTTTGTATGATTTCTCAAGATTATTGTCGTTTAAGAATATGTAACTATTTGTTGTTTATGTTTTATTTATTCAGTTCTCACGGCATTTGTTTATAATAAATGTCTGTACACACCAAGAACATCTTGTGTCTGAATCGATCAACCGGAGGGGGCTACAGTGAGAACTCAGCCTGCTCGACACGAGGTGAAGAGACAGCGCCCGTCTGTGCCTGCCGTCGACCGAGCTGGAAGCAAGTTCCATGGTCTACCTACAGTGACTTCAGCGTCGTACAGATAAGACTGTGCTTACATTAGTATCCCAGCAAGTAGAGTCGGGAGCTTTGCGTGGTTAAGCCAACAAGAAATATTGCATTTAAAACAAGTTAAATGTTGTTTAAGTGGAGTAGCCTCGCCAATTGCTTTAAAGGACTCATTAAGTGCTACAAAGGGACATGTTTGCACGTGTTTTCTATGCTCAAGTGTGAAACGACCTTGCTGTAGTTTGAAGTGTAAATGACATCTTAAAGACTCTTATGTGCTAAAAAGAGTGAAATAAGTTACTACGGGTTAAAAGGAGTGTTCTCAATTCATTGGGTTATTTCATTTTAAATTCAAGAGTATTGTGATATGATACATAAGTCATTCTGAAGCACAGTTAGACATTCTATAACCTACTTTTCCAATTCATTGCAAGTGAAAACAAGTTAATTTGTTTGTAAAAGGGTGTTTCATACATTTAAGTCATTCTAAGGACATTGTTTGGTGAAACTATAATCTAAGTGTATTACTATAAGTGGCGTTGTATTTTGATCACAGTGATGTTTAAGTTAAGCCAGTTAATGTAACTGTTGTTTTTTTGTTGTTTCGGCTGAAAGCTACTAAATAAGAAAGCTCATAGGCAATTTGAATCATTTTAAAGATGTCTGAGCAAGAAGTCAAAGAAACTACTTTAACCAGTAACATTAATGTTGAACCATCAGTTCACCAGTCTGAAACCACTAATAACGCACCTTTATACACTAACACACACATGGAAATTGAGGTACGAGAAGAGGCCCACGGTGCTACAGAAGAGAACCAAGATGACACAGAAGAATTACGACGAAGTCGGAGAACCCGAACGCTTACTGAAAAGGGTCAAGCACTCGAAGACAGCAAAATAAGAAATGCTAAGCATCGCTTCACAACTTCCTATGAGAAATGGAAATCTCTTGCCAAGGAAGCGAAGAAAGCTCTTAGTGGACCTTTGAGAAGTGACACACTGCAAGATATTTTGACCAAGATCATCTGTGCTCAGGCAGATGTAACACATGCTTATGGAGAGTTACGCCGGCACATTACCCCTGATAATCAGCACCGCCGTCGTGTAGACACTTGTGTAGAGGTGTCAGAAAAGATTCTGAAACGTGCATCTAATCGCAAAGAGAACGAACAAGATGATTTGAGTGAGGGTAGCTCAAAACTCACGTTCAGTACAAGAGAAAGTTCAGTGTCTGCAAGTAGGCAAACTGTAAGGTCAAGATTCTCAGACCTGTCCGCTGCAAGGAAACAAGAAGCAGCAGCAGAGCTAGCTGCAACTCAAGCCACTTTAAAAGTTCTAGATCTAATGGAATATGAGAAACAACAGCTTGAAACTCTTGAAGTTGAGAACAGACAAAGGCTTGCAACCATTGAAGAAGAGAACAGGCAAAGGCTTGCACAGCAAGAAGCGGAAATTGCTGCAAGAAAAAGTGCTTTAGAAGAAAAGCGCAGGCAGCTAGAGCGCTTAGAAGCAGTTAAGAAAATGAATGCTGCAAAGGCAAGACTACAAGTGTATGAACAAGAAGTGGGCTCAGATGACGAGATAGCAGAGTTGCTCCAAGACAACAAATCTCAGCAACGGACATCCCCACCTAAGTCAAAACCTATTCCAGAGAAACGAGCAGCTTTACCTCAACATGACACTGCTTCTGATGCACAGCAAGAGGATAGTGCTGCAGCAATCGCCAGAGCAATTGCAGAGTCCATCAATGCGAGCCGTCTCCCTGTACCAGAGCCTTCAGTTTTCAGTGGAGATCCACTAAGGTACAAGGATTGGAAAATGTCATTTCAAACGTTGATTGGCAGAAAGAACATTCCAGTAAATGAGAAAGTCTACTACCTCCGCAAGTATGTCGGTGGACCTGCAAAGAAAGCCATAGAAGGTTATTTCCTGTTAGGCACAGAAGCAGCCTATCACTCAGCGTGGGACATACTGGAAGAGAGATATGGAAGCTCATTCGTGATCGCTAAAGCCTTCAGGGATAAACTTACGTCATGGCCAAAGATAGGACCCAGAGACAGCGTTGAACTACAAGAGTTCGCAGACTTCCTGCAAGGCTGTCAATCAGCGATGTCACAGATTAAAGGCCTTGAAGTCCTAAGTGATTGTGCTGAAAATCAAAAAATACTTACCAAGCTTCCTGATTGGCTAACAGCCAGTTGGAACAGAAAAGTCATGGAGAATCTAGAGGAGTTTGAGGAATTCCCTAGCTTCAAACAATTTGTGAAGTTTGTCGCAAAAGAAGCCAAGATCGCTTGCAATCCAGTGACCTCTCTTCATGCTCTGAAGTCGAATGATGGTGAGAAGGGGAAGGCACCACCAAAGACAAGAAGTGTTGGTGCAAAGGTACTGGCAAGCACATCTGAAGAGAAAGCAGATGTTAAAGGCTGTGTTTTTTGTGGAAAGTCAAACCATGGTATTCACACATGTCGACAGTTCATGGCCAAGACAGTTGCCGAACGAGTCAAGTTTGTGCAGACTAACAGATTATGTTTTGGATGCCTGAAAACAGGTCACCATTCAAAGAACTGTGAAAACAAGAGTGTCTGTGACACATGTAAGAAGAAGCATCCCACCTGTTTACATGAAGATCGTGCCAAGGACGATGGAAGGAAAGAACAGAAGGATGACAAACGAAAAGAGAGTGAGAAGCACTCAAAGGACAAAGAAAGGTTTAAACAGACAGATGAAACAGCAAGGGAAGCAATATCCAACCGTGTAGTGCAAGACATGAGCACCACTTGCACTTCCACAGTTGTTCCAGTGTGGTTATCTACTACAAGTAATCCAGAGAATGAAGTTCTTGTATATGCACTACTGGACAACCAAAGTGATACCACCTTCATCTTGCAAGAGAAAGCTGACACTCTGGACACACAGAAGGTGTCGGTGCAGCTGAAACTATCCACGATGTCATCCAAAAGTACTGTCATTTCAAGTCAGAAGATAACTGGGCTGCAAGTCAGAGGGTTTTATTCATCCAAGAAAATCCCTCTCCCGGTCACCTATTCAAGAGAGTTCATTCCTGCCAATCTCAGTCATATTCCTACACCCAAGACCGCACGAGCATGGTCTCACCTAGAGTACCTTGCTGAAGAGATCGCACCTTTGATCGACTGTGACATTGGTCTGCTTATTGGCTATAATTGTTCCCAGGCCCTGTTACCAAGAGAAGTGGTGTCAGGCAAAGACAGTGAGCCATTTGCACAAAGAACAGACCTCGGCTGGAGTATAGTCGGTTGTGTTGATCCCTGCGTCGACTATGGTGATGTGATTGGTAGCAGTCACAGGATTGTTGTCAAAGAAGTGACACCAGATCTTCACACACCTGATCATCCAACAAGTGAAGTCCGATACATCTGCCGTACACAAGTCAAAGAAGTAGTCACTCCGCCAGATGTGATAAGGGTGCTGGAATCAGATTTCAAAGAGAGAATGGCAGAAGATGCTCATTTCTCCCAAGAGGATCTACGTTTCATAACCACTATGGAGGATGGAATCAATATCAAGGAAGACGGTCACTGTGAAATGCCGTTGCCGTTTAAAGAAGAGAGACCGAGTCTACCAGACAACAGAGTATGCGCAAATCACCGTCTCAAGTGTCTGAGAAAGAGATTTGAGAAAAACCCAGCAGACCACGTGTCAAGAGGCCTTAAAGCAAAGGATCTCATTGCGTCCAATTGGTTTACTGGTCAAGATTTTCTCTGGTGTGAAGAGCTTCAAAGCAGAGATGTTAAGGTGGGAGACATAGCAGTTGAAGACCCTGAAGTTCGTAAGATTGTGCATAAGACCATGGCAAAGGAAGTTAAATTGATCAATTGTTTCCTGAAGTTCTCCAGCTGGACACGTTTGGTCAAAGCCATTGCCAGACTTAAGCGATATGTCAAGGAGCTTAAAGGGTTGACATCAAGAACCAATGAAGCCACAAGTCTCGAAGAGAGAAAGGATGCTGAACTAACCATCATAGGCATTGTCCAAAGAGCGAACTTCTCTGAGGAAATCCAGAGTCTTCAACACAAGAAGGAGATAAGCAAGGATGAGACCTTCAGACTCCATCGTCTGAATCCCTTTGTGGATGAGCAAGGTATCCTCAGGGTGGGAGGACGACTAGAACATGCTGATTTGCATCCTCATATCAAGCATCCAGCAATCTTGCCAAAGACCAGCCACATATCAAGGTTATTGATCGACCACTGCCATCAAAGGGTGGAACACCAAGGGCGAGGCATAACAATGAATGAGCTGAGATCAAGCGGCATATGGATCCTTGGATGTAGTCAAGCTGTGTCCTCCTACATCTACAAATGTGTCAAGTGTAGGAAGTTCAGAAGGTGTACAGAAGATCAAAGAATGGCAGATTTGCCCCATGAACGCTTGGAAACAACTCCTCCTTTTACCTATTGCGGTATGGACTGCTTTGGTCCGTTCCATGTCAAAGATGGAAGAAGGGAGCTCAAGCGCTATGGCCTAATACTTACCTGTCTTTGCTCTCGTGCTGTGCACATTGAACTCCTTGATGATATGACGACCGATGCATTTATTAATGCACTCCGTTCCTTCATTGCCCTACGTGGAAATGTACGTCAACTAAGGTCTGATCAGGGTACTAACTTTGTTGGTGCAAAACGTGAGTTCCTGGAGGCTGTGAAGGACATGGATCAAGAATCCCTAAAGCAACTAGGCTGTGAATTTGTCATGAACCCTCCATCCACCAGCCATATGGGTGGAGCCTGGGAAAGGCAAATCAGGACAATAAGGAGTGTGTTGACATCCATCCTGGATAAGTCATCCCAAAGACTTGACAGTTCATCGTTGCGAACTTACCTGTACGAAGTTATGGCAATCATAAACAGCAGGCCTTTAACAGCACACTTACTCAGTGACCCGGCTGGGCCACAGCCTCTCACGCCTAACCACATCCTGACGATGAAATCTTCAATAGTCTTGCCACCACCTGGGGACTTTGTGAAGGAAGACCTTTATCTTCGCAAAAGATGGCGGAGAGTTCAATATCTAGCCAACGAGTTTTGGTCTAGGTGGAAGAAGGAGTACCTGTTGAACCTGCAACAGAGGCAAAAATGGCATAAGACCCGCAGAAATGCAAAGATCAATGATATAGTAATCATGAAAGACGACACTGTACCAAGAAATGAGTGGAAACTAGCCAAGGTCACGGATGTGTATCCTGGTGAAGATGGATGTGTGAGGAAGTTACAATTGCTGATTGGAAATACAGCACTGGATGGCCACGGCAAGAGACTCTCCAAGCCAGTCTACCTAGAGAGGCCTATCCACAAGACGGTTACCCTGATTGAAGCCGATTAGGCCGACCGGTACCTTTTTGCATATGTTCACACACTCATAACGCATTAATGACATTCTGATTTAAAAGGTTGATTATAAAAAATGTTAAAGTTCATTAAAGAAATCACAAGTGAGTTCGGTGGGAGTGTAGCTGCCATCACTATTGCTGCCATCAGAATTAAAAGTTCATTTTTATAAATAAGTAGAGTGAATAAATACATAAGTTAAGAAGTTCATAATATTTATGGTTTGGCCACATTTCATGTTCTTATTTTCTTTCTGTATTGTCATTGTAAGGGGATATCACTTTAGGTTCATATGTGCTGTGGTATAAGTTACACGTGTGTGCCCCTTTAAGGAGCTGCATGGTACATGTTAGGGCATGCCCGACTGCCGTAAGTGAAAGTGTGGAAGGAGGGGCCCTCATTACTCTGCTGTGCAGCAAAGAGAGAGCATTGCTCCTGTCAATTAAGAGCAAGATGTATGCAGTTTAAGCATTACAGTCAAGCTTTAATTTACTGTGTGCTGTCAAGAGTCACGTTTAAAGAAGAGAAGGTTCATTCCCCCTAAAGTTGATGCGGCCAATGAGGTATTTGTTTGCACTGTGTTTGTTTGTATGATTTCTCAAGATTATTGTCGTTTAAGAATATGTAACTATTTGTTGTTTATGTTTTATTTATTCAGTTCTCACGGCATTTGTTTATAATAAATGTCTGTACACACCAAGAACATCTTGTGTCTGAATCGATCAACCGGAGGGGGCTACAATTAGCATTATCATTATTATTCGGGGGGATCCGTCACGTGATCAGGATCCCCCCTCGTCACTCTATGACGTAGAGGGGACGCCCAGGGAATCCCCTGTGGTTGACGAAATGGGAGAAACTTTAAATATCGCCTGTCTCTTCTTAAAACAGCGTTAAAAACATGTTTTTACAAACTGGCAGTAAAAACCGTACCTTGCGCGCCAAAAACGCATAATTTAGCCACTATAACAAAGAATAATATATAAATAATAATAATGTCATAAAACGTGTATATATCACGACCACGCCTCCCATTGACTTTGCATAGTACTATATCCGTGGTGGTCAGATTAAAACCTCATTAAAACACTGCTAAAACAGCGTTAAAAACATGTTTTTACAAACTGACAGTAAAAAACCGTACCTTGCGCAACAAAAACGCATAATTTAGCCACTTTAACAAAGAATAATATATAAATAATAATAATGTCAAAAAACGTGTATATATCACGACCACGGATCCCATTGACTTTGCACAGTACTATATCCGTGTTGGTCACACGGAATTATAGCACTTTCCGTGTTGGTACCACGGAAAATAGGTCGTGGGCATTATCCGTGTGTATATCACGACCATGGATCCCATTGACTTTGCATAGTACTATATCGTGGTGGTCACACGGAATTATACCACTTTCCGTGTTGGTACCACGGAAATAGGTCGTGGGCATTTCCCAGACTTTTGTGAGATCAGGTTGCTTTGCATAGTAGGCTACTATATCCGTGCTGGTCAGATTAAAACCTCATAAAAACACTGCTAAAACAGCGTTAAAAACGGGCTTTTACAAACTGACATTAAAAAACAGTACGTTGCGCGACAAAAACGCATAATTTAGCCACTATAACAAAGAATAATATATAAATAATAATAATGTCATAATTCGTGTATATATCACGACCACGCCCCCATTGACTTTGCATAGTACTATATCCGTGGTGCTCAGATTAAAACCTCATTAAAACACTGCTAAAACAGCGTTAAAAACGGGCTTTTACAAACTGACATTAAAAAACAGTACGTTGCGCGACAAAAACGCATAATTTAGCCACTATAACAAAGAATAATATATAAATAATAATAATGTCATAATTCGTGTATATATCACGACCACGCCCCCATTGACTTTGCATAGTACTATATCCGTGGTGGTCAGATTAAAACCTCATAAAAACACTGCTAAAACAGCGTTAAAAACGGGCTTTTACAAACTGACATTAAAAAACAGTACGTTGCGCGACAAAAACGCATAATTTAGCCACTATAACAAAGAATAATATATAAATAATAATAATGTCATAATTCGTGTATATATCACGACCACGCCCCCATTGACTTTGCATAGTACTATATCCGTGGTGGTCAGATTAAAACCTCATAAAAACACTGCTAAAACAGCGTTAAAAACGGGCTTTTACAAACTGACATTAAAAAACAGTACGTTGCGCGACAAAAACGCATAATTTAGCCACTATAACAAAGAATAATATATAAATAATAATAATGTCATAATTCGTGTATATATCACGACCACGCCCCCATTGACTTTGCATAGTACTATATCCGTGGTGCTCAGATTAAAACCTCATTAAAACACTGCTAAAACAGCGTTAAAAACGGGCTTTTACAAACTGACATTAAAAAACAGTACGTTGCGCGACAAAAACGCATAATTTAGCCACTATAACAAAGAATAATATATAAATAATAATAATGTCATAATTCGTGTATATATCACGACCACGCCCCCATTGACTTTGCATAGTACTATATCCGTGGTGCTCAGATTAAAACCTCATTAAAACACTGCTAAAACAGCGTTAAAAACGGGCTTTTACAAACTGACATTAAAAAACAGTACGTTGCGCGACAAAAACGCATAATTTAGCCACTATAACAAAGAATAATATATAAATAATAATAATGTCATAATTCGTGTATATATCACGACCACGCCCCCATTGACTTTGCATAGTACTATATCCGTGGTGCTCAGATTAAAACCTCATTAAAACACTGCTAAAACAGCGTTAAAAACGGGCTTTTACAAACTGACATTAAAAAAACAGTACGTTGCGCGACAAAAACGCATAATTTAGCCACTATAACAAAGAATAATATATAAATAATAATAATAATGTCATAATTCGTGTATATATCACGACCACGCCCCCATTGACTTTGCATAGTACTATATCCGTGGTGCTCAGATTAAAACCTCATTAAAACACTGCTAAAACAGCGTTAAAAACGGGCTTTTACAAACTGACATTAAAAAACAGTACGTTGCGCGACAAAAACGCATAATTTAGCCACTATAACAAAGAATAATATATAAATAATAATAATGTCATAATTCGTGTATATATCACGACCACGCCCCCATTGACTTTGCATAGTACTATATCCGTGGTGCTCAGATTAAAACCTCATTAAAACACTGCTAAAACAGCGTTAAAAACGGGCTTTTACAAACTGACATTAAAAAACAGTACGTTGCGCGACAAAAACGCATAATTTAGCCACTATAACAAAGAATAATATATAAATAATAATAATGTCATAATTCGTGTATATATCACGACCACGCCCCCATTGACTTTGCATAGTACTATATCCGTGGTGCTCAGATTAAAACCTCATTAAAACACTGCTAAAACAGCGTTAAAAACGGGCTTTTACAAACTGACATTAAAAAACAGTACGTTGCGCGACAAAAACGCATAATTTAGCCACTATAACAAAGAATAATATATAAATAATAATAATGTCATAATTCGTGTATATATCACGACCACGCCCCCATTGACTTTGCATAGTACTATATCCGTGGTGCTCAGATTAAAACCTCATTAAAACACTGCTAAAACAGCGTTAAAAACATGTTTTTACAAACTGACAGTAAAAAACCGTACCTTGCGCGACAAAAACGCATAATTTAGCCACTATAACAAAGAATAATATATAAATAATAATAATGTCATAATCCGTGTATATATCACGACCACGGATCCCATTGACTTTGCATGGTACAATATCCGTGGTGCCCACACGTAATTTTACCAGTTTCCGTGTTGGTACCACGGAAAATAGTGGTGAGAGGTCGTGGGCATTTCACGGATTTTTGTGAGATCAGGTTGGAGGAGTCAGTCCGGTCCAGGCCACAAACTGGTCCCTCGGTGGAAATGTCTGCGCCTACATCCAATGTAAATCAACCGGCACGCCTTTCGCAGAGAGTCACAGGTTAAACTATAACCCCACTTGTTAACACAGTCAGGTAGCAGCAAAAAATACTTCTCCTCCCCTTGCTCTGTTTCCACACTAAATTCCTAACAAGCCTATTGCGATTCAGGAGAAGGCATTTAATTTGCCCCGGAGCCACCATTTTTTTTCACAGCATGTGTACACAGTAATGAGATTTCCACTGCATTTCCCCAAGCTTTGAATCCATTCTCACCACATTTGAATACAGAGAAACTGCAGCAATTCCCCAGAAATAAAACTTTACGGTGAATAACAATAAGCATTATTGCACTTGCATCAGTCTTCTGTGCCTGACGACCAGGCTTTTGAGAAAAAGACTCAGTAAAATAGTGCTTTTCTTTCTCATTACTGTCTTTTTTCTGCTGGGAAGAAAACAATGGGATAAAATGACTCACACTGCAGAATCATGGGCAGGGCGGCTTATTGTAAATTGTTATTTATAATTCTTGTTTGGTCTTGAAACGATCGCTAATCCACTCCTCACACTGAAAAGGGACACCAAATAAATGTGACAGATGTAAAAAGGTGGACTTAGTTAGGAGAGGATTGTCGGCAGCAAATCTTTAATTGCTTCATTCTGAGAATTTAGCAAATATGCTTTATATCCTAACCAGACCATGATGTAGCGTCCAGATGTTCATTTCACTGACTGCAAAATCAAAGATGCTGCTGGATCCAATGCCTGCATGATCAAATTAATGGATCATCAGTATTCCAGCTGAGAACCATGAGTAGGCTTTTTGTGCAAGTTTGTATAAATCATGTTTACTGAGCTGGAACACATAACAATATTTATGCAGTTGATTTGCACATTTCAATAAACTAGACTGACAAAGCCCCCGTTTGCCTAGTTTAGCATAGTCGCTGGAAAGGGAATAAAGTACACCTAGCTCAAGTGGCAAAATATACTACCGAACAACTCCAAAATGTTTCGATAACCATGTTGTGACTTGAACATGTACCTTCTGTAGAAATAACTATGTAAAATGGGATGTGACGATCTTATAATTTAAAGATCAACATTTTCTCAAAGCACCTCTACCTGGATGTAGAACTCTTGCACTGTTGGGAATAATCAGTGTTTCATATTTATACAGTATATATATGTATATATATATTACATATTCTAAATCATGCATGATGACTATTGATGCTTAATTGCTTAGTTTTTTCACCATTTTTTGCACTCACATTACATCAGTCTGGGATTTGCACTTGAGCCTCTGAGTCTCACCGACATCTTCAACCCCTCCCTGAGCCGAGCTGTTGTCCCCACGTGCCTCAAAGCCACCACCATCATCCTGGTCCCGAAGAAGGCGTCCCCCTCCTGCTACAACCGCCTAGTCGCACTCACTCCCATCCTCATGAAGTGCTTAGAGCAGCTAGTCATGGAGCACATCAGGTTTGCCCTCCCCCCTGCCGATGATGCCATCTCCGCCGCCCTTCACTCAGCCCTCACCCATCTGGAGCCTACAAGCTCCTACGTTAGAATGCTGTTCATGGACTTCAGCTCAGCATTCAACACAATCCTCCCCCAGCAGCTCATCCACAAACTGGTCCAGCTGGGGCTCAACACCTCCCTGTGCAGCTGGCTGTTGGACTTCCTGACGGGGAGGCCACAGGCTGGCAGCAACACCTCCAGCCCCTCCGGACCCCCAAGGATGGTGCTGAGCCCCCTCCTCTTCACTCTGCTGACCGACGACTGCACACCATCATTCAGCTACAAACTCTTCGTAAAGTTTGCTGATGACGCAACTGTGGTAGGTGCCATCAACAACACAGATGAGACCAACTACAGGAGTGAGGTGACCAGCTGGGCACATGGTGCAAGGACAATAATGTGTGGTACGGCGCCTGCACCGTGTCCTGCCGCAAGACTCTGAGGGCCCGATTTACTAAGATCCTAAATAAAGAGTACTAAATTGCGTGTGCACTGAAAAAGTTTGCGCGTGCTGTTTGCGTGTGGTTTGCGGGTGATCAACTAAGATTGCGTGCGCAATTGATAACAGGTGCAAACAGCAGTATTTAAATGAGGTGTTGCGTGTCTTAAGGTTTGCGAGCGCAAACGCTGCGCCATGGAGAGTGGATGGAAAGCACAGTCACAAGTCACAAGCGCAAAATGAAATTTGACGAGTTGGAGTTAGAGATATTAGTGGAAGAGGCAAATAAACACATTCATGAACTACAGCAAAGAAATTTAAACATTACCAAAAGAAACGCAATATCGGAGAAAACCTGCAATAGAATAAATGCAGTTGGTAACACAAAAAATGGAAAAACGTCTGGTTTTTCATATTTCAATTTTAGGCACAGATCAAAAATACGAAATAGAAAAACGGGCCACAGGACCGAATTTGATTTTAATATTTAATTGGTCGGGTTTGCGTGACCCGGCGGTGCTCGGCATGATCTGAGGAGAAAAATCAGGCACAGAGCTGGAGAGCGCTTTGATTCATCTATTTATGAGTTAAGTTTTTATTCAGATGTCCACAGTATATTGCAAATATTATATATTATATAGCAAACACTGACAGTAAATGTGTGACAGACGGGACCATCATATGGCCGTCGATTTAACGCAGAACCATAATTCAGGCGAAGCTGCAGTCTCTGTGCTGATCCTGACACAGCGGGTCGGAGCGGATTTGGTCATGATGTTTAACCTGTGTTTTGTGATTAATAAGCACGGGTTTTAATTAAATGTAATTTACGAAGGATGATTTCACGTTCAATAAGATAAGTAATCAATAAAATACATAGTTTTGGCACAAAGGCTTGGCCTGCTTGTGGGCGAGTGGAGGGGGGCACATTAAAAGAAGGTGGCAAGATATAAGGCGGAGAACTAAAGAAAAAGTGGCCTTTAATAAAACTTGTGCAACCATTTTTAAAATAGCATGCAGCAGAATAAAGACTCTCTCTCTGCGTATTCTTTGATTTTGGATGTCGCCTCCTTGCCACAATAACAGCAGCAGCAGATTAGCACCTTTCTTTCGAACGTATTAAATACAGACGCAATCACAATACGCGCAATTACTTTCAGGCTTGGTAAATCTCATTGCGCGTGGTAAATGGAGCAATTTGCATCTTCCCCTCCCAGTATTTAGCGCTCTCTGGCGGTTACGCCCCATATTGATTATTCATCAGGGCAAAAGTACTAACTGAATTGCGTGTGCAATTTTGCGCATTTCAGAGACGCAATCCTCTTTGCACGCAGTTAGTAGATCAGCTGGCACTTTGGTTTGCGGGTGCTGTCAAGTTTGCACAGGTTTTAACACACGCAAACCTTTAGTAAATCAGGCCCTGAATGAGAGCAGCTGAGAAGATCATTGGTGCCTCTCTCCGCCCCCTTCTGGACATTTATAAAACCCGCATCACCAGCAAAGCCGTCAGGATTGCAGGTGACCCCCCCCCCCCACCCATCTCACAGCCTCGTCAGCCTGCTGCCGTCACGGAGGAGACTGTGTAGTCACCAGGCCAAATCCAGGAGGCTCAAGGACAGTTTCTTTTGCCAGGCTGTCTGGAGACTCAACTCCCTCCCTGCTCCACCGTCACTCCGTCCTCTGCCCCCCTACTACAGATAAGGACCTCCCCCAAGAACTCAGGGACTGCACATTTCACTTTCTCCTATTTGCACTACCTGACATGTTTATGTACTATTTAAAATCTATTCATCTCCTATGTTGTTTCATCATGTAAATACTGTAAATATTTAGTTTATGTCTTTTTGATTTTTGTGGACTGTTTTTTTTTATTATTCTTTATTCTTCTATTTTATTACTTGTATTTTGCACTATGGGTCAGAGAGGACTGTGATTTCATTTGTGATGTATGTTGAACATACAGCATTTCTGACAATAAAGTTTGAAAATTGAAAAAAAAAAGCAATAATTCACATGAAATGGCCAAATATCAAAGAAGAGAATAGTCTGGTCACTGGAAATTAAATTAATTTTGAAGTTATTAAAAAGTTTGTTTTGTCTATTATACGGCATATAAATCAATTCAAAATCAATGCTGGTCCTAGCACCAGTTCCAAACAGGTTTTTACAATAAACTGGTTTGCTTTTCCACTGGATCACCGGAGAGCCAGGATCCTGTGCCATTTGTATCAGGGATGTGGAGAGATGCAGGAGTTCCAAAAAAAGTGATTTATTAACACAAAAAGAGCAAAAGTGCAGCTGAGCAGGATCTACAAAAGAAAGGCCAACACACAAACAGAGTTCAGGGGGCCTGGGCACTGAGCCAGGCAGACCGGCGAGACAGTTCAGGGGGCTGGCCTCGAGGCAGAGCTCTCTGCTGGCGTTGGGCTGTGCCGCAGGCAGAATCTTGGGCAGGTGCCAGGGCCAGGGCCGGGGCGCCAGCTCTGGTGCAGGCAGGGAAACCGAGACGGGTTGGGGTGCATCCTGGACCTTCTCAGGAAAAGGGACATAGTGGTTTCCATCTGAAACCACCTCTGGAATTGGGGCAGAAGGAGTTTCTCACTGACGTCTCTGTTTCTGGCTATATCGAGTCTGAACGCTCGCCAGGCGTGTTCCCCAGAAGGTGGACTCCTCTTCCAGCATTCGCAGCCTAGTTTTCTCTTTCTCCTGGTGGAGGTTCTCCCAGAGAGTTATGATTTCTC
The DNA here is from genome assembly GCF_033807715.1 of Cololabis saira. Taxonomy (NCBI): domain Eukaryota; kingdom Metazoa; phylum Chordata; class Actinopteri; order Beloniformes; family Belonidae; genus Cololabis; species Cololabis saira. The sequence continues at coordinate 16,493,542 of NC_084597.1, forward strand.
CTGCTGGGTCCATGCTGGCCGGTCCGTTCTGTCATGGATGTAGTTGAGGAGGATGCAGGAGATACACAGGAGGCAGGTGTTAAAAAAAAAAAACCAGTGATTTATTAACTTAAAAAAAGCAAAGGTGCTGCTGAGCAGGATATACAAAAAAACAATTGCTCAGACATGACCAAGAAAATCTAAAAACTTGACATGACATTTGGAGATAGACACAGTAGGGACCAGCAGGGAGCAAGGGAAAGACAAGACAAGATGGACAAGAGGGCTTGACGAGACACAAGTGCACACGGTCAGGGCAAATGAGAACAAGGGAAGTCAAGACATAACTTAAACACAAGGACACAGGGTTTCAAAATAAAACTGGAACCTAAATACAAAAACTGTGAAAAACCTCGCTGGCGGTGGGTTGCCTCCTTCCTACCTCTCCCCTCTGTGGGGTTGCTGGTGGCCTGGGTTCCGGGTTCTTCCTGGTTGGCCCCTGGTCTCGCGGGTGACGGGGTTGCTCCCCCCCTCCCCCACTATAGATACACTTCAGGTGGAGCTTTGTTTGGTTTATTACGCACACACACACACACACACACACACACACACACACACACACACACACACACACACACACACACACACACACACACACACACACACACACACACACACACATACACATAGCCACACAGACATATACACACTCACGTACACGTATACATATTCATACATTCATGCATGCACACATACACACACACACACATAGCCACACATATGCATACACACACACAGTTACATTTAGCCACACACACATATACACGCTCATACACACACACACACACACACTCACACATATATAGCCACTCAGTCACATACGTATACATACACATACACACACATACACAGCCACACAAACATATACATACACACACATACACACACACACATAGCCACAAAGACATGTACACACACACGCACGCTTCCTGGATTGGCAGTGGATGTCACACCCCCCCCCCAAAAAAAAAAAGCGTTACCGTGGCGACGATAGACGCCAAAAAGCGCGTCGCCCCTTCATCTGATTGGTCCATATTTGAGAGTTCCTACTTTCTGGCATAACATTTGAACGGGTTGTGATAAAGACATGTGGGTGGTGTCATCGGATATGGTTTTGAGTCCTTGAACATAATAGCTGCAAATTAGTCCCGCCCCTTCATCTTATTGATCGATATCTGATAGTTTCTACTTTTTGCCATAACTTTTGAATGATTTGATATAGAGAGTCGTGGGTGGTGTCATCCGCTAAATGCCCAGGCCTGAAGACATCTAAGTCATACAAGCGCTTCCATTGCAGCACGCCTGAACGTCCACAAGGGTGCGAGGGCCCGTTCATCGCTGCTTGCAGCCCTAATTTTGCTTTTTCATTTGCATAAATGTGTAGCCTTTCAGAAATGTGATGGATGGATGCCGATTCTGCCATGCCATGCCATGCATTGTGTGGTTAAATCAGTAACAATGCATCCAAGATTTCCCAGTATGATTTAAGTCTTTAACTCACAGAGGTGGTTTAAATATGGCTGTTACGATCATCACAGCCCCCGCCGTGACGTGGCGCCCACAAAGTTTTGGGTCCAGCGTAGCACCAGTTTTCTTAGCAGCTGGCGCAGAACAAATAACTGGTACTAAGTCTAGCAGTATAGCACCTAACCAGCACTGGAACCGCTTTGGTGGAAAAACCCTATTAGATCAGGTGTATCAGGCCACTTCCAGCAGCTAATGGCAGATAGCGGGGCATTTGCCAGACTGGGTTACTGGAAGCACAAAAACAACCTTATTACCCTCTTCTCAAACTCTAGGGTTGAGAGCAAATGAACAAATTCTTAAAATGTCAGCGTATCCCTTTCAGACTCCCCATTTTAATTTAATCTTTTCTCTTTTTATTTAGTGAACAAGGGTAAAAGTCCAATCCCACACACATGAAAGAGCATTCTTTTCCACAGAAAAGACTCCTCAAATGCCAAAATGCCTCTCCAGGCTTTATAATTATTACTACTTTTTTGGCTATATCATTATTCATCAGACTTGATTAATCCACAAGCTCAACCAAAGCTAGCTACCCTGCAGTCGTCCGTTACATTTTCACTAGCGCCTCTTCTCTCAAATGTCTCTGCCGTGACCGCCTCTGCTGAGATGTAATTCTGTTGACTGGACGAGTGAACACAGGAGTCATTATGCACCCCAGGACTTACTTTAATGCTTGGGGTGTGTATAGGAAAAGGAAAAGCTCTTAGTGTAGTGTTGCTTTGCTAATGTGGCTAAATCTACTGTACAGCTCAAAAGAATGCTTCAGACGTTGTGGAAGCTTCAAGACCATTTTGGAGCCAGTAAACAAGTATAAGTTCAAGTGTCTTATTACTTTATGATACAATATCACCTAAACTTGACTAACCATTAGCTGCTGCTTTTCCTGATGTGAAAAATAAAGTCATCACTTGATATTCGTTTAGCCTTTTAAACAAATAGGTGCATGCATTATGACTCCAATCCCATAAAGAGTAACATAAACTTCATTTCCGCTATTAGTAAAGTGATGCCAGCTGTCAGAGGGGTGCACCTTTACTAAGTGAGGTGGGAAACTCTGTACCCTTTTTCCCATAACCGCAGTGGGAACCTGTAACGTTTAGTAAAAGACCACACTGCACCGAGAATCCAACCGCACTTAAAATTACAGTCCAAAAAATATTATTTAACTAACAAGAATAGTCATTTGAAAAAATAGAAAAAAAAAAATCACCAAATTTTGCACGCAAGCCAGGCCTGGCGAAAACTTTTATATTTCATGGTTTGCATTAATGGGCGTGGCAAAATGGCTCAACAACGCCCCCTAGAAAACTTTGTGCCTCAAGCCCCACAATACGGTTTGACGTACATACACGAAAATCGGTACACACCTGTATCATGTCACAACTTAAAGAAAAGTCTCCTGGCGTCATGTCCGAAAAACCGAACAGGAATTCGGCCATTTTGAATTAATCGCGTAATTTTGGCGCAATTTATGCCATTCCTTCAGCAGTTAATACTGCCCGAACCGTAACGTGCACCCAGATGTGTTATACATCAAAATTTGCGTCTCTGTCCTGTGACTATGCACATTACTTTTCTCATTCAAAAGCGTTACCTTGGCGACGATAGACGCCAAAAAGTGCGCCCCCCCATCATCTGATTGGTCCATATTTGATAGTTCCTACTTTCTGCCATAACTTTTGAATGGTTTGATATAGAGTCGTGGGTGGTGTCATCTGACTTGGTTTTGAGTACTTGACCTTCATTGGCCTGAATCAGCCCCTTCTTCTGATTGCTCGATATTTGATAGATCCTATTATCTGCCATAATTTGAATGGTTTGACATAGAGAGTCGTGGCTGGTGTCATCCGCTAAATGTCCAGGCCTGAAGAATCTACATACAAGTCATACAAGCGCTTCCACTGCAGCACACCTGAACGTGCACAAGGGTGCGTGGGCCCGTTCATCGCTGCTTGCAGCTTTAATTGTTTTTGTAATTGCATTACAGAAAATCACAATATTCTAATTTTCTGAGACAGTCCTGTATAGCCATATGAGAGCTGCACATGCTTCTATCCAGACAAAGTATTCTGCATGGAAGTCCTGTGCCAAACCACATAGTATGTAAATACAAAAGCAAGGCCTTGTAGCATAAAAGTCTTGATTTTGAATTGGCCTGCCTGCAGTCCAGACCTTTCACCAATGAAAAAAAAATATGACAAGGTTGATTGTGATTGTTGCAATCTGTTTTTATTCATATACACAGCATGCCAACTATGGAATCAGACTTGTATTGATTGTATTTTCGAAGCGTCTAAATGATTGTGTAATTGATTTAAAAATGATTTAAAAAAAGATAAAGAGTGTCATCAAAACTTGCCTCCTCACACAACCACTGCGAGCTTGACATATGCGAATGCGTTTGGTTTTCAAGTGCTAATTGTTGATGCAAGGAAACTGTGACTATAAAGTCAGATGTCTTGCGAAGATATACCTTAGCTTTCATCATCACATCGATCGATTATCTGATCAAAGGTGTGAGGAACATGCCCAAAGTCTGAATCACCGCATTCTGTTGCTTTAACAGACAAATAAACATGTGAATATTTCGCATCTCATGTCTGAAGAGGGTTTAAGATGTGAATTTGTGCCCTCCCCCACCCTCAAAACTGACTTCACAACACTGTATCATCTATTTTCACCCCCCTTTCAGGGCCCCATCTGTCAAAATCAGTCACATATGTTTCGGAGACAGGCCCTTGGACGTCTTCCTGAGGTACACAAACCCGACCTCTCCTGATTAATCCTCCTTATAACATATACGTGATGCTGGACAAACAATCTGCTATGAGATATCTGAAGAAACAGGTCCCCAACCATGTGGCTCATTCATAAAAATGAACCTGAGGAAATGCACTGTAATGCTAAGATACATGGAAGTGTTGATGTCCCACTGGGGGCCAAGTATGTATGTGTAAGGTGAAAGAAAAGAGTTGAATATACAATGAAGGAATAATAAAAGTGTTGACATTTCTGGATGAGCTGACATTGTGTTGCCTCACCTCTTTTCTCACTGACACACCCCTCCTCCTAACCTCTAACGCTTTGGCTTTGTTGCTGCTGGTGTCACCCGCTGGGACAGACTGTCATCTACTTGTTAGCTCCCTGCTGGCTGCCCATTTGGACGACTGGAGGGGGATAACAAAGGGGGGGACTGGTATGCTGGAGTATCTTTTTCTAATTTCACAAACTGGAAGGCTGGTAGATGCATATGATTTGAAGTGTGAACTACATTTCCTGTACCGGTCTTTTCTCTTCTTGCTCCATCTCTTTGTGATGAGGTGGAATGCGGCATGGGCTTGTTCCACGCACATGGGACATTGTTCTTCATTATCTCTGCATATGAAAAGATGTATTGTGTGGGTTCCTGCCAGGCTGGTCTAATGCCATAACCCAAACGATATGGAAAAAAAAAAAAAAAACCCTTGTTGACAGCAAACAACTCAGTTTCTGCTATGTGAAGATTCCAATCCGCACTTTGCCAAGGAATAATTACAGACTAAGCTAGTGCAAAAGACAATTCAACAGATGTAATTATGTACAAACTAAGGTTCACGCAGCCATTCAGATAAAGGAAAGCATTGAAAACTGCTTTTATTGACATTGATTCGATCTGGAAAATGGTAACATACTTTTAGAAAAAGCTATATGGGCAAAGAAAAAAAACAAACTCAAATGATTAAATGTTTAAAGGGAGGGCCAGCAGCCCCTGCACCTGCCCCCAGAGGGGGCAAAACGTGCATGTGTACTTCCACTCCCCATCCAGACAGGTCAGGGCCAAAAAATCTCTAAGTCTAACCGTAACCGTGTTTGGTGCTGCGGACGTGAAGTTTAGGGTGTTTTACAACTTCCTGATTAGAAAACTGTTAGTGCTACCAAACCCTGTAAACCCAAATTAAGTGATTGGGAAGGATTAATGAATTAAAAGGTTGGCCGGAGTGGATGGGGGCGTGGTAGAAGGATAGCAATACTCTCTTGTACCGCAGCCTGCTTAACAGTTGCTCCCCTCCATGGAGTCAGCACCTCCAACCCTGTTGAATAATCTAGCGTGCTACCCTCTGTGGAAGTGCTCTCATCGTAAGGGGTTAAGGGGGCAGTCTGGTCCCTCAACATAATTTGAATTTGTATTATTTAATTTGAATCATTGCATTGAAAAACTGAATCTACATTCAGTTCTCACAATTCAAATTCAGTTATTGCAATTCAATTTCAATTTTACTGTGCCAGACATCCGGGTCTTCCGGAGGAAGAGCAATCGAGTGCAGATACAAAGAACTCCTTTTCACGTAGCCTACTATAACCTCTATTTTTTTTCAACGATATAAACAACCAATGGAGCTAGATATTTCGATATTTCCTATTGTGTTTTCTCCATTCTGTGTAAAAAGTGTAGATTTATAATCTTGCCGTTTTGTAGAAAAAGTTCTGCTGAGGAGTGTGTGAAGACCCGGATAGTGGAAGCGATATATAGATCTAGATAGATAGTGATATGATATATATATATATATATATATATATATATATATATATATATATATATATATACAGTCCTTTACTGAATTAAATGGTTGCTAATCAATAATTCCGCGAATTAATTAGCCTGCCTGAGTTTCACCTGCCCATATAACATTAATTAAAATAAATTACCTTTAATTTAAAATATTCATATTTTAGATTGTAGGTCATCTTATAACCCGTCAAACACAATGACAACTAGCGAAACTTGATATCAAAAGCATCCATAGTGAAGTCCCTCTGCGCAGACCCTTGTTTAGCATTTTGTTTTCAGTTGTAAGAGCATCCTTAATCTTTTTAGCTGTACAGCACATGCTTGTATCTTTCATGCCACGAATAAAGTAATTTCATTTGTAGTTATGTGTTTCACTTTTATTACAAAGAGCTAAATATTAGTGTTTGGTGTGTTACATTTATTATGAACAGATACAAAATGGTATACAAATCTTAAACAAAATATCAACATGTACAAATTTGAAAAAGGTTTACACATTTTAAACATTAACTCAGAATTCCTCTGCAGCGGGGAACTGTTCCTTGAGGTCTCAGCAGACCTTATCCTTTCTGGACTGGACTAGAATCATCGAAGCCACGCTGTGTTGTGCTGCCTGTTGAATCATCAGATGGGGGCCATCTCTGTTGCTGCTTCTGCAGAGGGTTATAAAAATGAAAAATTATTTATATCTTATTCATTTTATGTCAGACATGGATTTCTGTTGTCTTGTTGTCAGAATAATCACATTATTGGTTCCATATTATGTTCTTTGCTAATATAATCATGACTACTTTCATTAAACTGTGTTTTAGGTACTTTGATTTATAAACAGTCACACCGGGTTCATTTTGACCCTGGAAAACAGCTGTGATTGGTTTTAAATCAGTATTCTGATTAAACCTGATCAGTGTGTTATAATATAAATGCATTTTCATTAAAGTCAGACAATAATGCCCAAAAAAGTACTGTAAAGTTGTAACGCAGTTGGATAATAACACATTTAACACAGAATTAGGTTATAATTTATGTAATGTGTGTGGGTAGTCAAACATAACATGAGCATAAGTTACATTGAATAACACCTAACCCCCGCACGCTTGAGGGTTAAATGTAAATGTACAGGTAAATCGTTATTTAGCAGACGCTTTTATCCAAAGCGACGTGCATAACATTACAGAACATACAGAACAAAACATTCTTTGAACAAAGGCAACAAGTTTTAGCAAATCACCGTTATTTTGATCTGTTCCGGTGTGACTCCGTCCTCCTTTCACTTCCGGGTGAATGCCCCCCAGAGGAAATTCTCGAGCATACGCAGACTGCAATATCCGATGTCCCCGTATACTGTACATGGCGTTAACATTCCGACTGCGAACGGGTTATCTAGGTGCTACAACCTGATTACTAAATGTCCGACATAGATCAGAAATAGATCGGGTTCAGATGTTTACATGCAGTTTAAAAGTCCGAACGATGTCTTATACGATCAGAAACCCGATTGAACTGCTGCATGTAAACGTACTGACAGTCAAACAATAAAGTCTGACTCTCAGAAATCAGTGTCACATTTAGGGAAACGCTGCCAAACACCAATTGCTAGTTTGTTTGTTTCGTTTTTTTTTCTTCTTTTTTTAAAAATGGTCCCGTGGCACAGCCAGGGCAACGCTGGACAATCTCCGATGCAACACTGTCACTAGTTTGACAGAAAACTATTGATGACTCTGTTAGTGATCAGTTGAGTGGAGGACTGTGGATCATCAAAATCAAATGTTCATTTCAATATTATTTTTAAGTACAAAATAAACTTTTGGAAGATTAAACGCATGTTTCCAACTCTCATCTGTCTGTGGTTTCGTTGCTCCCTCAGGATTTAGACATGACAGATATGTGTAATTTGTTTACTCTATATTCTAGTTGTGACCTCTGGATCTTGATGTTTCGTGTGTGTTTGCATGATCGATTGCATGTTAGTCATAACTCTCTTCAGTTTACATACGACCTCCTGCGGGTTCTGCATTCATTCCTCCACCTCGGTACAAATGCTAACAGTTTATATCATTTATATTTCTATGTGTAACCCAAACCTCTCTTTTATTTATTTCAGTAGAGACGAGGTCACGTACTCAGTCTGCAGTCAGTGTCTGTCCACTGTAAACTATATTCGTGTGGGTGTATATGTTAAACACTTTGGGTTTATGGTACAATTGAAGATGAAATTCTCTGTTTCTGGAATCGACATTATCATCTCTATTCATATGCATACTTATAAAAATATTATATTTGTGGCTTTTCAATAACAAATATACTCAGAGGGTTAGTTAAATGGCAGCGAGAGCTTGTTGCTAGAAGATGGATACCGCTCACGCACCCATCATCCTGGCGGGAAGATACCGTCGTTCTTCACTTTAGTATTTAAACCATTATACATGATGGATGCTCAAGTGGATGAGAGTATGACTACTACTTTGATTACATAACCTGTCCATCCTCCACTGCGAACACGCATCAGTGGTTTTAAATGTACGGCTGCTGAAGAGTCTCAATAATTCACTGTACTGTAAATGTCAAAGTCCCGTTGCACGCAGGGAGAGGTTGTGGGCGTTAATATTTGATGCTCTCCATTCTATCTGTGAGCTGGTGCGGAGCTGATGGATGACCCCTGATGTTTGTGTTTTTCAGTGTTATTCATCACACTAATGTGGGAGAGGGAGAGAAACAGACAGACTCATCCAGGCCGTCTCGGGTCAGATACGTTTTTCTTACATTTTCTTTTGCTTTCTTGCCAAAGCAATCAATTCTTAAAAGACTCATCCCACAGATAAATCATGTTTTATTCATTAGAAATGTAGGCTTTCACAACAACTGGCTTATTCCAGGCCAGACATTCAGTTTACAAATGAAAACATTGAAAGAAAAAAACAGTGCATCATACATAAGGCATGACTTTAATGGGTAGCACATGAGCAAGGAAATAACTTACAGCAAACACAGACCCTCTAAGCAGTGGATCAAAGGTAATATTTGCTTCAGTTGAGGTGGTTCACAGATGTTCCAGCTGTATCATCACTGTAAGGACTCACTCACCACCAAATCCTGTGATCTGCCACCGCGCAGCCCTGGTATCGGAGGATAAAGGGGTTGTATTTTGTCCTAATTGGAATGAACTCATGACATGCTGTAACCCAGCTGCTAACCCAGTTAACGTTCCCTTATAGAGTTGTTCAAACAGAAGAGCAGCTTTTCTGTGAGTCACTTTGAAAAACAATTTCTGGCAATTGATGTTATTTGAGCTGAACAAGCTCTGTATGAAAGAAAGTTGGATAAAAGTTGGCTCAAAATCAATGACCTATCCTCTTGATCCTGTTCCTACTGACATCCTGCAGAGGATTTTACCGACAGTCAAACCGGCAATAACCCAACTCCCCTCTTGTATCTGGCATCTTTCCCTCTGCCTTCAAACAAGCTCGAGTCACCCCACTGCTGCAAAAGCCCAAACTCAACCCTGCCCAGGTTAAAAACTACCAGCCGGTGTCACTGCTCACATTCTTGTCTTAAATTCTAGACCGAGCCGTATTCAATCAGGTCTCACGATCCACTTCAGTCCGGCTTTAGGCAGGGCCACTCAACTGAAACTGCCCTTCTGTCAGTTACTGAGTCACTACGAGCTGCCAGATCTGCTGGTCTATCATCAGTCCTCATACTGCTTGACCTGTCTGATGCCATTGACACGGTCAACCATCACATCCTCCTCTCCACACTTCTCCTCTCCACTTACCTCACAGGAAGATCCTTCAGAGTGTCATGGGGAGGACGAGTGTCCAGATCGCAGGAGCTGGCAACAGAGGTGCCACAGGGATCGGTGCTTGGCCCTCTTCTCTTTTCACTATACACCATTTTACTAGGTGAAATCATCAGCTCTCATGGGTTCTCCTACCACTGCTATGCCGATGACACCCAGCTCTTCCTTTCCTTCCCACCTGGTGACACTGCTGTCTCAATGCGAATATCGACCTGTCTTTCGGATATCTCTGCATGGATGAAGGACCGTCACCTTCAGCTAAATATGTTCAAGACTGAGGTTATTGTCTGTCCAGCCAGTGATTCCTTACCTCCTCAGATATGCGTGCAGCTTCGATTGCACACTTATCTGCATGCCCACGTCTTCTGCTAGGAATCTTGGTGTTATATTAGGAAGCCAGGTGACCTTTAAGGACCATGTTGTCTCGGTTTCCCGGTCTTGCCGATTCACTCTTTACAACATCAGGAAAATCAGACCCTACCTAACAGAACATACGACACAGCTCTTGGTTCAGGCTCTGGTCATGTCACCCATTGACTATTGTAATGTGTACTGTTGGTCAGCCTTCCTGCATGCTCAGTTAAACCTCTGCTGGTCTTCAACCAACCCAAGAGAGCTCATGTCACTCCACTGCTAATCTCTCTGCACTGGCTTCCAGTTAAAGCATGCATCAAGTTCAAAGCTCTGCTTCTGGCTGATCAAACAATTACCCAAATGGCTCCTGCCTACCCAACGTGATCCCACAAAAATCCGTGAAATCCCCACGACCTCTCACGACTATTTTCCGTGGCACCAACACGGAAATGGTATAATTCCGTGTGAGCACCACGGATATTGTACTATGCGAAGTTAATGGGCTCCATTGTCATGATATATACACGGATTATTACATTATTATTATGTATATATTATTCTTTATGGTGGCTAAGTTATGTGGCTAAGTTATGAGTTTTTGACGCGCAAGTTACTGTTTGTAACCGTCAGTTTGTAAAAGCATGTTTTTAACGCTGTTTTAACAGTGTTTTAATTGTGTTTTTATGATTTTTAACATTATTTTGACGGCGAGTATTAAACCGTGTTTTCTACTATTTAATGTAAATTTGAGTATTTAACCATGTTGTTTGCTGTCGCCATGACTACGGAGGTGGCGTAAGTGATGTGAAATTATTATTTTTAGCAAAAACCACAAGTGTTTCCTACTTCTAACCAATCATAAATGGTGCATTAACCTACCCAGACCTTAACCAGAGCGTCGTCCAGCCAAAAAATATCCTTTTTAATTGCTTTTGAACCAAGAAGTGGAGACAGGCGATTTTTAAATTCAGTCTTTTAACCATTCTGCCATTTCGTCAACCACAGGGATTCCCTGGGCATCCCCTCTACGTCATAGAGTGATGAGCGGAGATCCTGATCATGTGACGAGTGCCCCGATCGTGGATGTGATGACGTCATTGATTACTCTTGCTATGGACGTGGAAGTAAACCGTCTTGAAATAAAGTTTCCTACAAAAAAAAGGAAGTAAACCGTTAAATATATTGTGCTTTTGAACGGTAAATATTAAAATAAACCGTACACAGGTACATTTACAACTTATATTGAATCACTGTGAATACATCAGTCAGTTACATGACGTTAAATAGTCTATCCTAAATAAATAAACATATTTACAATTCCTTAACATACATCATCTCTATAAAATGTAGTTACTATTTCACATGCACTGCATAATAGATATATTCAATTGATATATGTTTTTTAAGTTTTTTAAGTTTTTATACGTTAGGGTTAACCAAACCAATGTGACTACAAATATGGCACTGATTAGCATAAAGCTGTATAGCATGACTCTAGATAAATGTAGTTCTTAGCATTTTTTTTTCTCACAGAAATGGAGGTTGTTAATACTAAAATAAGAGTGTACATAGTAGTTTAAGGGCATGATACACACATTTGTGTAAATATATTTTAAATATATAATTGTTAAATGTGGTAAAATTCATGGTAATTCATGTGTGCCCTTCATGTGTGCCCTCAGGCGCTGTTCCCTCCTGTCGGCAGACTGCCGTCACGGATGCCAAAGGGCAGTGGTCTGCCGGGACCGCACACGCCACATCAACGTGCTGGAGCTCCGGGCTGTGCACTTCAACTTCCACACCGGTGGGGGATGCACGTGCTGGTTCGGTCGGACAGTGTGTACACTGTCTCTCGGATCAACCACCGGGGGGCACCAGCTCTGCACAGCTGCTGCGGGTCTCCCAGGGCCTTCTAACCTGGGCCGCTCCTCGCCTGCCCGGCCGTCGGGCAATATACCTCCCAGGGTACAGGAATCAGATGGCGGACGTCCTCTCCCGGCGCAAGCCGACGTTGCAGAGGGTCCTCCAGAGGGGTCACAGGCTCCTCTTGGTGGCCCCCTTCTGACCAGGGAAACTATTATTTCCACTGCTGCGGAGGCTCTGCTGCAATGCATCATGGTGCCTCCCCAACCGGAGGGACCATCTGTCCCAGCTGGGGGGTCAGGTTTGGCACCCCGAACCCGTCACCTTCAACTCTGGATCTGGCCACTGCAGGTCCAACCCATTAGTGTCAAGCTGTACTGAGCCCGTCAGGACTACCATCTCGAATGCCTGTGCGCCTTCCACCCACCTCCAGTATGAGTGCGAGTGGAGGAGATTCTCTGCCTGGTGTGCAGACAGGGCAGAAGACCCTGGGCTTTGCCCCGTGGCCACGATCCTGAAGTTCCTTCAGTCCCTCCTGGATGGTGGTCGTGCTCAGCCCATTTTAAGGATGTACGTAGCGGCCGTTTCGCCGCAACATGCCCGGGTTGAGAGTGCCACCGGTTGGTTTCTCTTTCTCAGGGGGGCTCTGAGACTGCGCCCCCCGAGGGCCCCAGTGTGGGACCTACCCATGGTGCTAGGTGCCCTCTCTTCTCCACCTTTTGAGCCCCTGGCCCAGGTGGACCTAAAGTAGCTGTTGATGAAGACAGCTTTTCTCCTCGCCACGACATCAGCAAAGCAAGTCGGGGAATTACATGCCCTGTCAGTCAGCGGGTCCTGCTTGAGATGGAACCCAGATGGCTCAGGGGTTACGTTGTGGCCGAACGTGGCGTTCCTGCCCAAGGTCCTGCCATGCACTCATGCTAATCGGCCTATCCAGCTTGCCCGGTTCAACCCCCAGCCAGCAGAAGGTGGGCCAAGCCCTTTGTGCCCCGTACGGACCCTTGCAGCGTACATTGATGCTACCGCGCCTGTGCGACGGTCGGAGCAGCTTTTATCTGTCATGGTGGCCCTAACCAGGGTCATGCTGTTTCTACACAGCGCCTGTCCCACTGGGTGGTGGACACCATCGAGCATGCCAACGGGGTCAGTGGCCACTCGACCAGAAGTGTTTCAGCTTCTTGGGCTGCCCTGAAGGGGGTGCCTCTGGAGAACATCTGCACTGCGGCTTCGTGGACGTCGCCTGACACGTTCTCCAGATTCTACCGGATCAACATCACCACTCCCCAACCGTTGGGCGTGGTTCTGCTCCATGGTTCTTCTGCCTCTGGTCAGTGAGGCAGGTGACTGGGATTCTTCGTGACATGGTTGGTATTAGTCATCCAGTGCTTACAGCACCGCCTGGCAGTCAGTAAGGGATGAAATAGAATGGAAGTTACGACTGTAACTATGGTTCTATGAGTCCCGGATGACCACCAGGCCTGCCGGTCACTCAGAATCCTTGTGCTCTCGCTAGAAGATTCTAGGAACCGATCACCTGCAGATGCCAGAAGATATACCCTTCCAAGGGGTCATGCAGGGATCGCGATTGATGTGACATTGTTGTTATTTTGTACTCGACATGCGCATGCGCAAAGCGGAGATATCCAGTGCTTAGAGCACCGCCTGGCGGTCATCCGGAACTCATAGAACCATAGTTACAGTCTTAACTTCCGTTTTTGTGGGTCAGCTGTTGTTCCAATTATGTCTGCGATCGAGCATTTTGTGCAGAATCCCAGTGAAAGTCTGTTGGAGACTTACAACAAGGATCGTTTGGTAAAAGTGGCAGAGCATTTTGGAGTTGAAATCCCCAGTCAGGGACGTAAAGCTAATATTTTGTGTGCAATAAAGGATGGTTTGGTTCAGTTAGGGGTTTTGTCTACTGAAACTGAAGGTAGTGACACCCAGTCGGCCAGGGAAAATTCTCCTCAGGTTATTGAGCCAGAGCTATCACAAAAGTTTGTGGGGCCTATAGCTGGGATTGAGGTGCCTTTAACCATAGTCTATGGACTATGGACTATGGATAATGTTGTTGGTGGTCAGCAAAAGGGTACCAGAAGTGATTTTCCTCCTTTCAAGACAGGGAATGCTGTTAGCAAGTTGGATTCAGGTCAAACTTGTAACTACTGTTTAGGCAAAGGTCACTGGAAAGCAGACTGTCCTGTTCTGAAATTTAAGAATAAGTCCCAGCCAGGAAATCGCCATGTTAAACATTCAGCCTTAGCCGTTGCAGTACGGTTGACCGAAAACATATTGAGTGAGAGGGCTGAGGCCATCGCTGCTGTTCAGCAGCTTACCAAGCCGTCAGCATTAGCTGCTCATTCTTTGTCTGAGACTCTGGTTCCCCTTGAGGAATCCATTGCTTCTTTTAAAGAAGACTCTGGTCAGGCTAAAAGTGATAAAATGAATCCTGGCTATCACAAGCACGTCAGTGATGGGTTTGTCTCCTTGGTAGGGAGTGTTAAAAAAGTTCCTGTCAGAATTTTGCGAGACTCTGGTGCTTTGGACTCCTTGACCTCCTTGTGTTGACGATATTTACATGGGGGATGCTGAGCCGATTCGCCAGAGGTTTTACCGGGTTTCTCAAGAAAAACGTGCTCAGCTGGAGGTAGAGGTGAAGATATGATAGAACATAACATTGCAGAGCCATCTTCTTCTAGTTGGGCTTCCCCATGTGTGCTGGTTAGTAAGCCAGATCAAACATTTAGACCATGCACGGATTTTAGAAAAGTCAACAAAATCACAAAGCCAGACTCCTACCCACTTCCTCGCATGGAGGATTGTGTCGATCAAGTGGGCACGGCAAAATTTGTCAGTAAGTTCGATCTCTTAAAAGGATACTGGCAAGTGCCACTGTCAAAGCGTGCTCAAGACATTGCTGCATTTATTACTCCCTCAGGTCTTTATTCTTATACCGTGATGCCATTTGGGTTGCGGAACGCCCTAGTAACTTTTCAACGATTAATGAATAAAGTTGTAGCTGGGTTGGGGGAATGTGCAGTATATCTAGATGATGTGGTGATCTACATTGACACATGGAGTGAGCATGTAGAACACATCAGAGATTTGTTTGACCGCCTGGTATGGGCCAATCTTACTATAAATCTGGCGAAATGTTAGTTTGCTCGAGGTACAATCACCTATTTGGGGAAGGTGGTTGGTCAGGGGCAGGTCCGACCTGTTAGAGCAAAAGTCCTTGCCATCGACCAGTTTTCTACTCCCTCCACAAAGAAGGAGCTGATGCGCTTTCTTGGCATGGTACTGTAGGTTACTACAGGGGGTTCTGTAGAAACTTCTCCACAGTGGTTGCGCCGTTGACTAATTTTTTTAGTTAAAGGTCAAGTTTGATTGGACCCATCAGTGTGCTTTTGAACATGTAAAAAATCTGATCTCCTCTGCCCCCATCTTGGCAGCTGGATGAACCTTTTAAGTTGCAGGTAGATGCTAGCAATGTGGCTGCTGCCATTATGTCATCCGCTAAATGTCCAGGCCTGAAGACATCTACATGCAAGTCATACAAGCGCTTCCACTGCAGCATGCCTGAACGTGTACAAGGGTGCAAGGGCCCGTTCATCGCTGCACAACATTGCAACATACTTTACTTTCTTAATTTGGAGTATGTTTAGTTAAATCACCTTTTGTACCTTAAATTGTTTGTGGAGACTTTGTTGCAAACTGAGCCAGCTATGTAACACTCAAAACTTCCAAATATCTGCTTGAAATGAAATACTGACATTAGCTGTTAGACAGATAAAAAGTAAAATGTTGTCAGGGTCAGCAGAGCTGTTGCTACGGCTATTAAAAAAAGATAAACTGTTAAAAAAAAAAAGGTTTCATTTAACTTTCATTTGCTTCAGATTTACTCTACCTGCTGGAGGTCCAGGGCTCATTTGTTTTCAAAATAATTCATACCAGCTTGCTGCTGCTTGAGTAAATGTAATCCATCACTGCAAAGGAGGCCATTATAATATTGTTTTTCTCCTGATTCAACATCATAATCCTACAATGACTGCAGCTGCAATGCAGCAGATCTCCCTCCCAACTGAGAGTTAAACATCTCCAGCTTGGAATTTCAAAGCAATTTCAACTTTCTCATTGCAATCAAAAAGCCGTACGTGGTGGTGGCACAAACCAAGATCATTGCATGAAATGTTATCAAATGTCCCCCCCTCTTTTCCTTTACTTTTTGTTGTGAAGTCCTCTGTAAACTCTGCAAATGTGTTTGTGATTATCTGCACCCGTGAAATTAAAGCCACGGACGGAAAAAAAAAAACCCAACAAAAACAGTTTTTAAGCCTATTAAACTTAGGAAAAACAGTAAAATTACTGTAAAATATTGCATAATAAAGGAAAAATGCAGCACTCAGAGTTGAAAGGTCTGACATTTTTCCAAAGCTGTTTGTTCCTGACATCCACCCAAAAGTCCAGTTATTCATGACAACAAAGTGCCAAAATGTGCTGAAGCAAGAACTCTGATAAAGACTTTGATGGTAGGAAATTTCCAACATGAAGCTCTGACCTTACTGATTCAAACTGTGCATGTTTTTCTGCTTTCTCGATTCTTGGCACTCCATTAAGTTTGAGCTTGAGTTTACTCTCTTCCTCCGAGTGCTATTATCAGAGATAACACACTCTAATTAAGCATTGCTAATTCATCACTTGGGCCTAAACACAATCCCCAACACAAACAGGGAAATTCATTCTAGAGCATCTCAAAGACTCAGCAGTTATATGGCTGGAAAGCATTTCTTCATCATTGTTGTTGTTGTGGTCTTGTGGATCGTTGCCTCAGAAGTTGGTTTTGGTCCAGGACAGAAGAGTTGGCATGATATTTAACAAAGGAATGAGTGTTTATCCAAGTCTTTTACATAAACCATTTGACTGTTGATATTCTTAAATACAACGGCACAGAGTAGCCAGTGGGGCTAAAAGCTGAACCACAAAACCATGGTGTGCAGGTGAGGACAAAATGTGCTCGGTAGTAGAAGTGCAGCCTTGTATTAGAAAAATGCCAGGGGCACGGTTTCGCAGCTGATAGTGCAGCCGCCGCACAGCTAGAAAGCCCTGGATTTAATTCTTTTACAATTTTACTTTGTAAATCGTGTGTACATTTAAAAATCAGAAATCCAATTTCTGGTCAGATGTGTATGACTCTGGCATACTGCATGTCCAAATTGACTTGATTTCATCACTCTTTATGTTGTTAAGCACTTTCAACTGCCTATATGATATGAATTTTGCTTTATAAATAAACTTGCCCGTGAGTTCACGTAGAGAAAAGGAAAAACCCAACAATTGCACCATCTCTCCACCTGACTACATCCCTTTCCTCCTTGTGACTTGGATTTTTAGTTTTTTCTCCATAAATAACCTGCTCCAACAAGACATCACAGAGACCTGCCAGATGAACCAAAAATGATCATCCTGTCTAATAAATATTTATGTAAACACATAGTATACATTCCCAGCTTTCTTCACTTCACTTGTTATTTGGTTCATCTGATATTGACAGGTCAACGTGAATGTCAAATGATCCAAGTCTTTCTACCGGAACACTGAACTGTTGGGACATTTTTTACTTTGGCCCGGACAAAAGCACCGACATACCTGGGTAAACACTCTATCAGCTATTTGTTATAATAATTGACCGTTAAATGCAGGAATAAGAGACCCCTGAGACTAGGTCAAAGAAATCTACAGTATATGGAGAGAGTCAAGTAGTGCCGATAAATCCAATAGTTATCAAATACGCAAGATTAACCAGCAATGCTGTGAGACACACTGAATCTCAGCCATCAGGATTACTTTTGATGAGGTTTGAAATGTTTAAAAATCCCAAACGGATCACAGATAAACAGCTCTCAGGAATTACAAATCCAGTTTTTTTTTTTTTTTTTTTTAAATCAACCTCTATGGTTCACATTAACTCCCAGGGCTATGTGGGTAAGCTCTATATTGCAAATGGCCAAAGAATGACTTTTGAGGCACTATTTCGTTAGGGAGGGTTTGGGATAAAGTCTATGAAGCTCAAATTGCAACAGGTTCAACCTCCTCCTGAGTGCCTTCAGCCGTTTATTCTCCATTTACCATGACGGACCTGGCAGGATCCATTGACTTAGCAAACTACCGCTGCATACCACCTCGTGATGCTACTACACTATTTTTGTTGTTTGCCAATCACCATTAAATAATAGAAGACATCAAGAAGAATAAGAAAACGAATGAGAACAAAGTGCAATCTTGGAGGAACTGAGATGGTTGTTGGGTTTCTGTTGGCATACGGTTGGATGGTATGCTGCATTTAGAAGAGACAACTCCATACTTAAAGAGGATAGTTAGATGGCTGAAGGACGTCAACTATCTAATCATCACTGAAACACCCTACCCACCCCACACTGCAATTTCCAGGGTCACTCTGAGCATATAACAACTAAAGCCTGTAAAAGTAGCCCATATACCTGCTAATGGAAACGCATCCCAGGAGCAGCACACCAGCACTGCATTGACTGACACAATGAGAACGCCCCACTCACAGTCCCCAAACACCACCACCGTTTAACTTCCTCTGAAGCAAGGAGCTCATTACATTTTTGAGGACCAGGATTTCAAAGGCATTGAACTAGGGCTGAAACGATTCCTCGAATAATTCGAGTAATTCGATTACAAAAAATGATCGAGGAATTTCCTCTGCCTCGAGGAATCGTTTAATTTATTTATTTATTATTTTTTTTCGTTTAATTTCACCAGCTCCAAGCCTCGTATTACGCCCGGACCACATTTAATGCGACACAACACGCTGACGCTGCGCCGTTAAAGGGGGGAGAAAGAGGCGGCGGATATGTTTCGTTTTAGTAACATGCCATGCTCAGGCAGTCTGCAATGGCCCAGACGGGAGACACATGTAGTTCAGTGCTTAACTTTTATTTTTAATCCACGCTATATTCTTCTGGTCCGTTCTCCTAATGTTCCCCCTCTAAATGTTCCGCGTTAAATCGACGCAGAGCCTACGCCGCTCTCCGGCGAGGGCGGAGAGCGCCGGTCCGGCTGGCGGGGCTGCGCTGCCGTGCAGGCTCTCCACGGCTACGCCGTAGGGTACGGCGTAGGGTACGCAGCGACGCGCACCATTCTGCGTTGTTGTAACGCGGAACCATAAATCAGCTTTTACCCGGTATATAAACCTCTGTTCCCGCTACAGTTTTAACTAAAAGAAAAGGCAGAAAATGTCAGAAAAATAAAAACGTAATGAAGCTAACTGGGTAGTTTTCATTTCATTTTATCTCTGTAGTCATTCATGGATAAAACAAGCAGCACTGGGGTCTAATGTGCTCCAATAAAGCAGGTCTCATAATTTTATTTTGAACACTACCAAAACTCTAACTTAAAACTTAACTAGAACTTAAAATTTGCTTGACACAAATGAAAGTTCAATTGAAACACGTGGGAAAACAGGGTTTTTAAATGCACAGCCATGAACCTACTGTATTATATAATTTAGTCTTGATGTCAATTAACATCTAACATCTTATGTATATTTATAATTGCTCTTTAACTAAACAAATATATGTTTTATCCGATTACTTGATTAATCGATGGAATTTTCAGTAGAATACTCGATTACTAAAATATTCGATAGCTGCAGCCCTACATTGAACTACAATCTCAGTTCTGTTCTTGAAGGACCGTGGGCCTCAGAGGTTCTTGCGGCTTCAGGAGATTGAGTAAAGGCATAATGCGAAGACTAAATGCATCAAATAGGGTCACCTGAGACCTGACAAACTCGTGGGTTTACGCTGAGACTCCTCTATGGGGGAAGCTTATTTTATAACCCCCATATAATGCAGCCAAGATAAACCAAAGCTGTGAAGGGTAATTATATATATTTTATGTTGAAATTATGGTACGCCCAATATGAGGTCCTATTTTTGTTACAGAAGTCAGGGTCTGCGTTTCCCAGATTTCACAAGGTATCATCAGTAAGATGTGCTTATTAACAACACACAAAAGCTCTCTCCTCATGTAGAAGGTGTTACATCTCGACATTAACACATTCCAAGATTGTGAATGAAGGAAAAACAGAGGAAGAACATGTGATTCACAGACCGCCATAGGCGAGTACATTCCCATCTGTGTCACCTGATAAAAATGCAGTGCACTGAGTTTCGAGGTAAAAGAAGATGTCTGGAGAGAACATTCTCAGTAAGCAAAAAAGGGATATTGATTGTACTAGACAGACAGAGAAGATATGGAAATCTGAAGTGTGAGCAAAAGAGAGCAAGAAAGTCAACCTGGGTAATCATTCTGTGTCGATGCCACCGAGGTGAATTTTTCTTACCCCGAGCGGTGGCATCTAAGAGGAATCATGCCATAAAAATGATACAGAGTCAGGGCTTTGGTCACAGGCAGGGGAATAACCATTATACATACCCCTGCTTTCATTACACCTCAGACGACGCACAGCAGTGCCCTCTTCTCATCTACTACCCTTTTTATTACATCCATTTCTCACACCGAGAATTCATTAGAAATTGACTGCATGACAAGTGTGCAGAGCTTAAACCACTTAATGGATGCAGAAGATTATAGTTCCTTTTGTGTAGGTGCAGCGGACAGCTGGGAGTGTCTGCCAAGTGTGCAGGCAGTGTCGACTTTCCAGAGGACTTCGTCATTAACATACATCACTGCCTTGTTTAAAACTCCCCTTGTCTACAGTTTGAAGGTGCTCCGATGCACCTGACTGCAAAAGAAACAATGGTCAGATAAGAACTTTTCATCTGCCACAAACACACATACCTCATCGTGAAGCTACCAGGCGACTCTGTGCATGTTTACCTCTTGCACCAAAGCGCAACGCTCTGCTCATCAGGTTCGTCTCGGTGGGAAAACTGATCTTTGGCTGCAGATGGAAAGCTGTGTTTGCTTTAGAGCTGCAGGTTTGAATAGAGTGATTGCTGCGTGGATGAAACGCCAGCCCTCCTCCTCATGCATGGATTCGCATTAAAGGTGGGAATGAAATCAAAAGAGGAAAGATGGTAATGTGAGAAACGTTATGTGTGATTGCATTTAGGAGGTAAATAAGGGCCGTCTCCAAAGGCTCTTTTATGAACTCAAAGCTCAGTTGTGTGAAGAAGTCGAGATGGCAGATGACAATCAGCTCTCTGATTCTTGAACTGATTAATTTTGCTATAAAAAAGCTGATTATCTCCTCACCTGACCATAAAACGGAAGATAAAAGTATAAGCCATTCACTGTTTTCAGATGAACATCATAACGATAGTGTTTGATAGTGGAAATATGATTCACTGTATTGCAATCTGATTTCCTCTTGAATTTAGAGGAATTGTTTTGTTTAAAGGAAACTTCTGGATTAAAAAAGCAAACAACCCTGTATCCCTGAGCGTAAACATTTGTAAGGGGCCAAAATTACGTGAATCAAAGCAACTTTGAGTTAGAGTGGAAAATACATGGCTATTAATGTTAGCACAAGGGGCAGTGGAGCTACATCAAAATAAGTAGATAGTTTAAGCCTCTGACATGATTATAAATGTCATTCCACTTGGGGGATGGTGTGGTTAGAGCCCCCTACAGACCAAGCAAAGTCATTTTAACTTTGCATGTGAACCAAAAGTTCATAAAGAGGACCGTTGTACAGGGATCCCTGTCTGGCCTCTGCTACCAGACAACTGGATTGGTACTTGGATGTTTTCAGGACAAAATATTAATGGTAAGTGTTGTGTGTGGGTAGGGTTGCCACCCGTCCCGTAAAATACGGAATTGTCCTCTATTTGAGAAAAAAATGTTGCGTCCCGTATTGAACTAATACGGGACACGATTTGTACCGTATTTTCATTAACTTTTACACCATATTCTAGTTGAATTATTGAAATAAATTAACCTTTACACCATATTCTAGTTAAATTATTGAAATAAATAAACTTTTACACCATATTCTAGTTGAATTATTGAAATAAATTAACGTTTACACCATATTCTAGTTGAATTATTGAAATAAATTAACTTTTCCACCATATTCTAGTTGAATTATTGAAATAAATTAACGTTTACACCATATTCTAGTTGAATTATTGAAATAAGTTAACTTTTACACCATATTCTAGTTGAATTATTGAATAAATTAACTTTTACACCATATTCTAGTTGAATTATTGAAATAAATTAACTTTTACACCATATTCTTCACCTGTAGGCTATATTATACATCTGGGCTGATGTGGACATACAGAGCATAGGAGGTTATTTCAGCTGCTAGTATGGTTGGCTGTGTGTACAGTCATGCTAGTTCAATGCTATTAAAGCACTTTAAACTTTAAATCAAAGCATTTTGTTTTTTCATATAAAATAAACACATTTTTATTCATTTTAGAAGTTTTGGGGCTTTTTTTTGGCTCCTGCGCTGCTGAAATCGGGGCGTCCCTTATTTCTTTTTTTTTTTTTTTTTTTTTTTTTTTTTTTTTATTCTTTTCTTCTAGAGTTTCTCCTAAAATGTGATTTTGAAGTGGGCAAGATTTCTGTTAAATTGTCAAATTTCCACAAGCAGATTCTCAATTTCTGGAAAATGCTGTTCAATCATAATTTTTCACCCCATAGATCAACTCTATGGAACAATAGAGTAATACTGTCTAATAGAAGATCTTTGTTTAAACAAAGCTGGTTTGAGAAGGGGATATTTTTTTTTTTTTTTTTTTTTTTTTTATTAACAAACAGTGCAAACGATGACAAAAGACAGCATCAGTATGTGTGTGTGTATGTGTGTGTGTGCATGCGTGCCGTGTTTGAGTGTAAATAAGGTGATGAAAATAGGTACATAAATTGAGAATATTGATTCGAAAGTGAACGAATAAACAATTTTCATATAGAGTGGTGTAGCATGATATCATATAAATATAGCAATATCCTAATATAACATAATTTGTATAAAATATTATAACATATAACCAAAATAAGGCGTCCCTTATTTCTATTTCTGAAAGGTGGCAACCCTATATAGCTCCATCATCGCTGAAGCAGGCCGAGGCATCTTAAGGCTATGGGTGGTTTTTGCTAATATGAGTTGTCACCATTGTGGTTTAGCTTCACCCCATTCGTCGGGTCTTAAAGCTTGGAGGTCCCTGGTTTGTACTGTTAGCATGTTCTAGCTGTGCTGACCCTGACCTTTCTCTGGGTATTCTGGGTTCCGCCAACAGTCCACAAACATGCACACTAGGCCACTTGTCTATCATAAATTGCCAATAAGTGTAAGTGTGAGCGTAATCCTGCTTCTTACCTGAAAGGAGCCGGGATAGGCTCCAGCAGGTGAGACCGTGAATAGATAAAAGCAGGGATAGATAATGATAGATGGATATAGATGGACAATATCACCCCAGTAAGCTCGTTATCATGTATGAAGACGCTTCCTTGTCCACTAACCATCTGATTAGACAACAACTGACTCGACCCAGTGATTATTAGATGCCCCAATTAATCCTTCAATGCCTGATATATGAAAAAATACGGAAAAAATTCTGTTTTTTGTCTAAAGTGATTATCACATGTCAAAATAAAAACAAAATACTCAATTTTGTCTCTAATAGTTTCTTTTTTTTAATTAAAACTGTTGTTATTTGTTTTTATTATGGGGTGGTAGAGAGGTCTTAGAAATTGTGTCAAATATGACACATCCAGCAACACAGTTTTTAAAAGCAACTAACATTCCTTTAAATGGTATTTAATATTTTAACACTAAAAGTTAAAACATTAAAATAAAAGAATCCTTTGTGGCAAAAAAGGCAAAAAGTTAATGCCTAGGAGAAATAGAAGAGGGGACACACGGACATTTCGCCTTTGATGCTGAGCTAAACGAGACATTTGTCTGACATTTTTTATAGACAGTTGTCTATAAAAACACGACAAACTTGAATTGACATTTGTTGGTGACTCAGCCTTAAATTCATGTAGCGCTAAAATGATCTCATGTTTTACTGGTGTGTTTCTGCTGAACTACAAACTAAAGAACAACACCACAACCATGCAAAAATGTCTTACTTTCTCTCTCAGTTTTATAGTCCAAAGCCTAAACAGAGGACCTCCGCGGGCAGCCTGAAGCAGCAGATCAAAGAGATTAAAGAACTTTACGATAACACGAAGAAAGTCACATGTAGTCTGTTATGAACGTTTCCATATCTTAATTTTACTGTTCATGTGTATTTTTTTTACATTCTTTTTTATTGAGAATCTGCTGAGAAACAGTGAGATCATGTCCAGAGACTTGTTAACACAGTTTACACTTTTACATGTGGATTCGACACACTAATAAGACTCTATGTAACTTTTTCCTGCGGTGTGTTCGGACCGTGACCCGGGACAGAGCCTGCGTGAGCGACGGTGAGAACAATAAGCTGTCTGCAATCCCCAACGCCAGCTCCACCCTGACTTTAAGGCGTGATCTCACCTTCCAGATGGATTTACTCCAGACTGATATACTTCTAGCAGTTTGAAGAGGTTCTGGTGGATCATAATTCACACGCCCATGAGAGAGCACATGCAGTTAAATGTAGACACACAGAAGTGGTTAACCGAAACTACTTGAACCGAATGGGGCCTCAGATGCTTATCTCCAAAAACGCCACACAGGCAACTCAGACACTTTTTCTCTTCATGCAGCGGCCGGTCTCGTCAGAGAGACACAGGGGAGGAGAGACGCTCGTGTTTTCCTAGGCAGGCTGCCCAGGCAGACCTCCTTTGGCACGCACCCGCGGTTGAGACATCTGACCTAATCCAACATGATGAAGTGGTGAGGCGATCCAGTCACACTGGACTCCGACACAGAGCCGTTTTTTGCAGACAGCATAACTCAATCATGAACAACGACGTCTCAGCGCATCACCCGCGGTCTCTCACTTGTATTGGACAGAACAGAGATGAGAGGGGATGTTCAAGACACTTCTTGGCTTGCTCTCCAAAGCAACCACCAGAGAAAACAGAAAAAAGCTGTGGAAAGTAAACTGAGCTGCTCTTTGTGCACCGCAGCAATGCTGCGCTTCAGATTCGTACAGTAGAATATACATAACTGAACCTCAGCGACCACGGTTCAAGTCCAGAAATCCTAAATGATTACTTATAGCATGTTTAGATCAGGTTTCACAGAGGAGAAAAAAAATGGTGCTCAATGGTGGTGAAACATTCAATAGACAAGACAACATGAGCGTCTTTGCAGGAGTGGATGTTATTACACCTGCTGACATCCACGCTTAAGATGGGATCATGAATCTGAACTCCAAGTCTAGCAAACCACAACATGCACTGCAGTAAAAACCTTTCTAATGATATCCTGATCATGCTCCCGGCACGTTCTTCAGTTTCCCCCGGATTTCTCCACCGTGATGTCAGTGTCAGTGATGATCCTGCACGTCAATGTTGGACCATGTTTGACACAGACTTCGACCTCTGCACCAGGTAACGGGTCCACGGCTCACCGTTAGACTTGTAGCGACCCCTCCAAGCTTGGCAACAGCACTACGAACGCTGAAAGGTGCCATGTGGAGGATGTTTTTGAGAGCTGGCACCCAGTGGACCTTCACAGAATGGTCCAGATCATCACTTCAAAAACTGTTTTCTAAGCAAGAAGAAAAAAAAAACTTGTTCAATGAAGACTATTTTGGACTATTTTGCTAGAAATCTAGGCAGATGTACGTGAGAGCTTTACCTTTACTGGAGGTAACCTCCTGTACAGTTTAAGTATGTACTTATACTGTGGCAGTCACTTTAAATCAGGCTTCTTAACAAAGTGCTACAAATCCCATTTTCTCATTTTTATGAACACTCCAGATGAGGGCGGTGGAAGTAACACTTTATGCTTTATGCCGTACATCTCGTGTTGTAAAAGCGAAACGCAGTAATGAAGAAGCTGAGTTACTTTCTCAAAGAGGCATTAACATGCTGAAGGAAAAAGTCAGGAATTGTGCCCCCAG
Source organism: Cololabis saira (assembly GCF_033807715.1). Lineage (NCBI taxonomy): Eukaryota > Metazoa > Chordata > Actinopteri > Beloniformes > Belonidae > Cololabis > Cololabis saira. The sequence continues at coordinate 16,519,673 of NC_084597.1, forward strand.
CCCTCTGATCAGTGGCTGACCTGTTGTACCTCTTCAGGCACCGCCACCGGTCCCTGACTCAGACAGACAGTCCAGTTGCCCCCTTCAGCCTAGAGGGATTTACTGGAGGTCCAAAGGCAGTCTCAGCTGCAAGTACTTCTGTTTGCACACCTTTAAGTTTAACCACTATCCTCCTTTCAGGTCCTTCCAATCCACTGGTGGCATGATGGGATTTATTTATACATTTTTTTCTTGTGGTCAGGTCTGATGTTTTGTGATTGTAGAGAGATGGAGGAGGTGCACCTATTGTGAAGGAGCATAACCACTGCGCTAAGTTAACCTCATGCAGGGGGTTCATATGTTAAGTGAGATACTCATGCGATATACCTTTGGAAAGCTAAGACTCTTGTGATTCCATTCATATAAACCATTTCAGGATATAATCAAAGCAGCTGGTACATATCGACACCACAAACAAACAAACAAAGATTTGTGCAAATGATGCAACTCACCTATTCATCTTCATAGAAATCATATGTTGAAAAATATTCCCACAAAAACGGTCTTGTTACATTCAGGAAGGTTCAGTATATCCAATCCAGTACAGTATTTAGTCCAAAATACATCATTATAACTGTAAATAGCCACAAACAGCCGCTGCATCATTAGAAATTAGCCGCTCCATTTACCACATTTCCAAATTTAATTCACTGTAATTCTTGTTTTCGGGGCTTTCCTATAGAAATTCTTTTCTCAAGATGGAGTTGGGGTCGTGTCCTATTGATTGACACCGATTTGGACCAATCAGACCATTCCTCTGGCCGTCCACAGCCATCAACAGCCAATGACCGTCTGTGTTGGAAATAGGCTCATGCCCCCCTTTTGTCATGAAAAAAATGAGCCAATTGCAGCCAATCATGCTGATGACAGGCACATTCTATAGCCAATGAGATCCTGAATACAACGACGTATGACACCACGGGGTCTGTATAAAAACCCGCAGCATGAGCGCTGAGCGTAATCTGAAAACTTTCAGTGAGCAAAACTGAGCGTCTCCCAATGGCCATTTTTGGAAACGCCTAGACATAGTCTGACAAAAACAAGTGTAGAATACTCATTTTCTGTGCTATTTGTATCAAATTTGATGTTGCACTAGATAAGGCTTCAGGCTTTGGTCCCATTGTGTTTTCCAGCTAATAAGTAACAGATTCACTCATCTGCAGACATCTGATTACGAAAAGAATTTCCGGCTGAAATAAAAACCTTCTATTTCAGTGTGTTCAAAGTTAAATTATTCAATTATAGTAGCAGTTACAGTGATTCTGACAGTTGGAGAAAAAACTTCAGAGTGTTACCTTTCAAAAGAGACCAGAACCATCCATGTACTTTAAACGGTTCAAGAATAGCTTTCAATTTACTTTAGGTACGCCTTGGATAGGCGTTTTTGGCAACTTTTACAAGTGTGGGAAGAGGTTAAAGCTTTTATTCAGAAGCTGACACAGTTTTTCTGTGGTACTGTATGAATGAAATGTTTGTGTCGTGTTGGAGCCCATTCTTGATGAATCAAACCTGAGGTCAGAAGGACCAAAATCTCCCCAAATGACATTCAACCACAAAAAACACAAGAACAGTTGATGTGAATTTATATTAACCACAAGGACTGAATTTAAGCAGATAAATCAACCGTAAATATCAACGTGACAGATTGATGCAGACTTGTATTGGGCTTCTGTTGCATTTTACACAAAGCAGTCCGACTGTAGTCCAGTAAAAGACCAAAAAGGCCAACTGCCTCCCTTTTTAAATACATTAATGTTTTGGGGGCAGGAAACAAATTGTCTTATTTGTCCTTATGAGATATGATATTTCCTGTATTCAGAGTGACATTCTTTTTTTTTTTTTTTCCCTTGTCTGCACACATATTAATGATTGATACATGTGCATTATTAATATATTTAATATATATACATATATATACGCATAGTGACATTCTTCTTAATAAATGCCTGTCTTTGTGTTCACTCATTCATGTCAGCCAGCGCTCTCAGTCCTGTCAACAGTGTTTACCTCCATCTCTCTCGGATTATGTGGACAGGTTGGCCACACAGGTTTCTCAATGATGTATGATCTGTTGTTGTTGGGTTTTTTTTTTGTTTTCTTTTAATTCCTCTGCCACATTTTGACAACGAGTTTTGAGTCTTTGCAGAAGCAAAACAAATCACAGCAAAACAGGGAAAGCTGAAAGAAAAAGAGAAGAAAAGAAAGTCAACAAACGGTATTGTGTGTGTAATATATCAAGCATATGAATGCTTATGCACGCACACAAATACACACACACACAACACTGGCAGGAGAAGTACATACAAACACTCAAGTCAACGCTCAAGTACAACTATGATGTGATTTATGAGGGCTGCACCGGACGCCGCTCTGCAGGGTAATGCATTTAGCCCTTATCTGCTTCTTCTCCAGACGGCAGCCCAATAAACTACTTGCCACTAGAGATCCACACACCCACGGAGCTGCACAAGGGGGAGAATCGCAGCGAAAAATACCATCTTATGGATGGGAAGTTAGTTTGACTTAACCGTAGGTGGGCAGACCAATAGAAAACGGTATGAAATTAGGAGGGAGGGCAAAGAGCGGAGGAAGAAAATATGTGTGTTATGGATGGAGAAAAGTTCTGAAAAAGTAAAAAGTAAAGAAAAAAAAGACTGCCAGGAAGTTTGGGGATGCTGCGTATCTTCAAAGACAAATGTCTGATTCAATCTAATGAGCCCTGACACAATCCCCTGACTTTCCCAGAGTTAGGCGTTGGCTGAATGCTGATAAAGCACAGCGGTAGCTCAGAGGAGGAAGAGTAATGTTCAGGGGAACATCTTACTGGCCAAGCTGCACGATTAACCTAATGTTTATGAGCAGCAGTCCACAGAACCAGATGACGCAGCTTTCAGTGGCTTGTGAAAGTCCAAGCCACTGAAAGTGGAAGTCCAAGCAAAGGTCCTGTTCACCTTGTTCAAGGCCACAATGACTTGAATTATAATCACAATGTCTCAACCCCTAGGTATGACAAGTTTTTGGGTGTCACCAAAAATTCAAGTGATGACAAAATACTCTCAACATGTTTTGTTTTATATTTTTCCTCTTTCTTAGTCTACACAAGCTTCAACCCTTTACTAAATCACATACATTTCAATGAATAAGAACCAAGTTACGCGCTAGATTTTGGGAAAGGAAGTTTGGTATCAAGCCTGTAGATCCAGGTGTGGACATATGAGGTGATGCATGAAGAAGACTGAGACTAATTCTAAGTTAAAGATTGCTGATGATGGAAGGGAGGTGCTCCTTGAGTCAAATATCAATGTAATGCCTTTTAAAGAGCTTTTCTGTTCTTCATATTCAAAATTATACTGTAGAAAAAATAAATAAATAAAATAAAATTTATGCAGAACTGTCATAGGGGGGCATATCATAAAACCATTGTAAAACCAATTTGTCCCACTCAAAGGTGCGCTTCATTGATGAACTTCCAGCTTGCAAGTAGATCCGGTTCAGCCAACAAGGATGCTACCGACTGGTCCATCTTGCTCTTATCCGACAGCGCCGGCCAAGGGAAGCTCTCGACTGCCCTAGCAATGAAATATAATGGTGTATAGGTGACATACAAGTCATAACTTATTTAAAAACCCAACATGAGATTTTATTTCACAGGGATATAAAAGTAAAAAAAAACAACAACTGTGAAGGCCGTGATCAAAAGACAAAAGACACATCAAAAGTCAGTCTCATACTTTTTGAGCACATTTTGGTCATTTTAAAGTCCTCCAGTGATGCTTTTTTCTTTAAGTAAACACAAACGCTGATGGCAGATGGAGAAACCAACAGAAAAATACCCACTGTAGGCAAGGGACAAAAACTAATTGAAGACAAGAAATGCTTTACAGTCTGTTTTTTTGCCTCATTCCCCAAACTCAGGCAAATGATGTCTCCCCTTCTTCTCTCCATCTCTGTATACAAAGAGCTGGAGGTAAGTGGCGGCCTTGCATATTAATCTTTGCAAAGTGTTGTCCCTCTTTGGTTTTTCTCTCTTTTTTCTTCTTTAGTCACATTTTTTTTTTTCCTCCAGCGACTGTATGCGCCTCAACACACGTACCTGCTACTTCATGCACATTCCCATGTGGGGATAAAGACCTATAATTAGAGCCATGTGAAACCCTCCTGTCTGTCCCTCAGGTGCTGTGCTCAGGTTCGCACTGCAGACTTTTCTCCTGATCTGAACTTGTGTGCTTACTTATGAAGCAGACCACTCCAGATGTTTGAGAGGCCTTTTCTCCTCTCGGACTTAGCAGATGACCTGTCATAAGAAGGAGGTTCAAACATAAAATAAAACTCCAGGGTATCTGGGTAACATCGTTTCTTAATGAAAGAAACGTGTGAAACACTCTGCAGGATCTTATCGCCAGTGAAAGGAAGAAAGTAGATCACATTTTGATTGATTATCTATATGAGACTTTGGAAGATGCTGGCAAAGGTTGATGGAGTTGTGCGCCTCCAGCCCATGGTGGCATCACAAGCGTCGCACATTCCACTGAAGAGGTGCAATACATCCACCATCTACTGACGGTGGATGTTCCCCCACCCACACCCTCCAGTTTTCCTCAGTGCTGTTCGCATGGTCTTTTTCAGTGGCTTTCATGCAGTCATTGAAGCGGATAATGCAAGCTAAACTGGTCCCTGCACTTCCTCTAGTGCAATGATTGTCAAACAGAGGCTGGGGCTGCGATGCAATGCCGCGCAGGCTGGGACTTTTCCAGCTGTAACTCAACCAACGCTTCAGTAGAACTTTACCGTGACCGAAGCTGTGAATATTACAAAACCGAAAACAAGTTCAACAGGTTGGATGTGATCGCTAGAAATGTAAATGTTGTAAACGGTGAGTCCATACTATCAGATTCTGATTTGGATATGCCCAAAAATCAGATTTGGGTTGCAATCTGACCGTAGCCAAACACACGTTTGCCAACACACTGCAGAAAAGTAGCTCATTCATGAGCAATGCTCTCAAAAAGTACAGAGCATAGAGCATAAGAATAAAAGTTAACTTGGTGTTGTGTTATCTCTGCACTCGGTTCTTAGCTTTATTTTTGGGTAATGCATGAACGGCGAATGGCGATGAAAAATAGCATTTAAAAGCCTTTGGCATGAATTCAGTAAGCAAGATCGGTTACATCTTGACTACGATCTTCATTACGTCCATTGTCCCACGTAATCAAACCTACTTCATGCTTTAATCTGATGGCACTATTCTGGTCCAGCGATTGTCTTTGACTGCTTTGTTTGAGCCAATCAGCCAATCATCCTCATTCTGTCATTCTCTGTCAGACTGTCTGCGCATCTTTCTCCTCCCCTCCATGTTTAGCATCTGACGATCCCTCAAGAGTCTCATCCCAAGTCTCTGCCACCTGCTAACTCTGCTTACCCACAACCACCAGCATGTAGACTACGTTTCCTTCCTTTGCGTGTCATACATCACTAAGTGTTGTTCAGTTGTCACTATTGCAGGTAACCAGACAGTGAAGACGAGCCACTGCTAGGTTGTTGAGGATATTTTTATATAATTATGTGAATATTTTATAATCATCTAACACCTAAGTAAAACATTTAACTAAGACTAATATTGAGAGTGGAGAGAGAGACAGAGAGAGTGGGAAAAAAAACACTGGCCGGACACACACACACACGGGTAAGGGAGGGGGAAGTCCGCTGCACTTGCAAACCCATGGCCTTGAGCAACTGTGGCAAAGCAGGTGAGAGGCGAAATAATGAAGATGATTGTAAATGAGCACCAAAGCCTCAGTTTCCTATGTGGCAGTTATCTAGCAATGATAAAGGGAAAATAACAAGAACTTCAAAGTAGCATGAACAGATGTGTAGGATCATTGATGGTGAGAATAATGCATCTAACGTCATATGTCTCTTATCTACCTATAAAAGCCGTGGTCCGGAGATAAAAATTTCAGAGTTTTCCTTGGACCGCGGAACATGCGATGCTCTCCTGTGGACGTCTTGTACTTTTTTTGGAATAAAGGACCTCCACAGTATTTGTTGGACGAATACCAGCCGAAACTTTGACTCCTGTGTTTTCTTCAAGTCCACGGATGAAGGAAAAACTTAGACGATTTGGAATAATGGAAAACTTAGGATTATTGTGGAGATCCCAAAAAGGATTTTCTCTACAAGGTTGAAATGTCATCATTCAAATCAGCCGATAGTATATGGAGCACTCAGGTTGCAGACAAGCACATTGCCGTGAGTTCTGACAGTCCATTCATCTGTCATCACCGCAACCGGACCCACGACAGTCGGAGATGCCCACTGGACCCAGCAGCTGCTGAAAGAGCATTGCAGAGAACGACTTCTGCTTTGTTACTGACTGCACCTTAGTATTTTAGGTCTCTTTGTCAACTATTCAAGCTGATGAGACAGACTTTAATCTGGTGGAGCATGCTTCCCGGGCTGCGGTTTAACAGCCAATAGCTCGGCAGCGTGTTCCTTTTTTCTGCAAGCTCAGATGGCGTGCAGGGACTTAGCCGCGGTTTTCAGCGTCTGCGAACCCATTGTGGTAAGTCATGCTCACATGAGCGAGCTATGCGTGGAATTCAGGTTTCATTTGTGTTGTTGTTTTGAGCCTTTTCTTTCAAGGTCCACCTGACTCAACGCTTGATGCACTGGAGAACCTTCAGAGAACCACTGCAGGCATTTTTCCATCACTTCTTACACTTGCACAGCAAAACATAGTCCTTGAGACCTTAATTGTAAATGCTCCACACGGTATGACAGACAGCACGGAGGTCAGTTCACTCTTACCACAAAAGCTCACCTTCTAACCCTGCACATTGATATTTTTGATATTCACTTGTCATGCATATTACTATTTTTCTCTCTACTTTTTCCCTTCCGAATATAAGAAATTCCAAATGGAGTACTCTTGCACATCCAGATGTTATTTCTGCAGAGACAAATTGCTGCCTGCAGACATTAATACATCAGCTAATGAAAGCAGAGCCATACCACGTGAAGAGAGAGGGAGTAGGATGTCCCTTTAAACTGCAAACACCTCATTAAAGTCTGACATATCAATGACATGCTCAAGCAGATATAACTGTTTACACATCATATGTTCACTTTCGTTAATAATCTTGAACTCTTGGCTGCGTGTTTCTGTAAAGGAATCAAGCCCGAGACCCATGCATACAGGTCAAACAGGGTGAAGAGAGATACTTCTGCAGAACTATAAGTGATGGGGGAAAAAAAACATGAAGAACTCACATGGAAAACGCGTGACAGCATCTGTCTGAGAGACACAATCGGAATGCTCAAACACACATAAAACACCAATCATACGTCATAATCTACATCATATCCTAACTTGGTAACACTTTACAATAAGGGTCCAGAAAGTATTTACTAATGGTTAACTATGGTTAAGTAATGCTTATGAGGCAGTTAAGCATTAATAATGTGTTACCTAAGGGATAAATGTGTTACACTTTACAATAAGGGTCCAGCAAGCCTTTACTAATGGTTAAGTAATGGTTATGAGCCACTCCTATACATTTATAAAGGTTTATTTCAGGTTACCGTTCATAAGGTCAGGTAAGCTACCTGATAACATACACAGCACCATTAGGAAATGATTACTTAAGACTCTAAATAGTTGTTTAATAATGCCCATCCAGTAAACATGTACACCATTAGTGAATGATTATTAGGTAGCTGTTACTTAATGCATATTCACTCCAAATAAACACCATTAGTAAATGATTACTAGGGACATTATTAACATTTTACTTATGTATTAACTAATGTATTACTTAATACTAAGTAATGCATACATAAGGATAAATAATTACATCATGTAACGTTTAATAATGCTTACTAATGTATTAATTAACTCGGAGCAGTAGGCATTAATTAACTGTTTATTAATGCATTAACTAATATGCTAATTAATGTTAAGTAATACATAATAGTGGTTATTTAACTATTATTAAACTGTTAATTAATGCTTAATAATGCATTAACTAACGTTAATTAAGGGACCCTTATTGTAAAGTGTTACCCTAACTTTCTGTAAGTGCTTCTTTAGATAAGAGAATCCACTTCCTTTCCTATGTATTTTTGAGGTAGTGCAAAGTAATGCAGATGCTCCATGATGTTGAGAGTCCTGTCGTCATTTCTGAAGGATCCACAGAGAAACATGAGACTCTCTTCTTCAGTCTCACTGTGGTCACACTATAATACAGTTCTAGACAGCTGCCTTAGGTGTATTTCAACAAATGTCTGCAGTCTGCCAACGTATAAATTTCCTCCGCAAGTGGACATATAAACATAAACACAAGCACAAGCATTGTCATACATACAAACCCTGTCTCACCACCACTTTGGGAAGCAAAAACATATACCGGGTGGAAAAAATATTGTGGTCCTGAATGAAAAATGATACTTAGGTAACATGAGGAAGAATATAAATCACTGTAAATGATGTCTGGCACTGATGCAAAAGGTAGAAATGAGAGATATGCCATTTCGATGTGCCTTAAAGATGCACTGTGTAACCATCGAATTCCAGAGCAGATGGAGGTAGTTTATCATAAGTACACTCGGGTGGCAGCCCTGGCATAAAACACAACAAAGTCCAACGAAGTCCCTCTCTTTGCTTCAGGGGGGTTCAGGGGGTTCGTGGTGCCCTTAGCTCAATCTTAACTGATTGGACCTCACGCAAATGCCATCCATTCATTTTCTATACACGCCTAATCTTATACAGGGTCACGGGGGTCTGCTGGAGCTTATTCCAGACAGGGATGCATTTCAAAAGTTGTATCAAATTGGCTGATTCAAGTCAAACTTTTATCCACACATGGACCCATTTTCTGTGGCAGGCTCCAGGATTCAATCTAGAGTTGAGGATTACGTGGGATTCCCTTTATAGTTGATGTGACAGAACTACCTACTGCAGATGTTTCACTCCCACCTGAGCAGGTCCCTTTAACTGGAATAGATACTCTAAGACGAAGTCATGACTTCAAACATGCACGCCTCATCAAACAGCCATGCATTAGGAGTGCTCAGAGTGAAAGGCAGCGCTGAGGGTGGTGTTTAACGCTTGGGATTGCCACTTTTACCCTCAAACCTTTCTAAGTAGAAACAAAGACAAACTGTTACGCTTCAGGTGCCTTCTACCTGATCAAAGATAAGGCACAAAGACCTTGGCTATGACAACGCTTTAGGCTGCACTTGCTGTCATTCTCTTCCTTTACTTTGTGAGTATAAGCACCACCCTATTATAGGAGGATTATATTGTGTTTGCACATAACTTACCCTCGGAGAAACTGCACTGATGTGGATTTGGTTAATAGGAATCTGTCCATCATTATATCCCAACTCGCTGTACATTCAATTATCTTCTTGACTACCTGGCTGCATGTAATTAGTTACTCATCTGGACAACAGAGCTTTCAAAAAAAAAGGCGTGCTTGCAAGGGATTCTGCAAATATAATAGCAGCGAAGGTGAACAGGAGGCCGTCTTGAAGTTCATTACAAGAGAGGACGGTCATGTGTCATCGGGGTCCATTGTGCCGCTGTGCCAGCGTCCCCCAAGAGTTCAGCTGCTAATGACAAAAAGGAACAGTGGGGTTCATGCAGGACGATGAGCTTGCAATTTATATCCAAAAAGAAAGTTACTGGCCTTGAAGGGCAGGGATACACAGATTATTTATTTCCACCATGTGTTTTCTTTTTAAAAGCTTTCGTCAAAGAAACCTTCAAGAGATCCACAGTCTTGTTGTGCGTCGAACTTTGGCAACAGAAATGAAGACAGACACGTTTACCCACACAGTGACCACACTGGTCAGGCTGTCAGCATCAATCAGTGAGTGTAATATTTTAATAGGCAGAGGTAACGTATAGCCACTAATCTAGAGGCTGCTGACATCCCACTGGCAGATGGCCAGGTGGGCTACCCTCTAAAATCTGTCCCTTTTCACCCCACCCCCCCGCAGGCTCTCTCGCAGCGAGTATCCTTTCTTTTCCTGTCTCTGTATGCCTCCTCCCTTGCTCTTTCATTACAGCCTTATCGCTACTATTAATCTTGCACAAGTATCTCACTCAGCAGGTCTTATTGTGAGAGCCACCTGCCCAGAACTTTTTTGGGGAGGGTAATGAATACAAAGGCTGCCCTTTGCTGCCGCTAGCAACCGGAGCATATTTTCATTTTAATTATTTTGTCCCTTTGCTTTTCACTTTCTGCCCTGCTATTTACTCTAATTTGCTTTGATTGTTCATGCATCAATGTCATGAAATTGTTTTTCATCTGTTTTAATGGTGGCACCATGATGGTTTTTGAGTTTGAGCAGCTGACACAACTTCGACAGCGTTGCTTCTCATAACAAGCCAAGCCTCAGCCAGCTGGTAGGGTGACGAAACAGGAAGCTCACCGTCATGACACAAGCTATTTTCAACATTTCTTTTTCCCTCAAGCACAACTTGAATATTTGATCTCAACTTTTGTACTATGTTTTATGTCTGGATCAAACAACTCCTGTTGGCGTTCAGAGGGTTTATGGGATACTGGGTCTCTTGCTAAGACTCATTCAGTCCCTCTACAGAAAACAGTAAGTATACTTTTACAAATAAAGTCTCTTGGTGCAGCTAAGGAACAGAAGGGGTCTGGTTTGGTAGCGCCCGGCTTTCATCTCTGCTTTTTTGCAAATGATGTGGTCCCGTTAGTATTTTTGAGCAAGGATCTTAAGCTCGGGGCTTAAAGTAATGTTCTGAAGTTCTTGTTTAATAGCAAGGTTACAAACAATCAGGAGATTGACAAATGGATCAGGGCAGCATCTCTACCAGTCTGTTGTGGTGAAGAATTAACTGAGCTGAGTTTACATGAAAAACTCACTGTTTACCAGACAATCTACATTCCTACACTCACCTACAGTCATGAATTGTGGGCAGCCATGAACAGGCCCTCGCGCGTGCAGTTTTCACCAATAAAGTTCAAGGACTCAAAACTAAGTCTGATGACACCACCCACGAGTCTCTATGTCAAACCATTCAAAAGTTATAGCAGAAAATAGAAACTATCAAATATCTACCAATCAGAAGAAGGGACGGGGCTAATTTGCACCAATTATGGTCAAGGACTCAAAACCATGTCCGATGACACCAACCACGAGTCTTTTTTGTCAAACCATTCAAAAGTTATTGCAGAAAATAGGAACTATCACATATCGACCCATCAGAAGAAGGGGCGGGGCTAATTCAGGCCAATGAAGGTCAAGGACTCAATACCGAGTCCGATGACACCACCCACGCCTCTCTATGTCAAACCATTCAAAAGTTATGGCAGAAAATAGGATCTATCAAATATCGACCAATCAGCTACTAGTATCACTTCCTGTTTAATGTTGAAGTTTGATGCAGCGCCACGGCCACGCCATTTCACGAAAACTCACGATTTTGATAACTTTTCATTGTTAATGTCTTTTGTGTCTCCTGAGCCAGTTTTATATCGAACGGACGATCCTGCTAGGAGGAGTTCGTTAAAGTACGACACATGAAAATGGCATAAATTTTGCCAAAATTACACGATTAATTCAAAATGGCCGACTTCCTGTTCGGTTTCGGCCATGGCGCCAAGAGACTTTTCTTTAAGTTGCAACATGATACAGGTGTGTACCGATTTTCGTGCATGTACATCAAACCGTATTGTGGGGCTTGAGGCACAAAGTTTTCTAGGGGGCGCTGTTGAGCCATTAGGCCATGCCCATTAATGCAAACCATTAAATATCACATGCCAGGCCTGGCTTGCGTGCAAAATTTGGTGACTTTTGGGGCACGTTTAGGGGGGCAAAAAGGCCCTCATTTTGTCAGAAGAAAAACGAGAAAACGAGAAAAAAAACAATTCCTACAGATACAATAGTAAGTAAGTAAGTAAGTAAGTAAGTAAGGTTTATTTATATAGCACCTTTCACAGATATAAAATCACAAAGTGCTTTACATTTAAAAAAAGGCACACAAATTAAAAGATATTAAAAAGAAAAGATACCAATAGTATACATATATATAAAAACCTAGATAAAATTAACAAGGTACAGAAAACAGCACTGGGCTGGCATGTTAAAAACATAGTCGCAACGCACAATTAAAAACATAGCAGCAACGCAGAGACAATACAAGACAATAGGGCCTTCGCACTGTCAGTGCTCAGGCCCTAAATATACAAGCAATTAAAATGTGTTTTCTCCGCAGGGTGGTTGGACTCCCATGTGGAGATGGGAAGAGCCGCTCCTCCACAGAATCAATTAAGGTGTTTTGAGGATCTGGTTAGGATACCTTCTGGAGATGTTTTGTCCAACTGGGAGAGTGTCAGGACACACTGGAGATAGCTGACCAGGTATGCACTGATATCCTAATGGAAGAGCTGGAGAAGCTAACTGGGAATGGAGAGTTCTGGGCCTTTCTGCTTTAGCTGCTGCTCTCGGAGGATAGATGGATTGATGGTTTCTTGTCTATGTGCACCTTAAATTCATCTTTAAGCATGTATTTTGGGCAATGATCAGGCGAACATGTATAATGACACTTTTGCTGAGCCTACAGTATGCCTGCTTCATCTAATTTCAAAGACTTTTGGAAATAGCATATCCCTGCTGTTGATTAGAAAAATGTCTATTTAGGAATAATGAAAAGCCTTCTTCATTTCAGCATGACCACCAAGCACATTTTTCAGTTTATGCAGTGGGATTTCAAAGGGTTTCACTAGATCACATGTGGTAGAGGTTTCTCGAGCCTCAGAGAGGGCATGTGATACTTCAACTGTAGTTAAGACTGGTGTCATGTTACCATGAAAACTCCTCATTTCACCATCTGGAAGCACATCCACCTCCTTTTGCACATCTGCAATGCTTTTGTTCAGCAGAAAAGTTTGAAATGAATGCATGTTGACACCTCCACGCTTTCGGAGCACCGCTTTTGCTGCAGATTCACTAATACGTGCATGATTTGCATTTCACATGCAGAGATAATCAGAAAATATGCTGATGTCTGGGTGAATGGGAAACTAAGGAATAATTTAATAAAGCTTTCAAGGAAAATTTGTTCATACATGGCTCTCATCCACCAGAGTGGCAAAGATTTTTGGGCATAGAGTGCTGATGACAGCAATGAAAAAAAGAAAAGAAAAGGAAAAGAAAGTGAACTGTTGAGTTTTATGGAGATGATACAGAGGTTCAAGGTACTTGATGAAGGGTTTCAACATCAAGTCAGAGGCTCCTGTCAAGTTTGGCATTTTCATTTTCAACCACGCTTTTTGTTGTACTCGCTAATTACATTTCCAGTCAGCAGTTCTCATATATTTACAGTCCTTCAGACTTATTTACATCTTATTTTCCACCAGTGCTGCCTGTTGCAGGAGCATGGTTGTTGTTGCATGCCTGTCAGTCAGCACTGGGCGCGCAGTGCCTATATTAAGTGGAGGTGTGTGAATTTGCCTGTCAGCAGGGCGTTGAAGTGGCAATTAAAATAACCTGTGACAGCGCGTCATCCATTTTTTGTTTGTTACAGAGAAAAGGAGGTGGTTATTTTCTGCTGACCTATTGTTTCAGTCCAGAAACAATATGCAAAGAATCTTGTTAGATGAAAGTATTTTGTAAATCTCAGACAAATAAAAAGAGCAAACAAACAAGTGGAATGTTGCTACTGACTCATTCATTAGATTGTTGCCAAGCATGTTTGACACACCTGCAAATATTCAACCTCTCAAAGGCTGAATGTCAGGTTAAGATTACCTCCTACTATATCCATTACAGTTTTCCTTTGGACATTCTGGAACTAAGGTTTTGGCATTAGACTCATTTTCAGGTTATTCAAAACAAACCGACAACATAATTTTGTTTTTGAAACAATGCATCACATTTATCAGAGATTATACTTGATAGTTTACCATGTTGCTGGAGCAGTGGGCCTGGGAATTCTTCTGCTTCAAAAATGGGTTGATGGGGCAGTTGGCAGAAACAGTTTAAAAACCCACTGAACTTGGGTTAATATCTAATATCTAATACAATAATAAAGTGTCTGCAAACATTTTCCACAGACAGCAGTATGACTACATCTAGGACAATAATCCTGGCCATATTAAAGCACTATCACTTCAGGATGTACATTAAAATTATCCATATTCTGCTTTTTCTGATTTATCTACATACAGTTGAGGACGATATTATTAGCCCCCCTATGGAATTTTAAGTTTTTTCAAGTTTCTGGCAAGATCCTTTTTAGCAGAGCAAGGCGGTTCTAACAGAGCATTCCTGAACATACAATTTGTCATTATATGGGCCAAAACATTTATATTTGTGCACCAAAACATTATTATGTAAGACAAATCTAAAATGACCAGGGACATTATTATTAGCCCCCTTTAAGAAATTACCATTTATTAAGTCATCACACAAGCCACTTTTATGCAGTGATGTGCTTAACCTTCACAGGTGATGTGCATAAAGGTAATCAGGTCAAACAGGTGATTGCACTCAATTCAGTTAAGTTAATTAACTCAAGCCAAAACACGGTATAAAAGCCTCATTATGGAGCTGGCAGTTGAGGAAGCAACATGCCAAAAAAAAAGGAGATCAGTGTGGACCTCAGAATAAGAATGATAGATGCCCACAAAGCAGGGGAGGGATATACGAAGATATCCAACCGTTTCCAGGTGTCAAGGACTGGAGTGAGAGGCATCATTCAACGCTCCAAAGACAGCAACACAGTGCAGAACAAGCCTGGCAGAGGTAGAAAGAGAAAGATTTCAGAGAGACTGGGGAGGAAACTGGTGAGAGACGTGTCTAGAGACCCCAGATTAACTACCAAGGCGCTGGCAAATGACTTGGCCACATCAGGAATCATTGTCTCGAAGAAGACCATAACTAGAGCTCTGCACAGGAATGACCTACGAGGGTGCAGACCAAGAAAAACCCCACTTTTGAGGAAGAGGCACCTTCAAGCCAGACTTCAGTATGCTCGAGACAACCTGGAGAAAGATTATTCATACTGGAAGCGTGTCTTATGGTCTGACGAGACTAAACTAGAGTTCTTTGACCACAGGGACACTGCTTACGTTTGGAGAAAAAAAGGACAGGCATTCAACCCAAAGAACACCATCCCCACAGTGAAGCATGGTGGTGGGAGTATTATGCTGTGGGGATGCTTCAGTGCATCTGGAACAGGAAATCTTGTCAAGGTGGATGGAATCATGAATAAAGAAAAATATTTGGCTATTTTGAAAGAGAACCTTAGGCAGTCAGCTGTGAAACTGGGTCTGAGACGTCACTTCATCTTCCAACATGACAAGGATCCTAAACACACCTCCCTCTTGGTGAAGAACTATCTCCAGACGACCAAAGTGAATGTCATTGAATGGCCTGCACAAAGCCCTGACTTAAATCCAATAGAAAATCTGTGGGGTGACCTAAAGAAACATATCCATGCCAGGCACCCATCAAATCTAGAGGAACTGGAGAGATTTGCCAAAGAAGAATGGGCCAGGATTCCTCAAATGAAGTGTGAGAGACTTGTTGTAAACTACAACAAACGTCTGCAGGCAGTAATACAGCAAAAAGGATACACAATTGACTATTAGAGTGTGGGGGGCTAATAATTTTGACCCTGGTAGTTTTTGTGTTTTGTACAATATCTTAATTTCTGAGTGGAATATAAAATAGTGTAAGCATCCAAAATAAAACTACGAAGTCTACAAAAAGCTGTATTCAGTTTATTTTGCTCTGGTTAATATCACTTGGAAAACACTTAGAAAACAAGCACTATTTTGTAAGGGGGTTAATAAAATCGTCTTCAACTGTAGCTACTGTATATTAACAAATTTGAATTTTACATGTGATCAGAGGCTCAAATAATTAAGGGAATGTAAATTTCAGCACAGCCTGTTCACAGAATGTACAAGAAATGGGATTTTAAAAAACCTCTGTGAGGCTGCTGGCTCTGTCTTGTGTAAGATGGAAAGGAATTTCCTTATAAAGGTCATGGTCTCCAGGAAGTATACGTTCCTGGAGGAATTCAACCAATGAAAAGAAACTTAAGGGCCTAGCCAATGCTAACTGAGCTCTACCTGGGGAAGAATCCCCTCATTTTCCAGAAGTTTCTCGTTCCTTATGATTGTTGATTTTAGTCAGTCTGAAATAATTCTGGCCAAAGATTATAATAACATGGCTAGAAATGTGCACATTTTGGAGACTTTGGAGACTTAGAGAACATGAGTCTGATACAACACCTACATATAGTACACAATCTAATCTTTGTCTTCAAATATTATTAAAAATGGCTTTAATAATCAACATTTACCATATTTTCAAGAAACTGCCATTTCCATAGCTCAGGAACATCACTGGGGGTCAAATAAAAGCAGCATGTTCTAGCAGAAACCAAGATGTAGTCTGGTTTTGTGGGGTAACAAGCCTTTCCAGAGCATTCACTTGACCTTCAAACAGCAGCGTTGTCATGGGAATTGAAACCTGAATCGCTTATTTCTGCAGTGACATTTTAAAACGCCTTTTACTTCATTGACATTTGCTCAAACAAACATCAGCGGCTGACGGCCTGCAGGGCTGACCGAAGAAAAGTCTGGAAACGCTGACGCCTTGTTGTAGATCCACGACAGAGGAAGCAATAATGTGATTTGTTGTGATGTGTTTCAGTCAAAATATAATAAAATGTTCCCCACATCACTGTGAGCACAGAGGTTTAAACCTGGAGTTTGGATTGTTCCCATCTCAGTGCACTCCAAGACCTCTGCAGGCACCCTGTTGGTGGGACAAAGAGCATGTTGTTATGTGCGGGGCTTTAGATGTGTGATTGCTCCCATTTACTCGGCAGGAAGCTCCGTAAACACAGCTTCAGAACTCCCCGCACCTGAGAAGGGAAGATAAATTCCTCACTACAGCACTTGAACTGCATAAACACGCAAACCCCCCCCCCCCCCCCACCAAAAAGGGTGTTTTTTTTCTCTTTAGAGACAAAACAATGAATCTTTTACAATTTCATTCAAATTTTGTGCTTCATTAACTCTCTAGACACAGTCTATTGGTTGAAACTGAGGTAATTATACTCACAATAGCATCTCCCTCCGAGGAATCTAGGTTACTTACTTGTGTGCCTGCTGGCTGCAAGATCCTGATATTTGCCTTTAAATTTGCATACCACGCATTGCGTGAAAATGACTGACCTTTTCCTTTTGACCCTCGGGGCGATCGTTTACATTCCACATTATCATGTAAGAGGAAGACTTCTGCAGGGTAGGAAAAATGAATAAAAGAGTGGGGGTTGTGCACTAAAACTACCATTGTAATAAATCATGCGCTCAATTATGAAGGGTTGTGTGTGTTTGCACGTATTGTACGTATGTAGTCTAACTGATGAATGGCCAATGTTGTCTTTAAGAAGAAAGGAAAAGAAAGCCTGATGATAAATGAAGCGTGGGAGATTGAAACCAGAGGTCACATGAGCACGCTCAGGAAAGCTGGATCAACCAGTTGGCATCGGCACCGCACAAGACACATCATAAGACAAGAAGCACAATACAGGCAAGGACGTAACCATCAATTTAAAAAAAAAGAATTGAAGCCATTCCAAATAGCTGAAATAATTAAGAATAAATATTTGCTTTGAAAAGTTTTCCATTTAAGAAAATGAAGTTTAAACACATAGCTTTATATACAAACATTATCTAAACTGTAATATGTCACTCATTGTATTCGTGGAATTTTTAAACAATGGGGTGTGGGGCTATTACTGGTTTATAAAGACATCTTGACACCGCCCACAACTCTGTATGTCATACCATTCAAAAGTTATGGCAGAAAATAGGATCTATCAAATATCGACCAATCAGAAAAAGGGGCGGGGCTAATTCATGCCAATGAAGGTCAAATACTCAAAACCGAGTTCGATAACACCACCCACGACTCTCTATGTCAAACCATTCAAAAGTTATAGTAAAAAATAAGGACTATCAAATATCGACCAATCAGAAAAAGGGGCGGGGCTAATTCATGCCAATGAAGGTCAAATACTCAAAACCGAGTTCGATAACACCACCCACGACTCTCTATGTCAAACCATTCAAAAGTTATAGTAAAAAATAAGGACTATCAAATATTGACCAATCAGAAGAAGGGGCGGGGCTAATTCATGCCAATGAAGGTCAAGTACTCAATACTGAGTCTGATGTTATGTTATGTCATTCAAAAGTTATGGCAGAAAGTGGGAACTATCAAATATGGACCAACCAGATGAAGTGGGGGCACGCTATTTGGGATCTATCGTCGCCACGGTAACGCTTTTGACTGAGAAAAGTAATGTGTGTCGTCGCAGGATGCAGACTCACATTTTGATGTATAACACACCTGGGTGCACGTTACGGTTCGGGCAAAGAAGTGGCTGAAGAAATGGCATAAATTTCGCCAAAATGGCACGATTAATTCAAAATGGCTGACTTCCTGTTTGGTTTTGGCCATGGCGCCAAGAGACTTTTCTTTAAGTTGCGACATGATACAGGTGTGTACCGATTTTCGTGCATGTATGTCAAACAATATTGTGGGGCTTGAGGCACAAAGTTTTCTAGGGGGCGCTGTTAAGCCATTAGGCCACGCCATTAATGCAAACCATGAAATATCAAATTTATCACCTTGCGTGCAAAATTTGGTGACTTTTGGGGAACTCTCAAATATGGACCAATCAGATGAAGGAGGGGCACGTTTTTTGGCGTCTATCATCACCACGGTAACGCCTTCCCACTGTAAGTGCTCGGACCCTAAAAAAAGAAGGTCCACCTCAAATCTCCTTTTCTTCAAAGTTTATTCAACAAGGGATATGAATTATATACAATCAGGTTGGATATAATACAGAGAAAACATGGAGATAAGAGCTTTATTGCAGTCATTAATCCCCTGATTGATTGGTTTATTAAGTGGTCTCTGAACCTGTCCCAAGACACTTATATTCAGACTCAAAGAATGTGAATCTGCCCTGGAATGCCTTCAGACCTTGCAGGTCTTCTCTAAGATGCATTTCCATGCAAGTCTGAACAGGGTGCATGTTTTTCTAGTCAGCTTTATTTAGTGTGTGTAATATGTGCATATTTAGGGCCCGAGCACTTACAGTGCGAAGGCCCTATTGTATCTGTAGGAATTTTTTTTCTTGTTTTTTTTTCCTCCTTCTTCCGACGAAATGAGGGCCTATTTGCCCCCCTAAACGTGCCCCAAAAGTCACCAAATTTTGTATGCAAGCCAGGCCTGGCGAAAAATTTGATATTTAATGGTTTGCATTAATGGGCGTGGCCTAATGGCTCAACAGCGCCCCCTAGAAAACTTTGTGCCTCAAACCCCCCCCATACGGTTTGACGTACATGCACGAAAATCGGTACACACCTGTATCATGTCACAACTTAAAGAAAAGTCTCTTGGCGCCATGGCCGAAACCGAACAGGAAGTCGGCCATTTTGAATTAATCATGTAATTTTGGCGAAATGTATGCCATTCCTTCGGCAGTTAATGCGACCTGAACCGTAACATGCACCCAGGTGTGTTATACATCAAAATGTGCGTTTCGATCCTGCGAATATGCACATTACTTTTCTCAGTCAAAAGCGTTACCGTGGCGACGATAGATGCCAAAAAGCGTGCATGGTGTCATCTGACTCGGTTTTGACTCCTTCACCTTAATTGGTGCAATTAGCCCCGCCCCTTCTTCTGATTGGTCGATATCTGATAGTTCCTACTTTCTACCATAACTTTTGAATGGTTTGATATAGAGAGTCGTGGGTGGTGTCAGCTAAATGTCCAGGCCTGAAGACATCTACATGCAAGTCATACAAGCGCTTCCACTGCAGCACGCCTGAACGTGCACAAGGGTACGAGGGCCCGCTCATCGCTGCTTGCAGCTTTAATTAAATTTTTTTTTTGCATTTCAGGCCTGCAGCACACGTCAACAAACAAATGTTAAAAGGGCCTATTTAGTAGGAGGTGACTGGAAAAAAATGTGTTAAAGAAGTGATTTCAACAGATCTTAACAAATGGGTTAGCACAAATACTAAAGCAGGTTATAGGAAAGTGTGCCAATTATTAAATCCCAGCTATTATCAAGCCCACAAACCAGGTTCTGAGATGGTCGGGGTTAAATCATCTTCTCTGAGAAAAGTCGTTTATACTTCTGTGATGCCAGCAATATTGCAGAGTAATACAGTGAGATTTTAGAACAACACATGCTGCACAAACACTGTTTTCCAGGGACATTCATAATTTTTTCAGCAAGACAAGCAAAACCACAGTATGCAAAACAGTCCAAATGCTTGGCTAAAGAAGTAGGTTCAGGTACTGGGCTGCCTGCAGTCCTGATCTTTTCCCAGTAGAGAATGTGTGTAAACAATTTTAGCTCCTGTTGTGTTGCATCTTAAGACTTGGTTGGAAAAAGAACTGGACAAAACGATAACTGAGACTCTTCTTCATTTGTAATTCACAATTCCTGAAAAAGTCACAACTGCGTGTGGTTGAGGTGAGGACCCACATTCAGGAGAATGATGCAGCAGGACTTTCAACAAAAGTCCTTTAATATAACAAAAAGTGCTTCTTAGCACAATCCAAAATAAAGCAAAAAATCTCCACTATTCAAAACTTAAGGCACTACAAACCAGAGAGCCGCACCAATCTAGTAAAACAACCAAGGAGGGAGGAAGATGGGCCAGTGAGGAGTATGGGAACATCAAGACAATAAAAAGACATGGCTGACACGACACAGGTGCAAACAATCAGGAAAGATTGGAATCAATCAAACAAGAAGTTACCCAGAAGGAAAGGGATTTTCAAAGTAAAACAAAAAGTTATCTTGACCCAAAAACCAACAGAATCCTAGATCAGGGGTGTCCAATTTCAGTTTTTAAGTGCCTATGTCCTGCATGTTCTAAATGTTTCTCTGCTTCAACACACCATGAAACAAATAATTGTGTCATTAACAGATCTCGATGACAAGCTGATGATGGCCACAAGTTGGAATCAGGTGTGTTAAAGCAGAAAAACGTTTAAGACACACAGGACATGGTCCATTGAGGACTGGAATTGGACACGCCTGGATAATGATAGAAAATCCTAGTGTTGTGATTACGATAGCAAAAGCTTTACCATCTTATTTTTTCAACGTTGTCTGATTTGGGGTCTTATAAGGCTTTTAATACATGCTCATTTAACAGGAAAAACATGGTCTCCAAGTTATGTTTAAAATCATATGACTGGCTGCATCCAGAGGCAATGTTTTGTTCTTACATGAATGGATGAGGTACCACCATCTGCAATGACGTAAACTTATTGTGATTGATGGTGTGAATACAACATACTTGATTTGCTGCAGATGTGGGTTTCCATCAATACTCGTTTGTTTTCAGCGTCAGAGTTACGGGAAGTGATTTGTCATTTTTGTTCAATGAATATAAACACACCGTCTTGCAAGTCAGCGCGGACCTTTTCTTCAGATCACAGCCGGTAGTCTCTGCAACTAGATACGATATATAATGATATGATTGCATTTTCAACAGAAAATGAAACAAATTGAAAACCAAATGACAATAAAATAAAAGACATGTGATTTGGCACATCAAATTCGATTTGTTTTTGTGCCATCCAGCAGCAGCGTGATGTTTTTGAGTCATGATTTACCAGAATTTGTGTTTAAATTTGGTGTTGCTGTTAATAATTTACAGTGCATAAAGCTTGTATTTATGTGTTGGTTAAATGGCCATTGTTAAAAAAAATAGTACAATAATATAGACAAGTTTCCATCATCATTGTATTTTTAAGTCCATATCATTTTGCTCATTTCCATGAGACCAGACTCATTTCCACACACAGCTGCGCTGATGTGTCTTTATTGTAGGCAAAGTCTTCACAGGGCCGCCCTCTGACCTCTGAGATCAGCCATGAGGCGAGCGGAGTGTGAATGATCGTCCTGAAACCGCCGTCCCCTGTCAACGAGCCACAACAACCGGCCCATCCTTCATGTCCTTGTGTGGGAACCTAAATTCCCTTCAAGTGGCCTCTAGCATTCCTCTGGATTCCACCACTGGACTTGACATCGAAATATGCTCCTTAGTGCAAGTTCAACCATGTCCAAGGTGCTTATTTTCCTTTCAAATGAAAAAAACACACACAGCGTGCATTCCTTAATATGAGGTTAGACTATCACACCCACCCATTACCATAAATACTTCCAACGCATGAAGATTTTACGAGGATGAAAGTGACTGCATACTTACGATAATATAAACCATAAATAACGGTTTCCCTCGGGAAATAATACAAATATTTAGTATATGAATTGTGACAAACCATTAGCTACAGTTCAGAAGCTTTTCAAGGGGGATATTTTAGTGCATAATAAAGTTTAAGGTTATGGCCACGACTCGTGGAAAAAGGAAACATGCAAGATGTTTACAAAATTGCAAAGTTCTCTGTGATGAGGTTTATAACCTGGCCTGGCAGCCAAGGTGAAAATGTGGGACAGATAAACAGACAGTCCCTCCGGGAGAATGAGAGCGAGCAGCAGACAGGAGGGAGCAGAGATGTGATGTGAGCGTGAGGTACTCGTATGAGAGCTGACATTCAGCCGAGACGGACGCCAGACAAGGCTGCACTGTTGGAGGGCAGGACGGGGGAAAGGAGCAGCTGTCTGGACGGACAGGCAGCGATTCGCCAACCCCCCCCTCCACAGCTGTCAGGGCCTGGAGAAATGGTCAATTCACACCCAAGACATTGGGTCAGTGTTCTGAGACTGATGGGACATCCCAACGTTTGCTGCAAACAGAAAGGTGTGTGTTATTGAAACCTATAGTGAAGCAGCACCCTGAGAGGCACCGTGCACCGAAACAGCTACCACGGTATTCTGCAGCACCATGGGTCAGGGTTGGGGTTAGTACTCTCTGGTATGCTCCCTCAGATCCTCCAGCAAGATGATGACCCGAAACATCCGTCCAAGCTGGCTCAAACCAAAGCTGGCTGTGGGTTTTCTCCGGGTTCACCCCACAGTCCAAACACATGCAGCATGCCTGACAAGGATGAGTGGGGTTCAGATAAAAAAACAGTGGATATTTGCCACGATAAAGACTACCTTGCATTTGCTTTTCACAACACAGCTTGATTCACTTCTGGTCAACATCTCCCGCTCGGTGTCCGCCCTGCAACTTAGTTCCTGACAGGACTGGGCAGTAATTCCTCTGCAGATAAACATGCTCCCTGCTTTCAATCACTACATCATTGCAATGCCTCCCGTCAAGACTAAGAAGTGTGTGGGTGTGAGGCTTGACAACTGTCATTGACCAAAAAAAAGGACAAAAAATGATTTGAGGAGTTTCTGACACAATGAAGAGAGGAGTATTTTGCTTTTCTGGAAAAGTCAGCTGATGATCCAAGACTTTCAGCCAGTTTATCTAAAGTCAAATTCTTTCAGTGTGAGTGAGGAAAGCTACAGGAAACTATGAAGGCACGTCAGCACGGTTAAAAGTTTAACATTGCTGACTGAAATGAGGAGAGATACATAAAGAAACGAAACAAAAGACTCAAAGATAGCGATGCCCTCATGCAATTTTATTCTTAGCTCACTTCTTAATTACTGCTGCTCATCAGATATGGACCATAACATCTCTGCTGCATTCATATTGATCTATTTTCATTAACCATGCTAATTCCCTCTTAATTTCTCCTTTTCAAGAGATGGGTGAGGCAGCTCTGATCTATAATAATATCAATCCCATTATCACCGCACCCACATCATTATGAATATGGAGATTAATGGCTTAATAATAGCTGCTTAATGGTTTTAAAGCCATTTTTACCAGCATGGTCTATTATTGACTTGCTGATGACTATTAAACTGAGTGCCTATGGGTAGCTATTGGCATAATAATGTAATATTTATTGCAAAAATAGAATGAATTTACCCTGATGACAGAAAATACTGGTCTCAAGAGTGAGCTGGACATCATAATTTGTTTTGTCTTTAATATAAAGACAAAAGTTTGTTCCACCAGATTCAAACTTGGGTGGAGTAGCAGCAGACGAATGAGAAAATTAATGACTGGCCAGAATAAATAGGGATATATAAAAGATAATAAAACAAAACTGAGATTTATTTTCATTATATTATTTCTGTATATACACAATCGCCCATTAAGTTAGAATAAATTCTATCTGTATATATGTATATATATATATATATATATATATATATATATATATATATATATATATATATATATATATATATATATATGTGTGTATGTATGTATGTATGTATGTATGTATGTATGTATGTATATATATATATATATATATATATATATATATATATATTTCTGACTTTTCTCATGAAATGGTTGTAAATTTAGAGAATATTTCTAAAAACATTATTGCAACTCTGTGGGCGAGTCTGCACTTCAACAACTGATTGTTAAATATTGTATTTTTCTTTCAGATGATAATTATGCCATTCTCAGATTTTATTCCACATGTTTAGTTATATTTTGAAATAAGTCTGTATGGTTGAAAGTTGAAAATGTGGCACATCAAGCGGCTAATTTTTAATGATGCAGCGGCTGTTTGTGGATATTTACTGTTATAATGATGTATTTTGGACTAAATACTTTACTGGATTGGATATACTGAACCTTCCTGAATGTAACAAGACCGTTTTTGTGGGAATATTTTTCAACATATGATTTCTATGAAGATACATAGGTGAGTTGCATCATTTGCACAAATCTTTGTTTGTTTGTTTGTGGTGTCGATATGTACCAGCTGCTTTGATTATATCCTGAAATGGTTTATATGGCTGTAATCACAAGAATCTTAGCTTTCCAAAGATATGTGGCATTAGTAACTCACTTAACAAATTGAACTGTGTAAATGACCCAGTTAAGTAAATTAGGTCAGATGGCCCGAGTGCGGGCCCCCTCCCAAGCCATTATTCATATATAAATTATCAAATTGTACTTTTGGTCTAATTCTGGCATCATGCACCTCCTCTGCACGCCCACCACACACATAGTGACTCTTAACTGATAAAACCACAACACAATTAAGTTTTCTAACTCAATCATCAATAAAATTCAGTGACATGCAGTGTTTGTGTTTTTGAAGGATAAAGTCAACCAGCTACTGCTAGTTTGGGGCTTCAGCTCTTTGGTGCTTGCACTTGAAAGTACACAGTTTCTTTTCCATCGTGCATTGATGTGATAAATAAAAGACAAGCGGAGCAGCCAACCCTGCCTGCTCAGGGCCGAAATCCAACATCAAAACGTCTCAAACTTACAGGGGGCTGAAAACAGGGAAAATTAAAAAGTTATGCTGCAAAAGGCACTGAAAAGAACCAACAACCAAACTGATACAGTGAAAAAATTGCATAAAATAGTTTATGTTCGTCTTGTTTTTTACAGATAATGTACCAGAGCACTGCACAAACTTTACCTCTCCACCTGAACTATGCAAAAGCCTGACCATACCGTTGTTTGTAAACTTTTCAAATTAGTTTGGTTCATTTACTTACAGAGAAAATTTCACAAATACCAGAATGTACCATCAGGTGTCTCTCCTGCAGGACAAAAAAAAAGATCTTATGCTGAGCTGCTGGGTGACACAGTGGTTAAAGCAAGCTGCCCATGTTCTGAGGCTTCAGTCCTCCTGCAGCAGTCGCAGGTTCCTGTGGCCCTTTGCTGCATGTTGTCATCATTCTCTCTCTCTACCCCTTCCTGACTACACTTCAAATAAAAAAAAAAATTAAAAAAGTGAGTAAAAAGGAACTGAACTCAAACCATTACGGAGCGGACGAGACCTCCGACAGAGAGTTGCAAGAGGCTATTGAACACATTGATGAAGTACAAAATGAAATCGACAGGTTGAACAAGCAGGCCAGTGAGGAAATACTAAAAGAAGAACAGAAATACAACAAACTCTGTCAGCTGTTCTTTCAGAAGAAGTCTGAACTGATCATCAAAATCCCCAACTTCAGGGTCACCACATTTGTCAACCGTCCACAAGTATGTACTCTACTGGGAGAGGAAGATGAAGAAGCCCTTCATTACCTGAGCAGAGTGGAGGTCACAGAGTTTGAAGACATTGAGTCGGGGTACCGAATAGATTTTTATTTTGACAAATACCCATACTTTGAAAAAAAAAGTCCTTTCCAAAGAGTTGTATCTGAATGAGAGCAGAGACCCATCTTCAAAATCAACAGAAATTAAATGGAAATCAGGACAGGACCTGACTAAGAGACAAATACTGTTGATGTGGTCGATCCTGCAAGAAAATGTCTGTTGGTGCAAATTGGAAAAGAAGACTACTTTGATATGATGATCATTGATTTTCATCAGTCTCCTGCCTGTGTGTCTAACCCCCTGGCTCGTCCAACAACATCAGACCCAAATAAATACATCCAAAACCTTTTAAAAGACACCAAACTAAAGGTCGTGGAGAGACCCTCTAAGAGTGAGAAAAACAGCATGAGTTGAGCTGGAACTATTAGCCATGGAAGAACAGGCGAAGATCCCTCTCGATTCCTTTGCCAACTCATTTTAAAAACTAACATAAAAAATTGTTTACAGCTTTTTGAGTTACAATGGCTCCACAACTGATCATCAGAGGGCTAATCATGTTGGCCTCGAAATTTAGTTATTAGGGCCCGAGCACTAACAGTGCGAAGGCCCTATTGTATCTGTGGGAAGTTTTTTTTTTTTCTCATTTTTTAAATTTTTTTTTTTTCCGATGAAATGAGGGCCTTTTTGCCCCCCCTAAACATGCCCCAAAACTCACCAAATTCACCGAATTATCAAGGCAAAAAGGTACATTGTTACTGCAAGGTAGGGCACCTGAAGGACGCTGGCAAAGGCACACATTTCTAAAATACAAAAAATTTAACTTCATGACTTTGCAATCGGAGTGGCTACTGTTTAATTCAAATGTCAAAGCTGTACAGTCCTAGAAACCTGATGAATTTAAACGTGATACTTTTAAGTGCATGTATGCTTGACAATTTCCCACAATGAGAAACAGCTCATCAAAGTGGATTATTTTTACAGACTACGTTTCTGTGAAAATTGCTAAAAGACTGAGCTCTTTTGCGTTCACCTTATTCTTGACCTTCTAAAACAGTCCAACTGTCAAAAACAAATCATTGGTTGTTCTACTGTATGTCATTGTTGAATTTAGATGTAGCCAAATCAAATTTCTCGTTTGTTTGCACAAACCTAGCAAATAAAGTAAAAAAAACAACTTCATTTATATATTATTGGTACTAAGTAAACAATGCAAAGCTTCCAACTTATTTTTCACTTTTAGTTCGAAGTAAAGTCAATTTGACATGACATGGTGCTAACTTTGACAACATGTAACTAAAGTATATGTTTTTAGGTGGGTGTGGTAAGATGACTTTATACCAGAGACGGCTGATGAACTGGGATCTAAACCATCTTTGTTTATGCGTGCGTGCCGTGAACTGTTGTAAGTAACCAGGAAAACCTGGAGTCCACTTTCAATATTCTCTTAACCTAGGTGGAATGGATTCTTTGGCAAAAAAGAGCAGGATGGACTAATATGTTTACCTGGTAACAGTGTTCCCACCTCCTCCGTCAGGAAAGTAGCTCTTGGCCATCTTAAAGTAGCCAGAAGCTGCTAAATGACATCATTGCATAATTTGAATCATTTACATTTTTTATACTATTGTAATGGACACTAAGTGAAAGGAAATAAGTTGCAGAATCATTTTTAAAGGGAGTAAAAAACTAAATATGTTTGGCGCTACAAATTAATTATTATTTATTCAATTTTTCTTTTCTCCTCTAATGTCCCAATTCCAAACCACCTCCAATATTCTGAGTGTAGGGACCACTGACAATATTTTATGCCAACTACATCAATAAGTAGTTATTGTATATTAATAATAACAAATACAGGATCAGCCAGTGATGGATTTTCAGATACGGGATTCATTTGGAGTCTGGACGTGGCGGATTGAACGTCTCCTGCTGTGACTGCAACCGGAAACAGCTGCTTAAGAGTGTTTTGTTGTGGGGGAGTGGTCCACGGCAGCACCATATTCTCACTAAGAGTGAGAACTATACAGGATTTTACATTAATCTCCAAAAGTTTTCAGTAGCACCTCAATAGTGCGAGAAGTTAAGAAGCGAGAAGGGTCTGAAAACGCGTTGGTAACAATCCCCAGTAAATGTGAGTGATGGGTCTGTGTTTTTGGGGCCTACAAATAATTTTGAAATATGTTCCTTTCACAAAATGGTTGCGATGCCCATGGTCTTAATCAATGTTTGTTAATGCCCGTTAATAGTTTGGGTTTAGTACACAGTCTCACCAGGAAAACCACACCATAGTTCAACATTTGCTCCGAATAGAGACCACCTCTCCTTGGGGGTCTTGACCTGATTGTTTTCATGTGTGATTGCTGTGTTCACACCGCACGAAACAAACCACACCAGGTGGGAAAGCAAAGTCCAGTTTGTTTAAAGCTGACTTACAGCCCGCAGGTGTGAAAGTGCAGAGGAAACATTGTAAAAGAAGCTTTGCTGTGACTAATCCTCAGAGGCTATGTCGACTGCGACTGTAAGCAGACTGCTACACTAACCGCTCAAGTTAATTACCTGAGCGATATCTGTGTTGACATGGTTTTTAATCTTGTGTTTTCTTCATCTGCAGCAGTTGATGTGAAGAATGTAAATGTATGCTTTTTTCTGGTTATTTCTGTACTGTTCACGGTAATTTCATCCTATATTCTGTCGTTCTTGTTAAAGCTCCTTCTGTAGGGTTAATTAAAGCTGCACATTTGACAGTTGGAATTTACTGCAGCGTTTAATTAAGTTGTCAGACTTATACTATTATACAGAATTATCCGGAGTAATCACTGTTGCACAGTCCTATTTGTGGTTGTTTTTAATTTCAGAAACTATGACAGCAATGTACAGTATCTGTACAACCATCTTTCACCTGAGTAAAGAAGCCGAACATCATTTAGCAACTCTGGTCTCTGAAAGGCGCTCTGATGCGTCAATGCTAATTATCCAGCTAATCCTATGGAGCGGAAACTGAAACCAGCAGAGAGTCATCAATTCTTGTTGAAACATAAAGAATATGACTGCAGTGAAAACATGATGCAGGATGGGAATTGTGAGCAAGGCATGCTGTCTTTAGGTTAAGTGATAGGCTTTAAATCCAAGCGCCTGTGGGGTGTCGTTTAACTCAACGGGATAAGCTGGCGCCCCACGTAGAGAAGCCTCAGTCCTCGCGCAGCGCCCCAGGTTTCAGTCCTAGCCTGTGATACTTTGCTGAATGCCTTCCACCGCTCTCTTCCTGCTTGTTTACTGCCAATAAAGGCTGCTAGAGCCTCAAAAACTCCATTCATTTTACTGGTTTTCCCCAACCTGTTTAGCACGTTTACCTTATTTTTCTTTCAGTCACTGTTACATCTTTGGAGGTAGTAATTGAGGCGGGACAGCAGATACCAGTTCTGTGTGAAATGGCAAATTGAAAGAGTATAACCAGGGTTTGAGGATGGTTGCAAACCTGATCAGTGCACCACAGACTGCCCATTGTTAGAAGACCTCGTCAAAAACCTTCAACATCAGCATGACGCCAAAGTGAAAAGAAGTAAGCTAAAAGAATTGCAGAAAAAAAAACACCACCAGGTTTGCAAGCACAACATCAGAGAGGCCAAGGCTGGTCAGACTGGCCACATTACAAACTCTGTCCCACAGTTTCAGGCAACAACAAGCCTTAAAGGTATTGTGACATGAAAAACACATTTTTCTTGATTTTTTGTGTTTTGTTGGGTGTCTTGACATCAATTACACCCAAAAAACAACGAACTTTTAACATTCAGTGTATTGTGTGCTTTCTGGGATTTTCCGCATAACTGTGCAAAAACGGCGCATGTGGTTTGCTGGCGGGTCGTTACGTATAGACCCGCTAAATCACCGCCCCCTCCACCCAGCTCCCTGCCTCCTCTCCTCTCCAGCGCACCATAAAGGTTGATTTATGGTTCCGCGTTACACCGACGCAGAGCCTACGGTGTAGGGTTACGCGGCGACGCGCACCGTACGCTGAACCCTACGGCGTAGGCTCTGCGTCGATTTAACGCAGAACCATAAATCAGGCTTAACACGGAGCTGTTTAGAGCCTCTTCTGTTCTAATCACCGGAGGAAAACTGCTAAGAAGACCCGCGGCCACTGACTGGACTTAAGATAAGATTTTTATGATTGTTTGCTGTGGACTGCTTTTCCGTGCATGCTTCGCCTGTCGCTCCCGGCTTAACTCTTTCTTGTTACACCCTTTTAGACACATTTGAGGGATGTTGGCCAAGACTTTTAATAGTGTTAAAAGCATGTTAAAAATGATGTCACAATACCTTTAAGTAACTTTAGTGCATCTCTAAAAAGTGAGCTAAAGAGTGAACTTTTGGCAGCCATGAAATAATTTATAACCTGTATGTATAATTCAAACCGATACATCATGTGCAATAAGTTTCATAAAAAGCCCATTATATCAAAGGCCTCTTAGATGGCTGTGGATCATGAAAGGCAAGCAGTGGGCTGATGATACTTAGATGCAGGCTGGCAAATGATCTTTCCTGGTCTGGTCGCCTGTGGGAAGGGGGTCTGAAGTTGAAAGACCCCAAAACCCCCTAAGGACCCCAGGTACTTCACTGAAGATGTATCCAAGTGCATAAAGACTCAAATATGTCCATCAAAGCTCATTTCAGATGCCACTACCAAAACAAAAATACTTCTAGGTCCAGACTGGAGCCAGTTTCTCACCAGTTCCACACTGGCCTCATCTTTGCTACTGTCTATGAATACAAATTACATTTATTTTCATGTTTATATTATTTCTTGCATTAGATGCACCATGCATTATAATATTCAAGTTCCATTGGTTATGATAAATAGAAAAACAGAGTGCACCGTTAGACCAGTTTGCAATATGGCTCTGATAAACCAGTTCCCACACGAGCACCTATAGCAGCACTGGGTAGAAACTGCTATATATTCAGCAATACATGATGTATAGAGGGTTGTTGCATTGATTTGCTTAATACATTTCATGTTAAAGGCAACTGAAAGTGCCTCACATAAAAAAATATTTTAAGAAAAAGAATAAAGGGTCAAAGACGTATAAGGCCTTTGAGTAGCCCATTTTTAAAATACTTAAAATAAAGATATTTTTGGCCATTTTCCAAACATTTGAAATGTAGTGTACACAAACGTGTATGTGAAAACTTCAAACAAAGGTATTTTAGTGTTTTTAAACCTTTAAACCGTCATTTGGGGCGACCGTAATTTATCTAAAAATTAATAGATTTCCATAACAAAATTTATATTTTAATAAGTATCAGTAATTAAATTAACTGTTCAAGAAAGATAGACACATGTTTCCTTTCATTTTTTGAAAACCATTTTTAAATACATTCTATCCATAATGGCAGTGTCACCCTCTTACTTACTCTTAAAATTCATAAAACTGATTTAAAATGTGTACAAGGTGTATCCACTTATGCATGCTATACCAATAATTTATATTTGAACCAAAACTGATAGACATTCAATTTTGAATTTGATACAGAATTGCCATTTGTTGGTTACCCCACATGACAGGTGGTCACCCCACATGATGCTTTCGAGTTTAATCAAATATAACAGGTTAGCTATATGATCTAAGCTAGCTACTTCTCACCACATATCACTAACAAATTTACCTTCAAAATATAGATTTGCAAATACAACTAATTATTTACAGTTTTAGGGGGGTCACCCCACATGATATCAAATTGTGACGTATACACTGCAGCAGTTAGAAAGAGGATTTATTTGTAAAGGAGAGAGAGACTACTGACCTGCAGGTTGTCTCTCTGGGACCCTCATGGAGTAACTGGCTGATGCAACATCCTCTTTGAGATGATTGTCAATATAAAAGTCCCTCAATTGTATTTTTTTCATGGTCACCCCAGATGATAATTCAGACAATGAACATATTCGGACAAGATTAGTTTGTGTATTATGATTGAAATGTGTGTACAAATGTTCCATAACTTTGTCAATAAATCTAAAACAAGTTTGAAAGTATGCCCAATAGGGCAAGCATTATTTTAAAATTGTTTTAATGTGATTTAAAACCAGTTGTCCAAACAGAAGTCAAGGCCGGACGGTCACCCCACATGATGTTTTCACACTTCAGATGGCAGAAAATGACCAATAACCAACATGTTTAAATAAAATAAGAGTGGGCACATGTAGAAGGAACGTATTAGACATACATGTTATATTTTTTATTCATTTTTATGTTTATTATTAGGTAAAAGGTTCCATCGGACAGAAAAAGTAAGCGTCACGTCTTTGACCCTAAAACAGATGAAATGCAAGAAATAAAAGTGACAGCGCAATGTAGCAGATTATTAAAATGCTGCAGTTAATAAAAAGGTTTTCAAACTCGATTTAAAGCAGCTGACAGTTCCAGCAGCCCTGATGTATTCTGGGAGTTTGTTCCACAAGTGAGGAGCATAAAAGCTGCATGCTGCCTCACCGTGTTTGGTTCGGACTCTGGGAACAGAAATGGTATTTGTGATACACTTGCATTCCTTTAGGCTTGCACTAACTCAGGTGCAAATGCTTCACCTTATGACTAAAGAATTCAACAGATGTTTTCAGAATGCAAGACAAGGCAAGCTACGTTGAGCTTATCAGTAAAGCTTGCGGAAAATCCCTCCTTACATAGTTCCAGTCCTGCGTTGGCACCAGTATCGATATAGTTGACTGGAGAAAGCGCAGGCAAACAAAACAACAACAAAACAGTAATCCGAGCCTGGTAAAACATGAACTAGAAAGGACATTTGGATAGACAACCAAGTTTTTGTGTGTGTGTGTGTGTGTGTGTGTGGAGTTGGAGTGTCTTCATACCTCTCCGCACTGCATTTGCTTCTTTATCTCCCATCGGCACATGAGAGGACTCCTGCTGAGCAGCCGGCCCTTTGAAAGTTTCTCAGCATGTTTGTTTATGTCAAGCACCGGCCTGTTTCAAGGATTACATCTTTTCTTTTCCTCTCCTGAATTCCCCCTTCATATTCGACTCAAAGGAATTCAACAACTCCTTCTTTCCTCTTGACACATCCACTCCTGCACACACACACGCACATACACACATCTAACGGGCGGGATCCTCACTTCCTTTCCCAATGTCGAGGATTATGAAAGGTATTTGGTAGAATTTCTATAGAAAACAATACATGTATGTTTGCTTGTAGTTATTTAATTAAGTTAGAAGGGAAAGGAATATTTCAGTGTTTATTTTAATAACATAAACTAACATAAACCATTAACATAAACCTTTGAGGAACTACCTCGTCCTCCCTTGTCAGAATGCAAATTTGTTGGAGCGCAGTGTTTTCTTTAAAGGGGACCTATTATGGCATCTAATTATAGCTGTTTTACTATATTAAACAGTCCTTGAATGTCAGAAAAACAAGCTTTTGATTGTTTTTGCTAAATAAATTAGAAATTCAGCCTCTGAGCCATGTCTTTATTTTCCCATTCTCTAACCTCAATATCTATGCGGGATTCTGAGTGGGCGGGGCTATGATAATGAGGCTCTGTGCTGATTGGCTGCCTGAATGAGGCGATACACCGCTACGAAAAAATGGCGGAAGCTCCAGCCGGCGGAGTTAGTTGTGGGCGTGGTTTCACGCATCGCTCCCGTCGTTACGTAACGACGGGAGCAGAATCTGAACGACTCGTAGAAGCCACATGACACTGGATGGCTCATCCGGGCGGCTGTACAGACACTGCAGAATTTGGTTGTTTTCCTCCTTCTCTGAGTTGGCAGGCTGAGGGGAGACCACTTTATATATGTTAAAGCAAGAAAAAACCTGTTTTTCATAATAGGTCCCCTTTAAGTCCTTCAACCATCTTCTGGGTTTAATGGTCAACTTAATTAGGTCTTCAGAGGATGCTGTCAGACCAGTCAGAGACGTCACTGGAGAGGAACCCAGAGACAATTAGAGCCTCAATGTCCGCTGGACAATCCCCGTAAGTGCTGTTCAATTTTATACTAAATGAGCTTCTATAGCTGTTCCCAAATATACCACCAGACTCCCTGAGTTGCATTTATTTAATTTCATATTTATTATTGGTCTTAAAAAGGTCCCATACCAGCTTTCAGCACACCATGAATTTCACATCAGTACACATGAAGTCAGTTTTTTGTCAGCTGGCTTGATTGACCTTGCAAAGCCTGATACGTGAAATTACAGACAGAAAACTCCATCTTTTGGGATTTGAAGTGTTTAAAAGGAGCAATGTGTAATATGAAGCCAAAAATGAAATTCATATTCCACACTCCAGTCGCGATGGGGGTGGTATAGGTGCAAAAAATGAGTTCTACCCTCGCGTAAGAAGCAGGAAAACGCACAGTCCCTCCTCGTCAATTCAACGCCAAATGTGTTGTGGATATTAACCCAAAATCTGAAAATTGAAACACAGAATCTGCAACCAAAAATATCAAAATCTCTAAGGGGTGCAATAATATTTATCGGTTACACGTTTCTTTTCCCTTTCAGAGCCATCTTTCTCAGCTGTGCCTTTTTGCTTTGGGGTTGCAACTCTGAAACGAGTTAAATCAGCATCCATCTCGGTAACCCTTTCTTTTACAGTACAGTAATAACCAGGTAATACCATGGTAATTACACTGTAATTACCTAGTAGTACCTTCTATTTACAAGGTAATTACATGGTAACTACCGGGTAATTTACCCAGTAAGTACTAGGTAATTATTACGTATTTTCTTGAACCATGTAATTATGTGTATTTACCATGTAATTACATGGTAAATACCTGTTTGTTTAAAAAAAAACATTATTAGGTAATTACAAAGACATTAGATGGGAACTATGAGGGAAATTACAGGTATTTACTAGGTTAATATTGGTAACCACCAGTCAATTTACCATGTAATTAATCTGAAATTACATGAATTATTTCTAAGTACCAGGTAATTACTAAGTATTTTTCTGCAAACTACCAGGAAATTATAACCTATATTTGAGTTAGTTACCAGCTAATTGCACTTTAATGACCATGTAGTTACCTTGTATTTACTATACATTTCATGGATAACTACCGGGTATTTACCCATTCATTATTGATTTATGTATTATCAATGGATTGGTGCATGTACCCCCGAGGGGTGTAATGACTCTATTGACCTTGTAATTAATCTGATAGTTACCATGTTTTACCTGGCAATTGGCAGGTACTTACCTTGTAGTTACTTGCCCAGTAATTCTATTTCCTAAGTATTTACCCAATAAGTACAGAAATGCTTACCTGGCTTTTACTCAGTAATTAAAGTGAAACTGGACTGTAGAAGAAAGCGTGTGTTGTTTCCATAATATTACCTGGTACTTCCGCATTAAGTACAGAAATAATTACCTAATATTTGATCAGTTGGTGGGGCGTGTAAATGGCAGCAGATTACGTGCATTACGTAATCACGTGAATTAAGCACTTCTGTCATTTTACGTTTTATTTTTACCATGTAATTACATGGTAAATACACATAATTACATGGTACAAGAAAATACGTAATAATTACCTAGTACTTACTGGGTAAATTACCCGGTAGTTACCATGTAATTACCTTGTAAATAGAAGGTACTACTAGGTAATTACAGTGTAATTACCATGGTATTACCTGGTTATTACTGTACTGTAAAAGAAAGGGTTACCATCATCTCCTGCGTGCTCAATGGCGTTAAATTAATGCTAACTTGACTTATTCTACTACCAGAAATGTTCATCAAAACTAAAATCAGCAGAGATTTATTTAACAATCTAAAAAAAAAAACCTTACAAGTTCTGCTTCATTTCTTCAGCGTCTCCAACGGGGCAAAGCGCTGCCAGTATTTACTCTGGTTGTAGCCCTGTTTTATCTGCTCTTATTTTGGCTTCTGAACAAGGTTTTTTTCTCCCCACAGGATGGTTGTGGTGGTGGTAAAGTTGTCTTCCCAAGAGCCTCAGCCATCCTGGCTGTTTCGGTTTATTAACCCTAAAATGGTAACTTGGGCTTGGTACCTACATGACTGACAAGTTCAACTGAGGCCGCTATGGTGCTTGCTACCGCCACACATGGCAGAAACTGGTATTACAAGACTGGACAGATGGAAGCTAGTTACTTAGCACGCTAACTCGGGAGATATCTCAGCACTCAAATACAGTCATTATTTTTGTGACAGGACTGTGCTTATTTCTTCTCATTCTGTTGCTGTGTCTAGGCTATTTTGGGATATTTTAACCCACAATCTTACGTATCACTCCTTTAAACAAGATAAAGGGAATATCGGGCGAGGTTTGTAAACCGGCTCACTCTGAAAATAAAGGCAACATTTTGTCACATTTACCTTCAAATGATTTTTTGAAAGTCACTTTTAGCACTTCACAAATGGCACCCCATAAAGGATGCGAAAAAAGAACCATTTTATTATACATTATGTTTTTGTATCATATTTGACACAATGTATTTATAACACCAACCAATAAAACAGTTTATTCTAGTCCAGTTGTATAAATAAAACCTTTTGCGGTTGTTTTGTCTATGTGTGGGGTGCAGAGGTCTTAGAAATTCACATATCTGGTATTATACGGTTAAGTTATGGCGCGTTTAACGGCAGTGGTTTGTGCTACCGCTCATGCCAGGCAGCTGCAGATATCTGTGCAGCTCGCTGCTTTAACTGTGATTCTTGTGATGTAAGTAACATGTCTCAGAGAGGTTGGTACTTGGGCAACATAAGGCTATAAAAGTAGGTGGCAGTAAAAAGAAACACATGGGCCAATTAGGCTAGTTGGCAACACATCGGATTGATTGTGTTGAATAAAAAAACACAGGTAACGTTTTTCAGAATTAGAGGTTCACAAATCTGGAAAAACTGGGTCTACAGCGTTCAGAACCAGGTTTCTCAGTGGGAAATTGCAAAATCTTAATTACGTAGTATGATTAAAAGATTATTAAAAAGGCTGTAAAGTCAATACTGGACTGTTGGGATCTTCAGGCCCTTAAACAGCAGTTATTATTCTGTAGTGCAAGTTATGACATGGGCTCAGGAAGACCTCCAGGAATCTAAGATCACAGTTCACCGTCTCTTCCACAAATGGAAGTTAAAGTTCAGTCATGCAAAGAAGAAGTGACATGTGAGCATGATCCAGAAACGTTGCTTTCCTCTCTGGGCCAAAGCACGTTTAAAATGGGCCGTGACAAAGTGGGAAACTGACCTGTGAGTCAGTTGAATCGAAAATTTGAAATTCCTTTTGAAAAGCCTGGATGCTGTTTGCAAGACTGAAGAAGAAGGGGACCATCCAGCTTGTACCCAGCACTCTTTCATCTCTGATGGTGTTATAGCTTATACAATGGGGGAAATGATATATCTACACTGATACGTGAGTTTAATAATGAAAGATCCAATAGCAGCAATACAAAATAAAAATATTGGACATATTTAACATGTTATCCTCATCAGAACATGTGATCAGCTGCCCTTTTTTGATTTATTTGATTTATTGTCTAGTAAGAGCTCAAAATAATTTTTTATAACTATTTTGACATGAATGAAATTGATTGTGTTCAATTAACATATGATAACATCCTGGAGCTCCTGGATCGAAATAATATAGTGGCAGACTTTGGGTGATTGTTTAATATTTGCTATTATCACAGTTAATAGATGTGATTTACACTACTGCCCTGCACATCTGGAAAGGACTCATCAGTGCTGATATTTATTAAAAGATGTTTAAATTCACAGTAGCCCAGGGTCGTAAGTTAGGTTTTTAACGTAAAATTGAAGATGGACTTACAGCACTTTCATCTTCTGGAGGACCAACATGTCCCTGCTATGATGAGAACATTCAAAGCAGTTTGAGCAGCATTGGCTTCTGTATAAAGATCGATAGCAATCTTTCCACATTCTGACCTTCACCAAGGGTTGTAGCTCCCGAGTGCACAAAGGATATCGATTATGATCGTGCTCTCCCCCCTATGACCCCCCAACCCTTTGGGTCAAAGCGCTGTCCTTTGTTTTCCTTGACATCCACCTCGATTTAGGATATTTTGCTTTGTAGATATAAAGCAATAAATCAGACTGCCAGAGGACTAAGTAGGTCAAATACCGTTTTTAGACTTTTATTGCTTTCAGAGAAAATCACTTGGAGTTTTCTGACACTTCACCAGGGACTGTTGGGTGGACCGAGATTGACACTACATGCATGTGCAATAGGGGTGTAACAATACATCGTGCCACGAAATTTCGCGATACAAAAACGTCACGAAACGTGTCGTGGAGGTGACAAAGTGTATCGCGATATTGGGTTATTAATATTAATCTATTGTGTTGACTAGAAACGCGCATCCGACCGTGCCGTGCCGACTGCGCCTCGACCCGCGGACCAAAAGCTTACTCCGCTCAGAGAAAGTAGTACCGTTTTGCGGTCCCGATCACGGGACTCTTGGGGGTTTTGAGCTCAGAACTTTTAAGTCTGGTGTAGAGTTAAGCCTTACCTTATTAAATTAAACCTTTTTCGGGTCGTGAGTAGAATAACACGTGGACAACTTCTGCTGGTTTCCAGTGTACACTTTAATGTCCGCTCAACAGTGTAGGATTTTAGAACATCAACACAGCACCTAGTGCCGTACTGTGGCGTATCACTCCGCCCAATCTAAAACAGACTAATTATTACAGATAAACGGACTACTAGTGTAATTATAGTCCCTGATTTACATCAGAATATATTTATAAAATAATGAACCCTGAATTACTAAAATAACCTTCTTAACAAAAATAAATCTCCTCTTACACTTATAAGGTGAGCATGAATCAATCTTTTTTATGATGTAAAATTGTATGTATTTATTTACTTGTATTTATTTATTTAATTTTAGTTGTTACATTTCTGGAAAAGAAAAAAGTCAAATCATACATGAGAGAAACTATTCAGTTTGTGGCAAAAAAAAAAAATGTTTTACTTGTATGAAACGGAAGATGCATAATGCAAACCTGACATTTACTTTTAGTTCAGTTTGTGGAAAATGGTTGCCCCGGCTTTCTCTTTAAAACTTAAACAGTTATAAAGCATTACAAACTGTAACAATAGGGACAAATGCACAGCATTGTTTTGTATTTTGTGTCTTTCAAATTAAAAGACCATTTTTTCCAGTCATACGTTCCTCATTCAAGGTTGTTAAAAAAATACTGCTATAATATCGTATCGTTATCGTGACCTCAATATCGTGTATCGTACCGTATCGCGAGATTAGTGTATCGTTACACCCCTAATGTGCAATAATGATAATATACAAATAAGCACAAAGACTGCATCTCATTTTATTCCCAATATTTCCAACTTTTTTTTTAGATGTGCTCCTACCATCAATTTGAAATTGTTTACTATAAAATGGTAAAACATCTCAGTCTTAACATCTGATACGTTATTATTGTTGTAGAGAATAAAATTTGTGTTTGTGAGATTTGCAAATCATTGCATTTTTTTTTATTTATATTTCAAACAATCTCCAAACTTTTGGGGAATTAGGGTTGTAAAATAAACTTGATGGGGGATACATGGATAATGGACAGTGAGGGCTGTGTAGACAAAGAAATCCCACTGACAACTCCAATCTAGAGGATACACTTATGTCACTGCAGTATGTGATCCTAGATTGGACATGTATCCAAGATATGGCCAAGTGGAACAACTAAGAGCAGGCATATCAGAATAATGTGACATGCACCAGGCGCCGTCGCAATGAACATCTTCAGGATCAAAAAAAAAAACTCAGGAACTATGTGGAACGACCTTTTTTTTTTATTTCCATATCTCCTTAAGAGCACATTTTGTTGAACCACTGTTGTCTGTAAAGTTGGAATTAAAAAATGTGTTTTTTTAACCCCTTCTCATGAAATGATTGTAAATGAAAGGAGGAAAATTATCTGAAAACCAAATAATCTTAACTGTTCCAGCAACACCGTGGAAGCAATTGCTTCGGTTCTGACCTGTTTTTAAACTGTCAATCAAACCTCCCACTTGTCAACACAAAAAACTAAAACTGGGGCCTGTACTACGAAGCGGGATTTGGGGTTAGCGAGGTAACTTCAGGTTTAACCCTGGGTTTTCAGGACTACGACGGTGGTTCACTTCTTACCGGGGCACATCGCCATGGTAACTTATGCTGAACAGCTAACCTGCTCCGGAGCAGGTTATGTTCGAGATACAGATCGCCGGGTATAAAAGCACCGCCCACTGACCAATCAGCTCTCTTGGAAAATGGCATGCCCTTTCGAAGAGAATCCAGTGGAGCTCGGTGCGCGGATCGTGAGAGGATCCCTCCGAAGAGAACGCGTATTCAGGGACCGCCAAAACCCCTTTGCTTTCCCTGTATGAACGATCCAAAAAAATCAAAAAAAAAAGGAAAAAAGGAAAAAAAGAAAAAAGAGGTGGAGGAGAAAATAAAAAATAAATCAATCAATGAATAAATAAAAC
Organism: Cololabis saira; assembly: GCF_033807715.1. Taxonomy (NCBI): domain Eukaryota; kingdom Metazoa; phylum Chordata; class Actinopteri; order Beloniformes; family Belonidae; genus Cololabis; species Cololabis saira. The sequence continues at coordinate 16,560,330 of NC_084597.1, forward strand.
AAATCATCACCCAAAATCCGATGTACAGTCAATCCAAAACTAATACCAATTAAATAAATAAATCAAGAAGAAATCAAAGAGAAGATGCATTTGTAAGGGGATAGCAAAAAAGGGATTTTCAATTTCGTCCCTCGAACATTCTGAGAAGTCACTTTAAAATACTAAATACCCCCCTCCTGAAAAAATAAAAAATAAAATAAAATAAATAAATAAACCCAATTCTTTGGTACAGCATCAGCACAAGTTATCGGTCAACAACAATAGCTATAGAACCAATATATACAGACTGTCTCAGAAAATTAGAATATTGTGATTTTCTGTAATGCAAACACAAAAACAAAAAAATGCCATACATTCTGGATTCATTACAAATCAACTGAAATATTGCAAGCCTTTTATTATTTTAATATTGCTGATCATGGTTTACAGTTTAAGATTAAGATTCCCAGAATATTCAAATATATGTTTATATCCCTATGAACTTACGCATTTATACAGTCAGCGATCTTTTGCCAGCTGTCTTTCCTGCATTTTGCAGCTGCAACTGTGTTGCTTTTTGCCTGTATTATATGCCTATACTCATCATATTTCCGTAAAATTATTGTTTGCTCTTCGCTACTGAAATAAGCGGCTCTGACAGCGGACTTCTCCATGCTTGCGATTGGTCATGCGCTGAAAACACCGCCCCTTTTATGTGCACGCGCTCATATCCAGATTGGAGAAACCTGGGTTGATATACCGAGTTGATAACCGCCGTCGTGTGACCGCTTAGCGTGATTGCAATTGTCCCGCTTAGTGAATCTGGATAAGGAAAAGATATCCTGGGTATGTTGAACTTGCTTCGTAGTACAGGCCCCTGGAAAGGTATGCAGTGCACACGCATGTCTTTGCAGATGGCTGCCACGTTTACAGGACAGCGATGGTTATGAATGCGAACCATTAAATTAGATCTTTATCCAACTGGAATTATACAGGTTAGCTGGTAGAGTGAAAGTATTATATGAAGTGCTGTGAGCATTCAGAAATCATAACAGAAAAGCACAACTAGGTCAGAAAAGTTCTCTCATGGATTCGGTTCAGAGGGCTGCAGATTCAGCGAGGGCTCTCGGGTCACAAATTCAATCTTTAAGACAAGTATACTGCAAAAATGCACACATATATCATCAACCTGGAGCAAATGCTTAAAAATATACATCTCAAAGGTAATCTATACTGAGTCTAACATCACTGTTCGATGACTGATATGTGAAATTACCAACATTTGCCATCAACTTTGATCTCGAGATTCAATCTGTCCTCCGTCTGGCATCACTGAACATACCTGGTAAATATATTGCAGGGAGAAGCAGAAGGCTGACTGACTTGTCAAGGTAAAGTACTTAAAAGGGTCTTTTGCTAGAGCACAGACAGTGATAGCATAATGGCAACATCCCCGTGTAAACACACATTTATCTGTGGCTGTAATAGACTCTGATTTAACAGGAACATCTGTGCACGGGAGCTGGAACACCTGTCCTTGCATTGAGTCACGTCTTCCACAATTACAGTATCAAAAAAATCCCCCGTCTACCTTAATGTCATGAAGCAAGAATGTCACCACAATATCAAGTCTCAACATGCTCAACGGTGAAATCTTGAGCCTAAGCATTTTGACACAGACCGGGTTATATCATCGCTTTGCTTTGGTTCGAGCTGACCTGAAAGCAATATGATGTAGTTGCTAGAATATTCAGCAGAAAGCTGAATATTCCTCAGAAAGCTGCCCAGCAAGCTAGTTTGTTAATGAGTCATTCTGACTCATGCAACTAAGTGTCAGCGAGGGGAAGTTGGAAATCAAGACTCTACTGTAAAATAATTTATGTGTTTGGATTCTCTCGCTGTCCTCTGGTACATCGTGCATAATGACCCTGTCTACGCTGATGAATGCTCTATGTAGATGCCTGCAATGACTCACCGCCTCGGGTGAACTTTCCTATGATTCTCCAGGCTGCCGCAATGGAGAGCGAGGACCCTCTCACTTTTCTTATCCATTTATTTCTGGCACTTGTTCAACTATCAGGATTTTCAGAAATCATATCAATCTTTTAAGGGGAAGCATGAAAAGAAATATGTCCATCACAGCATCCATGAAGGGAAAAGGTTAAAAAATGGACTCAAATGTCCAAAAGTGGATATATTTTTTTCAGCGTTATTATCATTAATTATCTTAGATGTGTAAACATGTTGCATTATTTGTATGTACAAAATACTTATTTATACTTATTTTGTTTGTTTGTTTTTCTCTTAAATTAGCTTCATAACGTCATAGAGGGCAACTTCTCCATATATGGTCATTAGTTGCGTTTTCATCGCATTCTTTTGCAAAACAAAAGCAAAACTCTGAATTTGCAATAAAGGTAGCACTGCGGTGGTTGGTGTTTCCTTTGAACAGTGTTTTTCTCCGAGTCTAACTCTCCGCATTCTTGTCATCTTTACAAAACATCGTTAGTCTTTGACAAATTATTCTGATTGCCGCTACTGCTGTTGAGAAAATGGTCAGTCAGAGGATGAAGGCAGTGGATGATCATTCAAATGATTATTCAGAGGCAAAGCCCTTGTATAATCCAGGGATGCTTAATGATAAAGTAGTGCTATAGCACAACTACATTGTATCAAAGAGGCCAAAAACTGCTGGAAACTAGATTTTGATTACTTTAGATCTACCGCCTACATCACATCCAGCGCTGCCGGATATGGATTATCGAAACGCCTGTGAAGTTGTTTTTTAAATTAATTTGGGCCGTTGCCATCACAGGTTTTCTTTTTCACTATTTGGGTTTGGGACCAATCTACTGTAGGGGTTACAGAAATTCGACTATGTCCTCTAGGGAGGGAGCAGGAGTTGCAACAGTACATTTTAAAAGTGAAAATTTTCAATCATGGTATACAATATGAGATGAATACTTTTTTATAATGATTTAGATTCTGTTTCCAATATAACTTTCAAGAAATTTAAAACAAAAATACACTAATACTAGTGTTGGGTTGTCTATCTCTGCTCGGCATAATTAAGTGTAAAAACCATTTGGACAGAAATCTAATTTGCACAGAATTACATGTTTACTGTAGCTTTTCTCCAACTAGCAACGGGAAATAACGTAAAACAAAACACTGATTTTCACCCCAAGACACTGTATTTTGTGGCATTTTGTGGCTTTCATTTGCTTTAGTTCTCTTGGCTGCAGACATTTCTAGGTATTTAGAGTATTTTTTACTGCACTTATCACATCTACACCAGCTAACGTGGGCGTATACAGAAAAAACATAGATGATAAGTGACTGAGAGACAGCATAAATCAAAGTGCTAAAAAAACAGCTAGTAATGTCCAGTTGGGATATTTGTTGATACCGATGACTGCGATGTCCATTTTTATTTCTGATTCTGGCTCAAACATGCAAGGAAAGATTTGAGGCATTAAAATTTTACAGGAAATGCTGAAAACATTCGACCCAGTCACACCTTAATGATTTCAGTGTATGTCAACGTAAAAAAATTGGACTTATACGTGACATATCAGTGACTTACATCGAACATTTCGATAACATATGGATGACTTATACCAACTAACATTTTGTGTTTCACTGGCATTCACAGCTTATGCCCAATGACAGTCTAAATTAATTGAAAACATTAAGTAATGCCAGGAGTATCCATCATCACCAACATGCTCGCTCGCCAACCTTCTGACGGAGACGATGCAATTTCAGCCTTGCCCGATCCACCATCTCTCAGGTGGACATCTGCTCTTCATAGAGTCTTGATGAGAGCACTGACGGGTTCCTCCTGTGAACTTTATTTTTATATACCAATTCCTGTAAACATTGCCAATATACTGTTATACGCTAACTGTAAGTTCTGTGGTCATCCAGAACACGTCAAATACTTCTACATACGGCAATCGGCGTTGGAGATAAACACCCAGGTTCAAAGCAGGTTACTCATCGGTTAGAAATATGTTCTGGGTACATTAGACATTATCCCGGCTTATTTCAATTTATGATTAACTTACAATTAACGCATGTGAACATGTATCAACGATGGCACAATATATGGCCTGCGTAAGTGTGACTTATGAGTCATACGGTGACATACATCAAGACATATTTTGTGCATGCACAAAGGTTTGACTACTTCGCCGTAAATTTTTCATATGTTAGCACATGCTGGCTACATCTCCAAGGTGTGACAGGGTCTACGACATTGGTAACGGCCCATCGAGAGTGTACCCCCCTCGCACAATGAGGGCTGGGATAGACTCCAACAGATCCTAGTGACCCTGAATAGGAAGAAGTGGCTGTAGAAAATGAATAAATGGATGTTCAAAATGTGCGTATGTGGTCATGAGACACTTGCTCTGCTGATCCGCAAACCTCAATGAATTCAACCAAAACAAAACACTATAGCCAAACCTTCCTCTGATTCCCCATCTTTGTCATTCTGAAATAAACACACACTTGAGTTGGGTGCATAACTATTCAGATACCAGAGATGAAAATCAGACAGCTGAAAATGAACATAATATTGCACCTGTCACTCATCTGGTACAATCATCTACTTGAAAATAACAGCCCTGAGGTAACAGCTATGAACGTAAAGAGGTTCCGATGTAGGAGGCATTGACTGAAAGAACTTTATTAAATATAATTTATTGATAAATAGTTAGGTCTGATCAATATGCAAGTACTACAATGTATAGCTCATTGTTGTTTTTAAATGAGTACAGCAGAACAACTCATTAAAATATTAATGAGTTTCAATAATTAATTATGATGAATGATACACAAATGCATATACGTCACGTAAAGTAGGATTACTTGCAAGTTGGAATGTGTAATTATGTGAACAAACAAACATATTTTAGTGAGCTTAAACTGAAAAACCACACACAGACCAAGTTTACAATGTAAGAGAGTAGTTGTGGACATCTGTACACATCTGGTTGTGTTTAGACCTGCATGTATTTAAAGGACATATTGATGTTTTAAAAATATTTGCCTTCACACTGAGACTCATATTAGAAAACTGAAACTATGTGGTCTATTACAAGGTCAAATATTTAGGATGAAGTGACATCTCACAGCATAAATGCCAGGTTGCAACCAGCAGAATATATACAATCTCTCCCTCAACTTCTACATATGGAGGACACGTTATAGTGGTTGCAAAGAAATGCCAAGAACCTACTCTGGAGGCAGTGGGTGTTTTTTATCCTCTGAAGAAACATTGCAGCTCAAAGTAATGGCAGACAAGGAGGGGTGACCTCAGCACCAGGTCAGAAATAGCTTCTCCTACAGTAATAAAACACAACAAATGTTCTTTTCAGGTAATTATACACTAATGAAAAGTCATTGTACTGACTCTAATATATTGCCCTAACTGTTACCCAGTGGAACTTTATGAAGATAGGTGAGACACAGGGAGGACCCAGATGGATGATCATAGGTAAGTGAATGGATTAAATGTTAAAACTTAATTAACTGCAAAAAAAACTAAAAAAAAACACACTGCTGTACATTGCAAGAACAGCCTCTGTGGAAAAAAGTCTTGTATACCTAAATCTAGCTAAATTGTCTTATCTTAAGCAAATATATCTCTGCCAATGGGGTAAGAAAAGTTTCTTTACTAGAATTCTTGAATCTAGGACACTAGTCTTCTAATTTTCTTGAAACAAGATTTTTTTAACCTTCTTAGAAATTAGTTTTTGCAGTGTAGAAGTAGTAAACCAGTCCATACAAATGTAAACTCATACAATAAAATAAGAAACCAAGATGAACTCACCAGGTAGGACGGACGGGGATCTGACATGAAACAAAGAAAACATAGAACTGTAAATAAAGAGGGAGTTAATGAACCACATGATGTTGGTTAGACAATCAATAATGAAACCCAGGAGCGAAACACAGGCAGGACGCCAATTACAGAGACAATTCTGCCTCAAAATAAAACAGTTAATAATTAAACTAAAAAAATGTAAATTCAAAGGAAAGGATTAAAACTAAGACAAAAGATACTCAAATCAACTCAATTTCATTTATAAAACACTTTAAAAAAAGGCACAGTTGGCCAAAGTGTTGAACACGAAGAGAATTAAAAAGAAAGAAAAAGAAAAAACACTCAGAAACGGACAAGCAAATTACAATTTCAAAGAAAAAAGTAAATTGTCAACTGTAAAGAGCAAAAATAATATAAGATAAATATAAACAGGAGCAGGTCAGCCTACCTAGAATTAAAACCATAATGACATAAGATACAATAACTTTAAAGAGTGGGTGCCTGCCATTACTTAAAATGTAAATAAAACTGTTGTCTCAAAGTGGATTAAAACCCAATGCGAATAAATTAGTTTTAAGAGAGGATTTAAAAGCATGAAGTGAGTCAGCCTCCCAGATGTACAGAAGCAGTTCATTCCAAAGTTTTGGGACACTGACTGAAAATGCCCAATCACCCCTCTTCTTCCACTTTGTCATCGGGACAATAAGCAGTGACTGATCTGCCAACCTGAGAGAGTGAGGGGGCACACCGCTGCAGCAGGTTGGGCAGATACTGTGGGGCAAAGCAAATAGAATAATTTTAAAAAATCAACCTCAAAGTGAACAGGGAAACAATGTCATAATACCAAGACTGGGGTGATGGGCTCATGTTTTTCCGTGCCAGCTGGTGATAAGCCGGAGCATTTTCAATCAGCTGTAATCGTGAAAATAACTTCTGATTCATCCCAGAATGAAGTGCAATACAACAGTCTTAACAAGTTGTGATAAAAAAGTGGATTAAAATCTAAAAATAATGCAGAGAGACAAATGACTTGACTTCTGTCAGTTCTGAAAGAACTTGACTTTTCAACTGATTTAATTCGTGACTCAAGCGTTAGGTCACATTCCAGCCTGACACCGAGGTTTCTGCAGTTAGTGTCAGATAAAGACTCAAAGGACACAGATCAGCCTGGGCTGTAAAGGCCTCAACGGGTCCAAACAACATGACATCAGTCTTGTCATTATCGAGGTGCCAGAAATGTTCTGACATCCATGCTTTAATTTCCGTTATGGACTCAAGAAGCTGGTTCACAGAAAATCCATTTGTGTTTTTTTTGTGGCATGTAAATTTTGCTGTTGTCAGCATAAAAGTGAAATGACAGGACATTTCCAAAGAATATATCCAAGTGGGTACAAGGAAAAGAGAAGACAGCTGGAGTAAGAAACTTGTGGAACTCCACATGTGAGCAGGACAGCAGAAGGCTATTTCTGCTATTTATTCTCTTTTCTGCCATGTCTTGACTTTTTATCCCTTTTATCTCTTATCTTGATTTTATTATGGGCATGCCAAGTAGTGGCAGGACCATATTGCAATCGTCCAGAATGGCCCAAAGGGCAATGTTGCTAGCATTTTGCTAACAAGCTAAAGTCCCAAAAATTCCCACTGCGAACCAGCGGGTGTACAGCATAACCCCCCTGTGATATTAAAAAAAAAAATCCCCAAAGTATAAAACATGCCCGAAAAAACGAGAAAAAACATGAAAATGAAGCCGATATATTAGTATACAGGAAAGGTTTCCCTTTTCTTCTTATTCCGCACGCTTTATTCGTCCGTTAATGCGGCCCGAACCGCAATGTGCACCCATGCATGGCATACATCATTGGACGCATCTCCATCGTGCCTCGATGGGTATTACTTTTCCCAGTCAAAAGTGTTACCGTGGCAACGCTAGATCCCAAAAAGCAAAAGAAAAGGGGAAAATTCGGACGCTTATTGCTCAGCCAAACGTTTATCGTAGAGACATAGTTCAAACTTTCAAACACTCGCCCCGGCTCTAACGGACCCCACAACCTCTTTATGCCAATTATTACAGTTTTTGCGATATTTAACTTTCAATTTAAAAAAAATGTCCATTTGAATTTGGACGCTTGTTGCTAGGCAACAGATAATCGTAGAGATATCGTACAAATGTTCCCCGACTCCGCACGCTGTGGACTTCAACATATTCAAATTTCGGAAGCTGTGATTAAAGGACATTTTATGTCAAAATCCATGCCAAATGGCTCCATTCATTCGGATGGGGTTTTTTACCATGGTGAAAAAAAAAACTATCCGTTAACGTAGCCTGAACCAGAACATGCACCCATGCATGGCATACATCGTTAGATGCGTCTCCATCGTGCCTCGATGGGCATTACTTTTCTCAGTCAAAAGTGTTACCGAGGGCAACACTAAATGCCAAAAAGCCAAAAAAAGGTGAAAATTCAGACGCTTATCGCTCGGCCGAACTTTATCGTAGAGACATCTTTCAAATTTACAAACACTCAGCCCGACTGGCACTAAAGGACCGTGAAACCTCATAATGCTAATCATTACGGTTTTTGCAATATTTAACTTTCAATTTAAAAAAAACTTCCATTTTAATTTGAACGCTTGTTGCTAGGCAACGGTTTATCGTACAGACATCATTACAACATTGACAAACCAGGGACGCGTTATACTACAACATATTTTAGTCTCATCATGCTAGCTATTACACTTTTTGAGACATTTAACTATTCTAATTTTCAAGCTAACGGAAATTTGGACACTTGTTGCTCGGCAACACGTTTCATTAGGCTGTTGTTTACAAATTTTTAGATATTGAAGCCAACAAAACCTACGCATTTTTATGGCAGAGAATATGAATAAATCATCCGTAAATGTGGCCCGAACTGCACCCGTGCATCCAGGCCTTGGTTTTGTTTATTGGCCATTATGAATAACCCCAAACATGGCAAGAACCACCTCCGACACAACCAAAACAACCTTAAACACAACCACTACAGCCCCAAACCAAAGCAGCGAGAGGGGAAGAATGGGCAGTAGGGCATGCCCATTTCAAAATTTCCTGAAATTTTCAAGTTATTATTATGATTAGGGCCTTCGCACTGACAGTGCCCCCCCTAAACGTGCCCCAAAAGTCAACAAATTTTGCACGCAAGCCAGGCCTGGCGAAAAAATTTATATTTAATGGTTTGCATTAATGGGCGTGGCCTAATGGCTCAACAGTGCCCCCTAGAAAACTTCGTGCCTCAAGCCCCACAATACGGTTTGACGTACATGCACGAAAATCGGTACACACCTGTATCATGTTGCAACTTAAAGAAAAGTCTCTTGGCGCCATGGCTGAAACAGAACAGGAAGTCGGCAATTTTGAATTAATCGTGTAATCTTGGCGCAATTTATGTCATTACTTCGGCCGCTTCTTCGCCCGAATCGTAACGTGCACCCAGGTGTGTTATACATCAAAATATGCGTCTCGATCCTGCAACGATGGGCATTACTTTTCCCAGTAAAAAGCATTACCGTGGCGACGATAGACGCCAAAAAGCGCGCCCCCCTTCATCTGATTGGTCCATATTTGATAGTTCCTACTTTCTGCCATAACTTTTGAATGGTTTGACATAAAGAGTCGTGGGTGGTATCATCGGACTCGGTTTTGAGTCCTTGAACATAATTGGTGCAAATTAGTCCCGCCCCTTCTTCTGATTGGTCGATATTTGATAGTCCCTATTTTCTGCCACAACTTTTGAATGGTTTGACATAGAGCAGTGATTCTTAACCATAGGGCCGCGGCCCACACTTGGGCCGCGAGCGCCATCTAGTGGGCCGCCAAAAAAAATTCAGGTTTGTACGTGTGGGCCGCGAGGGCCGCGGGACTGCATAGCAACTCCCAACCAAATGAGGAGAAGAAGACACTCAGCTAGCTGTACGTGTAATAGTAAGAGAAATGGTGTGTCTTTACAGAGAAAATCCTTCATTTTGCACAGAGTAGGTTTAGATCCGCCAGGATTAGGGATCGATTAATTGGGTCTGCGCCCAGAGCAAGCGAGCGCGGCGTGTTCATTTATCCCGGCGCGTCCCCGCGGCCGGGGAGGTCGGTGCCGCTCGGGCGGTGGGCTCCGTCGTTACTGCTGAAGGATGGTAGATGTAGATGCGTGGGCTGTCGTGTCTGCTGGACTGGACTGTTCGGGCTTTCGAAAAAGCATCGGAAAGTAACTGCTGCAGCGCGACCAGAGAGCTGCGGTGCGGGCTGTGCCCGTCGCAGCTGATCAGGCTCGGATGAACCCGACACACTGAGTCCTGACAACTTATTAATGTAAATAACTTAAAGTAAAATCAAACTAAGTTTTGTCCTCGCTGTATTTTTAAATATGCAACCCGGAATGGACAAATTCATCCTGTTCAGTCTTCCCACTGGGACAAAACCAGTGTCTCATATGTTCAGAGACCTTGGCGTTCAAAGTGCGAAAGTGAAACGCCACTGAAACAAAACACAAAGTTTTTCATCAAACATATCCACTCAAGTCTGAACTGAAGTCACAGAAAAATAAACTGACCATCTTAAAACATCCTGCCCATGTTTGGGTCCAGATACAGCTGTGAAGCAGCTTTCTCCACAGTGCACATAATTAAAACTAAATATCGTTTCAGGCTCATCAATGAGCACCTCCACATGCATATGAGATTCTGACACCATCCAGCCCAGATTTAAAGTCCTGACAGGAGAAATTAGAGCTCAGTTCTCTCACTGAACAACAGAAAGTGGGGGCATAAGAGTATAAGAGGGGAAGAAAGAAAAACTGCAAAACTGTTAAATTGTTAAGATGTGTTTATATTAATTTAGTATAAAAATGTGTTGAGACAATTAACAAAGAAAAGGGGAAATTCAAACTGCTGGTAGAGAAATAAAATAAGATAGCATTTGAAAAATAAAATAAAATCTACTTTATTTTTAAGAGAAAAAAATATGTTTAATTCAAGTTAAACATGTTAATTGTCAAATATGTACTTTTTTAATATAACAGTCAGATGCAGATGTTGATACAACTATGAGGCTACTTGAATATATACACACACACACACACACACACACACACACACACACACACACACACACACACACACACACACACACACACACACACACACACACACACACACACATATATATATATATATATGTATATATATATATATATATTATGATGTTCTGGACCTTCGCTTGAGTAAATTTTCTCTAAATGGACCTCTTAAAGTTTTAGTTGAATACCCCTGCTATACAGTGTTTATATTTAATGGGCCCCGGGCCACTCTGTACTGAAAAAATTGGGCCCCAAGGTCAGAAAGGTTAAGAACCCCTGACATAGAGAGTCGTGGGTGGTGTCATCGGACTTAGTTTTGAGTCCTGGACTTTTATTGGTGAAAATTGCACGCGCGAGGGCTCGTTCATCGCTGCTTGCAGTTTTAATTATTTGTATTATTAGGGCCCGAGCACTGACAGTGCAAAAGCCCTATTGCAGGGGTCGGCAAGTAAGTTTGGCCTCGGGCCAAATTTTTTCGGAGCAAATGAATGGTGGGCCAGAACATTACATCAATCAGTTCATCAATTGTGCCCTCAGTGACAGAATTTGGCAAGCACGATCAATAAAGAGAATATAAATTATGACCAGAATGACAATCAGAAAGGTGTAACTGGACACTGATACTTAGACTAATGACATATTTTTAACCATTTTACCAAGCAAGTCATTCTATTTGGTCATTTTAGCAGATGTACAGTGGGGCAAAAAAGTATTTAGTCAGCTACCAATTTTGTAGATGGCTATAACGGACTTCAGTAGAGGGCCAGGCGTTCTCACAATAAAACTGTATTTCCATCTTCTGAGATGTCTTTGCTTCGTGAGCAACTCGACTGGTCTTTTCTTTCTAATCTACAGTAACTAAACATGCCAGGTGCGATCAAAACCTCAGTGTTTCATGAGAGAAATTAACACCTTCTTGATTCCAGTCCAAAGAAGACAGAAATATTTTGGAGCCAGTACTTTGCCAGTATTGTATAATCAAGGCCACTGTGCTTCTACTGCATTTCTACTTTGGCTTTATGCTTGACATAGGCGACTCCATCCATCACTTCTATGAGACTTTTTTTTCTTCTTCTCATCTAAGGATGTGGCTTTGATGTGTCAGTCAGTGCTGTGTCTACTTATGTCTCCCCGGGTTCTTCCTGGGTTATGGTGCACCAGCCAGTGTGAAGCAGTGTACTTGTGTTTTTGATGACGTCACAGATCAACTGGGGAGTGGTAGCCTAGTGGTTAAAGACATGGACTACAGCGCGATTGCAACCAAGGTGAACCACTTTGGGCCCCTGAGCAAGGGCTTTAACACTAACTGCTCCCCAGGCGCCGGAAAAATGGCAGCTCACTGCTCTTAGTCTATAGTGATGGGTTAAAAGCTGAGCTGTAACGTTCCCCTTGTGGGACAAATAAAGGTTAAGTATTTAATTAGTTTAATTGGTTACAAGAGTAAACACCCCAAGCATTGAAAAAAAAACTACTTATAATGGGCCATATACTGCTCTCACTTAAAGGGATTGTGACATGAAAAACACATTTTTCTTGATTTTTTGTGTTTTGTTGGGTGTCTTGACATCAATTACACCCAAAAAAAACGAACTTTTAACATTCAGTGTATTGTGTGCTTTCTGGGAGTTTCCGCATAATTATGCAAAAACGGCGCATCTGGTTGGGTGGAGGACCGTTACGTATAGGTCCGCTAAATCACCGCCCCCTCCACCCAGCTCCCTGCCAACCACCTATCCTCTCTCCGCCCACAAGACAAATCACCCGAGCACTGAGCCGGGCTGGAGGGAGAGAGACGTCTAAGTCTCAAGTTTGTTTGCAAACACTCCACTTTCCTTTGGAAGATAGGAAAAGAATGCCTCCAAACAACAGCAATGTCTGTGTTTCTCTTCGCCACCCATAACCTCCTCTCACACAACGTGGCATGCTTTTACAGACGAAGTACCAAAAGCCAAGCAAACCAAAAACAAGCTGCTGGATGACCTCCATCGTTGTTTGTAGCTTTGCGTTAGTTGTCGTACAATTACTATCACACTCCGCGAGGCATTTGGTCTAAACCTTGCATGCCCAGTGGCAGTCTGACTTGCAGTTAAAACGCTCAGCTGAATTGGCTGGACTATTCTAACCCGAACCGAACTGGACTGTACCTAACCCCTCAGTGGAAAAGTGGCTTAAGTATTTCAAGCCCATTGAGTAAAAATCTTGCCAATTGGCACTCATTTTACAACAGTAACAACATCAGCCCACTGGCCTTTTAAAAGCTCATCAATTAACTCAAATGTTTTTGTTCAATCCATACAAACAGAGTATAAAAGGAAAGATCTACTGTTTTACTGTGTGCCTTGGCTGTGACCAGTAGCTTCCTGGAGGTGCTGGCGACTCTAAGGAACCAAAATATATATATGTTTTTTACAGCATGAAATAAACTTGTTTCCAGCTGTGTTTCCAGTGTTTTCTGGAGTTGATGGATTTCCAGCCAGGAAAAACAAACTAAATTGCACACATTGTCCAACAGCATCCAATTTAAAGACAATTTTCTACCTTAAGAAACAAGCAAAGTTTGAAATAACCCCACACAATTTGTCTTCTTTTGAAGCAGTCAAAAGTAAATATTTCATTTCACTCTCCTCCAAACATTAAGCGTGAGCTGTAGGGCTTCCAGTATCTTTCTCGGTTCATGCCCCCCGCACCCCCCACACCCCACACACACACACACACACACCCTGGAGGCATGAAATTATGAGTCAGAGAAAGAACAAGGCAATTACTATCAAGAATTTGGGCCTCAACCAAGAGCATTAACCACTTCAAAGGCTGGGAGCGCAGTGCAAAAGAAGGAGCAAGATAGCTGAACCCTCTGACCAGCAGTTGTTTATGGAAAAACAAGGTTTAAAGAGTTGTACTTTTTTGGATTAGATACATTGCAGTGGCTGCTTTAGCGAAGAGATCAGATGATATTGCTATACATTTCTTTTTTTACGTTTACTGAGATGATTACAGTTGACAAGTTCGCTATGAGTCTATTTCAGCATTTTCACACTCGGCCTGCTTATTTATTCTTCCTCAAATCTCAAAAGGATGTTGTTATATTATTACGAATAACCGATTTCAGTTAAGTGTCACATATGTCCCTTGCTGACATTTCATGCTGTTAATCAGTGAGACTGGGCTTCTGGCCAATCAGTCCATGGGTTTTAAAAAACTATAGTCTTGATTGGATTCAGCTAGCAAACTCTGGTGTGGTCCTCCGGGTGTGAAAGTGTATCGGACCAAAACACAACTAAAATCCTAGAATCAGATCATTTGTGAGCCTGCATTGGGTGTGGGCTTTAGTTTAGCAGGATTTACACTGAGTTAAGTCACCCGGCTAACAGTTTTGTATTGCTAAGTTTAGCTTTGTGCCCTCAGTGACAGAATTTGGCAAGCACGATCAATAAAGAGAATATAAATTATGACCAGAATGACAATCAGAAAGGTGTCACTGGACACTGATACTTAGACTAATGACATATTTTTAACCATTTTACCAAGCAAGTCATTCTATTTGGTCATTTTAGCAGATGTACAGTGGGGCAAAAAAGTATTTAGTCAGCTACCAATGTTGTATATGGCTATAACGGACTTCAGTAGAGGGCCAGGCGTTCTCACAATAAAACTGTATTTCCATCTTCTGAGATGTCTTTGCTTCGTGAGCAACTCGACTGATCTTTTCTTTCTAATCTACAGTAACTAAACATGCCAGGTGCGATCAAAACCTCAGTGTTTCATGAGAGAAATTAACACCTTCTTGATTCCAGTCCAAAGAAGACAGAAATATTTTGGATCCAGTACTTTGCCAGTATTGTATAATCAAGGCCACTGTGCTTCTACTGCATTTCTACTTTGGCTTTATGCTTGACATAGGCGACTCCATCCATCACTTCTATGAGACATTTGTTTTCTTCTTCTCATCTAAGGACGTGGCTTTGATGTGTCAGTCAGTGCTGTGTCTACTTATGTCTCCCCGGGTTCTTCCTGGGTTATGGTGCACCAGCCATTGTGAAGCAGTGTACTTGTGTTTTTGATGACGTCACAGATCAACTGGGGAGTGGTAGCCTAGTGGTTAAAGACATGGACTACAGCGCGATTGCAACCAAGGTGAACCACTTTGGGCCCCTGAGCAAGGGCTTTAACACTAACTGCTCCCCAGGCGCCGGAAAAATGGCAGCTCACTGCTCCTAGTCTATAGTGATGGGTTAAAAGCTGAGCTGTAAAGTTCCCCTTGTGGGACAAATAAAGGTTAAGTATTTAATTAGTTTAATTGGTTACAAGAGTAAACACCCCAAGCATTGAAAAAAAAACTACTTATAATGGGCCATATACTGCTCTCACTTAAAGGGATTGTGACATGAAAAACACATTTTTCTTGATTTTTTGTGTTTTGTTGGGTGTCTTGACATCAATTACACCCAAAAAAAACGAACTTTTAACATTCAGTGTATTGTGTGCTTTCTGGGAGTTTCCGCATAATTATGCAAAAACGGCGCATCTGGTTGGGTGGCGGACCTATACGTATAGGACCGTCCGCTAAATCACCGCCCCCTCCACCCAGCTCCCTGCTCATCACCTATCCTCTCTCCGCCCACAAGACAAATCACCCGAGCACTGAGCCGCGGGATGGAGGGAGAGAGACGTCTAAGTCTCTCCTCTCCACCCGCGCTCTCCTTTTTTTTTTCACCTACGACCTCAGATCAGACGAGACAACCCGCTGAATTTAAGCATATTACTAAGCGGAGGAAAAGAAACTAACAAGGATTCCCTCAGTAGCGGCGAGCGAAGAGGGAAGGGCTCAGCGCCGAATCCCCGTCCGAGCGGCGGGCGTGAGAAATGTGGCGTACGGAAGACCGCTTGCCCGGTGTCGGTCGGGGGCCTGAGTCCTTCTGATCGAGGCTCAGCCCGTGGACGGTGTGCAAGACAATCTCAGGGGGGGGTTGGAGTACTGGAGTGAAGTGAAGTTTTTCTTGTTACACCTTTTTAGACACATTTGAGGGATATTGGCCAAGACTTTTAATAGTGTTAAAAGCATGTTTAAAATGGTGTCACAATACCTTTAAGGTTTTATAACCATTATACAATGTGTTGTTCTTGGATTTTCTGCTTTTGTATGCCAGACGCATTATAAAGTTTGGTAAGTGAAAAGAAAAAGACTAAAATTTTTTAAATAGACTATCTGTATACCTTAGCCCAAATATAAAGTTATAAACTATAGTCTCGCATGAAAAAATTGTAAAACTACATTCTGCTAAACAAATAAAGTTACAGATTCATTTTATAACTCCTCCCTCCTCTTTCGCTTGTTAATGCAAAATCCATTCTGGGATATGTTGGTACTGTATCTCAAGTCTACGCAAGCCGCAACATAGACTGTAAAGAAACAAAGGACAAAGCATTAAGTGATGTAACCCATTGGTTTCTGAAGGGGAGTTTTGAAGCCCATTTTTTCTTCATTCGAAGTGCAGCCATGTTTCTCAGGAAACCAATGGGAACATGCCCACGGTATGTCAATCAAAGTTAGCTTCAACAGCGAAACCATAAATTACTGTCATGTTTAGACGCTGCTTCTAAGTGCTTCGCTAAGTATGGCAGCACGACAATTACGTGTGAGGAGGTGAAAGTGGCTATCCATTGGCTGAGCCAACTGTTAATCAATCATATTAATAATAAATGGAAGGCTTTGTATAGATTTTTCTTATGTTGTAAATGTGTTTATTTCTGCTCTAAAGTTCGGAGTCGACTGAGATCAACTCCCTTTTCTGGCCAGCCCCTAGTGGTCAGTCGCTGAACTTCAATGATTCTTAATTCCACATGATACTCCATCCGGAAGTTAGATGGTTGGTGCCTGGCCTCCACTGGATGTATCCTTGATCAATTAATTCCTCTGTTCTTGGTCAGATAATTGAGAGAATTGGACCAGTACCTCGGGTGCAGATAATGATATGTAGGCCCAGTCCCAATACACCCCCTACCCCTACTTTTCAGCCCTACCCCTAAATTTTGCGCGTTCCCGTGAGTGTAGTGGTGTCCCAATTCCTCTGTTCACCTAGTGGTAGTGGCTTAAAGAGGGTTAGGGGGCATCAATCTGGCCCTACAGAGCGAGGGTTTTCAGATGCACACTACCTGACCTAGGGCCAGAAAAATTTCCCAGAATGCTTTTCGTCGTCATTTGCAGACTGAATCAAAAAAAAAAAACATGGTGGACATTTCTTATTTTTTAGTGAATAAAATCAATATTTTGAGTTAGTTTCTGCATAAACATGCGTTTTGATTACATTTCTAGCGAGAAATATATATTTTACTTTCATAATATTCACTCAGTGAATGTACATAATCACTCGTTTTCCCGTTGTTGCAAAGTCTTTTTCAAACCTCGCCAGAATAAAGGCTGATTTATGGTTCCGCCGTACGCGGTACCCTACGCCGTACCCTACGCCGTAGGCTCTGCGTCTATTTAACGCGGAACCATAAATCCGCTCCCGAGCCGGCAGGCCGTTCTCATCCCGAAATTTTTGGAGCAAATTTTTTAACAGGCGTAGCTACAACTGTTAGATTTCATCTATTAAACCAACATTTATCTTCCTAAATGATTTATTTCAGCCAGCGGTAATTCTCCACAGAGCTGCAGGTTTCTCCCCGGGACGACGGCGCAGGTTGACTCGGCGATCACGTCTGTACTCCGGACGTGAGCTGCTGCTGCTGCTGCTCCCCCGGGCCGGCGGCTCTTCTCATCTCCGAAAACATCGGATCAAATTTCTTAACAGGCGTTATTTGGATAAACTTAGCCCAGGTTGGGGATCTTAACGGTTACTTTTACGCCTGAAAAAATATTAAAACTTAATAAAGTGGCATATTAACAGCGCTACAGCTGAAATTAAAACAACTTTTGGCTCTCGGCTTCCTGATATGGTGTGACGTATGTGCAAACGTAACTACATAGTCGCTTACGTACCCGAACGTAAACCACGCAGTGACGTAGCAAGCAAAATTTAGGGGTAGTGCTGAAAAGTAGGGGTAGTGGGTGTATTGGGACAGGGCCCTGGGAAGATTACAAGGGCCCTAAAATGTGTGGCTTCTTTTTTAGGGGTAGTGGTAGTGAGGGAGGGCTAGTGGTAGAAAGTAGGGGGTGTATTGGGATTGGCACTTACACAAGACGACAAGAGGACATACTGAGAAAGGTCAAATCATGGCGAGGAAAAGCTGCTGAGTGTTTTGGGGATTTTTTGGGGTTTTATTTTCTTGTAATAACCAAAAAAAAAAAAAAAAAAAGTACAGTCCAATGGCACTTTTCCACTAGTATCTACTCAGCCCGGCTCGGCTCAACTCCACTCAGTTTGGCGCTTTTCCACTAGGGGTCTATCCGGGCAGAGTAGATACTTTTTCTGTATCTATTCTGCCGAGGTTCTAAGCGGCTGAATCGAGCTGTATCTGACGTCATCACAATACAGGCCACCGATTGGTCAGAGGGCGTGGCCAGTCAGACGTCTGAGTCAGGAGCCAAACATCAGCAAAAGAGCGACTCTGACGGCTTCTTGTTCATTTTATCCGACGGGCAATGGCAGCGCAAAAGTCTGTTTCGTGATCCAACTCTGAGGTGTTCATAATAAACACCTCAGAGAGGCCTATTCATAATAAATCTGGTGGCTGAGGAGACAATTAAAAGAGGATCTAGACGGGCGATAAGGAACGACAAGATCTACCAGGAGCTCTGTCACTTCATAGCTGCTCGCGGCTACCAACGGACTTTTCAGCACTGCCAAGACAAACTAAAATAAAATTAAAAAGCGTTGCCGCCTGAAGCTTCTCTCACTCCCATTTTTAAACTTGATATCGAACACAAGCCACAGACCCAGCAGCACATATATATTCTCCTCCATGTTCTAGATCTTTAGTGTTTTTGTTGTCTTCTTCGTTTAGATCACAGAATCAAGTACGTCACAGCAGCTTCGCTCCAACCTTCCTACTTCTGCTCCAGGTGCTGAATTGTTGTGGAAAAGAAACCAGGCTGAGTTGAGTTGAGCCGAGCTGAGATGAGTAGGTACTAGTGGAAAAGTGCCATAACAGTACCATTGATTCCTAAATAGGCTTGTGATGTTACAGCAGGATATAGTCTCTAAAACTCACATTTTTTGTGCAAAGACAAAGACATTTTTGCAACTTATTGTTGACAGTTACACACTGAAAAATTAAATATTAATTGAAAAAGCAATAGCAGTTTAAATGTCTGAGATAAATAAATACTGTAAGTTTCATTCACTTTCTTCGAGTCCATCGATGCCTCTTTGAAGAATTCAGAAACAATTCATTGACGCAATCATGATGCTCCTGGTAATCAATCGTTCACATTTAGAGAGATGATTTCAGTTACTTCTCTGACACACTATGGATGACTCATACTTTAAGCATAAGCAAGAAAAGAAAAAAAAAGATAAAATAAAATGTATACACATTACAAACATCCCCGCGGATGATTATGTGAGGACTCCTCAACTCTGAGCCCAAAGGTAACCATTAAAACTGAAATAGCGTTTTTCGACTCTTAGAAAACGGTTCTCACAAGGGACCAGAGATTGTTGTAGTAAATAAAATGCGGCTAGGAGCTCAGAGACTACAGGCTGTGGTAATAAAGTTGTTTCCCAGATGGCCTGTGAAAGATAAACACTTTGTTCATTGAAAGCAAAAAGCCTGCAGGTCTCCACAAGTACCCTCGAGCTTGTTCCTGCACTGAGCCACCTCCAGATTTAAAAAGTTTTTAATACAGAACTGCTGAGCTACATGAAGGTACAGCTTTCTATTTAAAACCTTAACACTCACATAAATAAAAACTCTACCTTGTGGCTGATTATGAACAACCACTCTATCAAACCCTTGAGTTGCTTCATATGTTGCACAACGCTACTTTTTCTAGAGGAGAGCAACTACACGTTTTTTATATTACAGAATAGAGCAGGAAGAATTCCTCTGAATTATTGGATTTCTGATTTGCACCATGATGGAGTTGCACCTTTCCTCATGTTCTTTGACATGATACCTTGATAAATGCTTAAAATTAAAAATGTAGTGTAGTATCGATGGGAATTTTTGCCATTATGAAGCAGCCTAAAAGTGTTTTGGTGATTTGGAACCTCCTTTGGTGCTGCAGGTCTGCTGTTTCGTCCTTGCGTAGTCGCTGATAAGACAAGCTTCCCACCATCACAGCACTTTGAGTTTCAGGCAAATGTGATTATTACAAATTTTTTAATAATGTTTTCCTGCAAACTAGTTACAGATTTATGTCACGAGTCATTCCAACCTGCAACTGAAGCGGCACAACAGAACTTTTTCAAATGTAACTTCAGAAAAGTCCCACTGCGATCGCTTTCACAATTAGTTAACTGGTCTCCTTTTGGGTAATTTTCTCCTTTTCTAAGAAAAGCCGGCAGTTCACGTCCTATCATGCAAGAGCCTGACGTACTTTTGTCAGTAAATTGATTGAGCAACTTGTGTGCACGCATAGTGGACAAAACAATGTGGGCCATGTAGAAATAACCTTGCCCTGCAGTCGCCGTTGCAACTAAAATGGTCAGGTAAACACATACTGCAATGTAGGTATACATTCAAAACTCAGACTTAAAAAAGAGGCATGAAAAAAAACTGAAATAAAGAGCAGTAAAAAATAAATAAATAAAAAAAGATGCATGATAATAAGTAAAAAAAGAATTATGTTTGAAATTGTTTGTGCATTTCTTAGACAAAATCAAAGTTTTTCTTTTTTTTAGATTTTCATTACACTATGTTCACGTGGGACCTTATACATGTACAACTTTATCAATTATTATTATTTTAGAGTTATTATTTTCCTGAATGAAATTTCAATTTAACATTTTTCAATTTTATTTATATAGCATCTATTACAACATAATTGTCTCTAGGCACTTTCCAGAGACCCTGAACTTGATCTCCAAGCAATTATCACATAAACGTAACATAAACAATGGCAGGTAAAAACCTCCCCTAGTGGGAGAAAAACCTTAAGCCAAACAGTGGCAAGGAAAAACCCTTTTAGGAGGGAAGAAACCTTTAGCAGGACCTGGATCATTTCATTCGACCATCGGTGAGCCCAGCTGTGATAGCATAAAACGAGGGAAATTCATGAGTAATTTTAATAAAACAACAGAAGTCACTGGGGGTGTTTACACAATAACAAGTTTTTATTCACACAATACATTTCTTATCAGTTAAGAGACCAAATAAATTGCTTTTGCTCAACGCGGCCATTTAACAATGAAAGTTCTCCCCAGCTTTAAAACTAATTGGCCTGAGGCAGCGAAAACTCAGTATTTTAATCAAGTAACGTCCCCAAATAATCTGTCTAGCAGAGCTGCCGCACAGAATATTAAAACAAAAAAAGTTTTAGTGTTTTAGTTTCATTTCTTTTCTGTCTGTCTTTCCCCTCCTTTTAATAAGATGATTTGCTGTAATCACTTTCACAGCAGTGTATCAACATGTGGGCACTTGACTCAGAGAACCTCAGAAGAAGCCGTTCGACGTGTGTGGGGAGATCATTTATTTGTCTTCATGCCACATTTTTTTAAACATTGAAGTGGAGATGGCAGGACCTCAGCTCATTCCCATGGTGCTTCCTCCACGATTTGAGAATGGAAACAGACTTTCTGGCTGATCCTTTCAAAAACACTGGCTCAGTGCAACATCCAGCCAGAGAGACAGCAGAAGGGCTTCTCCAAAAGTAATTTGAAATCTGTCAATCAAACCCGTAGCGTAACAGCAGCTGTCTGAGACACAAGCAGGTTACTCTCCGGGATCCTTGCTGGAAAAACTCTCGAGTACCAACACTTATAAGTCTGGAGAGAATTCGTGTACATAACATGTGTACTGAGGGAAGGAAGCAAAGTTTGCTCTTTCTGGTGCTTGTTCGCTTGACATTTGTATGAATTTTTTCTGGACGCACGAGCTCAAATTTCTCAATTTATAATCTCAAATCAATAAACAGCTGCTGGCAGTGACCTACACAGCTTGGGAGGTCGGAGAGGAATCCTTGGTTTTGTTGTGTTTCCAACTTTGAGTTCCCATTCAGTGAAGACCAGCATATTAGTAGTAGTAGTAGTAGTAGTAGTAGTAGTAGTGTTTATTTTGAATATGAATCATATAAAAAAAGAAATAAATAAGACAATCGTCTTAACATGAGACATAACAAGTACATATTCGAAAGGGAGTGAGAAGAAGTAAAACTTATAAACTCTCACCCCTCTCCTTAAATATGACTAGCTAACACATGCGAACATAACATTATGCAAACATAATTAAAAAAAAATATATATATAAAAATAAAAAAACAAAAACTCATAAAAAAAATCAATACAAAACAATAAAAACATTGTAGCAACATAAGCTACTGACTAGTGTAAGAAAATAAGGATAAAAATAGATAAATAAAAAATAAACACTGTATCATTGCACCCAAGCATTTTGCTCATCCCTGTACCTCTGAAAAATAATATCTTTGTATTTTATTTTAAACGGTTTAATATTTGGACATTGCTTTAATTCCATTGAAAACTTGTTCCATAGCCTCACCCCGCTGACTGAAACACAAAAACCTTTCCTGTTTGTGCGTATTAATGTGACATTAAAATTACTTTTGCCCCTTAAACCATATCTTCCCTCATGAATACTAAATAATTTCTGTATATTTGTTGGTAACAGATCATTTTTTGCTTTGAACATTATTTGCGCTGTTTGATAGCCCACAATATCCATAAATATTCACAGTTAGATCAGGAAACACAAAATAAGGTGGGAAACAGCACGCGCAAACATCCTCAATCCAACTCACACTTTCATTACGAGTCGAGTTTTAAATCATTATTGTACATTACATTTCACTGTTTTTCTATGGTTTTAGGATTTACGATTTCTTAACGTGAGCAGGTAGAAACCGGGGGATTGACAGTAAACAGAGCGCTATATTTGCGTGCAGTGATATGAAAACGGCTCAGGTACAGCGGAATAAGACAACAAAAATAGAAAACCCAATTACGGCCCTGTGTTTACCGAGAAGGATCATCCTGATCTGCAAATGTTGTTTTTCTTTTGATACAAGTGCAGAAACCTGAGCCAGATGCATGTGGATACATCTCAAAACAATTTTCTGCCCACATTTCCCCGGATTTGTTTCTTCTTCTTCACATAACAACATTGTGTAAGGCAGTGGGTGGGTTTAATTATACTGTTTTGACAGACGCAGCAAGATACTAAGCTCTGTTTGTGGCCTCCTGGTGTGATGCATGTTTTTTATCTTAAACAAAAAAGGTACTTGACATCTCTGTGTCTGTTTAAATAGACTGCTTTGGCTTTAAATTATTATATTGATGGGTCATTAATGCCTTTTGTTAAAGTTTACAGTCCCTTCTGCACAAGGACATGTGGACATTTGTGATGTTCTGACTGCACAAAGAAAAAAATGATGATGGTCTGATCTAACAAATTAATGCATTTGTGTTTGGGGTCTTTTTTTTCTTTTTTAAAACATAATTCACATACAGAATTTGCTAAATTTGCCAACATGTAATAATATGAGGAATATGAGCATGTGTTAATAATAAAAGTCCCTCAGCTGCAGGAAAAGAGGAATCTTCCTCACCAGCATGTGGAGAACTGAGTAAAAAGCTGTTTTTTATTTACAGGGGCAAGTACATGGGATTAGGAATGAAATTAGTGAGTTTTCTGAATTCATTTGCTATGAAATGCGATTTGCAGAGACGGTTATTATTAATGCAACACAGAAGCAATTCCTCACAAATTAACCAAGTTATTTTCAGATTATTTAATTGGAAAAGCTACGTTAGTCATATCAGGAAATTGCAGTGTGGAGTATATAGAATATCACACGCTGCCTAAGGTGTTGTAGTAAACAGCAGCTAAACAACAAAGAAGGCAGACCAGCATATCAGCAAGTCATCCGGCCTGTTATCGGTTTATTAACTAACCAGCGGCTGAATCTTAATCTTATTAAACATTTAGTTTATTCCTTAACACCCCCGCCCAAATTGCCCGTCAGTGTGAGCTGCAGGACGAACAGTGGTGGAGACAGATTTATTTTTGTGGTCATATGTTGCACATCGAGTCATAAAATGTTGCTTTCCATCTGCACGTCAAACACTGGGATGCTCCTTGTGTTTTGTACCTAGGCCAACATTTTTTCCTATCAGGAACATATCCCTCTGACAAACCAACATTTTTACTCATCATTAACAGCATAGGAGACCGCAGAATTTAATGATGATAAAGGAGTCGACAAACACGTTGTCTTACACGTGCAAGTGCGTTTTCTTTTCTCTCCTTTGACCAATTAGATCTTCTACTATATCTATTATTATTTTTCTCCTCAACTAAAATTGTAAGGAAATGAAATATATATATATAAATATAAAAGTGGCTGATACCTTCTACCAATGTTTGTTACTGTGGCAACAGCAGCTTAAACATCAGCTCCTCTTAGTGGGCAGATGATGAGAGTTGCCATCACCCCGACAGAGACACTCCCATGTTTAGATTAGGAAAACTTCCCGTAGCTCGTCTGACTTAATGACAGCGAGGCCCGTCTGCTCTCTATGTGAACCACAGCAAGGGACTCCTAGAAAACTGCATGAAATGCTTCCTGAAAATCCCTCTATTTAAACACAGAAATATAGTTAGCCAACATAAAAGTGTAAAATGTCTCAACTACTTGGTTGAACCACACTACAACTTCATTAGATCAAAATGAAGTGACATCACATCAGCAAACCAAACCATAACAGAAGCTTTTCATGATTAAAGGTGTCATCTCTCTGATAAAATAAATCTGCTATTTGTGTAAATACCAGAAGCTGAACATCTGAACTGTCTTAACTGACCTCCAGACGGGAAGAAACAAACAAAACGAAGGTGGAGGTGTCAAACCCTTCAATTCTGAGACATTCCCGAGGATTGCGTTTTATGTTCGTACGAGTGTCTTTGGTGTTTGTCTGCACAAACCAATAATCTCTTCTGTCGGTGTGTGCCGTGGGAAGAAAGAGGAGGTGGGTGAATGTCATAGGTTGTGTTTGTGTGTTTTTGTATGTTTAACAGAGGTGTCAAACCACCCAGGACTAAAGGCAAACTCTCTCAGGGTCCCTGAGGGTTGATTAAAAGGAAGAAACGGCGCCTTTAAAAAGCTGCTGTGGAATTATTTCTTTCCTGCTTAGTGTGTTTGTGTTCAGTTAACTTGGAAGTACATGATAATCAGGCAGAAACGCCGACATGCAGAATGATTCCAAGTAATTTCAGGATAAACGTAAGGAATTCGGAGCTTGAGTGTGATATTTAGCCAGGCCGCGTTAAACCTGCACAAAGTGTCTGCATTTACAGCTCCAGGAGGGCAGCTTTGATTCTAGAAGGCTGAATGTTTGTCAGTGCATTTTAAGAGGTAGAAAAATGTCCTCATGTTTGACACAATATTCTCTCGTTCTACAACCAACTTTCTTACAAAGAACTATGAAAATATAACTTTAACTTTTTTAGTGACTGCTAGAACAACAGCAAAGAGGAATCTAGCTTCTGCAGGTCTGTGCTCCCTGTAAGAACAGAAACAGATACAAGTACAGCGAGCCTCACTTGAACCTCAGCTTTTCTTTTCTTTTTAATGTTTTAAGTCCACCCGTTTTACCATCTGCTTATTTAGCCCAATCATAAGCAAACCAGAACAGGTTCTGATCCGAAGCGAAGCAGGGAGTTACTTCAGGATCCGGTGTCAAACTGAATCCCAGAAGGGCCGGTGTCCTGCATGTTTTAAATCTTTCACTGCTTTAACACACCTGATTCTAATTAATCATCGTCACCAGCTTGTCATCAAAGTCTGGATAGTTCTGTTGATGACACAGTCACTTGTATCATGGTGCAATGAAGCAGGGAAACATCTAAAACCTGCAGGGACACCGGCCCTCGAGGACTGGAGTCCGACACCCCTGGCTAGATTATATCTATAAACACCGGAGGTGGGAAAAAAAACAAAACCCAAACACTAAGTCAAGCTTCAAAGAAAAAAAATCTAGTTACTTAAAGCGGCACTATGTAACTTTTCCACCTTAATATCATATTTCCAGAGTCATTGTGATGGTACATAAACTTCCAACAGGTTTAATGACACCTCTGTCATGGTCTGAGGGGTCTGTATCGCCTTCACTGGCACTATGTAACTTTGAGGAGCATGGTAGGAACCCTGCCACACTAAAAAACTACAAATTTTTACGGCTTTTACTGCTTTGCGGCATATGTCACTTCCCCCTCCTTCCCAATTCGTAGTCGAGACGAAAATGGGCGGGGCTTGGAGCGCAGCTCCGCAGAAGCTGGTAACCCGTTGCTGTGTTGTGGCTGCAGCAGCTCCACAGAACAGACGTGGGGAAAAGATCGCTAATGGTTTAACTTTTCACCGCTTTCCTGCTTGGAGACAGAACCACGGAGACCGAGTACCTGACATAACAAAGTAAAAGAGTGAAAGAGTCGTCGGCTCGCTTGGATCGTGGCTGTAACGACCAAACATAACCTTCCACACAGTAAACCACAAACACTCACACAGACCGGGGTCGGATCAAAACGCGGGTTTTATTTCCCACTTCTCCAGCTAAACGTAGCTGCTGGCCAGCTCTCTGCGGTGCAATTAACCCCAATCTTCAGATAAAACTAGTTTGTTGAGGAAAAAATATTAACTCTTATTTGTACCTGCAGAGGAAAAAAAATAATCTCACGAGGAAAACAAAAATATTGCTCACGCCTCGGAGCCTCTTCAACATAATATAGAAGTCAAAAAAAAAGAAAAGAGAAGTAAGAGTGATACAAAACATGCACTGTATGTTGTACTATTATACTAATTTATTGAAACACATGGCGAGTCAAACATTTACCAAAGCAGCTGCCAAACACTCCTAAACAAGGTAGCCGGAGACGTGGGATGTGCAGAACTGCGGCAGTAAATCCTTTCTAAAGAGTGGAGCTCCGACGAGGAGCTCCATTCTTTAGTAGGGATTTCATATGGATCCAAACCGTTAATAATCATTATTTTCTCCATATACTGCTCCCTGGCTTCCTTGTTTAAGGTATCCCGGTAAATTCCAGTTCCTTTCCAGCAGTTTAACATCTTTTTTTTTGCGTTCCGTCTGTTCACTTGGTGAAACACAAAAGTCCGTCCCGTCTTCATTCGCTATCAAAACAAATGCACGCGACGGGACAGGATCTTTCCGGCAGTAGGCGCTGGTGCTCATGGGAAACGTAGTGTTCTTTCTGGTAAAGCACTACCGCTTTTGTCCAAAAGATTCCGCCAAACTCAACAAAAGCTGAAAGTTATGTTGTGCTGCTTAAAAAAAGACTGCACTGTGCTCTTTACTGAACATTGTCATATTGATATAAGCCGTGGCATTACCAGAAGGCAACTGAAAAAAGAGAGGATGTCTGGCACACAGAGAGAAAGAAAGATGAATTAAGATGAATTTTCATAGTCTGTTATCTTTTTATGTTATACCATAATAAACTGTATAAGAACTGGACAAGTATCCTTGCGATGTCATGAAACAAAGACCAACAGAGCTCCACTGTCCAAATCTGAGTAAAATTTATATTTCACTTGTGAAATTTAAAAAAATCACATTTCTAACTAATTAAGGCCGAATCCCACTTACGGTATGTAGTTACATTTGCATGGTAAAGTATTAACCTCAAATTTTTTATTAATTGTTTTCTGTTTTCTAGTTTTTCTTAACATGTTGGCACTGAATGGCTTAAATCTGAGTTATAATTCCTCCAAATTATTGTTTGGACCCATAAACAAATGCAAAGTCTGCTTTAATGGGAACGCTTGAACACAGTATGAAAATCATAAATGCTGCAGGTGCTCATGGATCAGTTGTTGGAGGCTGTAACGGTCCGTTTGGAAACGTCTTTCCAGCGGGACAAACTCTTTTCCACTCATGTTTAAATGACTCATCTCAAGCATTTGCAAGTAATATTTTCGGCAAAACTTTAAAATACTGTGACTGTGGAGTTGGGTTTGTACACACGTGGAAAAAATATTCCATTAAAAATATTTAAATAAGTGTGCTTGTTCAAAAATGTGACAAACTAAAGAATGATGGCAGTTTTTATGCATGTGGCCTCAGGTGATACAAACGCGTGACTCAAATTCGGGTAGTAAATGTCACCAAAATGATGGATGGAAGCGTTTCGGTACACGTTTGTGTGTCTGTGATGATTTGTGACACACTCCCCTGACCTCATACTGACACCAACTCTGCTTTCACTTTATCATTTCAATTTATTTAACCCGATCTAACCAAAGTTATACTGTATTTGTACTGATAAATTCATGTTGTATGCTAATAGGCACTTATGTGCTAATATTTGAATCGGATAATACATGCAACATCACCAAAATATAGATAAAAGTCCACTTTAAAATGCACATGTAATTTACCTCTTTCAAAGATGAGGCAGACTGTAACCCACAGTATCATTTGTTTCAGAAAAACAGTCTCCACATGGTCAGTTTTATGTGGGGAAATGTTTTACTCAAGAAATGCAGTTAGTGTGTGACTCTGCACAGTAAAAATGTTCATTGGATTTGTCATGAAACTAATCACTCTTCTCATTTTTCCAAATGCATTTATTTTATTTCCCTATTACATAACTGACTGATATAACAACAATTACCGTTGCCCAGACTACCTCCCAAGAAGCCTGTGTGCTGCAGGCCTCCCTAATGAATGCATTTTAAGGGCTGGAGAGGATGAGGTTTCATGCTGGTGATGGATGGTGGTGTATGGAGGCCCATTTTATGTTGTTGTGGTGGTATATTAATCATTATTAAAGACGTTTTAAATGTTTTTCCCTATGCGCCAAGATGATTTACACTCTCGGGTGAACGGTCTTGTGTACCATTTGGGGACCTGCTGCCAGTAGGTCCCATAATGAAGCACTTAGTCAGCCTTCTGCCGAGAGACTGCAAGGTCATGATTCGCTCTTATAGTCACGCTGAAGCAGCTTTTTGGGAAAGTTCAAGGACAAAAACACAAACATACTGGCATCAGGGTCATTCAACTATAACTTAATAAAACAATTACAGGACATAAATTGGTATTAACAATGACAACACTTCCTGCAAAAGCAGTAGTCTGAAGCGCTCTGCTTTTGAACCCAAGGCGAAACTGCAGATGCAGAAAAACCCAGGACGGCTTCTGCACCCACAGATGATACCATTAACATTAAGAAACGACGCTGACGACAGCAGTGGTGAACTCATTGACCACCGTGGACGTGAGGATAATAGTGCTGCACACGTGTGAGATGTGCGAGAAATGTTTCCGTAAACTGGGCTGAAATATTGATCCTACGGGAAGAAGTGGCTCTTATGCATCCTCAAAGTAAGTAAGTATAGCACTTTGGTCCACTGTAGCAGTTTAAAGGGCTTTATAAATAATGCTGGTGTGGTGTAGTGTCATTTAAAACCTCTTGATTACCTAAATAAAACGTAGGTTTTTACTCTGATGTTTTCCCTAGTCATATAGCACCATACACACATATCATTTCAGAGCAGAAGCCTGAGAACGGGCTGGTAGGTCAATTAAACCAAACTAGTTGTCATACTTAGCTTTAATTGATACTGGAAATGTACTTTTGTGAGGTAGCATTTTCAAGTACTTCACAGAAGACTGGTGGCATCCACAAGACTTGTAAATAAAGAGGTGGAAAAATGTTTTTAATCCTGACCAAACTTAATCACCAGTCCCGCATGAAATCATTGTATGATTCTTATTTATATTATTATTAGGGCCCGAGCACTTGCAGTGCGAAGGCCCTATTGTAATTGCAGGAATTATTAGGGCCCGAGCACCTTCAGTGCGAAGGCCCTATTGTATCTGTAGGAATTTTTTTTCTTTTTCTTTTTCTTTTTCTTTTTCTTCTGACAAAAGGAAGGCCTTTTTGCCCCCCTAAACGTGCCCAAAAAGTCACCAAATTTTGCACGCAAGCCAGGCCTGGCGAAAAATTTGATATTTAATGGTTTACATTAATGGGCGTGGCAAAATGGCTCAACAGCGCCCCCCGGAAAACTTTGTGGCTCAAGCCCCACAATACGGTTTGACGTACATGCACGAAAATCGCTACACACCTGTATCAGTACACAACCTAAAGAAAAGTCTCTTGGCGACATGGCCGAAACCGAACAGGAAGTCAGCCATTTTGAATTAATCGTGTCACTTTGGCGCAATTTATGCCATTCCTTCGGCAGTTAATACGGCCCGAACCGTAACGTGCACCCAGGTGTGTTATACATCAAAATGTGCGTCTCCATCTTGCGACAACACGCATTACTTTTCTCTTTCAAAAGCGTTACCGTTGCGACGCTAGACGCCAAAAAGCGCGCCCACCCTTCATCTGATTGGTTCAGATAGAAAAAACTTTGCGCCTCAAGCCCCATAATACGGTTTGACGTACATGCACGAAAATCGGTACACACCTGTATCATGTCTTTACTTAAAGAAAAGTCTCTTGGCGCCATGGCCGAAACCGAACAGGAAGTCGGCCATTTTAAACATTCTGAATTAATCGCGTAATTTTGGAGCAATATGAGCCATTCCTTCGAGAATTAATACGGCCCGAACCGTAACGTGCACCCAGGTGTGTTATACATCAAAATGTGCGTCTCTATCCTGCGACTACGCGCATTACTTTTCTCTTTCAAAAGTGTTACCGTGGCGATGCTAGATGCCATAAGGCGCGCCCCCCCTTCATCTGATTGATCCATATTTGATAGTTCCCCAAAAGTCACCAAATTTTGCATGCAAGGCAGGCCTGGCGATAAATTTGATATTTCATGGTTTGTATTAATGGGCGTGGCAAAACGGCTCAACAGCGCCCCCCGGAAAACTTTGTGCCTCAAGCCCCACAATACGGTTTGATGTACATGCACGAAAATCGGTACACACCTGGATCATGTCGCAACTTAAAGAAAAGTCTCTTGGAGCCATGGCCGAAACCGAACAGGAAGTCAGCTATTTTTAATTTATTGTGTAATTTTGGCGCAATTTATGCCATTCCTTCGGCAATTAATACGGCCCGAACCGTAACGTGCACCCAGGTGTGTTATACCTCAAAATGTGCGTCTCCATCTTGCGACTACACGCATTACTTTTCTCTTTCAAAAGTGTTACCGTGGCGACGCTAGACGTGAAAAAGCGCGCCTCCCCTTCATCTGATTGGTCCATATTTGATAGTTCTCCAAAAGTCACCATTTTTTGCATGCCAGCCAGACTTGGCGATAAATTTGATATTTCATGGTTTGCATTAATGGGCGTGGCCTAACGGCTCAACAGCGCCTCCTAGAATACTTTTATCTGCCATAACTTTTGAATGGTTTGACATAAAGAGTCGTGGGTGGTGTCATGGGACTCGGTATTAAGTCCTTGACCTTCATTGGCCTGAATTAGCCCCGCCCCTTCTTCTGATTGGTTGTTCCTTTTTTCTGCTATAACTTTTGAATGGTTTGACATAGAGAGTCGTGGGTGGTGTCATTTCTGATATGCTTATGGGGGGCGGTGGACGTGAGTGCGAGGGCCCGTTCATCGCTGCTTGCAGCTTTAATTCTTCTTCTTCTTCTTCTTCTTCTTATTGTTCTGACAAAAGGAAGGCCTTTTTGGCCCCCTAAACGTGCCCAAAAAGTCACCAAATTTTGCATGCAAGTCAGGCCTGGCGAAAAATTTGATATTTAATGGTTTGCATTAATGGGCGTGGCAAAATGGCTCAACAGCGCCCCCTTGAAAACTTTGTGCCTCAAGCCCCACAATGCGGTTTGTCGTACATGCACGAAAATCGGTACAGACCTGTATCATGGCGCAACTTAAAGAAAAGTCTCTGGGCGTCATGTCGAGAAACCGAACAGGAAGTCGGCCATTTTGAATTAATCGTGTCATTTTGGCGAAATGTATGCCTTCCTTCGGCAGTTAATACGGCCCGAACCGTAACGTGCCCCCAAGTGTGTTATACATCAAAATGTGCGTCTCCGTCCTCCGACACCACGCATTACTTTTCTCTTTCAAAAGCGTTACCGTGGCGACGCTAGACACCAAAAAGCGTGCCCACCCTTCATCTGATTTGTTCAGACAGAAAAAACTTTGCGCCTCAAGCCCCATAATACGCTTTAATGTACATGAACGAAAATCGCTACACACCTGTATCAGTACACAACTTAAAGAAAAGTCTCTTGGCGCCATGGCCGAAACTGAACAGGAAGTCGGCCATTTTGAACATTCTGAATTAATCGCGTAATTTTGGAGCAATTTATGCCATTCCTTCGAGAATTAATACGGCCCGAACCGTATCGTGAACCCAGATGTGTTATACATCAAAATGTGCGTCTCCATCCTGCGACTACACGCATTACTTTTCTCTTTCAAAAGTGTTACCGTGGCGACGCTAGACGCCAACAAGCGTACCCCCCCTTCATCTGATTGGTCCATATTTGATAGTTCCCCAAAAGGCACCAAATTTTGCATGCAAGCCAGGCCTGGTGATAAATTTGATATTTCATGGTTTGCATTAATGGGCGTGGCAAAATGGCTCAACAGCGCCCCCCGGAAAACTTTGTGCCTCAAGCCCCACAATACGGTTTGATGTACATGCACGAAAATCGCTACACTCCTGTATCATGTCACAACTAAAAGAAAAGTCTCTTGGAGCCATGGCCGAAACCCAACAGGAAGTCGGCCATTTTGAAATCTGATTGGTCCATATTTGATAGTTCTCCAAAAGTCACCAAATTTGGCATGCAAGACAGACTTGGCGATAAATTTGATATTTCATGGTTTGCATTAATGGGCGTGGCCTAACGGCTCAACAGCGCCCCCTAGAATACTTTTCTCTGCCATAACTTTTGAATGGTTTGACATAGGAAGTTGTGGGTGGTGTCATGGGACTCTGTATGGAGTCCTTGAGCTTCGTTGGCCTTAATTAGCCCCGCCCCTTCTTCTGATTGGTTGTCCCGATTTTCTGCTATAACTTTTGAATGGTTTGACATAGAGAGTCGTGGGTGGTGTCATCAGATTCGTTGTGGAGTCCTTGAGCTTCGTTGGCCTTAATTAGCCCCGCCCCTTCTTCTGATTGGTTGTCCCGATTTTCTGCTATAACTTTGGAATGGTTTGACATAGAGAGTGGTGGCTGGTGTCATCAGATTCTTTATGGAGTCCTTGACCTTCATTGGCCTGAATTAGCCCCGCCCCTTCTTCTGATTGGTTGTCCCTTTTTTCTGCTATAACTTTTGAATGGTTTGACATAGGAAGTCGTGGGTGGTGTCATTTCTGATATGCTTATGGGGGGCGGTGGCCTTGAGTGCGAGGGCCCGTTCATCGCTGCTTGCAGCTTTAATTATTATTATTATTATAATTAGGGCCCGAGCACTTACAGTGCGAAGGCCCTATTGTATCTGTAGGAATTTTTTTCCTTGTTCTTTTTTATTTTCTGACGAAAAGAAGGCCTTTTTGCCCCCCTAAACGTGCACCAAAAGTCACCAAATTTTGCACGCAAGCCAGGCCTGGCGAAAAATTTGATATTTCATGGTTTGCATTAATAGCCGTGGCCTAATGGCTCAACAGCGCCCCCTAGAAAACATTTCTCTGCCATAACTTTTGAATGGTTTGACATAAATTAAATATAATAATAATAATAATAATAATAATAATAATAATAATAATAATAATAATAATAATAATAATAACATAATTATTTAAAAAAAATTAATTAATCTCTAAATAAGTCGATTTATACAGTTTGTATAAAACAACTATTCATTATTAGAGATTGTAGGCAAATACTGAATTACTAAACTCACCATAAGTGACCTATAGACAGCAAATAAAACCTGCCTTGTGAAAGTAAATGCATCTAATGCTGAATATTGTAGCTGTTTCTACCCTGACGTTACCTCTTCAACTACAGTCTGACCTTTCAACCAAGAATTGCCCACAATTACAAATTAGTCAGGTACCGATTTGGGAAAACTCTGTTTAGCAAAAAAATAAACTGGTTTCTAGGTGAGTCTTTGTAAAAAAAAACATGCGTATTGTAATCCTGACTTAAAAAAGAGTAATAAAGCATTACAGAGCCAGGAAGAAGCATGATTACTGCTTTTCTGCACAAAGATCCAACATGCCACACCCATGCATCACCCTGGTATGTATATGCTCACATTTTTGTGTTTTGAGCTCATCTTTGTGATAAAGATCAAATAAAAGCATGCACAAAACTTTCCTCTTTTTTACTGCATCCTGCATCTGACTGATGGCACACACACTACAGTGACACACTTTCATCTGCACATATATAAGAAAAGCATGACAGAAAAGAGCTACTCCCATAATAAAAATTGAAATCTTGAAAGTAAACATCCAAAGACAGCGTCACTTTATTAGCTTAGCTCAACTCAATTAAGTCCACAGTGTTGTGCATGTACACACAGGCGCCGAACCAACGCTCGACTGCAGGCATCATGAAAGACTGCTGGATTCGAGCCCAATCAACAGACACATCAGTGACTTCCACCGTTCTGCTCAGGCAGAGGATGGTGAGTTTGTGGAATAATGTAATTACCTCAACATGAAAGGCTCCATCAATCTGTCGACTTTACGAAGAGCCTCATGGGTTTGGCTGGAAATATCCAAAATCACTGCGGCACATCCCCTGAATATCTTCACTTCTTTACTTTACACAGAAGAGAAAGAAAAAAAGGACTACTTTCAAGGATGGATATTAATCCTAACCAAAGAAAACAGCTCTGTTTTTCTTCTCTTCAGATCATGATCAGGATATACAACTTTGTTTAAGATTATACTAAGAATAAAAGCTGGGTAATTGTAACTTGAGTCTCTGTAGCTGTCATCGTATCTTTTAACTACTCCATTGAGGTGAACTAAGTATCAGATAAACAGCATGAGTATAAATATAAGGAGATAATTAACACTCTTGCACTTTCTGGAGCCTGGCAACCTCTTTTGGTTTTTCCTGATGCAACCCTGATGTTCATCTGGGTTTGGGAACTAGGGGGACTGGTCTTGTGATCTTTCACCTCAAGCCTATTTCGCTCATACTAGCATTCTCTTATCAACGTCCCCAAATCTGGGGACCTAAAGTGACAATATTTATCACCTGGAAGGATAGTGCAGGAGAGTACGGAGGGTAAAAACACAATTAATCATAAAAATAATTTCAAGAGGAATCCCTAACCAACATATTTGAAAGATGGATCTGGCTTTCAAATTAAAAAATACATCATATGGCAATACAGATGCGGCAAGTGGAGCTGTCCTGCAGTGTTCTGGAGTAATCAATGCACTAATTGCTATTCTGGATACAATGCATCAAAAAGAAAGGGGGGAACAAAGTACATACTCTCTAATTCAGATTAAATAAAGGTGTCACGGCATCCATCAGACTCCTGTTCATGGTTCATCTCGACCGAACGGGATAATATTGTTTACCCTCTAAAACCATTTCCTGATATGCAAAGTGCTCAAGCATGACCGGTGGAAACGAGGCCGAGCAAAGCCGCAAAGGCAAAGAGGGGAAAGTGTTGAACAGCTGTTGCATGTGCAACCATTTCACTGTGGCCATGTGGGGCAGGAGGGTGATTGCCTGATTAATACCGACTGTACTCTGAAATATAAATCTGTGGTGTTGCATCCTTGACTACTACCTGACAAACAGACTGCAGATTGTGAGACTGGATAGTTGTGTGTCTGACCAGGTGGTCAGCAGCACAGGAGCACCACAGGGAACTGTTCTCTCACCATTCCTCCTCACACTGTACACCTCAGACTTCTAGTTCAAGTCAAAGTCCTGTCATCTGCAGAAAAAATACTCTGCAGTTGTGGGATGTATCAGTGATGGACAAGAGACTGAGTACAGAGAACTGGTGGACTGTTTGTGGCATGGTGTGGGAACAATCATCTCATCTTGAATGTGAAAAAGACAAAGGACATGATTGTGAATTTTAGGAGAGCAAGGATTAAGTCAAATAGTTCTTCCGTCAAGGGAGAAGGTGATAGAGGAGTATAAATACCTTGACGACAGATT
This sequence comes from Cololabis saira, assembly GCF_033807715.1. Lineage (NCBI taxonomy): Eukaryota > Metazoa > Chordata > Actinopteri > Beloniformes > Belonidae > Cololabis > Cololabis saira. Next base: position 16,596,405 of record NC_084597.1, read on the forward strand.
GGGCTGCGATATTACACAGATGCTGTTTAAAAGAAAGGACAGAGCAGACTACTTCTTAAACTTAGGTCCTTCACCATTTGCAGCAAAATCTCGTATATATAACTCTGTTGTTGAGAGTTCAATCACATCTGCAGTCATCTGTCAGGGGAGCAGCATCAGAGCCTGTGACCTAAAGACACTGATCAAAATGATAAAGAGGGCTGGTTCTGTTCTGGGGACTGTTCTTTAGCCTCTGGAGATGATTGTGCAAAAATTGACGAAGATCATGGACAACCCTGAGCATGGAGACTCTCTTCACAACACAATGATTCAGCAATTCAGTGTCTTCAATAAGATGGTTCCTCAGATCCGCTACAACACAGGAGGTCCTTCCTGCTGTTGTGCACCATAGGGGGCGCTGTTTCAGTTATAAAGAGTTATTAATTAGTATTAATAATTACTAAAGTAGATTATTTATCAAATTGAATTATTCAAAATGATTTAATTTCATAACTAATGCAACACTTAATTTCCCCCCAGGGATTAATAAAGTATTTTGAATTACATTAAATCATCCACTATGGAAAGACAATGATCACAGAAGTGGTATATGCATGAAATTATGTTTTCATGAAGGTGACGCCAGAGATCTGCTCCACGAAGAAAACATTTTTGAATGAAAAGATTCTTGAAAACAGAAAAAGAGGACTAAACTGTTTAAACCTAAACCACCATCCAACCCTTTATACTTGAAGTGGTTTGTGATCAACCCTCGGAGCAAAGACGAGCATTTTTAAAGTCTCGATGGAGTCTCTCGTGAAGGATAAAGAGAGGGAGCTCAAACTTTACCTTGTTAAGTTTTCTGACGTGACCATTTGCAATACATAAAGTTTGAAGTCTTCCCATTTTAGTTGACATGTTAGAATAAAAATAGCTCCAAGCCCCTGAAGCCTTGCCTCCACAGACGGAAAGAAGGTTCCTCAAGTCCATGAATATATTCATCCCACCTGTCAAACAAAGATGGTAACTACGCCTGCTATTCTGGAAGAAGCAACCTAGAGAACAATATAAACATAAATAAGGACATATTAATAAAGTATGGCACAGCTTGAAGGCCAGGCTGTTCTTTCCCCCCTGGACATCAGCTATGAAAAAGGTCATCCTTTAAGTCTGAATATCATATATCCGGAGATTCCTTATGTAAGAGTCCTTCTAGCACTTCTCTTCATCCATATTCAGTGTCCTCCACAGGAGAGTAAACTTCTGGCAGTGTGAGGTGAGCAACTGTATTTTGTTTTTTTTATATTACACACGATTAGGTAAGAAGGTCTTAAGTCTCAGTATGGGGCATGCATCTTTATGTACTACATTGGATACAATTGTTTCCCACCCAGCCATTATCTATACACACAGGGGGTAAAGTTGTTTTGGGCAACACATTTACGCATAATTAGGGGCCTTTTTTTGAGTGACAGCTGCATCGCAGTCAATGCTTTCAAATGGCTACCTCACTTCAGCTTAGTGTTTTTTTCAGCAAATTCACCTGTGAGCTGTGAATAAAGCTAACAGAACAGAATAATTCTTGTTTTTAAGACAATAAGTTTTGCTGTGCTGTTACAGTTTTTTCTGAAAGCTTAGGCGCTAATTTTGTTCTTGTAGCACAATTTCTAAAACTATTAACACACATAGCAAAACCACTCACTGAGTTAGTCAAACTAAAAGCACAAATACTGCTTTGCACTCAGTTTGTAATTTTGTAACACACACTTTTCAAAACTGTAGGCACAATTCGCTGCTTACACTCAATTGCCAAATTTCCAAAACACTCCTAGCAAAATTATACACATGTATGGCTATTATTTACACTATTTTGCCAACTGTCTGGCACACTTTCACATGAGAAAACAATTTTAGAGAATTAGTTCACTTTGCAATCAGCCTAAGCACTATAAATAAGCCACAGGTAAGCTGTCTGTGTGGAGTACAATGGAAGGAGCAAGAAGAGTAAGAATCAGAGGAGGCCGAGGAAGAGGACGTGGAGGTGAAAGAGTTGGAGGAAGAGGACGTGGAGGTGAAGGAGTTGGAGGAAGAGGACGTGGAGGTGAAGAAGCAAGAGGTTTAGAGGAAGTTAGAGGAAGAGGACAAGGAGCAGCAAGAGGAGAACGAGGAGGGGGAAGAGGAAGGGCCAGAGCAGACCTGATATGTCATCATATGGGACAATGTTAGTTTCCATAGGGCTGCTTTGGTCCGCAACTGGTTTACTGATCACCCACTCTTCATGGCACTCAACCTCCCCCCATACTCTCCATTCTTACTGTAAATCCAATTGAAGAGTTCTTTTCTGCCCGGCGCTGGAAAGTCCACGACCGCCTTCCCCATCAACACGCAGCCCTTTTACAGGCAATGGAGGAGGCATGTGGAGATATTGAGCAGGCATCATGTCAGGCCTGGATACGGCATGCAAGGAGGTATTTTCCCCGGTGCCTTGGACTGGAGGACATCGCATGCGATGTGGATGAGATTTTGTGGCCGGACCCAGAGAGACAGCATGATGTAGGCTGATTGTCTTTTTTTTGTGAATGTATTATTTTGTGTTCTGTGCTGTGTCTTTGTTTTGACGAGTGTGAATAAACACCAATACTTGAAGTTTGGATCCCTGTGTGTTTACAGAACTATGACAAAAGTATGACCTCAAACTGACCTAGCCTACCTTGTGCACAGAAAAAGAAAAAGCCAGATGTGTTTTGTATTCATACCATCAGTGTGTAGTTGGCACATTATGTGCTTAGTAAATGATGGCATGTGTTTACTGTCTGATATGAAAACACCATTTTTACTAAGGTGTGTAGAGTTAATCAAGCTGTGTTTGCTTTTACAAGAGAACTATAACGTTTTGATAATTTGGTGAAAGGTTTTCTCATTTGTGTGTAGAGTTTAGCAAAAATAGCCAATGTTGCAAAAAATGTGCTTAAGGATTCAGAAAAAACTGTAATTGTACAGACGGACTCCTGCAACTGGTTCCAGGTGGGCTTGAAAGGGTCTGCGGTAGGGATGGGCGGTATGGACTAAAAAATTTATCACGATCATTTCTGGCATTTATCCCGATAACGATAAAAATTACGATACAAAAAATAACAATTCAACTCCACCTTTGTAACTATAAATCTATCACCACATTCAGTCTTTGGAGCCCCCAAAACACTGCTCTAAAAGATACTAAATACTACTAAACGTCATTAATGGGAATTTATCTTTCTCGTCCGTCCGTCCGTCCGTCCTTCCTTCCTTCCTTCCTTCCTTCCTTCCTTCCTTCCTTCCTTCCTTCCTTCCTTCCTTCCTTCCTTCCTTCCTTCCTTCCTTCCTTCCTTCCTTCCTTCCTTCCTTCCTTCCTTCCTTCCTTCCTTCCTTCCTTCCTTCCTTCCTTCCTTCCTTCCTTCCTTCCTTCCTTCCTTCCTTCCTTCCTTCCTTCCTTCCTTCCTTCCTGCCTTCCTTCCTTCCTTCCTTCCTGCCTTCCTTCCTTCCTTCCTTCCTTCCTTCCTTCCTTCCTTCCTTCCTTCCTTCCTTCCTTCCTTCCTTCCTTCCTTCCTTCCTTCCTTCCTTCCTTCCTTCCTTCCTTCCTTCCTTCCTTCCTGTACGTTGTGCGTGGATTTAACACAGAACCATAAATCATCTTTACACAAAAACATCATCAACAGGAATTTATCATTTTTACCGCGAGATGACAAATTCTTATCGTGGGGAATTTTTTTGACGGTTTATCGTGAACGGTAAAATATCACCCATTCCTAGTCTGCGGTAAGAGCTCCAAGCACCTAAAGTCAGCCCCGGCCAAAGGCTACTAGCCGGGGCTGAGTCCAGCACAGTAAGGAGGAAGGCCTGTCTAGTTTCAGTTGCTAGCTCTGGCAGCAGCTGGGACAGCCAGCATTAACAAGCTTTCAGGTTGGTCTGGACCTCTAAAGCCTAACTAACTGAACTGCAAGCCAATAGTTGGAAACGACCCTTGCCTGGACACTTTTCCCTCTGAAAAGTTTTTCTAGAAATGTTTGAAAAAGTCCTCAACTACCTCACTAACTTAACACTAAATAAATAAAATAAGGAGCTGTTGAATAATTTGTGAGTTAGGTTGGCCCGACTGGACAATAAAAGAAAAAAAAAACATTTCAACATTATAGTCTGCAGGCATAACGAAATACTGCTAAAAAATCAATGTGTGGGAACACTAAGGATTACCAAAAGTGAAAGCATGGAACAAGGACAGAGTATGAGTCATTTACTGATCCATCTTTGACATGAATAAGTCAAGCCTACGAGAGCTGATGGATCTGGTGACATCATGAGCTGACCCCCTGCCCTGAACTCCACAGCATTTTGCTTTGTTCGCTTGTATAAGTGTGACATTCTCACTGGGAATGGGTGACATCCCGCCATTAATAATTCAGCATCAGATCAAAGCCAGACTGCAGCAAACTCCTTCGAAGCAGCATCCAGCCTCATTGCTGGGATTGTGATAATGAAGTCATGGGTTAGATCAGAATGAGAGAGTGTGAGTACAAAGGAAAAAACATTACATCATCAATTAAGAGGCTTCTGGTTCATATTAAAGTCATGTTCCGTACAAATGTGTTTGACTAGCTTTCCGCGTATAAAGTAAACATAATAGCTGCAACAACTCAACTTCACATCTCACTTGCTTCAAATTAACTGCGAGCCGGAGCTCAAACTCCGCTCAAATCATGAAACTTGGATTTATTTCAACATATCTCGAAGCTGTAAATGCAGCTGCTGTGAGAATTTATAAGCGTTATTGGACGGGAGCCTAATTCAAGTAGTTTCATAGCGCTCATTTTGAAATTCATTCCCTATGTGAACTGCACACAAGCTGTTTTATTAGCCAACCACAATGACAACCATGATAAATAAAAGAAACCACACTGCAGTTCACTGCCTGTGGGACAAGCTTCAGAGAAAATTAAGGGATCTTTTTTTTTTTTGCGCTCTCAAGATCTTCTGGCCGTACGGTAGAATGGAGTTGTCAGGGGCTAATACAAAAGTTGAATTAAACAGATAAATCTCCCATCTCTGCTGTTACTGATTGTTAGAGATGCTTCAATACGTGCTGCTGAGGTCGATAATAGCTTGAACTACTGCCGCGAGGCCTCGGTTTTGCAGTGATTGGTGTCTCTCAGTGACCCGCAGCTGAAGGCATATCTGAAAACTGCTGCCAAGCTTTTGAACGCATTGTTTTCTGTATCTAACCTCTCTCTGGTCAGCAAAACGCCAGGTGTGCAACATACTGCAACATAGGGCTGGGCGATTTTGGACAAAAATAAAATCCAGATTTTTTTCTCTGAAAACCCGATTTTCGATTTCGATTTCGATTTTTTTGGTAAAACTACAAAAGACAATGGAATAAATTGTTTCAAATATTTTATCTTTATTTTTAAAGAAAAATAGCAAACAAATGTCCTTATTGGGAAAGAAGTACAATTGAAAGATACTGTAAATCTTCCTTGAGTTTAGTAAAGTGACAACATTTACAATCTTCTTGACCAAACAAAGATGACTAGACGAGCTCTGTCTGTAATGCAGACAGCTCTCTTCTTCTTTTCCAGCTATATGGAAAAGAGAGAGGAAAATCGTTTTTCCGATTTTCTTTTTTTTAACATCGTCTTGATTAATAAATCCGATTTAGATTTAAAATCGATTAATCGCACAGCCCTACTGCAACATGCTGAAAAGGCAATTAAAGCTAGAAAAAGACAGCACAAACATATTCCTTACCTTGGAGCTAGAGTGCAGACATGTGTGGGTGCTTAGCACTTGATGGAGTCAACTTGAATAACCTTGTTTTTTTGATTTATGTAATATCAATTTGTGGCAAAGCTAGAGTGACAGAAACCATTTCTGCCACATTTTCACCGATAATTTTCTCCGTCTTTGCTCTGGTGTTTGAGAAGTTGTGCAACCGCCCCCAGGATGCAGCAGTATCTGGTATTGTAGCATCCTGGTTAAGTACATCTGATAAATCGAATAAGGAAGTCTTTGTTTATGCGAACTCCACTGACCGATGCCATTCACTGCTTGTTCTTGTTATCTTTGAAAGCTGTTCTTTGATCTAGTCTGCTTCGCAAAGTGCCAGAAGGAGGTTTTCAGAACCTTTTCAGAACAGTCTGCACTCAATCACCTAAATTACTGCAAACTAAAAACAGGTTCTGATGGGTTTTATTTTACTGAAAAAAAGAAAAAAGGCAGAAAAATTATGTTTTCATATGCATTCAGACCATCTGTTATGAATATAGATAGCTAAGCTGTGAAGTTGAATGCTGTCCGCAGACCTGCGATAGGATTGCGGTGAAGATCCAGAGAAGAGTTCAAGAAAGTTTAAGCAGCATTTAAAATGGTCCGGTAGAACAGTAATCTCTTTCATATTAAAATAAAAGTAATTTGGGAACTTCAGATCACGCTACCCTTTCAAATCTTCAATAAATACCCTCAGTCAGACTCACAACCAAAAGGTCAATGGTAACTATGAATGAGCCCCAGACTTCCTTTTTTGGAAAGAGGAAAACTTTGAAGAAGTACATCTATTGTGCATGAATCACACCTTTATGATAAAGTGGCCAGACAGAAACAAATCCCTCATCAAAGGACTCATCACAGTTGGGAATTGTCACAAGGCCTTGGAATTAATAAGAAATAAAATACTCGGATGTTCTGGATTATTTTAAATAGTGAAAAGCAAAAGCAAAGCAAAGCTTCTCAATTACTTTAACAAAAACCAGGACAGTTTAAATGGCGAGTTAACTGCGTTGTACTGACTGACTAATTTATGCTTCTGGCATTGTGTCACAGAAACCTTCAGTTGACACAAACTCCCCTCTGTAGATCTCTCCGCCGCCCGACCTGCAACTGCAAATTTTTCTGACTACCACCAACGTGATTGATGGATGTGTGATGTGTGAATGTCGCACCATTATTTCCTCATTGTTTTCAAGTTTTCTGGAAAGTCTGTAAAAAGGATTGTTGCTCAATGTTCATTAGCTCCAGCTCGTGTAAAATGTATTTTATGTGCTCTGTTGCGATCTATGAGTTACATACAGGAAGGAAACAAAAGGAAACGCTGTACTGCTGTCTAGTGGTTGGCGGTTGATGAGCATCCTAACTCTATCTCTCTTTATTGGTCATGATTGTTTATCAGACAGCCCTTATGTCACCTTTTTAGTGTGCACATGTGAAAGTATGCAGTCAATTATCCTTTTTACAGTTCAAAATGTATGTATGAATGTCTATGTTGATTACACACTGAATGAGGCCCAAAATGGGCACAAACTGTCGTTTTGGCTGCTTACATTGCTGGTCTTCATTTCGCTGGCTTTCCTTCCTGTTATACGCAGGGGTTAGAGCACCAGTTACACACAACTAATTCGCTACTGCTACCTAGTGGCAAAATGTGGTATCGCACTAGAGATAAGTCGTTAAAGTGTGGGTCAAAATCTCTGTTTAATGTAGCGCCCTTAGTCTTAAAGGAGCATGAGGCTCCTTTAAAGAAATGAGACTCTCTAGCGCCACCCTTCACCACGACGGCCGTCGGGGGTACTGCAGCCAACAGTGAAGCCGGCACGGGAGAACGGGGAGAACGCACATGCAGCGTCATGTGACGTCACATCCGCAGCCCAGCGCAGGAAATTTGGGCCCGAATTGCAGCACATTTTGCAGCACACAGCCTCTTCAAGGCAACGGAGAGATAGACTAGAGGGCTCATTCTTTTGGGTTTGGAACGCTTCATCTGACATTATTACTAGAAAACTTAAAATGTATACAGATTTTTTTCATAAATCCTGCCTCAATCCGGCCTCAAGCTCCTTTAACTATAAATCCAAACTATAATAATGACACTAACATTCACCTAGGTTCGGAATAAAGATGGATGCCTTGAATTAATTAATTGACTCACGAGGAGAATGGACGTGAAGTTGAACAGTAACAACTTGTATTGCCTCAGTAGCAATTATATCGAAGTGCAAGTATTTCCATAAACAAAATAACATATGTTACAAAATAGAGCTCTTTCAAAATACAAAAAAACTGAAATAAAATAAAACAAAGTTCAAATAAAAGTGTCCCTTCTTTCCAGAGATTAAAGATCTGAGTTTTTCTCTCTCTTGACTGCACATCTCCTGAGTTCTTTGACTTGGTGTGTGCACAGTTTTTCTAACACTACCCGGGTAGTTTTATTGTGTTAGTCTTATCTGGACTTGAATAGATGGAATGAGTCGATGGTCCTGATATCTTCTGAGGGCGGACCTCACAGCTGGCCACACCGTGTCCATCCACAGTCGATCGTCTCTTATGTTGGCTCGCCACTGAACCCGCAAGGATTCAGAATGATCCAGTTCTGGTCTACAAAAAAATAAAAAATAAAAATCGGAGCTCACAACGAGAGGAGCCCACAGACAGCTTAGCTTTCTCACACACAGGATTCAGTTCCAGGAGTTCTTTACTTTATTCAGACGGCTTTTCAGATCGTTTGGACGGCTTTTCAGGTCGACATCTTAACCGGGAAAAAAAGAAGCAACCCGAGACACATACAAAACGGGTGCCCCATTGGTCGGGCATGACATTACACCCCTAAATCACATATACAGGTTTAGTAACCACTTGTTTCATGTGGGTTACATTACCGTGAGCCACAAATAATTTTAAATTCTTTGTGGCTCACATGTGACTGTAGTGCATGGATTTTGGGTTTAAAAATCAATAAAAGTTTTAATCAAGATTTTTAACGTACTGTTTTTTTTTTTGTCAGTTCTCGAAAAAGATTTGCAGTTTCTTTCCAAACAGTGCAGTGTTCCCGAAATTCTGGGGAAATTGCTTACTGGAAATAAAATTGAAAGTTACATCATTAAGCAGGTGTAAGTTATTTCTTATCAACAGTGACCAAGACAAACACAGTAAACCAATTGTTTTCTATCAGATGAGCCAGGAGAGAACCATCAACGCATGTCCTTGAACACAATAAAACCTCTTCGAACTGAATTCTCCCACACAAAGAAAACTTAACTTGGGGTCAAATTTGAGAACATTTTCCAACTCTACCGAATTTTACTCGTGCAGAGACAAAATGGATCAACATTTGACACACACTCCAGCAGCGGAAATGCATTTATAAAAAATGTTTGTGTTTGAGAGTTTTGGGAGGAAGCTGTTCAAAAGGTCAAAAGGTTTGACTTTTCTTTCATCTATTCAAAAATATGGAGAAGCATGAAAGTCTGCGGAGAAATCCAGCTTACGCAAAGTTCAAACACAGAAAGTTCTACAATATTTTTTCTTGGATTAATATACCAGCAAGAATAATATAAAATCAATCACTTTGTTTAATTCAATAGTGATTGACAGTTTAAGAAGAAAACTGAACACCTCTACTATTTTATATAGAAGAGAGTCTTTGTAAATCAGACAACATGTGCTTTCCAGCATTCTAACGTCTGACCTCAGACTTGTCATAGTGTGGGCTTCTGTGCAGCCTGCTTTTCTCTAAGTGTTTGCTGGATTTGATGCCTCTGTTGTTCATGTAGCACTGTCTTTTTGTTTCATCTGAACACAAAAACAAAGGTGTGCAATAAAAGATAAGGGCCAGGCATGCACATGCAAAGGCTTTGAAAAAGCTTACTGAGAATGTGTCACCCTTGAAAATATAGCACATAGCAAGTTCATTTACTTTCAAATTGTAGCATTGAATATGTATGGGGGGAAAGAATCCATTTCTTTTACACTGGACCTGGACTGGGGACTGTAATGAGGTCTCACTTGAATGTGGTTATGACAACGGTGAATTATAACACAAAATGCTTCAGAAAACACACCTAGATGATGCTTTATCTCACAAAGACACAAAAAAAACAGTCAAGGTTAGTCACAGATGTTATCCGATGGTGTGATGTGATTTTTCCAGCTAAAGTTGACACACTCAGTATAGAGAAATATAAAAATCTTATGACCTTTCCTCACCGTGTCACTGAACCTGAGCAAATGAAATTGATGGATTTGTTTCCAAATCCATGACTTACAAAACACATTTGTGTTGTGTGGGTTCAACATATCTCAACATATCTCAACCACGAGTGAAATCAGTTAGCTGGACTAGGCTATATTTGTTTTATTTACAGTATTACCCCCTTTGAGCCTCAGAGGGGAATTTGCACCAATTATGGCCAAGGACTCAAAACCATGTCCGATGACACCACCCACGAGTCTTTATGCAAACCATTCAAAAGTTACTGCAGAAAATAGGAACTATGAAATATCGACCAATCAGAAGAAGGGGCAGGGCTAATTCAGGCCAATGAAGGTCAAGGACTTAATACCGAGTCTGATGACACCACCCACGACTCTCTATGTCAAACCATTCAAAAGTTATCAGAAAATAGGGACAACCAATCAGAATAAGGGGCGGGGCTAATTTGCACCAATTATGGTCAAGGACTAAAAACCGAGTCCGATGAAACCACCCACGACTCTTTATATCAAACCATTGAAAAGTTATAGAAAGTGGGAACTATCAAATATGGACAAATCAGATGAAGGGGGGGTGCGCTTTTTGGCGTCTAGCGTCGCCACGGTAATGCTTTTGACTGAGAAAAGTAATGCACGTTGTCGCAGGATGAAGATGCACATTTTGATGTATAACACACCTGGGTGCACGTTACGGTTCGGGCCGTATTAACTGCCGAAGGAATGGCATAAATTGTGCCAAAATTACACGATTAATTGAAAATGCCCGACTTCCTGTTCGGTTTCGGCCATGGCACCAAGAGACTTTTCTTTAAGTTGCGACATGATACAGGTGTGTACCGATTTTCGTGCATGTACGTCAAACCGTATTGTGGGGGCACAAAGCTTTCTAGGGGGCGCTGTTGAGCCATTTTGCCACGCCCATTACAGTTTTTCTCTATTGCCAAAACACAAAACCCAGTACTCTAAACCAAATGACCAGTTGCCTAAACACATTTAGTAAAACTACCCCCCTTTTGCCACAACCACAAACACAATTCACCTGTAGACACTGTTCACAAAACCCATCCCCTTTTTCTCAAAACTCTAAACACATTTTACCGTGCTAAAACACATTTTGCATATAACTCTGCTCCAATATGCATTGTGAAGCTCATGTGATGCAAAATGCTACCCACAATCAGCAAAACTTGAACACAATGAACATACCTGGTGTCAATCAGTAAACACAACTACTCATAATTGAAAACACCTATTGCAAATGATGTGACCACACCTATATAAGTCAGTGCAGTTTGCTGAAGCCTCAAAAACAAAAATGGATGATCAAGACAGAAGAAGAGGAGTTCTTGTCAGAGGAGGGAGAGGAGCAGGTCAAGGAGGGAGAGGAGCAGGTCAAGGAGGGAGAGGAGAAGGATGTGTGTCTGCCACCCTACTCTCCGTTCCTAAACCCAATAGAGGAGTTCTTCTCATCATGGCGGTGGAAGGTCTATGACCGCTAACCTTACACCAGAGAGAACCTTCTCAGGGCTTTGGACCTGGCCTGTGATGATGTGGCTGTGGAGGTGTTCCAAGGCTAGGTGTGGCATGCCAGGGCATTCTTCCCACGTTGTTTGGCTATGGACAATATTGCCTGTGACGTTGATGAGGTCCTGTGGCCCGACCCAGCCCGACGTGATGACGCCCCATGATTTCGGTGTCAACATACAACATACTGTGTCAATTTTCAAACGTACTGTAATAAAATAAATCGCACCCTGAACATTGTGTTCTCAATTGTTACTTTACTGTATCTATTGTGTGTAATGGATCCTCTATGGAGTTTACAGTACTCATTTTTGCATTGAGTTGTGATATTACTGCATTTTCTGCATTATGTAACTATTCCCATGAAATGCACAAATCTATGGTAAATGCCCAAAACATATTTGAGAATAAATAAGGGTTGCTCAAATGCATCCTGGCACATGTGAAACTGTAAAAAGAACAGTCTCACACTGTGAAAATTGTGTTTTCATTTCATTCATTGTGTTTCATTTTTTTGGTAATGTGGTTAATGATGCTCAGTAGTGTTTACATTTCTGCAAGCCTTGAGTGGTATTTTGGTGTCAGAGTTTGCTTTTGAGCATATGAGCAACTGTTTTGGTGTGATGGGTTGGTTTTTGAGCATATGAGCAGCTGTTTTGGTGTGATGGGTTGGTTTTTGAGCATATGAGCAGCTGTTTTGGTGTGATGGGTTGGTTTTTGAGCATATGAGCAACTGTTTTGGTGTGATGGGTTGGTTTTGAAAAGAAACTGTGAGGTTTAGTGTACGTAGCTTTAGAAAAGTGTTTTGTGTTTAGAGTTTTGTGAAAAGTGAGGGCAGTATCGTGAAATGTGTTTAAGCAATAGAGAAAAACTGTCATGCAGAAAGAAAGAAAGAAAGAAAGAAAGAAAGAAAGAAAGAAAGAAAGAAAGAAAGAAAGAAAGAAAGAAAGAAAGAAAGAAAGAAAGAAAGAAAGAAAGAAAGAAAGAAAGAAAGAAAGAAAGAAAGAATTACTGTAGGTCTTCTTTCAAATGTTGTCCAGAGGCATTTTCTGCTGCATCCCTGAAAATCAAAGTCAGGTTGCATAAAATTATTCTGGTTCCAGAGGACAACTGACTATGTATGAAATAGAAGAAAAAATAAAGATGACTGGCTATGGCGCCTGATAGCAGCACCAGAATGATGAGCATGCCTTCCAAAAGAGGAGGTTTCCACCAACCTGGAAGTACTGGAAACGTGAATGTTTTATGTATGGTCTTATCAGTGTCACATGACTGGCCAAGCGCAAGGCTGTGGATGGAACCCCGGACCCCCAACATGTCAGTGTGTCCCAAAGCAGGACAATGAACCGGATCGGTGTATGACTGAAGAAAGCCAAGCCCTGCTGTGTATAATGTATGCGGTGTAGTGTCAGTGAAAGAGAAACACACTGAAAAAAGCTTTGAAGAAACTGGATGAGCTTTCAAAAAAATCTCCTGAAGACTTGGTCTGATTTGGGTCTAATCAAGCCAAGACTGTACTAGGATAAAAAGGATGGGTGATGGGTTCAAAAAAAAAGAACACAACAGAATAAAAGTCTATCTCAAGATGAAAGCACGTGTGACAGCTCTCGCCCCTGGTCACAGCCGGGGTGTGTGTGTGGGGGGGCTTTTTCTGCAGGACTAAATTGGCTGTCAAACCTGAAACAGACGACACTTTACAAAAGCTATCATATTTCGCCTGTAATCCGAGGGCAGAAGGGGGAGAAAAGAAGTGAATTACTGCTTCTTTTCACAAGCCACCTGTGCCATACATGAAAGTGAAAAAAAACAGATGAGCTCTTATTGTAAAGACTCAAACTCACATTAAGCTTGCACAACCAGTTACTGTACAGTACATAATTACCTGGGCTGCAAAAACTTTTTTTTTAAATATTAAATTCTCACAACATGGCCTTCGTAGTGCTTTCTCTATTTCACTAACATCTCAAACACATACCGGCAGTGCCGAGGGTGCAGAACTTGAATTGCATCACAGCTTCTCGTCCACAAGTCTGCAGACTTTTCATTTTATCTCCAGAACAGAATGTAAATTGATCCTTTCTTTGCTAGATTTCAAAAGATATATTCTCCTCCTACTCAAACGATCCAAACTAAACATTAAATTAAACTAGAAGATTATGAGAATATACAGTGAATATGTCTGTATTAATTTATTTTTTTTAACTTTATTAAAATGACAAAAAAAATAAGGTACACTTGGTTTTTAAATCTAAGGTTGTATCAGGACATATAAGCTAAAACGCAGAAGAACCAAAAGAGAATCTAAGTGGATCCTGGATTTATGAGGGTAAATTGTAGCCATGCATTACATATGCTTAAAAGCAGATGTTTTGGGAAATTCCTTGTCTGGAGCATCCACATGTATGTTAACACAATGCCAAGGAGGAAAGACATTAACAATGGTGTGACGGGGTTCTTTACAGAAAAAACTCTCCAATCAAAAAAAAACTGGCAGTCGGATAATATTAAAGTATAATATTATATTTATTTTATTGTTGCCGGCCTTCAAGGATGCAAAGATGCATCTTTTATAATAATGCAAGAAAAAATAGTGCAGTTGAAAAAAACAAAATTAATTGAAAAATGCAAAAAAATAAAATAAAAAAACATTCAAACAGGAAGTTTCTCACAAAGTCAAAGTTTCTATTGAGATGCTGCCTTCTGTACAGCTGATTTCAAAAAACTCCTCATCCCAAGCCAAACCGGCTTCATTTATACCTTTAACCCCTCCCACTACACCTGGATTCAATCACTGATCTCTCTGTTTGGCAATCAGACTGAATGGGACACAGCTAATGACCATGCGGTGTGTGGGTGTGTGTGTGTGCATGTGAGTATACATGTATGAATGAATAAACATAGGACAACTAAGTGTGCACCCTCAGTTGAGCTACTAAACTAGGGAAAAAAAGGATAATGGTGATCATTAATGGTGCTTAAGACAGAAAGGGAGCGGAGAGAAAGTACAGCATGCGTGTATGAGTGTAGTTGTGTGAATGTATGTTTGTGCACTGCCTGCAGTCAGGGGAGGACCGCACTCAGTGAGGGAGCCGCTCCGTCACAAATGGTTTAGAGAAGTTACTGATATTGTATTGCCCTTTTAATCTGGAAAGGATTGCAAAGTCATCAGTTAAAAAAACAAAACAACAGAAGGTAGGTGAATTGACATCCCAGCAAGTTCTGCAAAAAATCCAAATGCTACACCTCAGACTCTTAAAGTTTTATATATCACACTCATTTGTGCGTTGTAACAGACAACTGCAAATTTGGTGCTCTCCCTCTCTGGGGGCCATGAACATCTCCCACACTAATCTGTCAGTTCAACTTAGCTTTTAAAGAGAAAACATCAGGACAAAGACCTCAGCTGGGTGGCAACACTTGCAGCGGAATCATGATGTAATAGCACATTTTGAACTCCTTCCCCTTTCAGAATTCTTTTTTTATCTTCCCCCCACTGGCATACAACTTTACTCTCCATTAGCATCTTCCGTTGGTGAGTTGTTGAGAAACAACAACTCATTTGGTCTGTGCTATGCCCATTTTTTGTTATGCACCACTCTTTCGTGTTGTGCGTGTGAGCCGAAGTATTCCCAGTTATCCTCAGCTGAAGTTCTTGAAGCCACCCCAAGTAAAAGCATCTTTCTCCTGGTCCTCGTCATACTCCCACAGTAGTTGGTAATTCACCATTTCTACGCATGCAAAGGAGGCCCTGATAACTAGTGAGACACATGAACTTCTCAAACTCTCATTATCCATTATCAATCACCGGCATCCCGCTGAACTTCTCTGCAAAGGCTGCAGCGTAGGGCTTTGACTGATGAGTGACCACCAGATGAATCATGATTAAAAACGTCTCTCTCTTCTGCCGCCATCACAGCAGCTATATCACTAAGTGTTATCGTTGTGAGGCTGTTTAGAGTGCAAATGAGATGCAGGCAGAGACAGGAGCTGTCAGTCACTCTTTTGAGAATGAGCACATATGTCTACGTCCCCTCCAAACAGGAGGCCCCGAGGAGATGAAGCAGCCCAACACCGCTCAGGAACAGTCCCCAAACCGGTCTCTCCATTGTCTTGTTATCTGGTTTCTCATGAATAAATCTTACTGTCAGTGAAACGCTCTGCAGCATTGCTGTGTCTTGGGGTAAAAAAAAATATTATATATATATTATATAAGAATATACAAGCACTGGAAAACCATGATTTATTGAAGCAGATCAAGGAAAAGCTGAGGTCCAGCTGGGCACATATCCGTTTTTGGATGAAACTTGGTCCTGCCATTTAAGGATCCCTCTTGCTTCGACTGCCCTCTGGAGATCGCCGTAGTTTGAGATGTAGGTGTACAGTATATGCGAAAAGTGAGGCTGCACTAAATCACAACACAATCACAATGGTTTCAACTGAAATCTGTGTCGGATGCTGAATTGTGCCAAACAAAATCTACAGAGTTGTGTGTGATGGGTTTTTTATTCCAGGGGGGCAAAGATGGTGCTCAGGTGTTTTGCAGTGTTGTAGATTACTGAATTGATGATGCTGATGATGGGTCTTAGAGATGCTTCTTTTATTAATTTTTCAGCTTTAATATTGAGTGTATGACCATTCATGTTGCTTGTTGGGTCCCTCTCCACAGAGGTGCTGCCATCTACTAATGATCTACTAATTGAAATAATCACCTATGTTGCAAACCGCGTCCCTTCCTGGACTGCCAAGTTGGACAAATGACAGCGTTCTTTTCAAGCAGTGCTTGTTTGAGAGTTCTTCCATCTTGTTCTTGACACATCATCTGGGCTGAATGTTTTCCTCAAGCAGTGTCTAAGAACTGTTGTGCGATTGGTCAGAAATTTGAGATTGGCGTGCAGAAAAGCAGAAACGTCATCCTGCTTTCCGCTAGAGCAGAAGTTTGTGCCACAAGTCATTTTTCCATCACCTCAGGAATTGCAAATAACAACCACAACAAATCTTCCTCATCCTTCACTTCAAACATGTTGTTGTTCTTCTCCCTTATCAGCTCAGAAATGTCTGCCATTATCACTGTGCTGTCGCTGTTCTGTTGTTTCTGTCGCGGCACATATGCTGCAGTGGGATGGTCTTGTGAGGGCGTCCAGGAATTCTGCACTTTGGTTTCTGAAATGTCTCTGCAAGAATAAATCAATTCAAGAAAACTAAAAAAAATTGCCTGTTAATATGGAGTATGCAATAACATTTATTATGACCTTGATGCAACCCGTGCAGTGCGTACATCGGGAAACCTGGGCTAGGCTCCTGCAGATCAGTACGAGTCTGAATAGGAATAAATCTGAATAGCTAATGGATGAAAGATTGATCTCAATGACTGAGAACCTATAACTGAAGAGAGAATCTACCCTTTAAAAAGTAGACCATGCAGTCTGAGGTAAGTTCATTCCTTCACAAAAATGTGTGGCTTTTTGCAAATGAGAAACGATATTCGATGGAACTTTAATAGGCCATAACTTTGATCGTAAATGTTTCCCCTTTGGGATTTCAAAGGGATCCAAGGAGTGTTAAACAGTTTCCCCTCATTAAATATCAGCATGTTAAAAATCCACATGAGTCACACAGGGCAGGGTCCATCACTTGACAGCTAAAGCAGTTAAGTCTTCACATTGTACACGTGCATTTGGGGTCTTAGCTTCCTGCCATTAAATTTAATTAGAACTCTTCACTTGTACGTTCTCATATAAATGCAAGGAGACAATGTCACCCGGGATACATTGTTCTGTACAACATGTTCTAAAATGTCAGATTAATTATCTAAAGACAGTTTATCCCACTCTTTCACCTTTGTCACATGGCACTTGTAGCCAAAAAGAGCACTTAATTGGATTCTGCACTGCTTTGCTTTCTCCAATTAATTGGGCCCTCGAATGCACCGCTGTCGCCTGGTAATCGTGGCATTGTGTCTGAATTTGCACTTGACTGCCTTAAATCTTTGGAGTAAAAAACTCATATAGGGCTCAGGGGTTCGAGTTTGGATGTGGGTCCATACATATCGCTGCATTAGGGAGAGGAAAGAGAGTGAGTGGCAGCACATTCCCATTCCCTGGGAAAATTACTATTGATAACATGCAAAGTGTGGAAATACTTGCTGGTCCAACAGCTTTTTTACGTAACTGTTTGATTCTCATTACTGAGTCCCCAGTGATGACCGAGCTGCCACAAGACATAAATATTGCCATCAAGAGCAAACCGAGATCAGATTTAAGACCAACATGTGGGCAGGAGCAGCCGAGGAATACAGACACATCAATGAAGTACAGGCAGCCGACAGAAACTGTAGGTGAACCAGAAAACCAGGCTCATATTCTCCATCTCAGACATTATGCTGAAAAGGACTTCTCCAAAGTTTTAAGTAAGATGCAGCAGAAATCCAACTAATACTTATTTATATACCAATATATATTAGATATACCAATCTAAAATGGTGTTTTTTTAAGTTCAACTGCATTCATGCAATCAGTCTTTTAATAGCAGAACTACTGATAACTGTTGATAAATACTTGCGGCAGGTGCAACGTCAGTGTTGCAGTCATCCGACGTCTAGTCCAGTCCAGAGTCCACAGGGTTCCAGTCAAGTCTAAGGCTGCGTCCGAAATCGCATACTTCCACCCTAATGAGTATGCAAAATGAGTATGCAAGATTTTTTAGTGCGTCCGAAACATTTGAAAGGTACTCAATAGTATGCTCTATCTATACTCATTCCGGATAAATTTATTAGTATGGATTGATGGACACTAGCTAAGCAGAAACTTCTCACAATGCAATGCAGCGGCGTTTGGTTGCTAAGTGATACGTATATGTCATAAGTATAATATTAAGTATAATAATATTATTATATAATATTAATATTATAATATTCGTATATAATAATATGATATAATGTCATCTTGTTTCGGCCAGAATAAACGGGAAAGAGCGGAGCGGTGCTGCTGCTGCTGCTGCTACTGCTGGTACTGCTGCTGTGACACGTCACTTCCTCCCAACGGCAGGAAGTGACGTGTGCGCTCTTAATAGTACGTCCGACTTAATGCACACTACTGATATTTACTCAAAAGTGTGCCGAACTTAAGTATACTTTTTAGTATATACTGTTTAGTATGGCATTTCGGACGCACCGTCAATAAAAATATGTCAAATCCAAATCATAACTGAAGAATCCAAGTTAACCCTTTGATGCCTGATATTGAAATAAAAAAAATTTAGTACTTACAAATTTCTAAAAAAATATTTTTCCAAACATTAAGAATAAATCAAGTTTATGTAGTTTTTATTTAGTTTATAGCTTTTGTAATTTTTTGTTTAAAAAAATAATTCTTCCCATCTTTTGATTATGCGGCTGGTTCAGAGGTCTCAGAAAGTCCAATCCAAATGACACACGTGTCATTTTTTTAAACCAAGCGAGCAAGTCCAAATTCAGATTAAAATACTTATTTTACTGAGGAATATACCAATTCAATCAGTACAAATCCTAAAATGTGATTTCCTTGATTCTTTCCCCCCATTCTGTCTTTCATAGTTGAAGTGTACCTATGTGAAGTGTACACAATTGGTGGCTGACTAAATACTTTTTTGCCCCCACTGTACATATATATATATATATATATATATATATATATACACAGTGGGGCATTAGTTATATAGAATGTATATTTATATTTATATTCAACATATATACTCTATCTCTGTAGACACGTCATCTGGAAACCTGTATTTATCCAACTATACACAGCACATTAATAATCTCTATTGTCCACACAACTATACTCTACCTGTACTTGGTACTTAATGCTTCTTTGCACTCCTGGTTGCTCTGTACCTGCACTCTGCTAAATGACAATAAAGTTGAATCTAATACAATCTATTAACACTTTTGGTATGATACAAATCATGTCTTCATCGTGTTTGAACCAGCTAAACATCTTCAAACACTGCGGCTGAAAGACTTTCTGTGTTTTCTGTAACATCTGGAAAAATGAATACAACTTCAAAAGTGTGTGGTCTTTTACTTTGGCTTTAACGCACTGATAAAGATGACTCATCTCTGACTCGTCTCTGACTGTAATCCTTAGGCGTGCATCGAGTTTCTCCTTCACAGGCATCTTGTGACTGCATCATACTTCCCTTCCTGATAGATTACATTTTTATTTTTACATTTTCCCATATTAGATTATGTCTGCACTATTTCACCCATCATTGCAATTCATCTCCATGAAAACTCATTGTGTTGGCTGTGTGACCATGTTTGTAAACTGGATAAGCCATAGGTTCTCATGAACAGTGATGTGAATGATGCAAATGCAGAGGATGAGACAACAGAACTTCAAACAAAGGCTGGTAATTAACAAAAAGGCTGCACAAGTAAGAAAACAAAACTCCCATTACTATCCAAACTAAAGAACACCACAGACAGACCAGCAGGCAGGAAGGGAGTGCCACAACAGTATATACTCACAGGACATGATGAAACACAGGTGCAAAAAATCAGGGAAGACTGAGCAAGGGAAGTCAAATTAGAATCAAAACACACTCGGATAAATAAAACAGGAAACACATTGATTAAAAATAAGCCCAAACCAGAACAACCAGAATAAAACCTAAAAAACCCAAACCAAAACCCTTTACCATGACATGTTTTTCTCTTTCAAGGGGTCTCAAAGTCAAGAGCCTCAAAGTCAGGGGGCACATTCATCATGTACATCAACCCACATACTAAAGAAAAACTAACAAAAAAAAAACAATGGACAAAGCATTAAGCGACAGGAACCACTGGTTTCTGAAGAGCTGTTTTGAAACCATGCTGCTCAGAAAAACGATTGAATGTCAACCAGAGTAAGCTGTAGCTACCAACTCCTTCAGCCAATCCCCGCCGAAATATCTGCAGATCTGCCGGCAGAGGTTTAGGGCCGCTTGATTCAATGGCAAAATCAAACATTTCTGTTGCATTCAATCACATTAGAAATACATTTTTTACTTAAGATAAACTCTCTTGGCACAAAAAAATGCCACAGTCCCCCCACAGAGTTGTCATGTGTTTGAACTCTGCCAGTTGAGACCAAAACGATTTCTTGATCACGCTGTAAATTAGGAGATTTACTCGCTTTGCAGCCAGCCTTTAGCGGTCGGAGGAACTCCAACAACACCTTGTTTTGCATGAGCCTCAGAGCAAGATGCTTTGTGCTTGGGTGAACCCCACATTTGTCTTCTCCAAGTGCCATTGCCTTATGCGTGGATCACGATATAGCACCACTACCTTGTCAGGGAGGCAGAGAGCTACAGTTGCAGTTTCAAACGTTAAATACAAAAAATTCATACTTGTTCAGACATACCCATTTTCCATGCATGGACACAGAAGTGTCTTCAAGTGCAAACACCACTGGCAGGTGGTGAAACGCACTCTAAATCATCCAATTTATTCCCAGGGATCAAACGTAAACATCCCAACATAAAGTTTCCCCAAGTCATTATACCCAGATAAACTCTTGTCTGATTAGTGTTCCGGCTGATGTGGAAAATCAATCCAAAATGTAATAAGTATTTGACCTCAAAGTTACAGATGCTCTCTTTTAAGCGAAACTCTTCAGCTCTACCTTTTATTCAATTGTCCCTTAAGGCTTCATAAGGGCCAAATAACGTAATCAAAACTTGAAAATAGCGGTTCACAAACCAGTGACTGAAGTCACAATAACGTCATCCTCTCTTTAGTTATGGCCCCAGAGCATGGTAAAGTTGGTAAAAGATGAAGTGACACCCATAGCCATCCAGCATCTGGTCAGATAGTCATCACTTCTGTGTGACACAACGCAACAAACAGCATTTTCCAAGAGAATTTATCCGAGAACCTTTCTCCGATTAAACAGCCACACGCAAATAAGAAAGGATATGACACGCTGAATGTCCTCCACTGTTGTCCTTGATAGTGTTGATGTGAAACAGGGTCGCCGCCCGCTAGGGATTTTGGGCCCCATGAAAATAATCTTTACCGTGCCCCCCAACACAGCGGCGAAATTTGTTGATGCTATTTTACATACAATGCATTTTATTGGTATTTTTGACTATCATTACCATATTTGTGAAAGAAGAGCAACATGACAGTAGGGGAAGAACTGAGCACTCTGAATACAATGGAATTCATTTTGATTCATTTATTTGCTGCAACACTGATTTTTAAATTGGAAATAAACTCTTCCATGAAAAAATAGAAATTATAATCAGTGGAGAGAAAAATCTGGAAATGTAAAAATCTCAGCAAAAACAAAACACCATCAAAATACAAAATGGTCATATATGATTTCTCATCGTTTATGTAGAACTTAATATATGAAAGAATGGCAAATATATAACGTTGTCGATTGAGTCAAGCTTCCTTTTGCAACCTTTCAGTCACTGGTCTTTGCTCAACTTTTCTCACCAAAAGCCCAATGCCGAACCTTCTCACGTGCAAAATCACTTATCAGGTCTCACCAATATGTAAACTTCTCTGATTGGACTGAAAGCGGTCACCCCAGTCTGCTGCACACACCACAGATGTTCCCCTCTGTTTTTACTGCACGTCTTCTATTTAATTTTTTAAAAAGGATTATGCTTTTTAAACCATTAAAATTGTTCAAAATTACTTTTTTCATTAATTTTAATTATTTCCCATAACAGATTCACCTGTGTATTGTTTTGAGACTATAGTAAAAATGTATCATAATTATTATTATTTCAACACACACAGCTGCTCACCTCCTTCCTCATGTGGGGGCACTGGGGCTGGTTCAGGGGCAGGGGAAGTTGGGGGCTGACAGACAGCTGCTGCTGCTGCTGCTGCTGCACTTGACTCTGTTCACAATGAGGCATCATTTTGACAGAGGGGAGATCAACTATTATTGAATGAGAACAGCTTGATAAATGTTTGACTGGATTTATTATTTAACTAATATAGCAGTAAAATGAGAAAATCCAGTTTTCTTGAGCTAACATGGTGAGAAAAGTGAGCTAGCTTATAGACCACAGACAGGGACAAAGTTAATATTCCGTAACTTTCCACCACAACTAACAAACCCACCTTTTTTTCGTAAATACTGGGTGACATACTGTCGACCCTTCAACTCTCTCTCCTCTCTTAATTTCTTTTTTTTTCTTTTTTGGCTGCCTGATTGTTGAGGCATGATGCCGTCTCCTCCTCGTGCAGCTGAGCTGTGTGACAAACCGCACGTGCGCTACCTGCAGCTGATCCAGTCAGACTGAACCATTTTACGTAAATAGAGGGGGGGGGGGGGGGGGGGGGGGGGGGGGGGCAGGCGTTGATGTTTCCAAATCAAAAAAAGTTATTGTTACCAGGGCATTGAAAATAAAACATTTGTGATTATATGTTATTTAATAACTTTCATTATTTTTCTTTATTATAATTTTGATCATCATTAGGGGCCTCTCTGGGCCCCCCTCAATCATGGGCCCCTATCCTTTACCGCCCCAGATGTGAAATAATATATCATTTACAGAGCCGTCTGGGAGATTTGCGAGGCCCTGTGCGAAATGGCTTGGGGGGGCCCTCGCGCGTCAGCGTAGCGAGCGCGCGCGAAATTTTGGGGTTTTTTGGGTCGGATCGGGTGTCTATATGCGCAATTTTAACTCTCCAATTAGCAAAATACTGGATACCTTCCCCTGCCTCATCATCATCTCTTGCCTCGACGCGGGGCCCCACGGCTGCTTGAGACCCGGTCGGATCGGTGATTTTTGTAACAAATTTATCAGACGAGCCTTTCAGAGAGGCATTAAACTCTTCCATTTTCTTTAGTTTTTTTCTTTTTTCATCCCCTGATGGAAATTTCCTGAATCTGTCTCGTTCTCTCGACATTGTGTGACAGTTTGTTCCAACTCCACCCGTCTGGATCAGAGCAGCTTGTGTCTGCGCTTGGTCTGATCAGTTGTATTGAACAACAGACACGCTCATCATTGCACGTATATTTTATTGATATGCACAGACTAGTACACATTTAGGTCTGTAATGGAATGTGACTGTTGATATTTATAAGGGAAAAAACGAAAAAAAAAAAAAACGAAAAAAAAAAAAAAAAAAATTTTTTTTTTTTTTTCAAAAACGGCCCATAGCGCGAGGCCCCTTGGGGCGCGAGGCCCCGTGCGGTCGCACGGTTCGCACACCCCTTGCGGCGGCTCTGATCATTTATATAACATTAACTTTATGATGTAATGTCATCCATGGCAGTGGAAATGCTACCAGGTCAGAGCTCACCGCTCCAAACCATACTTGGAGTGACGTGAGCTGAGCGGTACTGATCAGAGGACATGTGGATTCAGTTGATGGACATAAGCAAACTTGCGTGTCCCTGCTCCTCCCGTTGCTAACGTGCAATGAAATGGATTAAGTTTTACGGAGAACACTATGAAAACATTACGAATGGCCAACTTCCCATATCAGTCTGAATGGATTTTAGAGGCGCCGCTATCAGTCGCTGGCTAACTTCCCACAGCCAGTGTTTGTCTACACGGACCCTGAGAGGGATTCCCACAGTTCCTGAGTCATTCGAGTATCACTCACATCCTGTTAGCTGTTCCTGTAGGTCTGAGGTCAAATGTATGGTTCACTGTTTATTTTGGCCTTCAGCTTGCCGGGAGACAAAGCTAAGCTTTGTCAACTCTACGTTTTCCTCCTGTCATTTTTTTAAAACCCCGACATTGCTGCCTTCTCTGCTGGAGGACAGATTTTTTTAAGCATTTTAAACTAAACTGCTTCACGTGGGTGTAAAACTGACAGCCTACTTTTAACAGAAAGTAATTACAATCATTTGTATTATATTTTCAAATCAAACTGCTACCAAACCAAGTCAAGAAATCAACCATAAAAATGAGTGTGTGAGGTATTACTGCATGAATTTGTTGTTGTTGTTGCTTCATTTCAACGAGTCAATCATAAAGCAACTAATTAGTTAGTTTTAGTTAGTTTAAGTTTATTTCAGTCATATATACCTTTCAAGGCAACAAGGAAGAGACAAATTTTACAATTTGACTGAAAAAGGCTCAGGCAGAAGCAGAACTAATGCCGGCCTACTATACAACTTAAGCTACACAATACATGGTGTCAAGTGTGAAGAAAAAACAAACAAAAAAACAAACATATAATATATACAACTAATGAAGCAATTAAAGTGACATAAAGGAGTTTTATACATATTAGAATATCAGCTTCAATTTCATTTGAAGGAAAATTGTATTTCTTCTGGGAAGGGTCGTTTTAGTTGTATTGTGTTCATTATGTCTTCAGATCGATAGCTTGTGGTTTTCTTTTGTTCAGACAAGGATCCGAGTTCTTACCTTCAAACTTTACTGACAATTTCGGCAGAACTTCCGCCTTCCTCAGAGAGGGAAGGGTCGTCCAGGTTTCGCAGTCTCTCATCTCTATCATTGGCAAAAACTGCTCAAAGTAACTTTGGACTCCCGTCCCAGTCCTTTCTTGCAACAGCTGCAAATCGCTTTAATTTATAATAATCACATTATCGCTGAGCTAAATATTGCAACGTTTCATTTGTGCTGTTTTATAATAAAAGCTAAAATAAAATGCTGGAAGATCTTTTAAATACACCAGCATTGATATGACGCCTACAAACAGATCTATCACGTTTTGTAATGTGTTTTTAATTTGAGAGAAATAACACCTGATTATGACCTTCGAGCACAATGACACCAACATCAACCAACAGCAGGGTGAACTGCAAACTCACTTTGTGGATCCAAAGTTGTGCAGATGCAAGAGGAAGACAAACAGAGTCTGTGATTTTAAAGTGATTGTTCATTGATTGAAGCGCTCTGCTCCCGAGCCCCCAGCTATCAAATCAAGTCTGATCTCTTTTCGCCTCCATCCTCCAACATTTTTAAATGAAACCAAATCCTTTTTAAATCATGCCCCAACTCCCAAAGTTATGGACATGTCTGAGTGTCTCCATGTGCCTGCTTGTGTACACATGAGAGTAAGTGAGTCATAAACAGCTTCATCCCCTTCCACCCTCTCTTATGAAAGAGGAATTATATCAGACACATAAAAAGACCAGAAATGCAGAGCACGAATGTCAGGCCAAATATTATATCACATGATCCTTTATTAATGGACTACCTTGGAGCTTATAAAACATGAACTACCTCTGAACTTATCCCTACCACATACTGGGGCAGTCAGTTTGAATCTTTAACAAGCAACGGCCCTGAGTCTTGAAGGTCAAATCAAACTGGAATGAGATGATTAATAAATACTGGCAATAATTATGTCACTGCTAGAGTAAATCCATTGCTGACAGCTGAAATAGCTTTTTCTCCCTTCAAGGAAGTGTCCAAAATTATTTGACAGGCATCTGCTAGCCTTAGCAGACATACAGTACATACACTTGAGGCCATGTGAACTGTTCACCCAGGAAGGTTTTTACCTTCTCCACATTTAAGGCGTTATTTTCTCAGGAACCGTGGCTGACAAGTACAGTTGGGTAAGAGTCTGAGAAACAACCAATGCATAGTTAAGATCAGCACATCAAGAAGAATGTAATCTTCAGTAAAGTTATTTTAGTCATGCAGTCAATCTGTCAGTTTGTCAGCTCCCCTTTGTGTTCAGGTTTTCATATCTTAACGGGTATTTGATACATATCAGATATGTTTCGATGAAGTGTCTTGACCACTGTTGCTATGACAGAAGTACAAGAAGTAGGTGTCGCAGTAGTATGCAAGTGTCGCACAGTAACAAGCTGATCATGGTTTGGCATTTCCGTTTCAAATTAACCAGCTACTGGGACGTTGTCTGTGTTTCATTGTCAGAAACTGATAACGTGCTAGCGTGCTTAATAGCAATATCCTCTCACCTCATCTCATCATCTCGTAAATCCTCTCCTCCCTTACTACGCAATAAAAATATTATAAAAGCTTTCTGGTGAGCTGAAGAAATGTGATCTAAGAAAAAAATTACAATGATATCTGTGATGAACTTGCTTAATCCTGAAAAAAATGTCATCATGTTCATTCACATTATAATAGATGCAGGAAGTTGAAAAAAAAAAAGGTTCTGTAATGGGATTACAAGCTTAAATCATAAATTTCTACAGAAATTTGCTTCCTTCTTCTGGTCAGAAGAAATTATTATTATTATTATTATATTTCTTTATTTGGTATGGACATCACAATAACATAGGACAAACCAAATGCACTGTTTGAGTGTTTTAGCATACATGCTAATTTGCAACACTTGTCCACAGGAGGCTTTTAAAAAAATAATATAAATACAATACAATAAGATATACAATAAAATTAGAGGATGACATAAGATATAAAGCAAAGACAACATTCAAGAGCAGAACCAGACCTGACCTATTCATGTAGGCACTGTTGTTTAGACTTGAGCCATAGTTTGAGTCCTCTGTTGAAAATATTGCCACACGTTTCTAATTTTAAATTAGTCGGTAAAGAATTCCAGAGTTTTGCACCCTTCACAGAAAAAACCGACTCACCAAAAGAGGTCTTATGCTTTGGGATACGACAGTCACCATTGGTGCAGGCCCGTGTGGTTACTCTACCAGAGCTCTGATGCCTAATAACCACTTCAGAGAACAGGGGTGAAACATGATTATATAAACATTTAAAAACCAGTTTAAGACTACTAAAATTCACAAAGTTTTCAAAAGTTAAAAGGTTGTGTTTTCTTAAAATTTCACAGTGGTGCCATCTCATAGGTTTCTGATCCATAATTTTTATTGCCTGCTTGTATAATGATGTTATAGGTTTTAGAGTTGTTTGAGAGGCAAACGACCATGATGTGATGCAATATGACAAATGTGAAAAGATCATTGCATGCATGTATAATCGAGCAGTTTGACATGACAAATTCCTTCGAATATAACGAAATAAATTTAGATTTGGTTTGACCTCCTTGGAAATTTGCTTAACCTGACTGTTGAATTTTAAATTCTTGTCCAGAATAATGCCTAGGTACTTGACTTCGGTCACTACATCAATTTTTTCCTGGTCGATCCATACCTCAAATATGTCATTAGCAGCCCTATCACGTATAGAGAAACACATGGAGACAGTTTTCTTTACATTAAGAGTTAAATATGACAGCTCAAGCCATTTATGAATGTTTAGTAGTGCCTGTGTCAACTGCTCGCCTGTTTTTGCGGACACGTAGATGACAGTGTCATCAGCATACTGTACATCTGGCAGTTGACACGCGGACAGCAGTTTGGTAAGTCATTAATGTACATGGAAAACAACAGTGGTCCGAGTACAGACCCTTGTGGTACTCCCATGCTGTTAGTATGAAGGCTTGACTTCACCCCATTGACCCTGACACATTGTTGTCTCCCCTCCAGGTAAGACTTAAACCACTGCAGAGCTTCTGGTGACATTTTGAATTGATTTAACTTACTCAGTAGGATGCTATGGTTAACAGTATCAAAGGCCTTTTTTAGATCCAAGAACACTGCCCCCACAACAAGTCCTTTATCCAGTAGACCTTTGATTCTTTCAAGCAAATAGCAATTAGCTGTTTCTGTGGAGTATTTTTGTCTAAATCCAAATTGCTGTGAGTAAAGCAATTGGTTAGACTCTAAATGTTCCATCAATTGCTCAGCTACAATTTTCTCCAGGACTTTTGATATTACAGGGAGGATAGCAATAGGCCTATAGTTACTTGCTATCTCCTTGTCTCCTGATTTATAGACCGGAGTAATTATTGCAGTTTTCCATCCGTCTGGAAATGATTTTGTTTTTATTGACAGGTTTACTAAATAAGTAATTGGCTCCAGCAGACAATTCAGATACTTCTTGATTAAGACAGCATGTAGATTATGAATGTCCTTTGACATGGAGTTACTCATGTAACAATGCACGATGGCCAGTTTCAGCCACAAGGAATCCACCTATAATTTGCTGGGGCTTAGCTGGTGTAGAGCGTCACCGACTCCAGCATCCTCCAGTGATCACAGGGATGCTCTACTCATAGCCAAGAGCAAATTACCCCCGACAAGCTGTAATTGTCAGTGTGTCTTCATGCACGGCTGGATGGAGGTGAGTCCTGACCTGGCATTCACCCTTTTTAATGACCAAGTGTTCGTGTTAGAGTCAGAGCGAGCTATAGTTAACTGCTGCCACCTCTGAAGAACTTTATCAAAGGGAATCAGAGCGGAGGACTGCCAGTGAAGCCAAGAAAGTCCACCACACAAAATAAAAAACCCTTTCACGGACACGGAAGAAACTGTATCAATGGAGATGAGTTTTAAATAATTTGGTTAGAAAAGTTGCATCAAATATAATTAATAATAGGATTTAATTGTCAGATTTTATTGATATGGTATTCTGTCTCAAAATAATCTACACTGGCATTTATAGCATATGACACGCGATTAATCCTAAAGTCTCACCTTAAAATAAAAGTTTGAGTTGAAAGCACGAAAGATGTCAAAACTGACTAAGCAACTGTCCTCGGGTGTTTTATTTGAACGCCTTCATTTTG
The DNA here is from genome assembly GCF_033807715.1 of Cololabis saira. NCBI lineage: Eukaryota > Metazoa > Chordata > Actinopteri > Beloniformes > Belonidae > Cololabis > Cololabis saira. The sequence goes on from NC_084597.1 coordinate 16,625,464, forward strand.
TAAATGTTTTGACTTTGCAGTTAGATAAATACTCAAATCAGGAAGATGCTATCTCTGCTTGTGGAAAACATACAGAGATAACACTAATGCATAACCAAAAACACCTTTTTCTTTTTCTTTTTTTCTCAGTAATTATACTGCCTCTTGCTCACACTCATGAGACACGGACACGAAAGAGTCCTCTATAATTTAGAGCACAATGAAGGAAAATGAGCGTCCTTTTGAAAAGCAGGTGGGTGGGTCAAGTTAAGGAGCGAGCCCATTGTTGGCGATAACCCCACTGTCTCGGCAGAGGATCTCAGTGAACAGCTCACCACAAGACTCTCACGAATGCCGTCATATGCTCACGCTCAAGTGCTGACAGGCCTTTGCTGAGTGCAGGTATGTCGGAGATCTCCACCTTTTCCCCACACAAGCCATGAAAATAGCAATTAAAATTAGGTATTTAAGAAAAAAAAGTAGTCAACTCTTCCTTAGGAAAGTATTACTTCTTTACATACAGTAATGACATATATAACAGGAATTGGGCCACCCGATGAAGACCATGCCACACAATCATAATTAAATGTCACTCTTGCATACAAGCCACCCCTTACAAACAGACTGATATTTTTGTTACGCTGTTATTCCAACAATATCACAGGAACAACTGATGCCAGACGATACACGAAAAAAGGAAACAACATGTGATGATAAACAATACAGCATTCATGCTACAAAATGCATCAAACAGGTGGCACGACAGATGCCGCACGTAGAGTCGTGAAAAATGAAAGTACGTCCTCTTCCACTTGCAAAAAATGATGTTTCAGGAAATAATAATGATAATAAACTAGGCAATAATGCAGCAGAAACAATATACCAAAGCCGTCGGATTCAAGAGTTCGCAGAACCACATTTTAGCAGGAACAACTTGAAGTGATAGTTTTCGTGTGACGTTATCAGTGTCTCACACCGTTGCAGATGAATTTTGGCCCATTGTTCTTAAGAGGGTTGCATTACTGAGGTTCATGAGCGTTACTTTATGCACTGCTCACTTGCAGTTCCGGCTCACTTGCAGCTGCTCTGGTGGCAGTGGGTGTGGTTGAATCCAAGTGGGAGGGTCCCTGGTTTAATTCCCAGGTATGTGAGGTTTGCTTGATCACCTTGCCAAATCACTGATGAGATGTGATTCCTTTGTCTTACTTACTGCCACTTGCAGTCTCTCAATGGTATCTTAGTTGGGTTTAAGTTATTGCAACATTTCAGCTCTTTTTCTTCACTTTCAACCTGACATAGATTTGCTCGTATGAAGTGTATCATTTACCTGTCATGTTGCCCAATTCTGGCAAAGCTTTAGCTGTTGGGCAAGAAGCCTCACATGTGCCTCTGGTAAACAGAGGAGTTCATGGTCAATTCAATGAGTGGAAGATGCCCAGGGGCCTCATTTAAAATGGACTGCGTAGGAGTCATACTAAAAGTGCACGTACGCTCAAAAGCCGAAAATGCCGGGCGCAAAAAAAATCCGGATCAATAAAACCATGTGCACGCAGATTTGCACGCAACGTTCCTTTATGAATCACAGACCTGCGCAGCTGACTCCGCCTCTAATCCCGCCCTCTACACGCCCATAAATGCATATGGATGAGCCTACTGAGCATGCGCAGTGGCTTCCTCCAGCCTCTTTGGCGTCAGAATGAATTAGAAGTAGCAGCCACCGTGACACTGACTTTCACGGAGACAGAGATGTTGTAGATGATGTGGAGGACAGAAAAACCACATTACTTGGTGGTCACAGTAAAAGTTAGAATAAGTATATAAATAGTATACAATAAAATAAAGCGAGTGAGTGGCAGCACGCCGTTGCTGCGCTAAACGCCGTGAGTTCCCCGGCGCAACAGGGGGACACACGTCCCCCCGTCTTTTCAAAATCATGTTTTTTTTCCCCTTACTTTTTACAGTTTAAAAACTAACGGTAGGCTCAGCCTTAAATTGCAAATTATCAAGACACTGTATGAAAGCGATACGAAAACGGCCCTGCAGCCCCGCTTCACCCCCCCGCTCCCCCTCCTCCTCCCCCGTCTCCCCTCAGAGCTGCTCAGGGCGGGTTTACGGTTCTGCGTTACATCAACGCAGAGCCTACGGCGTAGGTGCGCGTCGCCGCGTACCTTACGCCGTACGTAGGGTCTGCGTCGTTTTAACGCGGGACCCTAATTTAGGCACCATACACCTGCACGTAAAGGTTTCACGCGCGCGTAAAACTCATATATGAAATAAAATCTGAGTCCCTTTAGGGAAGAAATGAGGGGCTCCGTGGGGCTCCCTAAACGCAGCCCCTCATTTGTTCTGTCCTAAAGCGGGTGAAGAAGAGGCTGCAGCTCCAGCAGCACCAGAGTCCTGACTGACTGAGCTTCACACAGAGGAACACGATCAGCGCTATTTTATTTTATTTTATTATTTTATTATTTTAAGTCTGATATATGTTGTGATGTGTGATGACATTATTAAGAGTATGACATGAATCTGGCTTCATTTCACCACCTCAATCCCTGCGTCGCCAGTTCCCCGTGTCTTAAGTAAATTCTTACGGGAGGGTCCAGGTTGCCGTAAAGATAAGCAGATTTTTCGGTTAGTTTTTTCTTTTTAGATCCGAGGATTTGCGTAGAAGGTGGCTTCCGCAACTTTCAGGCGCTTTTTCTGCGCAAGCAAGCTTTATAGATGAGGCCCCAGGTCCTTCAGAGGCAACCTAAACAGCGGGTAGGCCCTCAGCACAAGTCCCACAGGGCGAGGAACTGTAGTCAAATGGTTAAAGGTGGTGTAGAGTGTTTTAGAAGCGTCCCACAGCCCACTAGAAAAAAGCATAAAGTTTATTCTTGTGCTCGACTACAGCCAACCACAGCCAACTTATGTTAATTTACACACCGCAGATCAAACTGGCAGGTCGTCAGACACAATAATGGTATAGAGAATCTGATTAATTGCTTGCCAGGAGCGGGTTCTGACCCATTCATAGTTATTACACGAACTTGTGGGGGCTGTTATACCACATACAAGGAGAGGTTCACTTTAGAAATAAAATTGCCCACCTTTTCTTTTTTTTTTGGACACCACTCGTGCCTATTGGTATGTATGATTTCAGAAAGAAAAAGACAAGACTATATCCACCCTGCAGAGGGTGATCAACACAGCTCAGAAGATCACCGGTTCCTCTCTACCCTCCCTGGACAATATCGCCAGCTCACGATTCGCTAGTAGAGCGACAAACATCGTGAAGGACTCATAATACTCAGGACATCATCTATTCACCTGCTGCCCTCAGGCCGGCGCTACAGGGCCGCTAACGCCATGGACCAACAGGCTCAAGTGTAAAATAAAAAAACACACCAATCCATAAGAACAAATCCTGGTGAAATCATACAGACTAAATGTAATTCTACTCTGCCTTGGTTTTATTTCTATTTTTATTTTTTTTTATTCCATCTTATATTATTTTATTTATGGCATTTATTTGTTGTGGCACAAAATGGAGAAGTGCTCAAAATTTCATTTTATGTCTGACATCCAATGACAATAAAGTCTTTCTATCTTTAAACGAGCAGAACACTGTACAACTTGAGATGCATTTGTAATTTCATGAAGCTAGCTGAGCTTGCTGTGCTTGAAAGTGCTCTGCTTTTGAAATGAGTTGAAGTGAGACCCGAGGATGGAGCTGCACAACTGGACCAACTGGACCACAGCGCTTCCACTCTTCATTGGATTTTACATTCATTGTTTTCAAATTGGAGATGATTCACCTTTTTTTTCTTTCTTTTTTTTTTTTTTTTACAGACTATTCAAAACTTTTATGGAATGGATTTCTTGGCAGTCTTGCGAGAGCCAGGATTGGTGACCTCAGGATTATGTCTGCAGATGATTTGATCCTGTTGGCTTCCTTCAACTAGCACTGGGGTAGTTGGCAGTCGAGTTCAAAGGAGCAGAGATGAGAATCAGCACTTCCAAATATGAGGCCATGGGTCTCAGACAGAAAAGGGGGAAAGTCCTATTTTGGTTTGGAACGAAGTGCTGCCCCAGATGGAGAAGTTTAAGTGTCTTGGGGTCTTGTCCAAAAGTGAGTCAAGAACAGAGCAAGGGATTCAACAGGTGGACTGTTGCGGTGTCTTCAGTAATGCAGACTCTTTACTGGACTGTTGTGGCGAAGCCAGGCAAGGTTTTCTGTTTGGACTTTGGACGTGGACATCTCCTTAGGAAGGTTTTTTTGGGCGAGTCCAACCAAGTGGAGGCCCAGCGGCAGACCTCAGACACACTGGAGGGATTATATCTCTTGGTTAGCTTAGGGCCCAATCCCAATTGAACTTCACTCGCCCTTCTTTTCTCCACTCGCCCTTCTTTTCTTCCCTAACCGCTAAAAAAGAAGGGGGATATTTTAGGGCACTTGAGATCTAGGGCACTTGGCCCAGGTGCCTGTCCCATTTCTCCTACTCCCCCTCGTTTTCATCCCTAACCTGATCAGGAAGCAGAGAGCCAAAAGCTGTTTTAATTTCAGCTGTAGCGCTGTTAATATGGCACTTTATTAAGTTTTAATATTTTTTCAGGCATAAAGGTAACCTTAAGATCCGCAACCGGGGCTCAGTTTATCCAAATAACGCCTGAAATTTGACCCGATGTTTTCGGAGATGAGAAGAGCCGCCGCCCCCGGGGAGCAGCCTCAGCTCACAGCCCGAAAACAGATGTGTCCGCCGGGTCAAGCTGCTGCGTCAGCCCCGGGAGAGAAACTCTCTCCCGGGACGCAGCTCTGTTCGGAATTACGCTGGATGAATTAAATCATTCAGGAAGATGTTGGTTTAATAGATGAAATCTAACAGTTGTAGCTACGCCTGTTAAGAAATTTGCTCCGAAATTTAAAGATTTCTGTCTGTCGGCTCCGGAGTTTGGGTCCGCGTTAAATCGACGCAGAGCCTACGGCGTAGGGTGCGGCGTACGGCGCGCGTCGCCGCATACATCGACGCAGACCTTACGGCGTAGGCTCTGCGTTGGTGTAACGCGGAACCATAAATCCCTTTATTCTGGCGTGATCTTCTACAACTTTATGAAAGTGTGTAAATTACCCAGATAACAGCTGGATTACTTTGTGGTTTCAGAAGACTATTATATCAGAAACATCCAAAACAAATCTGACGAGTCAGGATTATTTCTCTCTATTTCTCTGAGACGAGTCTGCCTGTTTGCCTTCGGTCGGCGAGTCAAATCGACGCAGAGCCTACGGCAAAAGCATTCTGGGACATTTTCATACCCCCTCGCTCGCCAAGTCAGCATCTGAAATCCCTCGATTTGAAGGGGCTATTCTCAGCCCCTAGCCCTCGTTATGCCCCCTCCCCCTAGGTGAAAAGAGGAATTGGGACACCACTACCTTCACGGGAATGCGCAAAAGTTAGGGTTAGTGAAGAAAACGAGGGCGAGGGGGAGTATTGGGACGCAGCCTAGGAACACCTCAGTATTCTCCCAGAGGAAGTGGTCAGGGAGGTCAGGAAGTCTTGGTTTAGGCTGCTACAGTACATGTAACTTAAACTACAGGTTTTGTGCTGTCTGCTGATGCGTTAGCATGAAAGCACATTGTCAGAGTTTTCATGCAACCCCATGGCACAAACTGCTGCGATGAAGCATGGACTCCAGATGAGTCAATGCAGAACAATATGGCTGTGGGAAAAAAAACACACACATGAGGTGAAGGAGAAACCAGAATGATTTTTTTCATATTTTGAGGGCTATTGGATGTCATGGGAATGAGAGCCTCATCCGCTATGTTTAATGTTGTTTTTCCCCCCCCTTTAACACAGACACATTCTTTCACTCATCTCTCGAGCCATCAGTCTTCTTTGTCCAGAAGACCGATGTGTCCAACTTCACTGCCCCGCAATCCGTCTCCCTTATTTGTGAGATACAGGTGGACAAAATAGAGGAGCTGGTCCTCCTGCGTACTCCTAATGCAATAAACGTTCTTTTGACCTCAGCGTGAACTACTTTTTAATCTGAGGGTGTGGGATGGGATGTCGTATTTGAGAAAGATTACACCACATATGGAAAGACGATGTTTGCATCTGTTTTTCTTTTCTTTCCTTTCCTTTTGAAGCAGCACGTTTGCTATTTCCTTCCCAGATTTCTTGGCTTTAGACCAGGGGCCTGTACTACGAAGCAAGTTCAACATACCCAGGATATCTTTTCCTTATCCAGATTCACTAACCCGGACAATTGCAATCACGCTAAGCGGTCACACGACGGTGGTTATCAACTCGGTATATCAACCCAGGTTTCTCCAATCTGGATATGAGCGCGTGCACATAAAAGGGGCGGTGTTTTCAGCGCATGACCAATCGCAAGCATGGAGAAATCCGCTGTCAGAGCCGCTTATTTCAGTAGCGAAGAGCAAACAATAATTTCACGGAAATATGATGAGTATAGGCATATAATACAGGCAAAAAGCAACACAGTTACAGCTGCAAAATGCAGGAAAGACAGCTGGCAAAAGATCGCTGACTGTATAAATGCGTAAGTTCATAGGGATATAAACATCACTGCCCCATCATTAGGGCATAAGTAGATCTGACTATAATTACAGTTGTCTATTCTGTTAAATGCATGTGTTGCTTAGATGTATTCGTATGGCGTGTATGACAATTGTAGCCTCATCATTACTTCAGCTGCAACCCCAGCGGAGTGAAACGCACATGGGAGCAAATAAAAAATAAATATAAAAACATAATTCAAAGCGGTAAGTAGGCTTACTTTCATATCTTAGAAGTACAACAAGTACAAGGCTTTAGTGTTTCTATCACTCTCTGTTTTAGGATGATATCAGTATACAAAAGCACAATGAAATAGCATTGACATTACTTGCAGCAAACAGAAAAAAAAATGACAAGAAGAAGATCGGAGGGTCCCTGAATACGCGTTCTCTTCGGAGGGATCCTCTCACGATCCGCGCACCGAGCTCCACTGGATTCTCTTCGAAAGGGCATGCCATTTTCCAAGAGAGCTGATTGGTCAGTGGGCGGTGCTTTTACACCCGGCGATCTGTATCTCGAACATAACCTGCTCCGGAGCAGGTTAGCTGTTCAGCATAAGTTACCATGGCGATGTACCCCGGTAAGAAGTGAACCACCGTCGTAGTCCTGAAAACCCCAGGTTAAACCTGAAGTTACCTCGCTAACCCCAAATCCCGCTTCGTAGTACAGGCCCCAGATCTGGCATCGCTGAGGCTGAAATGCTCTCTTGTTGTGTTCCTCTGCCTTAGAGTAAGCTCAGCCCGGTGGTGTGGAGCTCTGATGACGGACAGTTTGTCTTTTAGGGGGTGGTGTGAATCACAGATTAGATATTGGTCCAAGCATGTAGGCCTCCACTACGCCTCATTGTGGAGACTTCTGTCCTCCTCAATGTGTCCTAAAAAAAGCCGCTTGTTATTTTTCACTTCCTACCTCGTTAGTTTTGCTGTCAACTGCATTGATGCGCGCAGTGGAAGCCTCTGCCTCTTGAGTTTTGATTATGACCCAGGTGCCATCCAGATATCTATTCCGGTGTTTTCATGTTGTTCCCTCAGAGCAGTTCAATGCTCTGCTTTCCACTGCCTCCATGCCAGAGGTGGTAGTAACGAGTTACATTTACTCCGTTACATTTACTTGAGTAAGTTTTGGGAAATTCTGTACTTTTAGGAGTAGTTTTTAATCACTATACTTTTTACTTTTACTTGAGTAGATTTGTGAAGAAGAAACTGTTACTCTTACTCTGCTACATTAGGCTACGTTGAGCTGTTACTTTTCTTTTATCCCTTTTATCCGTGTACGCGTCAATCTCATGACATCACTGGGTGATTCTTTGGGGAAAATGTTTGTTTTTGAATGTTTTGTCACATTTACACAGACTCAAACACACACAGAGTTTCTATGAGTTCATGGGCTTGTTCTAGTTCTGCCTGGTTAAAAAAGAAAAGTACAAAGGCTGGAAATTTTGTGCTACTTGTGCTTAATTTATTTTTTTATTCTGTTATTGTTTTATTTATTTCATTATTTATTAAAGTACTTGAATTTACTTTAAGATTATTTTAATTTAAGCAATTTTTAATTAATTTTAATATTTTATTGATTTAATTTTCCTGAAGATGATTATTTTGTACTTTTGTCTGCTTGAATGGTTGTGTTAAAAAAATAAATCAGACGTTACTCAACAGTTACTCAGTACTTGAGTAGTTTTTTCACCAAGTACTTTTTTACTTTTACTCGAGTAATTATTTGGATGACTACTTTTTACTTCTACTTGAGTCATATTATTCTGAAGTAACAGTACTTTTACTTGAGTACAATTTTTGGCTCCTCTACCCAGCTCTGCTCCATGCAGAGAAAGGCAACTACAGGTGACACATCCACGGGTCGGTTTGTGAAACCTTTTATTGTATTCGGAAAAGTTTCTGGCGAGGTAGAGGTCCAACAGCACCGCTGGCATCACACCTGAATGTTCCAGAGCAGCCAGACACACTTCCTCTGCATTGTAACAAAGCATCTGCTGTTTCAGACCTGAGATTTAATTTGTATCCAATTTTAGGACTAGGGAAAAAGCCAACTCTTTTTCTTTTTTTAAATACTTATACACAACGTCTTAAAAATAAAATGAGGCATCCTTTTTTCTTTTTTACAGGGCTGCATTTATAGTATGTGTTCAATCCATTAAGTGTGTATTATATTTCAAAAACAAGTCACATTAGTATTTCCCAGAAGACAGTATTTATTTGTGGTTTCTTCAGAAAGAAGGCAAATATACGATGATCAGCCACAACATATAAAAGCCATCTGCCTTAAATGGTGTGGGGCCCTATCTCTGACTTGCCTGAACATGGTCATGGGACATCTGGAGGAGTGGGGGTGGGTGGACTGTGTCATCTTGCATTTGGATGTTTGCTGAGGATCCTTTGGGTCCTGTGGGGTGTGGGTCGAGGCCACCATATGTTGTTGCAGCCCAGCTCTTGCATAGTGGACCTGATGGGGATCTGAGGACACGGAGGTCAGGTTAACACCTTTTATTGTGCTCCTAAAACCATGCCTGAGCAATGTCTTTGTTTCTGGTGCGGTGCAGAATATTGTCCTCTGGGACAGACTGATGCTGCCTCGCAGCTCCAAGAACATCTGAGGTTTACCACAGACTGCCGCCGCAGTCTGAATATATAAGTAGACATAGCCACCATGACATCACTTACCTACTTGTAAAAGGTTGTTTTGAAGTTTCAGCTTTGTCATTTGTCTGTCATCGAAGTGATGCATTTGCCTGAAGAAGAGAACATGCCGTATTTGGACGAGAGGATGAGATTGGAGTGATACCCGAAACCTGGACAACAGTGACCTGGTATCCAACCAATTAGGGAACAGTTTTCAATATGTCGGAGGCAGTGGTGGACAGTAACGGAGTAAATTTACTTGAGTACTGTACTTAAGTACATATCCAGAGGATTTGTACTTTACTTGAGTATTAGATTTCTTTGGTACTACTCTTTGTTACTCTTACTTGAATACATTTCCAAGACAAATATTTTTACTTTTACTCGAGTAAATTTCTAGGAAGGCTGAAAAGTACTCGTTACTTTCAGGTCTGCTCTTTTTTCTTCTTCCCTAAAATCCTATTGGACACAAGCTGTTTTTGTCAAAGGAGGAGACCTATCACAGTGCACACTCTCCACTGGGATGTACGTAAAGCGGAAATACGTCTAGCCTCCTCAAAACGATACCGCCAAAGTAGCCTGCGTTTGTCAAGACAGAGCCGCAACAACGGCTACGCCTGCGTCAGGAGAAGAAAGACAATCCGCTGAATCGTCTGAGTCTGATAATGAGCCGGACTCGGAGCAGGGACTTTCACAAAATCCTTGGCCGTATCTTATCTCAATGTTTGAGTTCGACCGAGTAAAAAACGAGGGCACAGACAAACCACAGACAAAATTAAAAAATTTAATTAAATTAAAATTAAATTAAAATTTAAAAATATAGTAATTTACTGATGTGGAAAATAAGAAATTTACTCTTACTCTTACTTTTACTTAAAGTAAATTTAAAAGCATTTACTTTTGGATACTTAAGTACCTTTAAAAGCAAGTACTTTTCTACTCTTACTCGAGTAATATTTTGACTGAGCTACTTTTACTTGTCACGGAGTAAATTTTGACCAGTAGTATTTGTACTCTTACTCAAGTACTGGGGTCGAGTACTCTGTCCACCTCTGGTCGGAGGTGAATCGTGCAAATTAAGTCATAGTGACTTGTCGGAAACATTTATTGACTGATTATTAACTGAGACAGACACTTGTTTTCACACACATAAGAGTGGTCCGACACTTTCAGGGTTAGGGCTTACTTTGTTCGATGAATGACAGAAACCAGATGCAGATGTTTAAATGCTTAAAGTGGCATCTGAAACAATTTTTTTAAACCATGTCCTAAACAGTGCCCTAAACTGATCATTTAAAAATGTTACAACAGAAGAAATGAAAGGTGCGAGATGTTGGTGGCTATGATTTGTTCAGAGCACAAATGATGTATTTTTAAAAAAGCCAAAGAACATGTGTAAAGGGATTGATTAGCACATGTGATTTTTTTCAGAACATCTGTAAAAAATCACTTAAATGAAAACATAGCTGTATTGAGATTTTTGTTGTGTGTCTTCCCTTCCCTTTGTTGATTTCCCATCCTCATGGTGAGCTCACCTGATCCCTCTCTCTCATCAACTGGAGCTCTAACAGGGACCTCAGACAGCTCAAGATAATTGGTTTGTTTGTATATCTGCGGCAGCAGCTCAATGACTCGTCAGCGTGCATCTTGTGTTTCCATCACCCCTAGATTTGCAAAAAGCCTGTAATGGAAATGCCTCTAGTTCAAAAAAACCCCACCAAATATCGCAAAAACCTTTTTATGCTTTCAGGGGGTGGTTTTTCAGATGAATTTTGAGTCTTTTGAGTTGTTCACACATAAGGATGTAGTCCTGACTCCCGACTGCTGACCTCTTGCAATTTTCCCCAAAATTGTCTCGTCTGAAAGAGCAATTAGATGTGCATCCTTTAACTCATCACATAAAAAAACTATTCTGTTTAGATCACATACACAAATTAAGTTATTTACTTGCAGTCAAGCACCTGAGCAGATATGCATCCATCCACCCATCCACCCATCCACCTATCCATCCATCCATCCATCCATCCATCCATCCATCCACCTATCCATCCACCCATCCACCTATCCATCCATCCATCCATCCATCCATCCATCTTCTTAAATCATGATTATCTTTTACTTGAACAGAGGCAAAAATAAAGCAAATGAATGAAACTGTTAATGAGACTCATGTGGGCTGATAAAACTGCAGCACTGCTGCCAAACCTGTTAATGTTGCATTAACAGCACAATACAGGAATGCATTTGTAACTCTCCATCCCATAAACCCACCCAAGTCATTACTATGACCAACTGATTAGTGTTTATTTTCCTAAACATTTAATATATTCTGTTTCACTTTACACATTATTGAAAGATAAAACATAAATGCAACTAATTACTATTCTAATAGTATCTATTCATCTTCTGAATTGCGCAATAACTTGAAACTTTTCATTTAGCTATTAGGTTTTAACATTAGTTTAAGATCATTTAAGCCATGTGCCAAGTAACCAGAAAACATTGAACACAATCTCTTCGGTCAAAAATATGTGCCAACTGGATTTGTCAGAGTACTTCTCTAAACATAACTCCTGGATCACTTAAATACATCTAGAACCGGAAGTGAAAGAGGACAGGGTGTGAGAGAAGAGGATGTAGAGCAGGGGTCGGCAACCCGCGGTTCCAGAGGGGCTCTTTAGTGCCGCCCTGGTGGCTCCTGGAGCTTTTTCAAAAATGTTTGACCTTTTTTTCCTTTTTTTCTTCTTTTTTTCTTCTTTTTTTCTTCTTTTTTTCCTTTTTTTCTCTTTTTATTTCTTTTTTTCTTATTTTCCTTTTTTTCTCTTTTCTTCTCTTTTTCCGTTTTTCAAATTTTTTTCTTCCTTTTTTCTTTCCTTTTTAATCTCGACATTTCAACTTTTTTCTCGAAATTTCGACTTTTTCTCAACATTTCGACTTTTTTCTCGAAATTTTGACTTTTTTCTCAAGATTGTACTTCAACATTAATCTTGACATTTCGACTTTTTTCTCGAAATATCAACTTTTTGCTCAACATTTCGACTTTTTTCCTCAACATTTTGACTTTTTTGTTGAAATTTTGACTTTTTTCTCGACATTTCGACTTTTTTCTGGAGATTGTACTTCAACATTAATCTCGACATTTCGACTTTTTTTCGACATTTTGACTTTGTTCATGAAATTTTGACTATTTCCTCAACATTTTGACTTTTTTCTCAAAGTTCATAATGAAAAAAAGATCTTCCCCCAGTTATAACTAATATAGCTACATGCAGCATGTGTTGCCTTCATTCTAAGGCTGATACAAGACTTTTCATTTTTTGCGGCTCCAGACATATTCGTTTTTTGTGTTTTTGGTCCAATATGACTCTTCCAACATTTTGGGTTGCCGACCCCTGATGTAGAGGATAGGGTGAGTTGGAGGATGATGATTCCTGTCTGACGTATGACCAATCACAGACAAGATTCACCAGAGTCTCACGCACGTATTTACAGACTATAGTCACACGTTTGTAACGTTAGCTCCTCACTGCAGTTATTCCTAAATAGTTGGTGTAAATCAAACATTTAAAAGGTTTCTGAAAGAAAGAGCTTTCCAGCCGTGTGATACACGACGCAGGCTTGCCATAACAAACGCCTGAACCCCATTATTACTTTAAGAAGTAAGTTCGAACCCACAGCATGAGACAGACGTGTGATGATGTAACCAACTAATAATCCATTACTGGCGACTCATTTTGTCATCGATTCTTTTTTTCATCTTTGTCGATGATTCGGTATAGCCCCGATAAATGGTTTATATTACTGGAACCAATTGGTTAAAAAATTTTATACACTAATTATTATCAAAGTTGAGTTGGAATAAAGCTGGAAAGAAGTAAAACCAGGGAATCTACTGTTTTTTTTTTGTTTGTTTGTTTTTCTGTGCAGTGCAACCAGGGGCCTGTACTACGAAGCAAGTTCAACATACCCAGGATATCTTTTCCTTATCCAGATTCACTAACCCGGACAATTGCAATCACGCTAAGCGGTCACACGACGGTGGTTATCAACTCGGTATATCAACCCAGGTTTCTCCAATCTGGATATGAGCGCGTGCACATAAAAGGGGCAGTGTTTTCAGCGCATGACCAATCGCAAGCATGGAGAAGTCCGCTGTCAGAGCCGCTTATTTCAGTAGTGAAGAGCAAAAGATAATTTACACTGTGATTTAACTTAATATTTAGACTTGAAATTAAAAGTTCATGTCGTGTTCAAATTAAACGAGGTCTGACATTTCATCCTCTCTCAAATGACTCATACCTTGTTTCTACAGTATATTTACAGTTTGTACATAAAGGTTTATTTGCAAAAGTAGTTTTCTTAGAAAGACGGAGTGAGGGTATCTACAGCAAAGACAAACGTACTCGCATACCTCTCTGTCAGGAGAAAAGAAATGATAAAGTGTTGATACTTGGGTATGAAAGGAATTGCTTAGTTTCTTGACTAATTCAATTTTTGTTGAAAGTCAGCCCACTCTTTTTTTTTTCCTCTCACGATCCGCGCACCGAGCTCCACTGGATTCTCTTCGAAAGGGCATGCCATTTTCCAAGAGAGCTGATTGGTCAGTGGGCGGTGCTTTTATACCCGGCGATCTGTATCTCGAACATAACCTGCTCCGGAGCAGGTTAGCTGTTCAGCATAAGTTACCATGGCGATGTACCCCGGTGAGAAGTGAACCACCGTCGTAGTCCTGAAAACCCAGGGTTAAACCTGAAGTTACCTCGCTAACCCCAAATCCCGCTTCGTAGTACAGGCCCCAGGAATTGCAAAAAGTGTGTCTAACTAGCTTCTCAGATGAAGGTAAAGTTTCACAGGAACAGCATGTGCCCTGAGGGGATGGTAAAAAAACAAAAACAAGGCCAGGGTGACCTGCACATCTTTGTTTTGAGGCTCGGCCTTATGACTTTGACACTGCAGCTCTCTTATGTTTAATCTCTGTGGTAAGCGTTTATTTTGGGGTAAACAGTGTGGCTTTAAAGGGGAGATGGAGATGGCAGGATGAGTGAGACCAGTTGAAAAGAGGGTCAAAAGTAAAGATGAGAGGAAATGTCACTTCAAAAGTAGTGCTGTATTCACTGCAATGACTTCAAAAACATTGCATATGCACTGTTAAAAATAAAGTAATATTTACTTATACATATCCATGAAGAGAAAAAGATGAGAAAATCTATTTGAAACAAATATACAGTATATTTGTTTATTTCATAGATTTTCCCCTCCGGGCCATACTGTATATTGAGCCTGGCCTGTCACCATATTTTCCTCCAGGAGTAATCTAATAACCTGTATATGTGCTGTATATTGTTCAGGTTTCTCATAAAAGGATCCCTCACTGGGATACGCTTTAATGGCTGTTATTTATATTTGGGTCGTGCTGGTTTATTCTGTGTGTCTACAGAAATCATTACACTTCCCCTTGGGAAAAGCTGAGGCCACGCATGTTTCACCCCAGCTGATGATTCAGCAATGTTTCCCCCTTCATCGGTTTTTCCTTTGGTGTTACTGGTTACTCCACCAGGGTAATTAAGAATAAGCTAAGGGAGGGACACAAAGGCCAAATAGTGGCCTATTTATTTGAGTGACAGGGAGCAGCATTTTAATTATCGAATCCACATGCAGAAGGATCAGTGGGGAGAAATAACGACGACCATTTTTACACCTCTGTGGTCGGCCTACCATTAAGTCAAAGACAGATGAACCAGATACTCTCAAATTACTTTGTATTGGTGCCCAGACTCAAAAAGCTTCTGTAATGTTTTCAGAGCAGAACAGGGAGGGCACATTTGGCTTTTTGAGCTATGATGCCTCTCAAGTACAGTACAGACAGGTAAATACCCTTCTCTACGTAATGCACATGCATACAACAGCTTACAAATCAATAACATGTAGCACTATTGTCCTCTGTCTCCCTTCAAACAGCTGCTTAGGTTCAGGTAACTGACACATATAATTAAATTACGTGTATATGACATGGCCGGCATAAGAGTATAAATTGCTAAACATTATTAAATAATATTGCAAAATATAAAAAAGTCTAAGCCAGAAAAAAAAAAAATAAAAAAATAAAAATCACCCATCAAGAAAAGATTTGAGAGTTAATTAGTAGCAGTTCTGTGAAATAATGAGGTCCATGTCAGGGGCAGATGCCTAAAGTCAGGTGGGACGCAGCTGGAAAATATTAAATAAAAATAAAATGCACAATTGTTGTCCAGGAAAGCCAGTGCGGCATATGAGCCATCTCTTTCTAAACGTGGCCTTTCCTGTAAACCAAACCTTGATCGTAGGGAATACTTGCAGCCATAAAACCATAAAACCATGAGAGGATTTCTAAAGATCGCGGTGCGCCAGAAATGTGGGATGTTCCTCCGGTCCTGATGTGCTTCTCGTGACTGAAATTCATAAGGTGCAGTGAGACGGCAGATCATTGACATTCATGCACCTGGACGGCCACCTGTCACTGCTGGCAGCTGAACCGGCAGCACACATCTGTTTGCACTGATGGGGTGGTGAGGGGGGGGGGGGGCACCGCACGGCGAACCAAGGACGCCAAACTAAAGTTGCAGCCAATTATCACCCAAGCTGAACTTTTACAGCATTTAACAGCCCGTAAGAAAAAAAAAAAAGAAATTTCAAGTTAATTCAAGGTACTTTTATCAATATAATCATGTTTGAGTAGGATAAAATATCGTTTACAGAGGCACATATTTATTTACAATACAGCTCTTCACAAAAACACACTATTTTGTTGTAATAAATAAATAAATGCACAAAAATACCTTCTGTACATGGTGCTAAGGTCACATGAAAATACTGTCACTGCTTTACTGTCCTTAGAGGAAACTACAACAGTTGATAAAACAAATCGATCATAGTGCGTCAAAACATGGAGAAACACCTCAAGCACTGGCACATATCTGTTTACAGAAAAAGCTTGTGAGGGATAATATGCAAATATAGTACATGAATATTCCGTGTTCAGCACAACAGCGTCAGTAAGGCAACTTTGCATTGTTCTGGGCACTTCTAACAATACACTGCAGACGACTTCCACCATTTAAGGCATTTTTTGTGTATGTATGACAAATGAAACCACACCACGCACGCCAAAATGCACGGATAAATGCCCCGGATGTGCCGGCATTGGCAAATGACTGTGTCCCTAAAAACCAAGTGCCGAAGTGCCTTGATGGAAATGTCAAGGAATCTGGTCACAAAGCAAACGTTTTACTGAAGTTTAAAAAATAAATGTTGGAGGATTACAGCACTTTCCACAATGATTGTCAAATATCATGACATGCCGTACAACAGCTTTCCACCAGGGATTGTAATTTATTCACCAGGGATCATAAACATCTTTATTAAGGTATCCGCTCCAACAGCTATTACAATATCTGAGCTGAAGCGGTGGACTGATCGACCAGCCGAGCATCCGTAAAATAATGACCTTAGTGTTTCTAATGATATGGGTGATGACAGTTTTCTTGTGTTTTTGCTATTTAAAATCTTTGTTCACTTTCAACAACAATTATGGCAAAGGGCAAAAAGGCTGGCTCCTCTAGAGGGCGTTACCAGCAGACGCAGAAGAAACTGCCTTTGGTCGCCATTGGACAGGCGTCCAACCAGGGCGAGAGAAACTATGCCATCTTGGTTGCTTTGAATGGCGGGTCATGGGCGCTCCTGCACGAGTCATCGCTCAGGCCGACCTGCTGGAGAGAAGCAGACTGAAGTTTCACTTTTATGTTGCACAATTGATGCCTTTTCTCTTTGAGTAGCAAATTTAATAAATTTAGAGCCCGAGGGATGAAATGCTTGGGAGCGGAGAGATGTAGGGAGGGAAAGAAAAAAGGCAGATGGGGGCGGGGGATGGCTGCAGGGAATGGGACTGTCAAAATATGACCACACACGCATTTAAAAAAAAAAAAAAAAAAAAATACATAAAAGATAGAGACACTGAATTCCCAATGATGCCTTGAGCTAAGGTGCATGAAGCATCTGAGACCCAGTTCGGTTCTCAGTCTCTGTAGTTCCATTAAACTTCAAATTGAAAGCAAAAAAAAATGCACAATACAAAAGAAAATACTTAATATCAACAATATTAAATATTTTTTATGCTTAAAAGTCATTTTTCCACTTTCAGAGGTACACAATTGTTTCCTCCCTGCCCTCCTCCCCATCACTGTCAGTTTCCAAGGAAACAAGTGCTCTCAGGTCCAGCTGAGGGTCACTGGGATGCGGGAGCACCGGATACTGGTCAGCTCCGCTCGCTGTTGACGTCCAGGTCTCCCCGTTGTAGCTGTGATCTGGAATGGCCACAAAGAAAAGGAAACATAGCGTCAACATTACAACATTACCGGAGCTGATGGAACAACATGTAGTCGCATGTTTAATAAGCTTGGAACAATTGTTAGCCAGCTTGTCTAATCACTAACGGCATACAGATGAAGCACGGCAGCTGCAGTTCAGCTTGTAAAACAAATAGATTTTTAAAATATCTATCATTCCTTCCATACTCAGCAATGTCACATTCAATAAAACCAACTGTCAGGATTCACCGACACCTCACCTGCCTGCTCAAACTTCTTCTTGACAAGAAGAGATGAAGAAACAGGGGCTGGAAATTACAAGTGATAAACAACCGAGATGGTATCGATGTTTCAGAGCCTTCAGCTGGGAAATGTATGGTCTGTTAGAGCGTTCTGGACCAGCCTGCTGCACACCATTCTCATAATATTAACTGTTCCCTTCAAGAATACGACACATAACATCATTGTTGAATTAAATCATGTCTGAAAAAGACCCCTCCATGCTTTTTGTGTGCGGCATTTACACTGCAGCTGTCTGTCTGTGGTGTAATTTAATTTTTAAATTTGTCTGGTTGGTGGATGCTGCATAGCAGTCGGGCAGGTGTGCTGTCATGGTAACAGATGGCGTGAACTATGAATTGCATCATTGTCCCTGTAGGGAAGTGTCTCGGTTTGATTAATTGTATAAGAGTCTGTTAGAGTAGCTCTCTTAGGCCTATATAGGCCTGGCCTCTGATGGATGAGACATCAACATGCAGCAATAAAAACATTCAATATCTGTTTTGAAGGCTTTACCCATGAGGTAATAAGAAATAAGGGTTAATAATATGCTGCATGACAGACAGCAGCTTATTTAAAATGGTTTACGAAATGATTTTAGTGGGACTTGTTTGGCAGAGCCTAAGGGCTACTTCAAGCTTGCTTAGTCGGAGATTAATCAGTCTCCATTGATTCAGATGTCCAGATTCACAGCAGAAATAAACATATTCGTAGCCTGTTTGAATAAGCCGTTTTGGTCCCTGTAGCTAGATTTCACAGTATTGGGGCGCTTTTTTTTTTTTTAAAGCACCAACTTTATCACTTTAACACAAATACATAGTTATAGCAACTATATTCTCGAATTCTCTCTTACAGCGGGGATCTGCTGTTGGAGCAGGTAGCTGAAGCTAACTTGGCCGTTGGCTAATGGCTGCGCCCAGTGGGCTCCACAACAGCCCTTCAGCAACCGATGGGTCACGTGGCTTGTTTTTTGTTGGTACAGATTAAGAAGTGACCCTTGTTTCACATGTCATTTTATATAAGATGAAGATGTTTGACACATCTGATCAGAATGAAAGTAAGGTAATATTAGCCTGCATTATACGCAGTGGTGGACAGTAACGGAGTAAATTTACTTGAGTACTGTACTTAAGTACATATCCAGAGGATTTGTACTTTACTTGAGTATTAGATTTCTTTGGTACTTATTACTCTTACTTGAATACATTTCCAAGACAAATATTTTTACTTTTACTCGAGTAAATTTCTAGGAAGGCTGAAAAGTACTCGTTACTTTCAGGTCTGCTCTTTTTTCTTCTTCCCTAAAATCCTATTGGACACAAGCTGTTTTTGTCAAAGGAGGAGACCTATCACAGTGCACGCTCTCCACTGGGATGTACGTAAAGCGGAAATACGTCCTCAAAACGATACCGCCAAAGTAGCCTGCGTTTGTCAAGACATAGCCGCAACAATGGCTACGCCTGCGTCAGGAGAAGAAAGACAATCCGCTGAGTCGTCTGAGTCTGATAATGAGCCGGACTCGGAGCAGGGACTTTCACAAAATCCTTGGCCGTATCTTAACTCAATGTTTGAGTTCGACCGAGTAAAAAACGAGGGCACAGAAAAACCACAGACATTTATTTTCAAATGTTTATTGTGTCTGCCGAAGCAGAACTACCTCTCTGCTTTCAACAACTCAACATCGAATTCTCAGAAACAAGAGTTAAAAGATCCTTAAATTAGTTTAGAAAAAATATAGTAATTTACTGATGTGGAAAATAAGAAATTTACTCTTACTCTTACTCTTACTTTTACTTAAAGTAAATTTAAAAGCATTTACTTTTCTACTCTTACTCGAGTAATATTTTGACTGAGCTACTTTTACTTGTAAGGGAGTAAATTTTGACCAGTGGTATTTGTACTCTTACTCAAGTACTGGGGTCGAGTACTCTGTCCACCTCTGATTATACGTTATATATATAAGGTGAAATCGCTAACGTATAATGTTCCAGCTGGCGCCCAGGTCATTTCGTTGCCTATATTCAAATTAAGAAAGGTTAGGCGGTATCACTTCCTACTACTACCATGGCGCCATGCGGTAAGACAAAAAAAAGGGGCTCGACAGAAACCTGTAGGTAGTGTCACCGGGAGTTTGTCCGGTTCTTTTTATAGAGTTTATGGTATGTTGACTTGTGCGACAAAGAGTTATGATTCCTGAGCTCGCAGGACAAGAAACATCTATTATATCTCAGTTTTTGCCAAAGCTGCAGAGCAGGTTGGTGAGTCATGCATCACATTTTAAGAGGTTTAAATTCCTCTGTGCACTGTAAAGTTCACCAGTCTCATCTTTTCCCCTCTGAAAACACTCAATGCTTCTATCCGTTGCACAAAAAGGCAAGCAACTAAAACCTGTTACGATTCATCAGTTGAAATGTCATCTTAGAAAATTCCATCCAACCGGTTCCCAAAGATTACATTGTGCTGGAGCAAATTATGGAAATCCAGTAAATTAAAAAAGGGTGTGCGTGTGTGTGTGCGCGTGCGTGTGTCTGACAGCAAATATTCGCTGTGCTCAGTGGAGGATAAGAAGTGCGATTATATTTGGGTCCATGTGACTGACACCACAATGGAACTTTTATATTTGAAAGAGATTCCTGTTCCAGGTTCTTCCACATACCAACCAGATCAAGTCCAAGCTAAAACCGAAGCTCTTAAAATCTGCATAAAATCTGAAGATTATTGCTCATAGGGGTGTAAAATCTAGCAGCAAATGGTTATTATATTCACTTTCTTGGATTAAATTACTTTGGAACCTTATGGCACCCTGATAAAACTGCTGCGGTTAGATATATTTCCTGAAACGCAACCTGCATCATAAACGGCAGCCCTGTATCCACCCCAGTTTGTTAACAAGTGACTCTAGTTTCACCGGGGCTTATACGAGGTCGATAATGGGGAAAGGTTAATGAGCTAATCAATGAAGAAGAGATTGGGCTGCCCTGCTGTGGCTGGTAAACAATTCCAGGAACTGTGCATCAGCCAACACTAACAATGACCCCGTTTCTACGGAAAGATTCTGCTGTGAGAAAGAGCCACAGCGCCAACGAATTGGGAACAGGGATGGCCACACATGCTAATGTAGCACCTTCTGTGAAACATAAGATTAATTTGTGTCTGTATCTCTCACTTCACCCATCCCTCCCTCCTTCCTCCAACGCAATGACAAGTAATGCTGTAATGAGTTTTGTAAAGATTTTTTTTTAGATCAATGTCCCAATCAGTCAACCATCGCCTGAGAACTGTGATTCACATGCTGTTGTCTGTCCTGGCAGGCAATAGATAGAGAGAGAATTGATTTTCTTTTCCTTTGGCAAGCAGGTGGGGAGGGGCGGGGGGCTCTGGCTCCCTGCTGGTGCAGGTGGAGGTAGTGAAGGGGAGGGGTGATTTACAGGAAAGACAGATAAGGCCTCGCCAGGATTACAGCCTTGAAAGTACCGCGTCTTCTCACATACACGGGTAAACCAATGCGAGAGCGGGTTTTGTTTACATTCTCATTCTCATTTCCAGGGCTGCTTTCTGTCATGCATTCTGCGCCTTAACTTGGACAGAATGTGTAGGTGCAACCAGGGGCCGGGGGGGGGTTGGCATTTTGTTTATTTATTGATTTATTTTGCAGATTTTCCGGGTTTAATGAAGTCCTTTCCATCAAGCCAAATCTGATCACGTTGAGGCCAAGCCAGGACCGTTGTGTTCGCATTGTCACTTCATTTGCTTACGTGTCGAGGTAAAATGAGGTTTTTTACATTTCAGCATGTCCTTTGTTTATCTTATCACTCTTATCATTAACTCTTATTCGTTCATGACAGACTGGCCTAGCATAAATCCACTGGTAGTACTTGTCACCTATACAACGGAATTGGTTTTGGATCAACTTGAGTTCCTCTTTGCATCATTTCTCAGCATTTACTTCCTATTTCTCTTTGTGTTGCTTTTCCCTATATAGTCCTCAGTGAATGAGCTTGTAGTTGCTTCATGTTTTAAAAACCATGACACAGTTTCATCCCATCAACAGCAGAAACCTGGAGGACATCTTACGTCAACTGAACTCCTCTTGTTCAGATATCTTGCAAACAGGTTTTTTGTTTTCAAAAAGGTCTCAAACATTTTGGAGTCAGACCTGGTACAGATTGTGAACTTAATGTCAGGTGTGTTCCCCGAGCCACTGAAAACAGCTGTAATCAAACCTCTGCTGGAAAAGGACAATCTTGACAAGACACAAATGAACAACTACCAGCTCAAAACATGTCAGTCTTAGTTTTACTGGATCTCAGCGCTGCAATTGATACAGTTGACCACAATATTTTACTCAAACAACTGGAGAAGTCATTGCGTAACTGTACTAAAATGGTTCAAAACATACTTAGAGAACAGGAAGTATTGTGTTAATAGGTAACTTTAAATTTGAGCAGACAAAAATCATATGTGGAGTTCCCCAAGGTTCCAGCCTGGGACCATGGGGAAACAACAACAAAATAAACTATAAATCATAGCTATGCAGATAACACAGATATATATTACAATGTCACCAGGAGACCAAGGTCCTGTACAGGCTCTTGGTTTAGTTTATTTTTTATTTAGTTTATTTTATTTGCACATAAAGAAAATATACAACCGCCAGAAATGAAATGAAAAGCAAAACAGAAGTGATAATGTTTGGTTCCTCTGGGCAGCTAGATGTAGGGCTTTAGTCTTGTCTCTCCTCGTGTTCATTCTTCTGTTAAGTCTCTAGGCATTAGGGATGGGCGGTATGGACTAAAACATTTATCCCGATAACGATAAAAATGGTGATTAATAAAAATACCAATTCAACTCCACCTTTTTATCTATAAATCTATCTCGCTCTCAGATCCGCCATGCTTGTTACACAAAAACGTATCAATGGGAATTTATCCTTTTTTCTTTCTTTCTTTCTGGCTCATTTCCTTCCTTCCTCTCTTCCTTTCTTCCTTTTTTTTCCCTTCCTTCCTTCTTCCCTTCCTCTTTTCTCCCTTCCTTCCTTCTTTCCTTGTTTTCTCCCTTCCTTCCTTCTTTCCTTGTTTTCTCCCTTCCTTCCTTCTTTCCTTGTTTTCTCCCTTCCTTCCTTCTTTCCTTGTTTTCTCCCTTCCTTCCTTCTTTCCTTGTTTTCTCTCTTCCTTCCTTCTTTCCTTGTTTTCTCCCTTCCTTCCTTCTTTCCTTGTTTTCTCCCTTCCTTCCTTCTTTCCTTGTTTTCTCCCTTCCTTCCTTCTTTCCTTGTTTTCTCCCTTCCTTCCTTCCTTGTTTTCTCCCTTCCTTCCTTCTTTCCTTGTTTTCTCCCTCCCTCCCTCCCTCCCTCCCTCCCTCCCTCCCTCCCTCCCTCCCTCCCTCCCTCCCTCCCTCCCTCCCTCCCTCCCTCCCTCCCTCCCTCCCTCCCTCCCTCCCTCCCTTCCTTCCTTCCTTCCTTCCTTCCTTCCTTCCTTCCTTCCTTCCTTCCTTCCTTCCTTCCTTCCTTCCTTCCTTCCTTCCTTCCTTCCTTCCTTCCTTCCTTCCTTCCTTCCTTCCTTCCTTCCTTCCTTCCTTCCTTCCTTCCTTCCTTCCTTCCTTCCTTCCTTCCTTCCTTCCTTCCTTCCTTCCTTCCTTCCTTCCTTCCTTCCTTCTGCGTGGATTTAACACAGACCCATAAATCAGCTTTACACAAAAACATCATCAACAGGAATTTATCATTTTTACCGTGAGATGACAAATTCTTACCGTGGGGAATTTTTTTGACGGTTTATCGTGAACGGTAAAATATCACCCATTCCTACTAGGCATACATAATACTTTTGAATTTGATAATTAGATTTAATCTGTTTTAAACATAGTGTTATACCTACTGCTATAACCCTCCTAAATAAACAGATACGGTTTTAGCCTTTTATGTTGTGATTATGGTTTATGTTTATGTTGTATTTTGTATGTATATACTGAAGGTGTCTTGTTGCTGGACTCGCTAGACCACCTTATTGCAAAGTAAATTTACCTTTGGGTACTATAAAGTTGAACTGAACTGAACTGAGGCCAATTTCTAAAGTCAAGACCTTCTTCAAGACCTGGAGAAAGAGACACATGCTTTTATAACATCCCAGCTTAAATATTGCAATGCCTTGTATGCGGGTATGGACCACACATACATCCAACACCTCCAACTGGCGCAAAATGCGGCTGATCGACTTTTTACCGATAAGAAGAAGAGGGACCACATCCCACCAGTATTGAGTTCTCACCAAGAGCTTCCTGTTCAGTTTAGGAATGATTTTGAACCTATTATTGGCTTCAAAAGCTATGTTGGGCTTGTAACTACTGCGCCACTTCATTCAGTTTCAGAGGTGGCCAGAACAAGACTCCAAACGAAGGGCGATAGAGCTTTTTCCTTTGAGGCAACTAAAGTGTGGAATAGGCTTCAACTGCAAACAAGATCTGCTCCCAGGACTTTGTTTCTACTTTGTATAACATGCACCTGTTCTCCTCGGCTTTTGGAACAAATTTTGTGTTTAATGCCAACAGTTTCATTAGTTTTATTTGGTTTTATTAGTTTTATAATTTTACCGTTTTAATTCAAGGGTGCCGTTACAATAAATGTAATAACCATTCAATGCCATTCTATTATATATAATGTCTATATCTATTATATATACTGTTTTGTTTTTTATATTTGTTTTGACTTAACATGACCATCTAGAAGACACATTTGTCTTATATATATATATAGACAGACACATCTTGCACAAAAGACACAGAAGGAGGTAGCTACTGTACAAACTGGACCTAGCCCATGGCTGCTATATGATTTATGTTCCTTTAAACTATCCCTGTCTGACAGACAATAAAATGATAACTGAGTATTTCCTACCACTGGTTGAGTGCTGCAGCCCGAACCTTCCTCCAGGGCTGTACAGGTATCTCGTGTCCATCATCCATTCCTGGGAGTCTGGTGATTGTTGGCTGTGAGTGGTCGTAACAATGGGGGGCTGTCTGCTGTTGGATCTGGCCAGCAGGGTGTTGAGACAATTGTGTGTGCTGGGCCCATTTCTTTTGTGGACGTGGCGGTTATTAATGCTGCCGCCGGCGAACACAGCCTCATTCACAAACGCAGAGCCGTTGCCAGCGTGCTCTCTGGATGGGCTCTGTGGCGATTCCTGAGGGAGAGAGAAAATGTCACAGTTGTATTTCGAGCTGAAAAGGTGAATAACGAGAACGGTGAGCTCAGAGAGGCAAAGGAAGCTCAGAGCCATAAAATAATAACATTTATTTAAACCTCCCAACAATGCACCTTTGAAGTGCACTTGTGCATTTGAATGAGGGATCAAAAAATGCATTTAATATCATAACCGACTGAACCACTTTTAAAAAGCCGTTAGTACCCCGTTTTAATACTGTTGTATATGTGTGTGTATATATATATATATATATATATATATATATATATATATATATATATATATATATATATATATATATATATATATATATATATATATATATATATATATATATATATATATAAATAAAGATATAAAGATATAAAAATATATAAAAACACAGAATTAATCTCAGGCAGCAGTAACATAACTTTTCATCCGCCATTATTTATTTAACAAAACTGAAGAAAGGAAAACAATAATGTAGGCAGTACTAAGTATCATCTTACTTTCTTTCGTAGGATTTAAGGGCATAATTAACAGTCAGATGGTGGTGACCATCAGGCCTTGGGGAACTGATAATCAGAAGGTTAGACGACCTCTCTAAAAGACATTTTGGTTCTTCGCTGGTCTGGATCACCCAGGTGTGCAACATAATGCCAAGAGGCAAAGACATAAGTTGGCTTTAGACAAGCAACTGTTGCCATACATAAATTGGTAAAGTGTTATAAAACCTTTTATCAATTAATTATAGTTAAGAAAAGGAAAGACTGTGCCCAGAGAAATGCAAAAAAAGAAAAAAGGAGAAATCCTCTTTGTTTAAACTGTTTAAAATGGGATGCACAACTGAGGATCATACAACCTTCCATAAAGACTTCTCAGACAACGTTTCAATTTGTTTGGCATTATTGCACTGTGCATGTTTGGCAAACACATCATAAACACTGTCATGGACGGCTGGAGAGAATAATTTTGAATAGTTTTGCCAGCCAAAACACCCAGGTACTTTGTATTCACAGGCTCAACCAGGAACTACTCTGTATACCTTAATATTCCCAAATTAATTATGAAAACCTCGGTACAACAGCTAAAAGCTCCACTGGATCGTCCAACCTGGCTGAAATTGCTCTGGCAGGACCTCGGGAGAACTGTGCATTCGTAAATCGCCCAACACCTCCATGAACTCAATGTTCTACAGAATGGGAGGAAAATCCTTCACAACCATGTGAGACTGAAAGTCATACAAGAAATTACTACTTCAAGTCATTACTGATAAAGGTGCATTTTTAAGCTTTTAAAAGATGGGGGTGCTTGGTATTGCCCACGTGATTTTTCCTTTTTTTGTTACATTTATTTTGAAATAAATGATGGCATGGGGGGAAAAAAACTTCCCCCCACTTGTTTTTTACGTAAGGTTGTATTTCTCTAACACTGCTAAGTAGGGCTGTGTGATTAATCGATTTTAAATCTAAATCGGATTTATTTATCACAATCGATGTTAAAAAAAAGGAAAATCGGAAAATCGATTTCCTTTTCTACAGCTGGCTGCATTACAGACAGAGCTCGTCTAGTCATCTTTGTTTGGTCAAGAAAATTGTAAATGTTGTCACTTTACTAAACTCAAGGAGATTTACAGTATCTTTCAATTGCACTTAATTCCCAATAGGGAAATGTGTTTGCTATTTTTCTTTAAAAATAAAGATAAAATATTTGAAACAATTTATTCCATTGTCTTTTGTAGTTTTACCAAAAAAATCGAAATCGAAATCGAAAATCGGGTTTTCAGAGAAAACCCGGGATTTTATTTTTGTCCAAAATCGCCCAACCCTACTGCTAAGGGACCAGAAAATCAAGTTTTACTATTATTATAATCGATATTATTATTGTTTTTACCTACACAATTAGGCTTGAATGCAACTGTGAACAAAATGTCACTTGATATATCCATGGAACTGAAACATGATACAGGATTCCTGGCAAGTGGGATTTCTGATGGCTGCAGAACCACAAGTGAAGTCAAATTTCAGAGTCAAGCGACAGCAGACAAACATGCATGTGTAGTTCTACATGTATCAAGTCGTAAGTGGAGGGAATAGTCAAAGTCTTTTTCGAGAAATGACTAATGTTTTGGTGAGAAGGTGTCACAGCTAGTAGCTTCAGGCTCCCTCTCCTCCTCACGCCCGCTCATAACTATACCACCCCCATCCTCGCATCAACACGGCCTTTCCACTGCTGAGTGGAGACAGCGCAGCTAATTAGATACGACCTGAGAACTGATGTGTGTGTGTGTGTGTGTGTGTGTGCTTGTCATTGGATATGTCTCTGACCCTGTGAACTACAGCCTCTGGCTAAAACATTAGCAAGAGAACATTAGGACCTCCACTGCCTCTGCTGGCTTTCGTCGGGTTGTTGCTGTTAATGCTGCCTCCGCACTGACTAAAATAGATGAATGGAAATAAAAACAGTAAGTCTGTTTAAAGCCAGGAGAGCCTCAAAAGCCCACAGCCTTGTGTAAATTAATGAGGGAGAGAGGGGATTGTAATCCGAGTCTACTCGTCTGTCGGAGTGCGCTCTGCATGTGTTTTGAGCAGACACACCTGCTCAACTGAGTGTCACGAACCCGCCAGCCAGCGGAGCCTCGTTTACGTATACGTATGTATGTGTGCACTCTATTGGTTTCACTATTGCTGCTGCTCAATATGAGCTTTGAAGGCAATTAAAGGGCTCAGAAGACAGCACACCCTCTCTCCTTCATGCCTTCCAGCTGTAGGGCATATTTCACTTTGGTGCTTTTCAAAACAAAGTGTCAATAACTTAAGTCCTTCAGGACACGGCTGATTTGTTCCTCGGGCTGCGCGTCTCGGGTTTTAATTATTTTGCCGGAGCTTTTATTTGCAATGGTTTAATTATCATCAATCATTTGCGATGTTTATTGGAAAGTGGAGCTGGCGGAGCAGTAAGACAAATGATGCTGAAATTGCTCTCGTTATCGCAGGTTGTATTTCCAGAGTGGATGGAACGCCGTGTAAATGAGTGGCCCAGCGTAACTCAAGCAGGGAGCTGTCTAAAAAAGCTCCTTGTTAACGAGTTCAGTCCAGGAAGACTCCATAAACACTGCACAACCTCATCGCCCTCCTGTGAGGGTCAAGGGGCTTCACTGAGGGCCGAAGCTGCTGAAGTTTCACCCCCGTACCTGCTGCCCATCCAGACTGATGAGCATGTGAGGTATGACGGTGGGAAGGCTGGTCTGCCGCTCGTGCTTCCAGGTCTGGAGAAGCTTCCGCTGACCCTCCAGACGCTCGCGCTCCTTCTCCACACTCCTCTGGCCCTCCCGGAGTCGCTCCAGACTTTGCTGGTACTCCTCCAGTTGTTCATCCAGCTCTTCCCTCTCGTGCCTCAGCTTCTCCGCGGCCAGCTGGCACTGCCTCTCCCTCTCCTCCAGTCGGCTCTCCTGCTCCCCCTGGAGGCTCTCCCTCGCCTGGCGCTCTCGCTCCCAACGCTCTTTCTCCTGGCGCAGGCGGCAGTGGAGCCGCTGAGCCAGCACCACTTCCTCCCTCTGTTTCTCGAAGTTGCGCTGCTTTTCCTGCTCCTGCAGGGTGTTGCCCCAGAGGCTGGAAAGGTGCAGGCGCTGGGCGCGGGGTGAGGGGCGCCAACTCTCCTGCAGGAGCAGCTTCTGGACCTCGTAGCAGGTGTCCTGCATGGTCACTGCAGCCTGGCACAAACAGAAAAGACTTTTAGGCCTGATGAAAGTGGATCAGGCTCAACATTTTCATCACATGCGCAAACCCTGCACGCAATTTGAATTGCAAAATGTTATGAAAATCCTGATCAGGTTCAACTGGTTGCCCAGCTGTCTTTTTGTATATTTCTGTTAAGGCAGCAGCATCCCCTCACTAGTAGAACTGGGGCTCTTTGGTTTCAGAAACAAATCACAATATGAAGATAAGACATGTGTATGTGATGGAGAAAATTACAGCAAGATTGAGGCTAAAAACCAACCAGTTCAGTGACCGCTGGGCGCTAATAACAGAAGCATTGAAAAAGCTATGAACACTTCCTATTAACCTTTTGTTTTTATTTTTCTCTCTCGACTTTTATTTATTTATTTTTTTTTTTTTGGTTTATTAATTTTTATTTCTTTTCATGTCTTTTATTTCATTGTACACGATTGCACCTGTTCTGTTAGTATCTGTTAATATTGATAAAGAGTGTAAATGTGTATTAATCTGTTTGTGTTCAATAAAAAAAAAAAGTAAAAAAAAAAGAAAAATCACAATATGAAAATCCGGCTGTGATCAAGAACCTCAAATCCACACAGGTAAGACTGCAAGCACACATGTCGTATGCAAATTCACACACGTGCTCTCCTCCTGAATTTACATGTTTAGTCTCTAAGCAGAACAAAGATCGGCAGGGGAAGGGCTCCTGCAACTTGCTCCCTTTGTCGTCAACAAACACAGCGTTTCTGCATTCACTGAAGTTGGAGCGCGCAGGCACGCACCTCCACTGAGTACCATGCTAATACAGCATGCATTTATGCATACTGAGAACAAAGAAAGTACAGTGACTGACTAAACATAAAAAAATAAAAATAAAAAAACACCTGATTGCGTCTGTGGCACTGCTCTTACCTGCAAACTGTACAGAAGCTGAGTCAGTGTTTGGACACGGCCAGCAACCTGTGAATGGACAAAGACAACTTGAGTCAGTGCGTCTCCTGTATTTTTCATGCAGGTGTAAGAAGTACACAGAGAAAAGATAGTGGGGCGAAGGAAAGATTCATGCTCTGTTTACGCCCCCCTGAGGCTGCTTCAGGAATATGCTGTCTGAAATAAGTTGATAAGAAAGTGTTTTTATCATTATTATTACCATTGAAGTAATTTACCTCACAGGTCACAAAAGTTGCAAAGAGCAGCACAACCCCAGCATGGTAATTGGAAAAAGCCTCCACATCAATTTTTAATGCTGCAATACCTTTAGAGACGAAATGGACCTGCCTTTATTATGAGTTTATCAATGATTCATGGCATTAAGACTGAAATGTAATTCTAATAGAATCTGCTGAATTATTCAAACAGCAGTTGGCAATCTGGAAAGACCTGACGTTCAGATGTGAACTGGGAGACTATGACCTTCTGCAACTCCGCCATCATGACCGCAGCTACAGTACACGGAAATCACACACCTTGTTGCTTCGTTGATATTTCAGTGAAACACGTCTTAATCTTATCATTTCTATTGACCCATTGATCAGCTTTGACATTAAAACTGTTGAGGAGTAAATGTGTAACGCTGTTCGTATCGTTAAAAAGCAAAAAGCCTCCCTCAGCAGGATGGCAAAGAGCCCCATAAAACTGCTCAAGCAGAGATTGAGATGTTCCCCAGACTTAAACTCCCCGGATACCAATCTGACCAGCTCTTATGACACATGTGTGAAGTAACCGCGGTCCTATAAGACCCCTCAACGCACAGGCTCTATTGCTAACATCATGGTTAGCAATAGAGCTATATAGCTAATAGTGCCCCGTCACTATGGTTGCCACCCGTCCCGTAAAATACGGAATTGTCCTTTATTTGAGAAAGAAAATGTTGCGTCCCGTATTGAACTAATACGGGACGCAATTTGTCCCGTATTTTTATTAACGCCCCATACACACGTCTGTCACACACACACATCAACACTAAATTTAACAATAATGAACAAAATAAAACACAGGAAACATTAAGGCCAGCAAAATCTTTGTTTGTGTAAATTAACTTTTACACCATAGTTGAATTGTTGAAATAAATTAACCTTTACACCATATTCTAGTTGAATTATTGAAATAAATTAACTTTTAAACCATATTCTAGTTGAATTGTTGAAATAAATTAACTTTTAAACCATATTCTAGTTGAATTATTGAAATAAATTAACTTTTAAACCATATTCTAGTTGAATTATTGAAATAAATTAACTTTTAAACCATATTCTAGTTGAATTGTTGAAATAAATTAACTTTTAAACCATATTCTAGTTGAATTGTTGAAATAAATTAACTTTTAAACCATATTCTAGTTGAATTATTGAAATAAATTAACTTTTAAACCATATTCTAGTTGAATTATTGAAATAAATTAACTTTTAAACCATATTCTAGTTGAATTATTGAAATAAATTAACTTTTACACCATATTCTAGTTGAATTATTGAAATAAATTAACTTTTACACCATATTCTTCACCTGTAACTATATTATATATCCTGGCTGAGGTGGACATACGTAGCATAGGAGGATATTTCAGTTGCTAGTATGTTTGGCTGTCTATACAGTCATACAAGTTCAATGCTATTAAAGCACTTTAAACTTTAAATCAAAGCATTTTGTTTTTTTTCATATAAAATAAACATATTTTTATGCAGTTTAGAGGTTTTGGGGCTTTTTTTTGGCTCCTGCGCTGCTGAAATCGGGGCGTCCTTTATTTCTATTTCTGAAAGGTGGCAACCCTACCCGTCACTCTGCGGGACACCCACAGATATTTGTTTTTTTAATCCACATCCAGTCTGGTCTCATCAGGAGGAAGATCTTCCCAGTATCTGGCAGGTCATAATGTCACAGAAAAAAACTAGTCTTCACCTTAGAGTCAATGTTATTCACATCACTTTTGTGAAAGTCAGCTGGAGACTGGAGAGCGACGCCCTCGGGCCAGTCCCGCTCACCAGCCTCTGGGTGTTCAGGCGACGGCTCGGAAAGGTCAGAGGGGGATTCTGCAAGTGCGGCCGGGTCGATGGTAAACACAGAGTCCGTGTCCGAGTCCTGGCTGTGACTTGATGGAGAGTGGGACTTGGATGACAAAGTGGCTTTCAGGTTCTCGGCTGGAAAACAGAAAAACGAGAAACCACGTGCGGGGACGGATCAGCGTCTGTTTTGCTGCGGAAGTACTTTTACAGTTTCTGTGATTGATTGCTTTTGTGGCACACGCTCAAACTTCTACGATCAATATGTTTGATATAAACCAGTAGATACACACACATAGATGCGAATCTGACATAACATATCCATGCAGTTAGTCCAGTCGTATGACGCACCAACTAAACCCTTACCGTAGCCCTCAACGTTACAAGTGAATGTCTCTTATCATAAACCTGATCCAAAAATGTGGGGACAATTCAGTTAAAAACAATTAAATATATCGCCAAAGGGGAATGCATTAATTGCAGTCCCTACATTGACAGGAAGTCCCTGGAGCTTGGTGTCCTGTAAGGTTTTGGTCCCTTTAATGAAATGAAAACATTCACACGCACATTGATGTTTTTCTGTTACTTGGAAAAGTTAATAAAATGAGGATAAGCTAAAAACTTTTAATTATTGGGACCATTTCCTGTTTCCTATTAAATGATTAAGATACATTCTTCAGGGGAAGTTCCACAAATAAGTGAACTTTTTCCATCCTGTCCTCTGCATCTTCACAGATAACTGTAGTGGAACTCCGGACACCCTTCTCCATCCACTCCACCCTGCCTGCGTTCACCTCTTTTCCACACTGCCTAATGCTCTACACAGTCAATTCAAAGTGTTTAAACCCCTGCATCGTCTTCCCCTCTCCTCCACCTGCTTCTTTTTCATTTTTAATCATGCATTACGTCTTGCTGTGTTGCTCATCTAGTAACATCTCCACCTCTCCAGGTTCTTTTTTTGCCCCGGCTCCCTTCTCTCACCACAGACCACAGGGTCATCTGCAAACATTGTAATCCATGGATATCCCTCTTTGACCTCATCGGTCAGAAATACTACTGTGGCAAAAAAAAAGGGGACTGATCGTTGACGCAGTCCTACTTCCACCTGAAACACCTCAGTTAATCCCACTCCACATCTCCCTGCTGTTACACTGCCCTCCTACACAACCTGTACAACTTTAACATCCTTTTCAGACACTTTAGACTTCCTCATGCAATACCACAATTTTTACCATCATAACATAAACATAAATGTAACATCTTTCTTCATCACGTAGCAGCTTCTGACTGTTAATAATAACTGTCGTAGTATTATATACTCAGTGTGATCTGCTACATCGCTGTGTGTGATGAAAGAAAAGGGAATAGATTTCTATGTCAAATCAACTATACTGCAGTGTTTCCTGACGTAGAGTGCGTTTGTAGAGGTTCTCACCCTCCTGCAGAGCTGCAGCCAGCAGCCCGGCCGCCTGTGGCAGCTCTTCCAGCTGCGGCTGGACCAGCAGGTGCAGTTCAGCTGGGGGGGCGCTCGTCCTCCCACTCTGGGCGGAG